>NC_138770.1:509000023-510200023 GCF_965119305.1 Pelophylax lessonae | reverse complement strand
TGCAAAAGGAACAAACAGTTTTGCCAGGCTGTTGGAAAAGAAAATAGAATTCTAGGATGCATTACTAGAGGGATCACCAGCAGGGGGAAGGAGGTTGTGATTCCCCCATATAGATCTGTAGCACCCTCCTAGGTAGGTGCTAGTAAGAGAGTATAGTTTTGAGCTCTGTCTGCTTACCAGAGGAGCTGCAGGTAAATCTATATTGCTCTCTGCCTATCAGAGATCAGGATCTATTAGTGAGGTCTGCTCAATGTGCTCAGTATGCGATTTTTCAGTCTGAAGAGTGTTTCATGCTGGTCCAATAGGAACGCATGTTGGACGGTGGGAGGAAACCTGAAGAATGGGTGCATAGGCTTTTTCTACAGTCCTGGTAAGTTGCAGAGGGAAGGTCGCCTCTGTGCATTCTGGGATACTGTATAAAAGTCAGGAGCACATGTTCTGCGGGGTCTTTGGCTGGAGAGCAGAGTCTCAGAGGGAGGGGGACGGCTGCCTCCTCCTCTGTAGAGGTGTCATGCGGTCGCAGGAGGTCATCCTATGGACCAGAGGAGCAGTCGAGAGGAGCTGAACCCTGAGGTCCAGGAGAGCTGACTAAGAGGGGAGGCACTGGAGACCCTAGGACTGCAGTATCATGAGTACAGGGACACGTGTCAAGGTGCCTGACCTGAGGGGGGCCACCCCTGATCATAGGATAGTCAATGGGTGGGTGTCAGCAGAGATAGAGAAAGAGGATACTGGGGAGAGTGTCCTGAAGATAATTGTTTGTTCACTGAGTCGTCTTAGGAAAAGAGACTCAATCCAAATTCATCCAAAGTGGCAGGGTGAATCAACAGCCTGGCTGTATCAGAAGATAGGAGTCCTCAACATTGTCTATAGTTAAATTGGAGTATCCCACTGTTTCCTTCTCCTATCTCCAATATACAATAAACCACAACACAACCAAATACCCCTGGACTGATTATTGGAGTGAGCCGAGTGGTGGAATTAAGAAATTGCATCGGTCACGACTGTGTGCTAGTAACTCAGGGGGACCCGTAGAGTGAATAACTTGCAGTCCTTACCGGGGCAGTGCTACAGATCTTTAGTGATAACTCATTTAGAATACTGTGTTCAGTTGTGGAGACTTTACTTAAAAAAAGATATTGATAAAATAAAGTGAGCCCAGAGACAGGTAACACAGGAACCTAGTCTGTACAGTTTGGAGAGAAGAAGGGAAAGGGGAGACATGATTGAAACCTTTAAATACATCAAGGGGGTGGCTACATTTCAAAAGGGCAGTATCTACAATATGAAACCAAGATCAAGAACACAGGGACATGACCTCAAACTAACTGGAGGAAAGTTTAAAACTAATCTTAGAAAGTATTATTTTACTAAAAGGTTAGTTGATGCTTGAAAACGACTTTGAGCAAAGGTAGTGAGACAGTCAACAGTAAATGGCTTCAAACATGCTTGGGAAAAACATACTGTCGATCTATACTCAAACAAAGAAGTTAAGGAAAAAAAACAAAAATTACCAAACCTGTGTTAAAAAAAACAGGCAGACTCGATAGACCACTCTGTCTTTTTTGTGCTGTAACGTTTCTATGTTTCTAAATATGTTGGTGGTGAAATATTTATGCATAGTATATTTAACCTACCCTTAACATTATTTGTTACATCCTTTGATCCATTATGATCTTTATCAATAGCCCTATCCAGTCAATAGTAATTAGATATGTGAAATCATTTTTTGCCTGTTTAAAATGGCCAAATTTAGGTAATACTTTTGACCTTTTCCTCTGCTTTTCTTTTTTTTTACATGTGTTTTTAATATTATAATATTCATATTAGCTATGGTGTAAGTATAACGTTATCAATGATTCATTTAATAAAATGTGGCATGCAGAGTTTTATTTTATCTTATTGGAATTTACATGCATACAATCCTGGCATTCATTTAAAATATTCCTTTCTAAAATCTTGTCTTGCTTGCTTTGGGAAGTAACAAATGCGACATTTAGGAATAAATAGCTATGTGCTCCGTGTTCTTGATGCATGCCTTTAGTGACTTGCCTGAAAGGGGTTCTAATCCTTACCCACTGTATCACAATATCCAAAACAAAAAAAAAACTTTTTGTGTTGACGTACACTTTAAGACTGATAATGTAACTTCCGGTTCCGGCGCCCATGTGAGCGGCTGTGTGGGACAACGGCTCCGGGTCGATTCAGCATAAAAAAAACGCTCCTAGCAGTCCGGGCATGCCATCCGACCCCGCGATCCTGACCTCCACCCCCCGGGGATCAAGCAGGATGGACTGTTTTCTTCGCCCCGGCGGATCCTCCGCCCCGCCGCAAATCGAGCCCGCGGCTTCATTTCCGGCCTCCACAGAAGCGGATATGGCGGACGCCGCCCCTTTACACTCTGCAGCCCGGCAAGGTCAGTCGCCACCACCCATGCCAGATGCCCAGATAGCCTCCCTGGTACAAGCAGTAGCCAGCCTCCTCTCCCCTACCATCACTGAGGCAGTGGATAAGGCTATAGCCCAGGGGATGGCCCAGTTGCAGAGGGAAATAGGGGAACATTCCCGCAGACTGCAGGAACTTGAGCACAGGGTCTTAGATGTGGAGGATGAGCTCCAAAGCTCTTTCTCCATGGATCAACAAGCCAGGCAGACTCAACGCTATCTGCTGGATAAACTGGACGATTTGGAGAATCGATCCAGGAGGAATAACCTCCGGATCATAGGCCTCCCTGAATCCTATGGAGCTGACACTTTACTGGATCTGGCCACTACCCGCCTTCCTCTGGCCCTGGAGATTCACACCACGTGCATTGCGGTAAGAGCCCACCACCTGGGGGCCCCATCGAATGATAGGAAAACCACTCTCATAGTGAGATATTTAAACTATATGGATCGGCAAAACATCCTCAAATTATTTCGGAAATCTAAAACGTTCCAAGTTGATGGCCACAAGTTGTTGGTCTTTGCAGACTACTCGCAGGAGGTTACAAGGCGTAGAAAAGCATTTCAACCGTTATGCCAAGCTTTATACCACAAAGCCATTAAATTTACCTTGGCGTACCGTTCCACCCTACGTTTATCAGACTTATCCGGGAAACAAAAATCATTCACGCATCCTAAAGGAAGCCACGCACCTTCTCAACCGCCACTTCAACATTCAGGTGAAAACCCCAGCGACGCCGTCTCCCCAGCGCCCACAGGGGGTGAGAGAACAGAGGAGAGGAAACTGAGGAAGGACCCGGCGAAAAAACAACGCACTAGCGGATCCTCGTCCCGTCACAGGCATCGTTGATCGCTCCACATCATCTTCTGGTGCAGGCCTTTCTTTTTTTTTCCATAAGGTGCTCTCTGTCATGTCGATACAAAAAACTGGGGTTCCCCTAATTGGGACTTTTAAGGCACATGAAAATAAGAAAAATGGATAGTAGAAAAATAATAAATTTTATTGAATACAACAATAATAAGTTAAAAAGACATGTGCAAGCATAAAAAGGGCAGAAGGAAATAACTCATATCGCTAGAACTTTGAAACCCGACATGTTTCGAAGCCAAAATGCTTGCTCCTTCTTCAGGGGTGGTTCAAAGCGGTACTCTAATAATAGAAAAATGGATGTGTAAGAGCCATGAATTGTAAATTTTTTTTTCATGTTACACAGTGATTTTTGCAGTTCACATAGTATATAACAAATAAGGCGAGTACTTACAGAGTTAAGTCATAACTGAGCTTACGTAGCATGCACAGGAATTAAAAGCATCTGGTTGGTGTGGATCTATTTGGCGTCATATGTAGCAATATAAATTGTAGATGGGTAGAGTAGTTGAAACCCCAAGCTGTTAGGCCAGACGAGTGTCCCACAATTAGCTGGACATCTGAAGTCCTCAAAAGGAGGAGCCAGGAGCAGTCTCTTATGATGGGAATGTGTCCAGTGTAAATGCTACCGATCTGAAAGATAGGCAGACAGCGACTGGTTAACTTATATCCTGATTCAAAAATGTGGGATAAAATATATAGCAATATTTCTGAGTGTAGAGAAGGAACTGCATGAAATGCCACGGTTTTAGATCAATAGATTGCTTGATGATAAGGCAAGGAAGGGAGTAAATGCTAAAAATACCTTGATGTTGAGACAAATATGGATATCGGCGTCCTCTCCACACTGCAGCCAGCAAACGAATGCGCTGGCTGTGTGTTAGGAGAGGTGCACTATTAAAGTGCACGCCGATGATTGGAGATGTGTTGCAGCTGGCATCACAGGGAGGGCTTCCTGGAGCGCTGATGCCGGACCCGCCCCCAGCCCACGTGTGTCACGCAGCGGCGTGACGTAGTGTGGGCGGGGCCGGCATTTGCGTTCCACCGGCACGGCGATCGAAGCCGGAAGTGTGTGGAGACACTGCGGCTGCTGATTGGTCACCGCTGGACCACGAGGGAACAGAGTAGATGGAAACTAGACCAAAATGACACATCGCTGATGCGCGATGTGTGTCTCACCGTGCCGGGATGGCACTGTAATTAGCTGGGAATGTTAACCTTGAACATAGCAAAGATGCTACATTGGGCATAGTAGGCTAAATGCACCGTGAAGTAAACGGATACATTAAACAAGAGATAACTATTAATATATGAGCATGTATATGACGCCAAAGGATCAACCAACAGATGTGACATCATATTGGTCACTGGTGCACAATGGCAACATGGATCAAAGGGGGATTTGACAGGGTGGGATATAACATAATGTAGATGGATAATTGTCGCATATAGACACATTTTTAGGGAACAATGCTGTAAAAGACAGCAGTATTCTAACACATGCTGCATAGATATATTGTCAAGAAACAGGTGAACAGTTAAACCGTATACATAGAGACATATTATTAAGGGGCAATCATTAGAAACAGAACTGTTATGATAAATGATGCAAAACATCGACATTAAATGCAAACAATCCAAAAGTTGGTATGATTCATCATAAAAAAAGACATAGATAAAAAGTTATGAAAACATAATACAGAACGAACCCCATTGTTGTGAAAGATGACATATAAGGGGATAGTATTGAGCTGGAAAAACAATATATTTATGTTTCCATACCCCCGGAGCTAAATCCTTCGAGGTATGGCTTAAATGATATGGTCCCATTTAACCCTGGGGGTTCGGTGGCCTTAAGGAGGTAAATCCACCTTAGCTCAAGTTGGAGGAGGGCCTTATTCCAGTCTCCTCCTCTAGAGCCAGGGTGGATTCGGTCCAAGATCAAGAACTTGATCCTGGGCATTTTGCCGGCATGCACTGCGGCTACATGCCTACCCAAAGGCAAATCTGGATCTGATTTTCTCATGCTCAAAATGTGGCGGTAGGCGCGTTGCCAAAATTCTTGTTTAGTTTTGCCAAAGTAAAAACATTGGCAGGTACAGAGTAAAAGGTAGACTACGCCAACAGTTCGGCAGTTGGCAAAATGTTTTGCTTGATGGATAATTCCATTGGGCAATGTAGGGCACTTTTGTGTAAGCATGTAGCCACAGTACTTGCAACTGCCGCACATATAAGTCCCCTTATACTTGCAGCAGGTAGACATTGAACTATCCAGAAATTCACTGCGGACTACCTTATCTCTCAATGCAGGAGCTCTTTTGAAGGTGAAATTAGGTGAGTCGGACACGTACTGGCCCAACACTGGATCTGAGGACAAGAGATGCCAATGCTTGGACACGATCCGTCTGACCTTGTGGTGTTGCTGCATAATGGGGGTAATGATCCTAAGTATGTCCCTATTGTCCGAAGTTTTAGCTGTTGTCGGGGCTAATAGTTTATTCCTGTCACTGGATAGAGCTCATTGGTATGCTTGTTTAAGGGACTTGTTTGAATAGCCTCTACGTTGGAGTCGCTTTTGGAGTGCATCGGCAGCCACTTAGAATGATTTGAGGTCCGAGCAATTGCGTCTGAGCCTCAAATACTGACTGGTTGGGATGGACCGGAGTAAGGAAGTTGGATGGAAGCTTGATCCATGCAGGATGGTGTTTCCCGCAGTGGGCTTCCGATATAGATTGCTGTGGAGGGTACCATTCTCACTACGTGTGATTTCACCATCCAAAAAGGTGATGTGATGGGAATCGACGTTCATAGTAAATGAAAGGTTGAAGTCATTCTTGTTCATGCGAGCTAAGCATGCTTCAAGAGACTCTATAGGGCCATCCCAGATGAGGAATACATCATCGATGTATCTGGTCCAAAAAGTTATGTGGTCGGTGTATACTGACAATGCGTCATCATCCAAAAATAATTGCTCCCACTCCCCCAGGTACAGGTTAGCGTAGGATGGGGCACAACATGTGCCCATCGCTACTCCCTGTACCTGGAGGTAGTGGGACCCGTTGAAAGTGAACACATTGTGAGTGAGAATGTGTAGCAGAAGATCCAGGATAAACTCACCATAAGCATCAAGTTGGCCTTGGCAAGATATGATGTGTTTAACAGCTGCAATTCCCCTGGAATGGGGGATTGAGCTGTAGAGGGCCTCTACATCGATGGTGACCAGGGAAGCAGTGGGGGGAACCCATAGGTCCTCGATTTTGTTTAGAAAGTGGATGGTGTCTTTCGTAAATGAGGGTAGCCTGTGAACTAAGGGTTGGAGGTAAGCGTCCACGAGTTTACTCGCATTGTCCGTGATTGACCCGGCCCCGAGATAATGGGTCTTCCAGGTGGATCAGTAGTGCTTTTGTACACTTTAGGAAGCCCATAAAATGTCGGGGTGATGGGGAATTTGGTTCGGATGAATTCCCAAGTTTGTTTAGAGAAGACGTTATTTAAATAGGCAGTATCCACTAGTTGATAGAATTCCAAATTATATTTGGTGACTATATCAGGTGTAACACGCCTATACCAATTTACATTGTTTAGGATGTTGGTGCACATCCGTATGTATTGGGTGTTGTCCATTATCACAATGTTACCACCTTTATCAGCCTGCTTGATGGTAATAAGCTTGTTGGTGGCTAATTTGTTGATTGCCTCTCTTTGTGCCTGAGAGATGTTAGATTGAGACATGGGACGTGGATTAAGCTTTTCGATGTCTTTAGATACAACTTTCAGAAATGCGTTGATGTTCGCATTCTGGATTGGAGGGTTGGCATCAGATTTTTTGCGAAAATCGGTGCCTGCTATTTTTTGCTCTATAGGTTCAGAGGGGATGCCCGCCAAAAGAGAGGTGAGGTCCACACGATCTATAAGATCTTCGTTCTCTTCAAGTAGAGAGATCAAACTATCTAAAATTGGATCATGTTTGTCTATTTTTTTATTTTCTTTATGATGAATATGTTTAAAATTAAGTTTACGGGCGAACAAGTGGAGATCTTTAATAATTTCAAATTTGTTCATGTTGGATGTGGGACAAAAATTTAAACCTTTTTGTAGTATAGATAATTCTGCTTTTCCGATAACTTATATTTAGATAAGTTGATGATGGAAAAGTCGGCAGGGTCGTGTGCCGCAATCTGAGGGAGGTGGGTTAGGTGGGGGGAGGGGGCGGTGGTGGTGTTGGTGTGAGTTGTAGGGCTCGTTGGTGGATAAGATCTAAAAAAGTTTGATCTTGTAGGTTGGTGATAGAGGAGTGATGTGTGGGCAAATTAGAAGAATTAGAACTAGTGAAGGGTTGTGCTGGTTGTGAAATGGGTGTGTTAGGCAGTGGGAGTTCTGCAGGTGGTGGAAAGAGGGATAACCCTTCTTTGTGTTGGGGTTTGACATTGGACTTTTTAGATTTCTGATCCAGACCAGGATCGTCTGTCATGTCGATGACACTTCCACAAGTCGCATATCCTTTTCTATGTGTTCAGTATATAATGGCACTTTGCATGCTCCTGTTGCCACCTAATGCTTACTGCTAGGCACAGACTATGCGGGTGCTGTTGCCCCTAACAGCTTGTTCGATAAAAACTACCTCCCTTATATTTCCAATACTAATGTTTGCCTTTTTGTTTTGTTATGCTATTTTGGATGTTGCTTGATATTTTCAGTTCACACAACCTTACGGTTATCTGGGCTCTGGTAATACCCCAGGCATCTATGATCGGTGTTATCCACTCCTGAGCAGGGTCGGCATTGACCGTGTACTTACCATCCATACTGGACGCCGATCATAGAGATTCCGGTAACGCTGTCCGTCCGCATGTCTCTTTACATGAGGAAAGAAGAGAAGTCCCTATGTTACATGTTTTGTTCCCACTACCTGTCCCTCCTGGCCCCTGTTGGGTTATTTCTTCTCCTACCTCTTCCTCTATGTTTGCTAGATGCATTCTACCATACTTTATGCACCAAATGTTTTTTGATTCAAATGCCATACTACTCTCGGCACCGTCTCACTCCCCTTTCTATTTGAACTACTTCACGGCTGAATCCTACACATATGATCCCCCATGACTATAATCTCGTGGAATGTTAAGGGGCTTAGGTCACCACACAAATGAATGGCCGTCCTCAGACATCTAAGGGCGGACATTGCTATACTGCAGGAATCACACTTGGAAGCCAAAGATTTTCATAGAATGCAAAAGCTCTGGGTGGGGCAGGTATATGGTTCACCAGCGGTGAAAGGCAAATTGGGAGTGCTGACTTTAATTCATAAAAATTACCCGGCCACGGTCCAATCCACACACTTTGACAAGGAAGGCCGCATTGCCATCCTGCAGTTCACAAACACACAACAGGACTTGGTGGTGGCTGGGGTATACGCCCCCACCACTCCATCTACGCCTTTCTTCCAAGCACTATCTCACGATTTAGCGCCCTTCCTACATCTGCCGTTGCTCGTAGCCGGTGATTTTAATCAACTTTTGCATCCCTCAGAAGACAGGTCACAGGCCACAGGAACTTTAACCTCCAACCGCTCCCCCCTGATGCTCCATATGGTGGAGAGCTTTCACCTCACAGACGTCTGGCGTTTATCCAACCCGGCTGGCAGGGAATACACCTTATTTTCCCATCCCCACCACATGCTCACGAGGATAGACTATGCTTTTACAAATGATAAGTTGCTTCCTTATACCAGCTCACCTAAAATCCATGATATCGCCATTTTGGACCATGCCCCCATATCTATTACATAGTTACATAGTTAGTGAGGTTGAAAAAAGACATCAGTCCATCCAGTTCAACCTATGATGTGTGTGTGTGTTTGCTTTTAGCCGTACATTGTATACCCCTGTATGTTGTGGTCTTTAAGGTGTCCATCTAACAGTTTTTTGAAACTATCAATGCTCCCTGCTGATACGACTGCTTGTGGAAGAGAATTCCACATCCTTACCGCTCTTACAGTGAAGAACCCCTTACGCACTTTAAGGTTAAACCGCCTTTCCTCTAGTTTTAGTGAGTGGCCACGTGTCTTATTGTATCTCCTTTCTCTGAATAGTTTGTTCCTTATGCTCGGGTCGCCAGTACAGTATTTGTACATTGATATCATATCCCCCCTCAATCGTCTCTTCTCCAGAGAGAATAAGTTCAGGGCTTGTAGTCTTTCTTCATAGCTGATGTCCTCCATCCCCCTAATTATTTTTGTTGCCCTTCTCTGGACTTTCTCCAGTTCCAGCACATCCTTTCTGAGGACCGGTGCCCAGAACTGGACAGCATACTCCAGATGTGGCCGGACCAGAGTCTTGTAGAGCGGGAGAATAATCTCTTTATTTCTGGAGTGAATCCCCTTTTTTATACATCCCAGTATTCTGTTGGCTTTGCTTGCTGCGGCCTGGCATTGCATGCCACTGCCAAGCCTGTTGTCTACCAGTACCCCTAGGTCCTTTTCCATCCTAGACTCACCCAGAGGTTCCCCCCCTAGCGAGTAGCTTGCTTTCTGGTTTCTGGCCCCCAAGTGCATTACTTTACATTTTTCAACATTAAATCTCATCTGCCATGTAGTTGCCCACTCCGTTATTTTGTTCAGGTCCGCTTGCAAGGTTTCCACATCCTGCATAGAAGATATTGGCATGCCTAATTTAGTATCATCCGCAAATACTGAGATTGTACTAGATATCCCCTCCTCTAGATCATTTATGAATAAATTAAACAGGATTGGTCCCAGGACAGAACCCTGGGGGACCCCACTTTCCACACCCGCCCAATCCGAGTACTCCCCATTAATCACCACCCTCTGTACTCTCCCCTGGAGCCAGTTCTCTATCCAGGTACTCACCTTATGGTCCATACCTATCTTCCTTAGTTTGTACAGTAAGCGTTTGTGGGGAACGGTGTCGAAGGCCTTTGCAAAGTCCAGATACACCACATCCACAGGCTTACCTTTATCTAGGTGGCAGCTCACTTCATCATAGAAGGTTAATAGATTGGTTTGGCACGAACGATTTTTCATGAATCCGTGCTGATTAATACTTATAATACCGTTTTCATTACTAAAGTCTTGTATGTGGTCCCTTAACATCCCCTCCAATATTTTGCAGACTACAGATGTTAGGCTGATCGGCCTATAGTTACCCGGGATATATCTCGGCCCCTTTTTAAATATTGGTACCACATTGGCTTTTTTCCAATCAGCTGGCACCATACCCGTCTGTAAACTATCCTTAAAGATCAAGAATAATGGTCTGGCAATCACCTGGCTGAGCTCTTTAAGAACCCTCGGGTGCAAGCCATCCAGTCCCGGGGATTTATTTATGTTAAGCTTCTCTAGTTTAGCTCTAAGTCTATCTTCTGTTAGCCATGGCGGCACTTCCTGAGGTGTATTATTTAGTTCGGCCTTACAAGCTGGGTTCGTGTAGACCCCCGATTCCTTTGTGAAGACTGAAGAAAAGAAATTATTTAACACTTCCGCCTTTTCTCTGTCCTCAGTGGCCATTTTTCCTTTATCATCTTTTATGGGGCCAATGTGTTCTGGCCTCGCTTTCTTACTGTTTATATACTTAAAGAACTTCTTGGGGTTCTTTTTACTCTCCTCCGCTATATGTCTCTCGTGTTCTATTTTAGCCGCCCTGATTTCATCTTTACATTTCTTATTACACTCTTTATAATGCTTAAATGCTGCCACTGACCCCTCAGTCTTGTATTTTTTGAAGGCCTTTTCTTTAGCTCTAATATACATTTTTATGTTGGAGTTTAGCCACCCAGGGTTTAGTTTTGTTCTTTTAAATTTATTTCCCAGTGGAATGCACTGGCCCACCCCCTTGTTAAGTATGCTCTTGAAGCACTCCCATTTTTCCTCCGTTTTCTTTGTTCCCAGGGTTCTATCCCATTTTATATTTTCTAGCAGTGAGCGCAGTTTAGGGAAATTGGCTCTTTTGAAATTCAGCGTCTTAATATTACCCTTGTGTTTCCTATTACTGTAATTAATACTGAAACCAATTGACCTATGGTCACTGCTCCCTAAGTTTTCCCGTATTTCTATATCCGTGAGCAGGTCTGCATTGTTGGTAATCAGTAGGTCAAGTACCGCATTGTTTCTTGTCGGTGCATTCACCATCTGACCCATGAAATTGTCCTGCAAAATATTTAGGAACTGCCTAGCCTTGGCTGAGTGCGCGGTTCCTTCTGCCCAGTCTATATCCGGATAATTAAAGTCCCCCATTATAATGACATTTCCCATCCTTGCTGCCAATGCTATCTGTAACATGAGGTCCGCCTCCCCCTCCTCACTCTGGTTGGGGGGCCTATAGCATACGCCCAATATTACCTTCCCCACTGTGCCTTCCCTTTGAAGCTCTACCCATAGGGATTCTGCCTCGTCCATAGCTCCATTATTAATATCATCCCTCATATTTACCTGTATACTGTTCTTAATATACAGACATACCCCTCCCCCTTTTTTACCCTCTCTATCCCTGCGATAAAGGGAATACCCCTGAATGGTCGCCATCCAATCATGAGAGCTGTCGAACCAAGTCTCAGTTATCCCCACAAAATTTAAGTCCTCCTCAAACATCAGCAGCTCCAGCTCTCCCATCTTGTTGGCCAGGCTTCTGGCATTGGTATACAAGCCTCGTAATTTAGATCGGTTACATTTATCCTCATTTGATGTTTTTAGGCTGCTCTCTTGATTTTTCCCCGTACCCACCCTGGGTTTAGGAGCTCCGAACACCCTACCGCTAATGCCCCCATTTCTGCCCTCTGAATCTTGCTTTCCACTGGCTAATTCTACATCTGTACCCTCCCCCCCCCATTCCCTAGTTTAAAAGCCCCTCTAACTTTTCGGCCATCCTCGCACCCAGTACGGCTGCACCCACCCCATTTAGGTGCAATCCGTCCCTACCAAAGAGCCGGTGACCGACTGAGAAGTCGGCCCAGTTCTCCAGGAACCCGAAACCCTCCTTACTACACCAGCTCCTCAGCCACTCGTTAACTTCCCTAATCTCCCGCTGCCTCTCTGGTGTGGCTCGAGGTACAGGTAGTATTTCGGAAAATACTACCTTGGAGGTCCTAGTCCTCAACTTAGCGCCTAAGTCCCTGAAATCGTTTAGGACTCTCCGTCTTCCTCTGCCTATGTCATTGGTACCCACGTGTACCATGACAGCTGGGTCTTCCCCAGCCCCACCCAGTAATCTGTCCACCCGATCCGCGATGTGCCGAACCCGAGCGCCCGGCAAACAACAGACTGTTCGGCGCACACGGTCTATGTCACAGATTACACTGTCTGCCCTTCTAATAATTGAGTCCCCTACCACCAGCACCTGTCTTTCCTTTCCCTTTCTCCCGGCCTCACTGGAGGAGTTCTTCCCCTGGCAGCTAGGGGCGTCACTCTGCTCCAGCAATGCTGGTCCCTGACTGGTTTCCCCAACATCACTCAACGGGGCGAATCTGTTGGGGTGCTCCAGCCCATGATCAGCCTCCTTGCCTTGTTCCCTTCTACCCCTCCTAACTGTCACCCCTCTACTCTGCTCTGATGCCTGTACTTCCGATACTCCGCCCACCTCTGTGCAGACCCCTGCCTGCACCTGACTGGTACAATCCTGGCTCTCCTCCAGTATGGACATTCGTCTCAGTGTTGCCAGCTGCTTCCCTAGATTCAGGACCTGAGCTTCCAGGGAAGCAACGTGCTTACATTTTGCGCATTTGTATTCGCCCTCGATCACCTGTCCGAGGAACGCATACATATCACAAGATGTACACCGAGTCGCATCTCCACACCCGCCGGGCATTGTACCTACTAATCTAATCTAATGGGGATTCAGCGATTTAAGTCTATCCTATGTGGCTATTTCCTGGCTTCCTAACGCTACCTTCTCACCCTGTGGTATTCCGCTTCACTCACTTGACGCTCAGTTGCACAACACTCACAATCTCACAGCCCAGTCAGTCGCACAACACTCCCAGTTGCACCACCCGGTCAGACGCACAGCCCGGTCAGACGCACAACACTAAGTCGCACAGCCCGGTCAGATGCACAACACTGAGTCGCACAGCCCGGTCAGACGCACAACACTGAGTCGCACAGCCCGGTCAGACGCACAACACTGAGTCGCACAGCCCGGTCAGACGCACAACACTAAGTCGCACAGCCCGGTCAGATGCACAACACTGAGTCGCACAGCCCGGTCAGACGCACAACACTGAGTCGCACAGCCCGGTCAGACGCACAACACTGAGTCGCACAGCCCGGTCAGACGCACAACACTGAGTCGCACAGCCCAGTCAGACGCACAACACTGAGTCGCACAGCCCGGTCAGACGCACAACACTCTCAGTCGCACAGCCTGGTCAGACGCACAACACTCTCAGTCGCACAGCCCGGTCAGACGCACAACACTGGGTCACACAGCCCGGTCAGATGCACAACACTAAGTCGCACAGCCCGGTCAGACGCACAACACTGAGTCGCACAGCCCGGTCAGACGCACAACACTGAGTCGCACAGCCCGGTCAGACGCACAACACTCTCAGTCGCACAGCCTGGTCAGACGCACAACACTGAGTCGCACAGCCCGGTCAGACGCACAACACTAAGTCGCACAGCCCGGTCAGACGCACAACACTGAGTCGCACAGCCCGGTCAGACGTACAACACTGAGTCGCACAGCCCGGTCAGACGCACAACACTGAGTCGCACAGCCCGGTCAGACGCACAACACTGAGTCGCACAGCCCGGTCAGACGCACAACACTGAGTCGCACAGCCCGGTCAGACGCACAACACTGAGTCGCACAGCCCGGTCAGACGCACAACACTGAGTCGCACAGCCCGGTCAGACGCACAACACTCTCAGTCGCACAGCCCGGTCAGACGCACAACACTCTCAGTCGCACAGCCCGGTCAGACGCACAACACTGGGTCACACAGCCCGGTCAGACGCACAACACTAAGTCGCACAGCCCGGTCAGACGCACAACACTGAGTCGCACAGCCCGGTCAGACGCACAACACTGAGTCGCACAGCCCGGTCAGACGCACAACACTCTCAGTCGCACAGCCTGGTCAGACGCACAACACTCTCAGTCGCACAGCCCGGTCAGACGCACAACACTAAGTCGCACAGCCCGGTCAGATGCACAACACTGAGTCGCACAGCCCGGTCAGACGCACAACACTGAGTCGCACAGCCCGGTCAGACGCACAACACTGAGTCGCACAGCCCGGTCAGACGCACAACACTGAGTCGCACAGCCCGGTCAGACGCACAACACTGAGTCGCACAGCCCGGTCAGACGCACAACACTCTCAGTCGCACAGCTCGGTCAGACGCACAACACTCAGTCGCACAGCCCGGTCAGACGCACAACACTGGGTCACACAGCCCGGTCAGACGCACAACACTAAGTCGCACAGCCCGGTCAGACGCACAACACTGAGTCGCACAGCCCGGTCAGACGCACAACACTGAGTCGCACAGCCCGGTCAGACACACAACACTCTCAGTCGCACAGCCTGGTCAGACGCACAACACTCTCAGTCGCACAGCCCGGTCAGACGCACAACATTTCCATATGCGCACATGCTCCGTCCTTTAAACACTGGAGGTTCCCCTCATACTTGGCAAAGGACCCTGGGGTCGCCACACTCATCAGAGACACCTGGTCTGACTTTGTAGACCATAACACCTCCCCCTCCATTTTCCCCACTCTTTTGTGGGAAACTGGGAAAGCAGTCCTCAGGGGACGCATCATATCCTATGCATCAGCATATAAAAAGAATGTTGCCAAGGCCTACTTGGCGGCCAGCGCTTCCTTGAGGAAAGCCCAGCCTGACCTAAACCAAACCAACTCCTCACCCCACAGGGAAACATGGCGTAAAGCAAAGGCTGACTTTGATTCATGGGCCGAAACCAGGGAGCGCCTCTACAAATCCCACCTAGATTGGAAATACCATTCCTTTGGGAACAAGCCTGGGAAACTGCTGGCCTCATTGTGCCGTAGTCCCTTCGTACCCACTCACGTATCCTCCCTTAGGGACACTGATGGCCGGCTAGTGGAGTCGCCCTCGGAAATTAACAAAATATTTGCAGATTTTTATACATCCTTATATGGTCATGAACCCTGCGATGACGCAGCAGCTTCACGGTGGCTATCCTCCGTGGACCTTCCTAAAATATCCCATGACCAATTAGCACTTCTGAACGCTCCCATCTCTTTGGAGGAGGTGTGGAAAACTATTCAAGGCTTATCGCCAGGGGAATCGCCTGGCCCTGATGGTTACACCCCAGAATTTTACAAATTGGCAATAGATCATGTCACCCCCACCTTGCAACTAGTCTTCAACCACATTATATCGGACATCCCTATCTGCCCACTGGCTACCAGGCACATATTAAGTTGATTTACAAAAAGGGAAAAGACCCAAAGGACCCTGGTTCATATAGACCAATCTCGTTGTTGAACGTAGACTTGAAATTACGCTCCAAAATTGTAGCAGACAGATTGGCATCCCTACTACCTACCCTCATACACCCGGCCCAATCAGGTTTCACCAAAGGCCGCACTACCACCTCCAATATTAGAAAAGTATTAACGGCCCTTGAAATTTCTAAAGCAAATCCCGATAATCAGGCAGCTATAATCACCTTGGACTCCGAAAAGGCATTTGACAATGTCAACATACAGTGGTTAGACAAAGTGCTAATACATCTTGGCTTCTCTGGCCCTTTTCTACACCTGATTAGGGCTATGTATGCCTCCCCCGAAGCCCTGGTGGTAGTAGCAGGGCATATCTTGCAATCATTCAAACTATACAAGGGCACCAGACAACCTGCTGTTTAACCTGGCCCTGGAAACTTTGTCGTGATTCATGCTGAGTCATCCTGAGCTCCGGGGCATTGAGGTGGGCCAAGAGGAACTACGCACAGCAATGTTCGTGGATGATGTATTGATTTTTACATTAGACCCCGAACACGATCTGCCCATCATACAGCAAATTTTTGCGGAATACAGATTGTGTTCAGGTTTACGCATCAACTTCGCCAAGAGCGAGATCCTCCCACTCCATACCGTCCGCACTCCACAGTGGGCCTCCTCCTCTACCCTCCGCATTAACACCAGCCACATCACATATCTGGGTATAAAAATAGGACGCTTTCCATCCTCCCTATATCGACTGAATTTTACTCCGGTCATCGACAAGATGATTGTGGAATTGAAAACTTGGGCAAACTTGCATCTGTCCTTTATGGGCAGATGTCATCTGTACAAAATGGCCACTTTCCCCAAACTTCTCTATCCTCTCCAAACCATACCGCTTCTCCTAAAACCGGCTGATGTTCTTAGACTACACAAAGCCGTTTCCTCTTTCATCTGGAAGGGGAAACGCTCTAGAATATCGCTGAATAAATTGCACCTATCTAAACGTGAAGGGGGCTTGGATCTTCCAATTACCTGCATTTATAATGTGGTCTGCCTCATGAGGACCTGAATGGACTTGTTGAGCCGTGAATCTAGATATACTAACTATACTCTAGAAATGCAATTGGCCGCACCTTATGATCTAGCAGCATTGTTGCACTGTGGGACTGCGGACTTTCCTTTGTCCTTGCGACATAACCTTTTGATAAGGAACACTGTGATGGCGTGGAGGGAGCTGCGGAAGCGTTTTAAGTTATCCCAGCGTCTCTCCAGGTACTTACCTATCCGTAACTACCCCATGTTCCCACAGGCTCAGCAGTGCTCCGCTTATGAGGAATGGTCAAAGTGAGGTATCACTAAATTTGCTCAGTTGTTTGATATACACACCGGCACTCTCCCTTTTGCAGCATTCTCAGCTCAATTTAACCTCCCACCTGGACACTATCTATACTATCGACAATGCGTCAGCTTTGTGGACTCTGTTTGACACACACCTCTAAATCGTTTTCAAACTTCTCTTCTGGACACCTGGTTGCAGCATGGCAAGCACAAGATATTGCATTTATACAAACCTTTACACACAGAACTTTTCCGGGGGTGTCCAACCAGATAGCAAAGCCTTGGAACGACCTGCTCCACTCTGATACTGCTCATCATCACATCTTATCAGGCTACTTAACCACCCGTCAATTTATCACAAACAAATTTTGGAGGGAGCAACAGTTTAAAATCTTACACCGGGCATATCTCCCCCATATCCGATGGTCCTCAGATATTTCTCACCATTTCTGTACGCTATGCAATTCCCGATATCCCTCCTTACTTCATAAATTCTGGATGTGCCCTCCCATATCCTCTTTCTGGGACAAAATTATGAGATATGTGACTAGACACACGGGATTGTCACTACCGAAAGACATTTATCTTCTTCTGTTTGGTAACCTCTCCCTGCCGAGCCTGCAAATGCCCAGTCGATCTCGGACACAACTGCTCAATTACAAGCCTTGGATGATATCTTGTCTCATGGTAGCCCGAAGATTGATCCTCAAACATTGGATGGATACCTCCCCTCCCATGCTCACTGAAGCACATACTGATTTATTCCTCCTCCGAGAACAGGAACTTATAGGCCTGCAGCAAATCTCGTCAAATAGCAATGCACGTTTTGTCAGAAAATGGTCTGCCTTCCCCCCAGGGAAGGGTAATCTCTCACCTGACCTGACTTAACCCCTCACTAATGTTATGATTGATATTTCTGAGCTATTTCTCTATATGCTGATGACCCTTCACTCCATTGTTTTCAAAAACCTTGTCTGGAGTCAAGTGCCATCACTGTTTGACGAATTGTGTATAGGGGATGTTTGGCACTAGTGTTTCCTAATATAATATAATAATTTACACTGTGCAAGGGTTAGCTGAGACGGTGGCCTATGGTGCTATACTTACGTGTCATCTAATAGAGTTCTCCCCGTGGACACCTTGCCCCCCTCTTAAACATTGCTTGATTAATGCATCTCTCTTTCTCTACTCCCCCCCCCCCCCTTCCCCTTCCCCTCCCTCTCCATAATCGTATTAACTGGTATCACCCATACCAGCACACTTCTCGTTTACTATTGTTGCTGCTAAACTAGAAGTTCCTCAAGCTTCCTAGCGGGCCTTTGTTCTATGACCGTTTGTCTGTGGTTGTAACTTAATTGTATATTGCACTTTCATATCAGTTGCACTGTTCTTTTGTTGTACAGAGTTGAAATTCAATAAAATATTTCTTAAAAAAAAAAAGACTGATAATGTATACTGTACTTTTGCTTACTTACCAAGGTCTATAAAATGCTAATCTCTGTCTATGGTTATTGCTGGAATTGGATACTCAAATGACATTACAAGGAAAGATAATTTCATAATTACACTTTTTTAATTTGTAGCTTTGGTTCAGAAAATACTGCCTCAATATGTCTTAATGAATAAGAAATACAAAATAAAAAATGTCAAAATAAGATAAAACACATAATATAAATGAAAATAGTCATATTACAAGGTACATTTTTCTTTTAAAAGTATTGCATGGTAGTTTTCTACATATTTTGTTCTTTCTTTAATATGGATATGACTAGAATAGTCTAGAGTGGGAGTGTAGGAAGTAGCATTATCATAAAAAGAAAATGTATTTTAAGGCATTTCCAGTAATCAGTGACGCAATATAAAATGAAGGGGTACAATACTGCAAGGAGAAAAAAAGATGTCAGCATTCAATTGGGTTTTAAAGATTTAGGTATAGCAAACATTCTTCTGGGCTCACCCTCAATTGCGTATTTGTGTATAATATTTAGGTCCATGATGCTCTTACTGTGTCCTTTCACTCTTGTGCAACCTCAAAATAGTACAATTTCCATTGTGACTTTTCTGTGCAACTTGATGTAACTTTTATGCGACTTTTATTAGATTTTGATGTGACTTTGGATGAGTACGACTTTGTTCTAACTTTGACCAATGTGATAGTTTTGTTTGTGCTCAACAGTCGCTAGATATGTGCAGAATGGAAAAATGTGCTTCATTTGTTTTTTGAAATTGTATTTTTTATTTATTTTGAAAATAGCATACTAACAAGGGACAAAAAGCCCCTAAGAGTCCATTCACATTGGCACGACTTGTCAGGCGACTTGGTCAGCCTGACAAGTCGTGCACCGTCGCTCCCACTGTGTAGTACAGGAGCCGTTCTAATAGGAGCGACACAAGTCGCTCCGACTTAGAAAAAGGGTCCTGTACTACTTCAGGGCGACCTGGAGGCGACTTGCATTGACTTCCATTATGTGAAGTCCGTGCAAGTCGCGCCAAAGTCACGCTGCACGCGACTTCACAGGTCGCCCACGAAGTCGGAGTGACCTAATGTGAACGGGGGCTAAGTATTTTGAACAGTACATATATAACAGAATAATAAAACACAAATGAGAAACAGAACATAGTGCAAATAACCGTAGTATCAAGACATGTACATATATACGAAGAAAGAAAAAGGGGGGAATGAAAAGTATCAGAAGAACAAGCAACATGTAACACTTCCTGTGATAAGTGCAAGGGCTGTACCCCAGGAGGGGGAAGAACAATCTAACCAGTAGTGCCAGCAAAAAACAGTGCAAAAGCCCTGGGTCTAATCCAGGCTCGGGGGAAGGTCTCATAATGGAAGAGATAGGTGCGGTACAGTTTCTGCAAAATGGAGGGAACCTCAGAAAATTAGTCAGTATTAAAGTCAAAAAGGTCCCAACTTTCCTAAATTACATTAAACCGAGGGACATCATCATGAACTGTAGCCATTAATAATTCCATCCCCTGGATCTCCGCCATCAGTCGGAGAAAAAGAGATCTATCAGGGGCCTCCGTTGACAACCAACAGAGCAGGATGGCCCTCCTGGCGGCCAAGAGAAGATAGGAAATCAAACGATTGACAGACTTGGAGACACCAGAGAATGGAAGACCCAGTAGGTAATGAATCGGATCAAGCGGCAAGGATAAACCTGTCACTGATTGAATTAGGGACATCACTGCAGTCCAAAGGGGTTGTATGTGAGGACAAAGCCAAAAAATATGATAGAGCAAACCCAGATCCAGGCCACACCTCCAACATTGGTCAGTGCAGGACGGATCCATTTTGTGTAGGTGTTCAGGGGTCCTATACCAAAACAGTAACATTTTTAAAGTAGTCTCTTTCTGCACCACACATCTGGAGGATTTAAAAGCTGGGGTCCATATCTTATCCCACATCTGTAGAGATATGGGTAGTTGCAGCAAACGTGACCACCTACGCATATAGGGGGTGAGACTCCTCAGTGAGTGGGGCTGCATCGTAAAGAATGCAATAAATAGAGGACACTAAGTGCCCCTGGCACATAAATATTCAAATGAGGTGGGCTTCTTCAAAGTCAGGGACAGTGACATAGAATGGAAAAAGTGTTGAATTTGTAAATAAAAATGAAATGTGTGTTTCGGAATAGCAGACTTTTCCGGTAGCGTCTTGAAAGGATATAGAGTTGGAGACACCGGGTGGACCAGGTTATGGAGTTGGAACAGATTGGCCTGTGACCATGTCCACGTACGACTGATCTGCAGACTATCCGGCAGCAGGGGATTGAACAATATATTGGTAAGTGGGGAGCATAGTGAGGAGAGAGAGAACTTCCAAAAACATACTTCTAGGGTGAAAAGCATAGGTGCAAGGCACATATGTTTCAGGACCTGATCTACATGTAGTGCCTGAGACCGTACCATAGAACATGGATGAACTGGGAAAACCAAACCCCTCTCTATTTCCAACCACTGATCGAGGGCCACCAAAGAGGACCAGGAGGCCACCACACGGAGGTGAGATGCATAATAATATCTAACAATATCGGGAGAACCCAAACCCCCCTGCCTCCTTGGAGAAAATACCACTGAGCTAGCAATGCGGTGTGCCCTATTATTCCAAATAAATTAAAGAAAGCCCCTCTGAAGAGCCTTAATTGGGACATAGGAATAGCAACCGGTAGAGTCTCAAAGAAGTAGAGTAGCCTAGTCAAAATTGACATTTTCAAAACATTGATCCTTCCCAAGAGAGACAGGGGATACCATGTCCACTAATGCAAAGAGTGAACAACCTCTCAGAACAAAGGGGTATAGTTAGTTGAGTAGAGAGTGGAATAGGAGGGGGTCAATTTACACAAAAATAAGTAAGCGCGGATGGATACCATCTATACGGGTAGATCTGTTGCAGTTGTGTCAGTAGGGCTTGTGACTAGTGTTGAGCGAACACGGACTGTATTATTCAGGTCCGTACCGAATAATTGGATTTTTGCTACCCGGACATGGACCCGAAAACTTTACTATATGTTCGGGTTTAAAATCCGTGTTCGGTAATTTTATTTCCTGTTTTGTATGTAATGGTGCGCTTTTAATGGCGGGCTTTCAACAGCCAGTCAACAAGCGTTTAACTGGTGTGCCTTAAGCCATCCCAGCCATGCCTACAAATGTATTAGTAGCTGTGATTGGCCCTCTGAAGCATGTGACCCATGTCTTTATAAGTTCGAGAGACACAGCGCGGTGCATCATTCTGCTGTAGTGTAGGGAGAGAGCACACATCATACGTGCTGGCTGCTGCTGATTAGGGACAGACAGTGAAAAATTGTGCCCGAAAAGAATGCAGGGACAGGTTGGAGTGTAGGCAGGGAAAGACATTTGAGCATTTTAGGTACAGGCTGGAGAGATTAGGCAGGGACAGAACAATCGTCCGTTAGCGATCTACATCGATTTTGCTGTGTGGGGGGTGGTGCAGTGAACAATCTTTTTGCCCTCACTTGAGCCCACTAAGGAGGAGGAGGAGGGAGAAAAAAATATATTTTTATCAGTCTGTTGTGTGCAGCGTTCAGCTATATTTTACTACAGATTGCTGTTCTAATCTGCTATTCAAAAATTACAAAGTTAAAAGGGGAATTTTTTTTCCCTTCATAGCGTGCTGCTGAGCTGACCGTGACATAAAATATAAGACACTGCTGTGTTCACATGTGCTATTGAAAAATCACCAATTTTATATACTTTTTTCTATTCCACTATTCAATATACACCCTTTTGGGTTAAAAAAATTAAATTGTGGCATAGTCTGTACTAATCTGCTATTTAAAAATTACAAAGTTACAGGGGAATTTTTTTTTTTCCCTTCATAGCCTGCTGCTGAGCTGACCGTGACATAAAACATAAGACACTGCTGTGTTCACATGTGCTATTGAAAAATCACCAATTTTATATACTTTTTTCTATTCCGCTATTCAATCTACACCCTTTTGGGGTAAAAAAATTAAATTGCGGCATAGTCTGTATCGGTACGTGTGAGATACACCTTCCAAATTTTTGGGGCGCATCTTCCGCCGCCGAGGATTGCAGGGTGCTTCAGTTTGCCTCCTGTTCCGAACTCCTCCTACTCCTCATGCTGCCTTTAGGGTACAAAAAATTGTAATCGGGGCCTAGTCTGGGTTTGTGCGTGTGAGATACACCTTTTTATATCATATTTTCTATTACGCTATTCAAACTACACCCTTTGGGGTAAAAAGAATTAAATTGCAGCATAGTCTGTATTGGTACGTGAGATACACCTTCCAAATTTTTAGGGTGCATCTTCCACCGCCGAGGATTGCAGGGTGCTTCAGTTTGCCTCCTGTTCCGAACTCCTCCTACTCCTCATCCTGCCTTTAGGGTACAAAAAATTGTAATCGGGGCCTAGTCTGGGTTTGTACGTGTGAGATACACCTTTTTATATCATATTTTCTATTCCGCTATTCAATCTACACCCTTTGGGGTAAAAAGAATTAAATTGCGGCATAGTCTGTATTGGTACGTGTGAGATACACCTTCCAAATTTTTGGGGCGCATCTTCCACCGCCGAGGATTGCAGGGTGCTTCAGTTTGCCTCCTGTTCCGAACTCCTCCTACTCCTCATCCTGCCTTTAGGGTACAAAAAATTTTAATCGGGGCCTAGTCTGAGTTTGTACGTGTGAGATACACCTTTTTATATCATATTTTCTATTCCGCTATTCAATCTACACCCTTTGGGGTAAAAATAATTAAATTGCGGCATAGCCTGTATCGGTACGTGTGAGATACACCTTCCAAATTTTTGGGGCGCATCTTCCACTGCCGACGATTGCAGGGTGCTTCAGTTTGCCTCCTGTTCCGAACTCCTCCTACTCCTCATCCTGCCTTTATGGTACAAAAAAATTGTAATCGGGGCCTAGTCTGGGTTTGTACATGTGAGATACACCTTTTTATATCATATTTTCTATTCCGCTATTCAATCTACACCCTTTGGGGTAAAAAGAATTAAAATGCGGCATAGTCTGTATCGGTACGTGTGAGATACACCTTCCAAATTTTTGGGGCGCATCTTCCACCGCCGAGGATTGCAGGGTGCTTCAGTTTGCCTCCTGTTCCGAACTCCTCCTACTCCTCATCCTGCCTTTAGGGTACAAAAAAATTGTAATCAGGGCCTAGTCTGGGTTTGTACATGTGAGATACACATTTTTGTATCATATTTTCTATTCCGCTATTCAATCTATTCCCTTTTGGGGTAAAAAGAATTAAATTGCGGCATAGTCTGTATCGGTACGTGTGAGAAACACCTTTCCAATTTTTTGGGCGCATCTTACACCGCCGAGGATTGCAGGGTGCTTCAGTTTGCCTCCTGCCTGTTCTGAACTCCTCCTACTCCTCATCCTCATCCTGCCTTTAGGGTACAAAAAATTGTAATTGGGGCTGACTCACCTTTTTATATCATATTTATAAACTGATTCACCTTTTTATATCATATTTTCTATTCCGCTATTCAATCTACACCATTTGGGGTAAAAAGAATTAAATTGCAGCATTGTCTGTATCGGTACGTGTGAGATACAGCATTCCAATTTTTGGGCGCATCTTCCAGCGCCGAGGATTGCAGGGTGCTTCAGTTTGCCTCCTGTTCCGAACTCCTCCTACTCCTCATCCTGCCTTTAGGGTACAAAAAATTGTAATCGGGGGCCTAGTCTGTGTTTGTACGTGTGAGATACACCGTTTTATAAAATGTTTTCTATTCCGCTATTCAATATACACCCTTTTGGAGTGTAAAAAATTAAATTACGGCATAGTCTGTATCGGTACGTTTGAGATACACCTTTTTAAATTTGTTTGGCGCATCTCCTTCCACCGCAGAGGATTGCAGGGCGCTTCAGTTTGCCTCCTGTTCTGAACTCCTCCTACTCCTCTTCCTCATCCTCATCCTGCCTTTAGGGTACAAAAAATTGTAATCGGGGCCTAGTCTGTGTTTGTACGTGTGAGATACACCGTTTTATAAAATGTTTTCTATTACGCTATTCAATGTACACCCTTTTGGAGTGTAAAAATTAAATTACGGCATAGTCTGTATCGGTACGTGTGAGATACACCTTTTAAATTTGTTTGGCGCATCTCCTTTCACCGCCAAGGATTGCAGGGCGCTTCAGTTTGCCTCCTGTTCCAAACTCCTCCTACTCCTCTTCCTCATCCTCATCCTCCCTTTAGGGTACAAAAAATTGTAATTGGGGCCTAGTCTGTGTTTGTACGTGTGAGATACACCGTTTTATAAAATATTTTCTATTCCGCTATTCAATATACACCCTTTTGGGGTGAAAAAAATTAACTTACGGCATAGTCTGTATCGGTACGTGTGAGATACACCTTTTAAATTTGTTTGGCGCATCTCCTTCCACCGCCAAGGATTGCAGGGCGCTTCAGTTTGCCTCCTGTTCTGAACTCCTCCTACTCCTCTTCCTCATCCTCCCTTTAGGGTACAAAAAATTGTAATCGGGGCCTAGTCTGTGTTTGTACGTGTGAGATACACCGTTTTATAAAATTTTTCCTATTCCGCTATTCAATATACACCCTTTTGGAGTGTAAAAAATTAAATTACGGCATAGTCTGTATCGGTACGTGTGAGATACACCTTTTAAATTTGTTTGGCGCATCTCCTTTCACCGCCAAGGATTGCAGGGCGCTTCAGTTTGCCTCCTGTTCCAAACTCCTCCTACTCCTCTTCCTCATCCTCATCCTCCCTTTAGGGTACAAAAAATTGTAATTGGGGCCTAGTCTGTGTTTGTACGTGTGAGATACACCGTTTTATAAAATATTTTCTATTCCGCTATTCAATATACACCCTTTTGGGGTGAAAAAAATTAACTTACGGCATAGTCTGTATCGGTACGTGTGAGATACACCTTTTAAATTTGTTTGGCGCATCTCCTTCCACCGCCAAGGATTGCAGGGCGCTTCAGTTTGCCTCCTGTTCCGAACTCCTCCTACTCCTCTTCCTCATCCTCCCTTTAGGGTACAAAAAATTGTAATCGGGGCCTAGTCTGTGTTTGTACGTGTGAGATACACCGTTTTATATCCTTTTCTCTATTCCGCTATTCAATATACACCCTTTTGGGGTGAAAAAAAGTAAATTGCGGCATACTTTGCATATTTGACTGTGAGATACACCCGTTGTATTTGTATACTGTTTTTCTATTCCGCTATTTAATAAACACCCTTTTGGGGTAAAAAAAAAAATTAAATTGCGGCATAGTTTGCATATTTGACTGTGAGATACACCCGTGCGATACTGTTGTTGTTTTGTTCCGCTATTCAATAAACACCTTTCTAGGGCAAGATCATAAATTTTCAGAAATATGAGGAGACCGTCAAATAGGGGCCGTGGCCTGGGTCGTGGTGCTGCTGGTAGAGCTCCTGTTGCAAGGAGAGGACGTGGTCGATCTGTGCCAGCTACACGCACAAGTGAAACACCTTCCTAATGTGTGAGTAGGCGACAGAACCTGCAGCAGTATTTGGTAGGGCATCATGCGCCTCTACAAGTGTTGAGGCCAGAACAAGTAGAGGCGATAGTAGATTGGTTTGCTGCTGACAGTGCCTCCAGTTCCTTCACATTGTCTTCCACCCAGTCTACTGCAGAAAGGTCAGAGTTGGCACCTGCAGCCAATGTCCAACCATCTTTCACCTCACCCCTTGCAAATCAGGCAAGCAGTCTGAGCCCCAAGTCATGCAGCAGACTCTTCTTCTTTTTGATGACTCTGTCAGCAGGGTTTCCCAGGGCCATTCACCTAGCCCTGCCCCAGAAGTGGAAGAGATTGAGTGCAGCGATGCCCAACCACTTATTTCTCAAGATGAGTACATGGAAGGACCATCGCAGCACGTCTCCGATGATGACTAAACGCAGGTGCCAACTGCTGCGGCACTCAGAATTGTGGAGACCGACAAGGAGGGCAGGGGTGAAGACTGGGTGGAAGATGATGTGGAGGACGATGAGGTCCTCGACCCCACATGGAATGAAGGTCATGCAGGTGACCTGAGTAGTTTGGAGGAAGAGGCGGTGGTCGCACAGAGCCACCAGCACAGCAGAAGAGGGAGCAGGGTGCAGAAGCGGAGCGGCCGTGCCCTAGACACTACGCCTGCTACTGCCCAACGCAGCAAGGGACCGAGCGCACCAAAGCCAGCTCAAAGGAGTTCTCTAGCGTGGAAGTTCTTCAGAAAATGTGCTGATGACAGGACACGAGTGGTTTGCACCCTGTGCAATCAGAGCCTGAAGCGAGGCATAAACCTTCTCAACCTGAGCACAACCTGCATGATCAGGCATCTAAGTGCAAAGCACGAGCTGCAGTGGAGTAGACACCTTCAAAACCAAGAAAGGTCTCTGGCTCCTTCTGCTTCCTCTTTTGCTGCAGTCTCGGCCTCTTCATCCACCTCTGTAGTGATACCGGCACCTGCCACCCCGCAAACAAACGATCCGTCAGCAACACCACCACCTGGGTCACCAACCATCTCCACAATGTCCCATGGAAGCGTTCAACTTTCCATTTATGAAACACTTCAGAGGAAGAGCACGTACCCCCCTACCCACCTGCGATCCCTGGCCCTGAATGCCAGCATTTCAAAATTCTTGGCCTTTGAAATGCTGTCATTCCGTCTGGTGGAGACGCACAGTTTTAAAAGCCTTAAGTCGGTGGCTGTCCCACAGTACGTCGTGCCCAGCCGCCACTACTTTTCCAGGCAAGCCATCCCTTCCCTGCACAACCAAGTGGGGGAAAAAATCAGGTGTGCACTCCGCAACGCCATCTGTGGCAAGGTCCACCTAACTACCGATACGTGGTCCAGTAAACACGGTCAGGGGCGTTATATCTCCCTAACGGCACACTGGGTAAATGCAGTGGCGGATGGGCCTGAGGCGGATAGCAATTTGGCGCATGTCCTTCCACCACAGAGGATTGCAGGGCACTTCAGTTTGCCTCCTGGTCCTAACTCCTCCTACTCTGCTTCCTCATCCTCTACGGCATCCTCATCCGGTCAGCGTAACACGTTTACCACCAACTTCAGCACAGCCAGGGGTAAACGACAGCAGGCAGTTTTAAAACTTGCCTGTTTGGGGGAAAAACCACACACCGCGCAGGAGTTGTGGAGGAGCATGGAACAGCAGACCGATGAGTGGTTGCTGCCAGCGAGCCTCAAGCTCTGCCTGGTGGTGTGCGATAACGGGCGAAATCTCATAGCAGCTCTTGGCCTAGCCGGTTTGACGCACATCCCTTGCCTGGCGCATTTGCTGAATTTGGTGGTGCAGATGTTCCTTAAAAATTACCCCGATATGTCAGAGCTGCTGCAGAAAGTGCGGGCCATCTGTGCGCACTTTCGGCGTTCTCACCCTGCTGCTGCTCGCCTGTCAGTGCTGCAGCGTAACTTCGGCCTTCCCGCTCACCGCCTCATATGTGATGTGCCCACAAGGTGGAACTCTACCTTGCACATGCTGGAAAGACTGTGCGAGCAGCAGCAGGCCATAGTGGAGTGTCAGCTGCAGCACGAACGCGTGAGTCGCTCTGCGGAACAGCACCACTTCACCACCAATAACTGGGCCTCCATGCGAGACCTGTGTGCCTTGTTGCGCTGTTTTGAGTACTCCACCAACATGGCCAGTGCCGATGACGCCGTTATCAGCTTAACTATCCCTCTTCTATGCCTCCTTCAAAAAACTATTCGGGCGATGATGGAAGAGGATGTGGCACAGTAGGAGGAGGAGGAAGAAGAGGGATCATTTCCAAGGCTTTCAGGGCAGTCATTCACAAGTGGCTCTGAGGGTGGGTTCCTGCACCCACAAACGCCAGGTACACAATTGTCCAGCAGGGGCACAGTTCTGGAGGATGAGGAGGATGAGGAGGATGAGGAGGAGGAGATGGAGGAGGAGATGGACCCATGTTCACAGCAGGGTGGCACCCAGGCCAGCTCATGGCCATCACTGGTGTGTGGCTGGGGGGATACAGAGGACACAGACGATACACCTCACACAGAGGACAGCCTTTCGTTGCCTCTGGGCAGCCTGGCACACATGAGCGATTACATGCTGCAGTGTCTCCACAATGACCGCCGAGTTGCCCACATTCTAACTTGTGCTGATTACTGGGTGGCCACCCTGCTGGATCCCCATTACAAGGACAATGTACCGTCCTTAATTCACTCACTGGACCGTGATCGCAAGAAGCGCGAGTACAATCGCACGCTGGTAGACGCGATGCTGCTTGCATTCCCACCTGACAGCGGGGCCACAGTGGAAGCACAAGGCCAAGGCAGAGGAGGAGGAGGAGGAAGAGGTAGCCAACACAACCAGGGCACCGCCAGCACCTCAGAAGGCAGGGTTAGCATGGCCGAAATGTGGAAAAGCTTTGTCAGCACGCCACAACAAACAGCAGCACCAGCAGCTCATATGGAACGTCTTAGCAGGAGGCAGCATTTCACCAACATGGTGGAGCAGTATGTGTGCACACGCCTACATGTAGTGAATGACGGGTCTGCCCCCTTCAACTTCTGGGTCTCCAAATTGGGCACATGGCCTGAGTTTGCCCTTTACGCCTTGGAGGTGCTGGCATGCCCTGCAGCCAGTGTATTATCTGAACGTGTATTTAGCACGGCTGGGGGCGTTATCACAGACAAGCGCAGCCGCCTGTCCAGAGACAATGTGGACAAGCTCACGTTCATTAAAATGAACCAGGCATGGATCCCACAGGACTTTTCCGTACCTTGTGCAGAATAGAGATGGATACCGACCTTACCCAGCCATTGTTATATTTTTGATCTTTCTCACTCTTTTGGGGTGTACCCTCATTTAAAATGACTGAAAAAAATCAGTGTTGGCTACCTCATCCCCCTCCACCGCTGCTTCCACCTACACCGCCACAACCACCTCAACCTCCCTCCTACTCCATATGGGCCTCGTCCTTCACAGATGAAGAAAATTGTTTTATTTTTCTGTTTTTTTGTTGTTTTAAGTTATTTCCTTATCCACATTTGTTTGCAGAGCACTTGCCATGCTCTTAACTACATTTTGCTGCCATTTGCAGCACTCTAGCCCTTTCCATTGGTGTTTTAGAGCCATTTTAGTGCCTGAAAGTTCGGGTCCCCATTGACTTCAATGGGGTTCGGTGTCCGGGTAAAGTTCGGAAAAAGTCCGGGACACGGACCCGGACTTTTTTTTTTTTAAGTTCGGCCGAAGCCGCCGAACACGGACATCCAGGTGTCCGCTCAACCCTACTTGTGACATGTGAAGCAGCATAGCCTCGTTCTTGGAATCTATCCCCGCACACTTTCCCCCTGCCGAACGTTTCAAAAGATTATGTGTTAGGGAAAACTACTGGATATACACCTTGGACATTAGAAATTAATATTACACTGTAACAGATATGCGCGCGCACGTACACACGGACGTACACACGGACGTACACCTTTCCACACGCATGCTCGTCAGTGTTCTTGTACACAATAGAGAAGCCATCGTTCATAGAATCTGCTGAACGGAGGCCCAGTCCACTGCCTCATGTTTCTCTTAATTTCATCTCCATCTTTATTTTTAGATTTTTCCCATTTTTACATCTTTCATTTTCAATCTTACCCGTTCATCATCATCATCTTGATCTCCATTCCCACACCTATGGGTGTACTGCAATATTGTCACCCCCCCCCCCCCATGGGCTAAGTAATGGCAAGTAAGTGCGCCTACCAATTGCCCGGGGTCATGGGTGGTGAACCTCCAAAATCATATACCCATACCGGGTGAACCCCCAAAATCATGTCCTATACATACTTGTGACCATACATCCTCACATATGTACATGTTCAGATATATTTTGATACACCCTGGTGGCATCACGCACTTATTGCCATACACCTCACACTCATAACCCCATTGCTAGGGTATGCACTGTCCCAGGTGCACCTTGGCACATTACCCTTATAAGCTCTTTTTACCTTTTTTTCTTTTTTTTTTTCTTTTCTCCTCTCTTGTAATATGATATTCTGTGTTTCCCCACCGTTGTATTCATGTATATGCTTTTTATATGGACTTATCATGGCTCCTGTCATGCCTCCAGGAATTTTCTCTGTTAAACCTAATGCAGAGTTTATGTTTGAAGCCACACTAGCACCTCGGCCCGCCTCTTTTGGGGCCCACCCTCTCCGGACTTATGCTCCAATGAGCTACTTATCAACAGGGTATATATTCCCTGTCCCTGATAAGCCCCCCCCCCCCCCACTGCCTAATGAAGGAGTACGGATGCTCCGAAAGCTAGCAACGCCCATCTTTCCCTCCGCCTCACAGGAAGTGATGTCGGGCTGACAGGAAGTAGGAAGTGGAGCCCCACTGAGAGTCCTCCACCACCACAGCACCATCAGACAGGCTGCCAGACAACAGCCTCCACTCACCACCGGCAACCCGCACCCCTCCTTTCTGCAACGGTATCCAGGACAAGAAGATGGATGATCCCATTCACCTACCCTACCGGCCTTTACTTACCTAAGAGTAAGTCACTATGTGTTTTTTGTATTAATAAACCTTATGCTTCACTAAGCTGGCGCTGCTTTATTTTTGTTTATTCTCCTCAGAGCCTCTCCTTGCTCCAGCTGGCAGCCGCTTTTCATGGGCCCCCTCCCCCCTTCCACCTCATCCTTTTTTATATTTTTCTACCCATTTTTTACTTTCTATATTTTTACCTCATGGTATGCCACCCACCATCAGAGAGCACCATGTAATCATTGACTTCGTTCTTGGTAGTATTAACCTTTTATCCTGAAATAGCACTAAAGGAGGACAATAAGGAATGTAGGGAAGGGAGAGACAATAAGGGGTTGGTCAGGGTCAACAAGATATCGTCAGCAAATAAAGACAACTTGTAGTCTCTATGTCGCATCACTGATATCCGGGTGGGAGCGAATGGCCTCGGCTAGTGGTTCCAAGCATAATATAAAAAGCAAAGGGGATAAAGGACACCCCTGCCAAGAGCCAATGAAAATGGAGAATGGAGGCGACAAAAGGGTAGACGACATTCAGACCTGAGCAGTAGTGGGGGAGTATAGTGCGTCCAAGGCTTTAAAAAAGGGGTCCCGAAAGCCAAAACGTGACAGGGTAGAAAACATATAAGGCCAACTCAGCCTATCAAAGGCCTTCTGGGTATCTAAACTCAAAATTAGGGTCGGATGGGGAAACCTGTTAAGGAGATCAATCTTGAGGAAAAATTGAGGAAATCAACTGTAGGTCTGGTGTTGTCCCCAGCGTGTCTAGATGCAACAAATCCCACCTGGTCCCCATTAATCAGTTTGGGGATAAGTTTTGATAATCTAGAGGCCAAGATCTTGGTGAATATCTTATAGTCTGAGTTCAACAGGGCAATAGGTCTATAGTTATCAGGTAGCGATAGAGATTGGGAGTGATAGAGATGTAAGTGTGACGGGACTCACCGTCACTGGAATTTAAAGACGGATAAGTCATGGGGCTAACGGAGTCTTGCCTCTATCCTAGAAGCTAAACCTTTATTCCTGTAAACTGTAAGGTACAGGAAGTCCACTCCTAATATGGGCATCCAGGAACTGGTAGAGACAGCATGGCTGCTAATCATTGAAGTGCTTTTGTCTAAAATAGGGTCTGAGACACCTTTTACATTCACCTATTGTTAACTGTGCTAATGAGCCCACCTGTCTGTCTGTCTGCTTTAAGAGAAACTTATAGGAATGTTGATTAGATGCTAAGAGGGAGGGGGGATTGTCCCACATTGTATATTTTTGTACACTGTATGAGAGTGTAAAACTCTGTTCCTATTGGATGGTGAATATTATGTTCAGTCTTCAACAAGGTCCATCTGGGTGGTAACTTTGTGGCTGAAAACTGTATATAAGTCGTGTTCAATAAAGTTGTGGAGAGTTCATTCAACCTCAATCTAGAGTTCTGTCTCTTATTGGGGGATATGCTGCAAGGGATTGCTATGGACCTCCATACTCCCTTAGAGAATCACTGAGCTCTTTTAAGAGCTTGTGTAGAGCTTGTTCTGCTGCACTCTCTGGGGAAAGAGAGGTTCACCCACAGGAACCTGGAGCCTTGTCGTAGGTCCAGGGTGGGTAGGAGATTGCGAGACCCTAACCAAGCTGTGGCGGTTCGTGGGATCTGAAGTGGTTACAGTGTCTGGTGGAGTGCTTGGAGTCCTCGGAAAGCACTAGGAGCATCTTTCAACGGAGGCACCCGGTCCGGGGTGCCCTGTTCCGTTACATTGGTGGCAAGCGGTGGGGTGGCGTCCTAGTGTGAGGAGAAGCAGCTCAGAGACACCGGTAACGTTATGGAGCGAGATAACAACCGTGCAGCGTCCCCATATGAGGACGAGTTTGTCTGGAGGTTGCAGCAACACTTGGTCCAACAGGATGGGCCTGTATCAGAGGAAGCCATACTGGACTGGAGAGATTTCACTCGAAAGGAAATGTGGTATGAGGCCTTAGACGATGCGCAGTGGAGGCGGAGAGAGAACCTTCCCAGCGAAGAACAGCGGTTCCAGGTATACGTTGCCCTGCGGTTACCTTTCCTAGGAGAGCAACCCCTGGATGAGTGGGTGACGGAGCTGTGGAACCTGATTTGGAAGGAGTTGTGGCTGGATGAAGCTTACCGGGCACTAAAGTGGTACGCTACCCGGCACGACCACTGGATGGCTGACAACAATATGCCGGAAGGTGAGGACTATAGTGGCCCGGGCTTGCTGTGGGAGGCCTTTGAAGAGAGGGACTTTGGATGTCCAGCAGAGTTTCGGCGCTGGGAAATCCAGGACACCAGGGAAGCCCTACTGGATCTCCCCAGAGTAGATGACCTGGTGTTAGACCTGATTCATCTGGTCACAATGGAGTGGGAACTGGAGCAGGACTACCAACGCCTGCTCTGCTCCATTCCACCCCAATCTACCCTGCAAGCAGAGCCGGAGTCCTGGGTGGCAGATCCAGACCCACAACCCTTGAGTTGGAGAGACAGTACAGACTGGTGGTACTGTGAAGACCCACCGATGGCAGGTGGAGATGGGACCGAGGTCTCTCTACCGGCCCTACAGGGAGGCTGGGCAGCCGGCCCAGTTCCCCAGCTACAGCAGGAGTTACAGGGAGCCGAAGGTGTCATCCTTCCTTCCCAGCAGCAGTGTACCTTCCAGGGAGAGGAGACCACAAATCCTTCTCCCCAACCACAGGGAGGCAACAGCCCTGACCCCAATGGTACAGATGGGACCGCGGTCTCTGCACCAGACCTACAGGGATGCTGGATGGCTGGTCCAGATCCCCAACCTGTCCCGCAGGAATACCAGGAGGAGGAGGTAGGCGATCCCTCCTCTCTACAGCAGACCCCCAACCAGTTTCTGGGGGTAGTATTCGCAAACCCCAACCCAGCAGAAGAGCTGGCAACAGGGCAGAGTGCTACCAACCTCTGCCCAGCACCTGCAAAAGCTACAGTCTTCATCTGTACACCCCGGGGATGCTGGACAGTCGGCCCAGATCCCCAACAGCCTGACGAAGTGAGCCCCACCAACCTGTCTTCTCTCCAGCGCCTGAAAGGACTTCCAGGAGAAGGGCCAGTCCACACTTATCCCCAGCAGCGGGTATGTTCTGCGAGAGAGGCAGAGGTTGGCTGGGTGAGTAACACTGTTTTCCCGACAATTTGTTTGGGGTACTGGGTGGGTGCAGACATTGGGAGGGCCTGTGGAACACAGCCTACCTTAGAGAGGTTGGAAAGTTCTTCTCTCAGCCTACTAGGCTCCTCTTATGTCTAAATCACCCTGTGTCTTAGAGGGACACAGGGTGCCCAAGAAGCCCAGTCTGGCCTGCCCAAACCAGACTTTCACAGACTGATCGGCTATGAGAGCTCCATGCGCCTTGCCAGGACAAACTTACAAACTATGTGGAACTTTGTCAAGGAAGCTGCCATGATGGATGGACTCTTTGGGACTGGTTACCCGACTAACTCAGGCACAGACCGATTGGAGGTCTAGTGCCTGGATTAGTCTACCTTTGGGGGGAAGATGTGTGACGGGACTCACCGTCACTGGAATTTAAAGACGGATAAGTCATGGGGCTAATGGAGTCTTGCCTCTATCCTAGAAGCTAAACCTTTATTCCTGTAAACTGTAAGGTACAGGAAGTCCACTCCTAATATGGGCATCCAGGAACTGGTAGAGACAGCATGGCTGCTAATCATTGAAGTGCTTTTGTCTAAAATAGGGTCTGAGACACCTTTTACATTCACCTATTGTTAACTGTGCTAATGAGCCCACCTGTCTGTCTGTCTGCTTTAAGAGAAACTTATAGGAATGTTGATTAGATGCTAAGAGGGAGGGGGGATTATCCCACATTGTATATTTTTGTACACTGTATGAGAGTGTAAAACTCTGTTCCTATTGGATGGTGAATATTATGTTCAGTCTTCAACAAGGTCCATCTGGGTGGTAACTTTGTGGCTGAAAACTGTATATAAGTCGTGTTCAATAAAGTTGTGGAGAGTTCATTCAACCTCAATCTAGAGTTCTGTCTCTTATTGGGGGATATGCTGCAAGGGATTGCTATGGACCTCCATACTCCCTTAGAGAATCACTGAGCTCTTTTAAGAGCTTGTGTAGAGCTTGTTCTGCTGCACTCTCTGGGGAAAGAGAGGTTCACCCACAGGAACCTGGAGCCTTGTCGTAGGTCCAGGGTGGGTAGGAGATTGCGAGACCCTAACCAAGCTGTGGCGGTTCGTGGGATCTGAAGTGGTTACAGTGTCTGGTGGAGTGCTTGGAGTCCTCGGAAAGCACTAGGAGCATCTTTCAACGGAGGCACCCGGTCCAGGGTGCCCTGTTCCGTTACAGTAAGAGTGTGTGGATTGGGGATGAGAGCCTTTTCCCTGGAGCAGAGAGGCATAAAGCTCTAGAAAATGAGGTGCTAAAATATACAAAAAGGTCTTGTAGTAAATATAAGGAAGAAAATCTGGTCCTGGTGACTTGCATGAGGGCAAGTCTTTAACTGTGGCCGTAAGCTCCTCCATGGAAATATCAGCATTCATAGTTACATACATAGTTACATAGTAGGTGAGGTTGAATAAAGACAATAGTCCATCCAGTTCAACCTGTGTAGGTGTGTGTGGCTGTAATCATCTCACATACCCCTGAATGTTCTGATCCTTGAGATGTAAGTCTAAGAGTCTTTTGAAAGCCACCATACTACCCGCAGAAACCACCTCTTGTGGTAGAGAATTCCACAATCTTGTTGCCCTAACAGTAAAGAACCCCCCGCGTTGCCTGAGGTTAAAACGCTTCTCCTCTAATCGCATTGTATGCCCTTGAGTCCTCATGCAATCCCTTCGAATGAACAGCTTTTTTTCTAAGCTGGGATCCCCATTAAGATATTTATAAATTGCTATCATGTCCCCCCTCAGACGTCTCTTCTCCAGGGAGAATAAATCGAGCGATTGTAGACGCTCTTCATAGTCAAGGTCCTCCAATCCCCTAATTAGTTTAGTTGCCCTTCTCTGGACTCTGTCCAGCTCCAACACATCCCTCCTGAGGACTGGCGACCAGAACTGGACGGAATACTCCAGATGCGGTCGGACCAGAGTTTTATAAAGTGGAAGGATTATAGTCTTATCTCTGGAATGCATCCCTTTCTTTATGCATGCTAATGTTCTGCTGGCTTTGGCAGCTGCCGCTTGACATTGCATGCTGTTGCCTAATCTATCATCAACCAAGACTCCCAGATCCTTCTCCATTTTTGATTCCCCCAAGGGTTCCCCTCCTAACGTGTATTGTGTTTTTATGTTTTTAGTCCCCAAGTGCAAAACCTTACACTTCTCCACGTTAAACCTCATTTGCCATGTCGTTGCCCACTCTGTAATTTTGTCCAGGTCATTCTGTAGGATATCTGCTTCATGCTGTGAAGTTATTGCCCTGGCCAATTTTGTGTCATCTGCAAAAACTGATATCGAACTACTGATCCCGACCTCAATGTTGTTTATGAATAAATTGAACAAGGTTGGTCCCAAGACTGAGCCTTGGGGGACCCCGCTTACCACCTCAGACCAGTCTGAGTATGCGCTGTTTATTACTACCCTTTGGACACGCCTTTTAAGCCAGTTCCGTATCCAAGAGCAAACCCTGCTATCGATACCTGCAGACCTTATTTTATAAATTAAGCGCTTGTGGGGAACTGTATCAAACGCCTTAGCGAAATCCAAGTACACCACATCCACTGGTCTCCCCCTATCAAGCTCACAGCTCACCTCCTCGTAGAATGTTAAGAGATTGGTTTGACAAGAACGCCCATTTGTAAACCCGTGCTGATTACTGCTGATGATGTTGTTGTCTTTAGCAAACTCTACGATATAGTCCCTTATCATCCCCTCCAGAAGTTTACATACTATTGATGTCAAACTGACAGGCCTATAATTTCCCGGGATATGCCTTTGGCCCTTTTTGAATATTGGAATCACGTTAGCTTTCTTCCAATCCCCTGGTACATCTCCTGTCCTAATACTGTCAGCAAAGATCAGGAACAGTGGTCTCGATATAAATTTACTGAGTTCCTTGAGTACTCTCGGATGTACGCCATCCGGGCCTGGTGATTTGTTTGTGTTAAGTTTATCCAGCCTTTCCCTGATTTCACCCTCCGTTAGCCATAGTGGCAAGTCCTGTGTATTACTACTAGCCATACAGTCATGGTCAGTGTACCCCTCCATTTCCTGTGTAAAGATTGACGAGAAAAAAGCATTCAGCACAGTTGCTTTTTCAGTGTCCTCTGTAACCATCCTCCCATCATTGTTAATTATGTGTGCAATATGCTCTGCCCTAGTTTTTTTGCTGCTGATATATTTAAAGAATTTCTTTGGGTTTTTTTTACTATCCTCTGCTATTTGTCTCTCAAAGTTGATTTTAGCCATCTTGATTTCTTGTTTACTTTTCTTATTTGCCTCCTTGTATTGCTCGAAAGCCGATACTGTGCCCTCTAATTTATACTTCTTGAAGGCCAATTTTTTTCCCCTAATAAGTTTTTTGACGCTACGGTTTAGCCAGCCAGGTTTGGCTTTGTCTCTTCTAAATTTATTTCCCATAGGAATGCACTGCAAGATGCCTTTGCTTAATATGTTCCTAAAGCATTCCCATTTTTCCTTTGTGGTCAGGGATCCCAGGGTTTGGTCCCAGTTTACCCTTTCCATCAATGAGTACAATTTTGGAAAGTTTGTCCTTCTGAAGTTTAGGGTTCTTATATTCCCCACTTGCCTTGTTATATTGTTATTTACACTAAATGTGATCATCCTGTGATCGCTAGAGCCCAGGTTGTCCTAGACTCCTACCTCCGAGATTAGGTCTGGTTCATTAGTGAGCAATAGACCCAGGACTGCGTTTTCTCTGGTAGGGGAATCCACCAGCTGTGACATGTAATTATCCTGTAAGGTTTCAGTGAATAGACGGGCCTTCTGCGAGTGTGCAGTCCCCTCTTCCCAGTCAATGTCGGGATAATTGAAGTCCCCCAATATGATGATTGATCCCAATTTTGCCACTTTACCCATTAGTGCTAAAAATTCCAGCTCTACCTCCTCCCCTTGGTTAGGTGGCCTATAGCAAACCCCCACAATTACTTTCCCCTTTTCTCCTTCCTTATGGAGTTCAACCCACACAGATTCTAAATCCATGCTCATCCCATCCGTAATGTCACTCCTTTCTATCACCTTTATATTGTTCTTGACATAGAGACATACCCCTCCCCCTCTTTTTCCTACCCTGTCCTTCCGGTACACCGAATACCCTTGGATATTGGCCAGCCAGTCATGTGAGGGGTCGAACCAAGTTTCTGTTATTCCCACATTTCCAATTCATCCATTTTATTAGCTAGGCTCCTGGCATTAGCATATACCCCTCTTAGTTTTACGGAAGTTAAGCGCAATTGGCGGTTATGTTTATTCCTGTTTGGTCTGAGATTTTCCCGCACAGACCTGCCAATTGACATTGTGGACCTACTGTCGCTGCTGACACTACAGCTGCCTTCTGTCCTCTGCTCCCTCCTGACTGACTCTACTTCTGAGCCCTCCCCCCAGCTTTGCCAAGTCCGACACGGACAACCTGTGCAAGGATAGGTCACTAAAAATGTTTTCAAAGTTTTCCTGTGTGAAACTAAAATGATTCTCTGGAGTTAAACAATTACAGAGTTTGCTATAGAACGATCCAAAAGTCTTAGCCATAGTGTAAGGACAGTGAGTCGGGGTGCCGTCAGACTGCACAAGGAGGTCTGGGATTGAGTGAAAAGGGCATGGACGGAGTTTATTTTTTAGTTTATTCTATGAGGCTTATTGAAAAATTCATAAAACTTTTGGTTAGCCCACAGTAGAGATTTGGCAACTTTTGACATGTCAAGTGTCTTAATACGCTCTCGGATGTACGTGACTCTTTGGAGGTTCGACACTGAGGGAGCACCCACAAGCCCACGTTCTGCCAACTGCAAGTTGGCCAACAAAGAACGTTTAAGGCCCTCTGCCTCCTTCTTCTGTCAGGTGCCCTCAGCAATGCAAGTGCCCCGAAAGAAGGATTTGTGGGCCTCCCACAGCATGAAGGCATCCTGGACCGAATCCTTAGTTAATGTAAAGAACTCCATCAAACCCTTTGCCAATCTATCACGAACAAACTGGGATTGTAGGAGGTGGTCGTTAAGGCACCAATGGCAAGTTTTGGGGTGTGAGGAAGACAAGGTAACATCTAAAACAATAGGCGTGTGGTCAGACCAAGTAATAGAGGATATGTCTGAATTCACAATACACGAGATAAGAGGGGCAGATACGAGGAAATGGTCTAGTCTAGAATGCATTTTATGAGCAGCCAAGTAGAAGGAAAACTGCCTCTGTAGGGGGTGCTTAATTCTCCAAGAGTCAAACAGTCGATGAGATCTAACACACTTACGAAACGATTTTGCCTGGGATAACACTCTACGGGGAGGAGTTCCCTGATTCAGGGTCTGTCTATCTCTGTGTGGGGACATGACCATATTGAAATCACCACCAACTATCATAAATGGCTGAGAATAGCATTGAATAGAATTTAACGACTCATCTAGATATTCCAATTGACCGGAGTCAGGGGCATAAATATTAACCAATGTAAACGAGGAAGACATGTAGTCACAAACTAGGACAATAAACCTCCCATGTGGATCAGGATAGGTGTCCCTAACACGCAAGGGGCAAGATTTATTAACCAGAATTGCCCCCCCCCAGCCTTCCCAGTAGGGTCTGAGGCAAAGAATAAGGTTGGAAAATATTTGGAGGCAAACTTAAGTGAGCCCCCAGAGCGGAAATGCGTCTCCTAAACCAGGACCACATCCGCCCTGGAGGATCTAAACTCTTTAAGTGCCAGCTGAGTTTAAACCCTTCACATTATATGAGAGAAACCTTAATGCCATATCTGTAGGAAATATGAGCAGAGGACAGAAGCAATGGATAATGAAGCCAAGTAGGAAGATAGAACAGAACAACAATATAAGCGACCACCCCCCAGTGCTGTCTGTGGCGAGCCAAGAAACAAGCCACAGAGGCACCAATACAGAGTATCAAATACACAGGCCCGAACCCTAAACAAAAAAGGTTCGGGAAAAAAGGAAAGAAAAAAGAGGAGAGAAAAAAAAATAAAAAAAAAAAACACAATCAAAAACATCAGTAAGAGGCCTGAGAGGCAAAAGCGTCTCAGGAGTCCAAGGCCGAGGCCTTGGGCTAGATAGGGCGACATGAGTGCCTCCAACATATGAACTCCAGAAAAGAGGGGACCCGTCAACTCTCCAGCAAAAGAAAAAACTGAACAGTCAAGAGAAAAAATATAGTCAATAATATCAAAAAGACAAAGCCAACGTTCCATAGCAATGTGATAAGGTACCAAAATCACTACCCCATGGGTAGGGGAATAGCCGCCCTGTCTAGGGCAGCAAAAAGCCTAAGATCAGGCCATAGAGGCATCAGTGCTTCATTTTGTTTGGTTTCTTAATTTTTTAATATATTTTAAATTTTCAGAATGATTCAAATTAAAATTGGTCAAAAATTGATTGACTGTTTCAAATTCTGTTTGAAAAATAATTGGTTGTTAAAGAGCGGGCTGCGAAGCTGGCCGCCTCGTCCTTAACAACCCATAATTCATCAGCTGCGGCAGGTTTCCCTGCTGACAGCTGAATGTAAACAAAACAATGCCGGCAATGAAAAATAAATGAAAAAAAAGTGCGTCTGTCCCCACCCTTGGGGTCTGGTATGGCCAAACCATACAAGACCATTATCTGAGCATGTAGCCCAGCAAGTTAGGAAAGGATTGTGGTGAGTGAGCGCCCCCCCCTCCTGAACCATACCAGGCCACATACCCTAAACATGGATGGGTGCTTTGGGGCAGGGGGGCTCCATCCCCCCAAAAGCACCTTGTCCCCATGTTGATGGGGACAAGGGCCTCTTCCCCACAACTCTGGCTGGTGGTTGTGGGGGTCCCCCCCAAATCCCACCCCCCAATGTGAATGAGTATGGGGTACTTATTCACCAAAAAAATGTAGTGTAAAAATTATAGTAGGCAGTTTTTGACAATTCCTTTATTTAAAAAATAAATATAAAATAAATGTCCCTCGGTGTAGATCCATCATCAATCATGCTGTTCCCCCATGTTGAGCGGCATGTGGCTTGCTATGTTTCCGAGGGAGGAGGGATTTGTGCACCTCTCCCTTTTCTGAACTTCTGGGTTGGAAGACCCCACGCTGTTTTTTTCATTTATTTTTAATTGCCAGCATTTTTTCACAAGTCGCACACAAGTTGCATGTATATCTCCCAGGTGCGACTTTCATGTGACTTTAGAGAGAAGTCTGCGGCCCTTAAGTCGCATGAAAATTGGACCAACTTAGTGCAGGAACTACTTTAAAGTCACTGTAATTTTAAGTCACACAAATATGAATGGTACTCGTTGGGAAACATGGGGTGCGATTTGTCATGAGACTTTTGGGTCCAAAGTCACGTGAAAAGTTACACTAGTGTGAACAGAGCCTAAGTTCTCAGTCTTCCTTTTGCTGAAGAAAAAGTACTGCAGAGGACTACTGGGGGAGAATTTTATAGAAAATCAGCCCAGAGTTGAGCTTTAATCTCTAATACGTAGAAAATAAAATTGTATTTAACCTAAATTATTTTCCTTTCCTTTGTTCATTTAGTATACCTAATTTAGATGAATGGATTTGCTCTGAAAACAAGCTTTATCTTGCCTATGAATTAACTGATTAACAATAACAGTAAAGATAATCCTTGATAAATTACAATTATTATAATTTCATCAGTTGTCTGAAATTGATGAACATTAGGAAGTGGAACAATCAAAATTAATACTAAATTGCTAGTTACATGTGTCTGAGCAAATGTATTTTACATTTTGACTGTATAATGTATTAGGATTTCATATTTTTTTTTTTTACAATAAATGCTGCTGGATCTGCTGATCTTCTGGTTCCGTTTTTTTTGTTCTGTTACCATTTGAAAGAAAGTTTATTAAATAGTTTCTTAAATACTTTGGATTCTGCATTTTTAAGTCAGTCGTGTTAGTATGTATGTTTTTTATTCTCTAATAATTGATTCACATCATTTTTAATTTTCACAAAATTTTAAATTAATATTCTTGGAAGTATGTTCAGTGATAGTGCACATTATAAATGAACTGTTTAATCACTACTCTATCCATTAACTGTAATTATTTCATACATTGTGTACTATATTAAGTGATTAAAAAACAAATTGCATCAGAACCAAACGATGCATAGAATGAAAACTGCACAGCGTGCTTGAAAACACAGCTGAAAATAATTTCCTCTAAAATTAAGCAGAAAACAGGAAATCAAATATACAATTAGATTATACTGTATATAGACAGCATTACTGCCAAAATATTTAGATTTCTGTTTAGATAGTCTTTTAAACCAGACATTCATGCCATGCTAGAGTCAATTTAGAAGCCTCACTTTTTTCACTGTAGTTCTAGTTAACCTGGACTTTGCCCATAGAGGCAAAATAATTTACTGTATGGCATGCGAGGTAAGTATTCTCTGTTCTCTACTACCTGATCCATTGCTGAAACCTCAAAAAAGTCCATGTATGAAAGAACTGGTGCCTACAATACAGTGCCCAAGTGTAATCACATAAGGGTATGAAGGAGGGACTGATGTATAGAGATGTGTAAATTTGTATGAGCTGTAATCTTACACAGGGGTTTTTGGGAGCTGGTTCAGAATTGGGAAGATGGGATAGCATAAAGAAGGTAAGCACTAATATGCAAAAAGTTTAGGTTCACTTCTAGAAAAACCAAGCTCTGCTGATGGTACTCAGGGGTTTTGGCATAATGTTTAACCACTTTACCACTGGAGGATTTTCCTGCTTTACGTCCAGGCCACTTTTTGCGATTCGGCACTTTGCGACTTTAACTGACAATTGCGCGGTCATGCAACGCCGTACCTAAACTAAATTTTCGTTCTTTTTTTCCCACAAAAAGAGCTTTCTTTTGGTGGTATTTGATCACCTCTGTGCTTTTAATTTTTTGCGATATTAATAAAAAAGCGCAACAATTTTGAAAAAATAACAATATTTTTCTACTTTGACTAGTGTTGAGCGAACACGGACTGTATTATTCGGGTCTGTACCAGATAATTGGATTTATGCTACCCGGACACGGACCCGAAAACTTTACTGTATCTTCGGGTTTAAAATCCGTGTTCGGTAATTTTATTTCCTGTTTTGTATGTAATGGCGCGCTTTTAATGGCGGGCTTTCAACAGCCAATCGTTTAACTGGTGTGCCTTAAGCCATCCCAGCCATGCCTACAAATGTATTAGTAGCTGTGATTGGCCATCTGAAGCATGTGACCCATGTCTTTATAAGTTCGAGAGACACAGCGCGGTGCATCATTCTGCTGTAGTGAAGGGAGAAAGCACACATCATACGTGCTGGCTGCTGCTGATTAGGTACAGACAGTGAAAAATTGTGCCGAAAAGAATGCAGGGACAGGTCGGAGTGTAGGCAGGGAAAGATATTTGTGCATTTTAGGGACAGGCTGGAGAGATTAGGCAGGGACAGAACAATCGTCCGTTAGCGATCTACATCGATTTTGCTGTGTGGGGGGTGGTGCAGTGAACGATCTTTTTGCCCTCACTTGAGCCCACTGAGGAGGAGAAGGAGGGAGAAAAAAATATATTTTTATCAGTCTGTTGTGTGCAGCGTTCAGCTATATTTTACTACAGATTGCTGTTCTAATCTGCTATTTAAAAATTACAAAGTTAAAGGGGAATTTTTTTTTTTTTCCCTTCATAGCCTGCTGCTGAGGTGACCGTGACATAAAACATAAGACACTGCTGTGTTCACATGTGCTATTGAAAAATCACCAATTTTATATACTTTTTTCTATTCCGCTATTCAATCTACACCCTTTTGGGGTAAAAAAATAAAATTGCGGCATAGTCTGTATCGGTACGTGTGAGATACACCTTTCAAATTTTTGGGGCGCATCTTCCACCGCCGAGGATTGCAGGGTGCTTCAGTTTGCCTCCTGTTCCGAACTCCTCCTACTCCTCATCCTGCCTTTAGGGTACAAAAAATTGTAATCGGGGCCTAGTCTGGGTTTGTACGTGTGAGATACACTTTTTTATATCATATTTTCTATTCCGCTATTCAATCTACACCCTTTTGGGTTAAAAAAATTAAATTGCGGCATAGTCTGTATCGGTACGTGTGAGATACATCTTCCAAATTTTTGGGGCGCATTTTCCACCGCCGAGGATTGCAGGGTGCTTCAGTTTGCCTCCTGTTCCGAACTCCTCCTACTCCTAATCCTGCCTTTAGGGTACAAAAAATTGTAATCAGGGCCTAGTCTGGGTTTGTAAGTGTGAGATACACCTTTTTATATCATATTTTCTATTCCGCTATTCAATCTACATCCTTTGGGGTAAAAAGAATTAAATTGCGGCATAGTCTGTATCGGTACGTGTGAGATACACCTTCCAAATTTTTGGGGCGCATCTTCCACCGCCGAGGATTGCAAGGTGCTTCAGTTTGCCTCCTGTTCCGAACTCCTCCTACTCCTTATCCTGCCTTTAGGGTACAAAAAATTGTAATCGGGGCCTAGTCTGGGTTTGTACGTGTGAGATACACCTTTTTATATCATATTTTCTATTCCACTATTCAATCTACACCCTTTTGGGGTAAAAATAATTAAACTGCGGAATAGTCTGTATCGGTACGTGTGAGATACACCTTTCCAATTTTTTGGGCGCATCTTACACTGCCGAGGATTGCAGGGTGCTTCAGTTTGCCTCCTGTTCCGAACTCCTCCTACTCCTCATCCTCATCCTGCCTTTAGGGTACAAAAAATTGTAATCGGGGCCTAGTCTGGGTTTGTACGTGTGAGATAAACCTTTTTATATCATATTTTCTATTCCGCTATTCAATCGACACCCTTTTGGGGTAAAAAAAATTAAATTGCGGCATAGTCTGTATCGGTACGTGTGAGATACACCTTTTTGTATACTTTTTTCTATTCCGCTATTCAATATACACCCTTTTGGGGTGAAAAAAATTAAATTGCGGCATAGTATGTATCGGTACGTGTGAGATACACCTTTTAAATTTGTTTGGTGCCTCTTCCACCGCCGAGGATTGCAGGGCGCTTCAGTTTGCCTCCTGTTCCAAACTCCTCCTACTCCTCATCCTCCCTATAGGGTACAAAAATTGTAATCGGGGCCTAGTCTGTGTTTGTACGTGTGAGATACACCGTTTTATAAATTTTTTTCTATTCCGCTATTCAATATACACCCTTTTGGGGTAAAAAAAAATAAATTGCGGCATAGTCTGTGTTTGTACGTCTGAGATACACCTTTTTATATCATATTTTCTATTCCGCTATTCAATCTACACCCTTTTGGGGTAAACAAAAATTAAATTGCGGCATAGTCTGTATCGGTACGTGTGAGATAAACCTTTGAAATTTGTTTGGCGCATCTCCTTCCACCACCGAGGATTGCAGGGCGCTTCAGTTTACATCCTGTTCATAACTCCTCCTACTCCGCTTCCTCATCCTCTACCGCCTCCTCATCCGGTCAGCGTAACACCTTCACCACCAAATTCAGCAAAGCCAGGGGTAAACGACAGAAGGCAGTTTTAAAACTTGCATGTTTGGGGGAAAAATCCCACACCGCGCATGAGTTGTGGAGGAGCATGGAACAGCAGACCGATGAGTTGTTGGTGCCAGCGAGCCTCAAGCCCGGCATGGTGGTGTGCGATAACGGGCGAAATCTCATAGCAGCTCTGGGCCTAGCCAGTTTGACGCACATCCCTTGCCTGGCGCATGTGCTGAATTTGGTGGTGCAGAGGTTCCTTCAAAAGTACCCCGATATGTCAGAGCTGCTGCAGAAAGTGCGGGCCGCCTGTGAGCACTTTCGGCGTTCCCACCCTGCTTCTGCTCGCCTGTCAGCGCTGCAGCGTAACTTCGGCTTTCCCGCTCACTGCCTCATATGTGACGTGCCCACAAGGTGGAACTCCACCCTGCACATGCTGGCAAGACTGTGCGAGCAGCAGCAGGCCATAGCGGAGGTTCAGCTGCAGCACACACGCGTGAGTCGCTCTGCAGAACAGTACCACTTCACCAATAACTGGGCTTCCATGCGAGAGCTGTGTGCCTTGTTGCGCTGTTTCGAATACTCCACCAACATGGACAGTGCCTATGGCGCCGTTCTCAGCATTACTATCCCACTTGTATACCTTTTTGAAAAATTGCTGGATGATGGATGAGGATGAGGATGAGGAGGAGGAGGAACCAGTGGCCATCACTGGTGCGTGGCTGGGGGTATACAGAGGACACAAACGATACACCTTCCACAGAGGGCAGCCTTTCGTTGCCTCTGGGCAGCCTGGCACACATGAGCGATTACATGCTGCAATGTCTGTGCAATGACCGCTAAGTTGCCCACATTCTAACTTGTGCTGATTACTGGTTGGAAAGTCTCCTGACGGGGACATAGGGTTTCCATGATCTGCCTAGCCAGAAGGCCTGGCAGAACCCCGTTCTTCATGGTAGCCGAAGCCACCTTGAATACTAGGTCAGGGGTGCTCTCCCAAAGAGAGACCCCCCCACCCCCCCCCCAGGAGGAAGGAACCTGAGGGCAACACATCAAACCTTCCAAGCCCCCATCACTCCTGCAGGTTTCCATAGCCGCCACCCAATCTTGGTCAGGCAGAATGACATCACAGCGCCCCCACTGTATAACTTATAACAACTGATACTACACTTGATCTTAGCCAAAAGGTCGAGAAGCGATGCTGGTGGAATTCCCATATGACAGCAGGGGCACATTGAAAGCACAAGGCAAAGGCAGAGGAGGAGTAGGTCGCCAACGCACCCAGGGCACCGCCGGCACCTCAGAGAGCAGGGTTAGCATGTATGAAATGTGGAAAAGGTTTGTCGGCACGCCACAAAAACCAGGACCACCCGCCGTTTTTTTTATAAGCCCGTGGTGTGTGAACACACTCAGACTATCACCCGGCGGGTGCATAAAAAAGTACACAGGGTGTACACATGGTCCTCCTCCCTAAAGAGGAAGGACCCTGACCCTGATCCCCCAGGGCGCAAGGCTGCTGACAGGGACTGGTGTACTTACACTGGCAAAGTACTAGGTGGGTGAACCAAGCCAAAAGGCCATATCCATACACACCCCCCCCCCCCAAGATGTTCAGGGACAGTCCCAAGGACCTACACCCTACTAATCAGATTATGTGTGCAAATAAAGTGTACCGCCACATTACAAAAAGACAAACGTGAAACACACAAACAATAAAGAGTGGGGGAAAGGGAGGTGGAGAAGTGCAAGCCCAAAGCTTTAATGAAAGGACAAAAGCACACAAGGGAGAGTTGGGGAAGGGGAAATCGCTAGACCTCCTCTTCCTCCATGAGATCCATTAGGTTATAGTCTCTGAGCAGACTATGGACCAGTCTGTGACAGTCCTCAATGGGCATCCTCTCTCGCTGGTAGATAAGGCACTTTTTGGCGCACCATAAAGCGTCCTTAAAGGAACACAGAACCTGCCAGGCGTTGTCAATGTCCTCTTGGGAAAAAGTTCCACCAAATAATCCATTTAGCACACCAAAGTGTGTGATGGCAGTCTGTGGTACAAAGTCCTTAAGTTCAGGTTCCAAGGCCCTAAACAGGCTCTGTGCAAAGGGGCACTCCCAGAAAACCTGCAAAGCAGTTTCCTCCTGGATGAACTATTCCTCTATTCAATATACACCCATGCGGGTGAAAATAATTCAATTGCGGCCTAGTCTGTACGTGTGAGATATACCCTTTTATATACTTTTGTTCTATTCCGCTATTCAATATACACCCATGCAGGTGACAAAAATTAAATTGTGGCATAGTCTACAGTATATGTGTGAGATGCACCCTTTTGGATACTATTTTTCTATTCCGCTACTCAATATACACCCATGCGGGTGACAAATATTAAATTGCGGCATAGTCTGTACATGTGAGATGCACCCTTTTAGATACTATTGTTCTATTCCTCTATTCAATATACACTCATGCGGGTGAAAATAATTAAATTGTGGCCTAGTCTGTACGTGTGAGATACACCCTTTTATATTCTTTTGTTCTATTCCGCTATTCAATATACACCCATGCAGGTGAAAAAAATCAAATTGCGGCATAGTCTGTATGTGTACGTGTGAGATACACCCTTTCAATTTGTTTGGCCCATCTCCTTCCACCACCGAGGATTGCAGGGCACTTCAGTTTACATCCTGTTCCTAACTCCTCCTACTCCGCTTCCTCATCCTCTACCGCCTCCTCATCCGGTCAGCGTAACACCTTCACCACCAAATTCAGCAAGCCAGAGGCGTGAGTCGCTCTGCGAAACAGCACCACTTCACCACCAATAACTGGGCCTCCATGCGAGACCTGTGTGCTTTGTTGCGCTGTTTTGAGTACTCCACCAACATGGCCAGTGCCGATGACGCCGCTGTCAGCTTAACTATCCCACTTCTATGCCTCCTTGAAAAAACGCATTGGGCGATGATGGAAGAGGATGTGGCACAGGGGGAGGAGGAGGAGGAAGAGGGATCATTTCCATGGCTTTTAGGGCAGTCATTCACAAGTGGCTCCGAGGGTGGGTTCCTGCACCCACAAACGCCAGGTACACAATTGTCCAGCAGGGGCACAGTTCTGGAGGATGAGGAGGAGATGGAGGAGGAAATGGAGGAGGAGATGGAGGAGGAGATGGAACCATGTTCACAGCAGTGTGGCACCCAGGCCAGCTCATGGCCGTCACTGGTGCGCGGCTGGGGGGGATACAGAAGACACAGACGATACACCTCCCACAGAGGACAGCCTTTCGTTGCCTCTGGGCAGCCTGGCACACATGAGCGATTACTTGCTGCAGTGTCTCCACAACGACCACCGAGTTGCCCACATTCTAACTTGTGCTGATTACTGGGTGGCCACGCTGCTGGATCCCCGTTACAAGGAAAACGTACCGTCCTTAATTCACTCACTGGAGCGTGATCGCCAGATGCGCAAGTACAAGCGCACGCTGGTAGACGCGATGCTGCTGGCATTCCCACCTGACAGCGGGGCCACAGTGGAAGCACAAGGCCAAGGCGGAGGAGGAGGAGGTCGCCAATGCAGCCAGGGCACCGCCAGCACCTCAAAAGAACCCTTCAACTTCTAGGTCTCCAAATTGGGCACATGGCCTGAGCTTGCCCTTTACGCCTTGGAGATGCTGGCGTGCCCTACAGCCAGTGTAATATCTGAATGTGTATTTAGCACGGCTGGGGGCGTTATCACAGACAAGCGCAGCCGCCTGTCCAGAGACAATGTGGACAAGCTCACGTTCATTAAAATGAACCAGGCATGGATCCCACAGGACTTTTCCGTACCTTGTGCAGAATAGAGATGGATACCGACCTTACCCAGCCATTGTTATATTGTTGACCTTTCTCACTCTTTTGGGGTGTACCCTCATTTAAAATGACTGAAAAAAAGCAGTGTTGGCTACCTCGTCCCCCTCCACCGCCGTTTCCACCTACAGCGCCACATCCACCGCCACCTCAACCTCCCTCCTACTCCATATGGGCCTCGTCCTTCACAGATGAAGAAAATTGTTTTATTTTTCTGTTTTTTTTTGTTGTTTTAAGTTATTTCCCTATCCACATGTGTTTGCAGAGCACTTGCCATGCTCTTAACTACATTTTGCTGCCATTTGCAGCACTCTAGCCCTTTCCATTGGTGTTTGAGAGCCATTTTAGTGCCTGAAAGTTCGGGTCCCCATTGACTTCCATGGGGTTCGGTGTCCGGGTAAAGTTCGGAAAAAGTCCGGAACACGGACCCGGACTTTTTTTCCAAGTTCGGCCGAACCCGCCGAACACGGACATCCAGGTGTCCGCTCAACCCTAACTTTGACAGTTAAAAAATATCCAATATATTCAATTTTTGTCATATATTTAGGCCAAAATGTATTTAGCTACATGTCTTTGACAAAAAAATTCTCAATGAGTATGATGTATTTTTAACCGCTTTAAGACTGGAAGATTTTTGTCATTCCGTCTGGTGGAGACGCCCAGTTTTAAAAAGCTTATGTTGGTGGCTGTCCCACAGTACGTCGTGCCCAGCCGCCACTACTTTTCCAGGCAAGCCATCCCTTCCCTGCACAACCAAGTGGGGGAAAAAATCAGGTGTGCACTGCGCAACGCCATCTGTGCCAAGGTCCACCTAACTACCGATACGTGGACCAGTAAGCACGGTCAGGGGCGTTATATCTCCCTAACGGCACACTTGGTAAATGCAGTGGCGGATGGGCCTGAGGCGGATAGCAATTTTGCACATGTCCTTCCACCACCGAGGATTGCAGGGCGCTTCAGTTTGCCTCCTGTTCCTAACTCATCCTACTCCGCTACCTCATCCTCTACCGCCTCCTCATCCGGACAGCGTAATACCTTCACCACCAACTTCAGCACGGCCAGGGCTAAACGACAGCAGGCAGTTTTACAACTTGCCTGTTTGGGGGACAAACCACACACCGCGCAGGAGTTGTGGAGGAGCATGGAACAGCAGACAAATGAGTGGTTGCTGCCAGCGAGCCTCAAGCCCGGCCTGGTGGTGTGCGATAACGGGCGAAATCTCATAGCAGCTCTGGGCCTAGCCGGTTTGACGCACATCCCTTGCCTGGCGCATGTGCTGAATTTGGTGCTGCAGAGGTTCCTTAAAAACTACCCCGATATGTCAGAGCTGCTGCAGAAAGTGCGGGCCGTCTGTGCGCACTTTCGGCATTCTCACCCTGCTGCTGCTCACCTGGCAGGGCTGCAGCGTAAATTCGGCCTTCCCGCTCACCGCCTCATATGTGACGTGCCCACAAGGTGGAACTCCACCTTGCACATGCTGCAAAGACTGTGCGAGCAGCAGCAGGCCATAGTGGAGTTTCAGCTGCAGCACGCACGCGTGAGTCGCTCTGCGGAACAGCACCACTTCACCACCAATAACTGGGCCTCCATGCGAGACCTGTGTGCCTTGTTGCGCTGTTTTGAGTACTCCACCAACATGGCCAGTGGCAATGACGCCGTTCTCAGCTTAACTATCCCACTTCTATGCCTCCTTGAAAAAACAATTCGGGCGATGATGGAAGAGGATGTGGCACAGGATGAGGAGGAGGAGGATGAAGAGGTAACATTTCAAAGGCTTTCAGGGCAGTCTTTCGCAAGGGGCTCCGAGGGTGGGTTCCTGCACACACAAACGCCAGGGACACAATTGTCCAGCAGGGGCACAGTTCTGGAGGATGAGGAGGATGAGGAGGAGGAGGAGCTGGAGGAGGAGATGGAACCATGTTCACAGCAGGGTGGCACCCAGGCCAGCTCATGGCCATCACTGGTGCGTGGCTGGGGGGATACAGAGGACACGGACGATACACCTCCCACAGAGGACAGCCTTTCGTCGCCTCTGGGCAGCCTGGCACACATGAGCGATTACATGCTGCAGTGTCTCCACAACGACCGCCGAGTTGCCCACATTCTAACTTGTGCTGATTACTGGGTGGCCACGCTGCTGGATCCCCGTTACAAGGACAACGTATCGTCCTTAATTCACTCACTGGAGCGCGATCGCAAGATGCGCGAGTACAAGCGCACGCTGGTAGACGCGATGCTGCTGGCATTCCCATCTGACAGCGGGGCCACAGTGGAAGCACAAGGCAGAGGAGGAGGAGGTCGCCAACTCAACCAGGGCACCGCCAGCACCTCAGAAGGCAGGGTTAGCATGGCCGAAATGTGGAAAAGCTTTGTCAGCACGCCACAACAAACAGCAGCACCAGCAGCTCAGATGGAACGTCTTAGCAGGAGGCAGCATTTTACCAACATGGTGGAGCAGTATGTGTGCACACGCCTACATGTAGTGAATGAGGGGTCTGCCCCCTTCAACTTCTGGGTCTCCAAATTGGGCACATGGCCTGAGCTTGCCCTTTACGCCTTGGAGGTGCTGGCGTGCCCTGCAGCCAGTGTATTATCTGAACGGGTATTTAGCACGGCTGGGGGTGTTATAACAGACAAGCACAGCCGCCTGTCCAGAGACAATGTGGACAAGCTCACGTTCATTAAAATGAACCAGGCATGGATCCCACGGGACTTTTCCGTACCTTGTGCAGAATAGCAATGGATACCGACCTTACCCAGCCATTGCTCCATTTTTGCTCTTTCTCACTCTTTTGGGGTGTACCCTCATTTAAAATTTGTGAAAAGAAGCAGTGTTGGCTACCTCGTCCTCCTCCTCAGGGCCAGATTAATGTAGGGGCTATTGGAGCTGCAGCTCCATGCAGGCCCCTACCTTTTATATAGGCCCCGGGTTGGCCATATTCACTGTGACCGCTCTTCTGTCACTTGTAAACACAGAAGTCTGGCTTCTATGCTCGCTTCCCCAGGCAGCACCCTCAGAACCTCCCCACACAGCGCGAAGGCCGGACAAGGAGGGACAGTTGCCGATGCATGGATGTGTTTATGGGCTTCAGAGACAGCATCCCATGTTGAATTAGGCATGCATGGCTGCACCCTTCCTCCTCTGGGTGCATGCCAAGGCATGGCCCTTAAGGCCCTTCAAAATCCTCAGCACCAAGACCATGATGCTCTTAATCCGGCCCTGGTCCTCCTCCACCGCCGCTTCCACCTACACCGCCCATAGGTGTGCGCAGCCTATTGCATTAGGGTGTGCACCCCAAAGTTGAAATACACATGCATGTGTTTGCCTACATGTACATGGCCCCGATACATTACTCTCCCTGCTGGCAAAGAGAAATAGAGCAGAGCAGGTGCGAGGGAGATCTTTCCCATCTCCTCACTGGCAAACAGAGCGATAATGCTATGTGCCCTAGGTGATTAGGGTGTGCCCAGGTACACCAGGCACACCCTGTGCGCACGCCTATGACACCGCCACATCCACCTCCACCTCAACCTCCCTCCTACTCCATATGGGCCTCGTCCTTCAGAGATGAAGAACATTGTTTTATTTTTCTGTTTTTTTTTTTTGTTGTTTTAAGTTATTTCCCTATCCACATTTGTTTGCAGAGCACTTGCCATGCTCTTAACTACGTTTTGCTGCCATTTGCAGCACTCTAGCCCTTTCCATTGGTGTTTTAGAGCCATTTTAGTGCCTTAAAGTTCGGGTCCCCATTGACTTCAATGGGGTTCGGTGTCCGGGAAAAGTTCGGTAAAAGTCCGGGACACGGACCCGGACTTTTTTTTAAAGTTCGGCCGAACCCGTCGAACACGGACATCTAGGTGTCCGCTCAACCCTAGAAACAATACCCTTAAATTGTACACTTTCCATATCAGATACCTAGGAACTAAAATTCCTACCTTCCTTAAACAGGTTTTTTAACTTAACTTTTGATCCTTAACCAAAATTATGAAAACAGATCTGCAATGCTGGGACAAAAATAGCATTCATGGGGTTTGGTCAAAACAGAGCCGTAAAAATGAACATCTTACCATGCCTACTATACCTCCTTCAGACACTACCCATGAATTTACCTCCAGATTTCCTACCTGACCCATGGGCACACTTCCTGAGATAAATTTTGGCAGAAAGAATGACCAGATTTGACCGGTTTATCCTTACCTTTGCAAGGGGAGATATAGACGGGATCAAGGGGAAGGGAAAAGGGGGGATGGGAAGGGAAACATATTTGTTACACTTGTAAAAGTTCTTTATGGTTTTATGAATAATGTGTAACTTATGTAATGTGAAAAACTAATAAAATTTATGTAAAAAAAATAACAAATCTTCATGAATAGTTGCTATTTTTTTACCATAGTTAAAACTGTGTCTTTTTTTTTTTTTAGATTACATAACAATACATACAGTATATATGATGGCTGGTATGTATGAGCATTGTGTGTCTCACCCCCAAACAGTATAATAATACAGAGAACAACAATGCCCAAGTGACTTTGATAGACACATTAAATTATTAAAATATGTTACATTTTATTGAAAATACATGATTCAAAATCTAAGAAGTTAAACCCTGTAATGGTGATATACAGAAAAAGTAGAAATAGTTACTTACATTTTCAACATTGCACATAGTAGATATAATCCATGAGGATAGAGTTTTCAAACATATTTCTCGATGCGTTTCTTGAGCTAACACTTGATTCCTCAGGAGAGTAAGAAAATAATAAAAATAAAGAAGGGGATGAAAGAGGGGGGAGGGAAAAGAAAATTGGGGGAAGGGGAAATTAGTCAATGGGTATACTTACAATTCGATGATGACATGATGACATGACCCCCACATGCACAAAAACATATAGGGGAGGAAAAGGGAGGGAGGGAATAGGGAAGGAAGCCAGCTAGTCCACACTGTCCTTTCTGGGAAAAATGGGGAACAAGGCCACCAAGAAAAGCTGATGGCAAAACCCTCATGAAAGATGGTGGCTGAGTCACCAACAAGCTAGAACTGAAAAAATAAAAGAGGCAATTAAGTGAGGAGAAAAAATTGCTAATTCCCAATCAGTGCAACATGATTCCCAAAGGGAGCCTAGGGGAATGGTGAGATGAAAATCAAAATAAAGTGTGTATTAAAGTGTCAGAGATATATATGTATATACAGTGGTGGCCTGTGCATAGGGGGGGCCAGGGCGCCGCCCCCCCTAAAAAAAAAGGAAAGAAAAAAAAGATTACAAAAAGAAAAATAAAGTTTAAAAAAAAAAAAATCCCGGTCGCCGGTCTATGTGGTGGCTATGGGGGGGGGTGGTTTACGACCCAGCAGAGGCGCCGATTGGCTGCCTTCTGGGGTGTAACCTGGGCACAGGTCATAGCACTAGGACACCCCCACTTTCGTGATATCCTGGCTGTGATTGGTCCAGTCTCCAGCCTGGACCAATCATCATCCAGGACATCCGATTGCTGACCCCGCTGACGTCGCAATGGGGGTAGTGCCGGGGCGTGCGTCAGTCACGCACCATCACCGCCCGATCTCCTTCCCGCCGGACGGATCTGAAGAGCCAGAAGAGGAAGACAGAAGAGGACGAGAGGAGCAGCGCCGTGGACGGTTCCCGGAATCCCGACGCCGTCAGAAGAAGAGGACTCGAGGAGAGGAGCAGCACCGTGGATGTCTCGCAGGCAGCCCAGGAGGAGAGCAGGTAAGTGATTGAAGCCGACCTGTGCCCTCACCTGTGCCATGCCTATACCATCACCTGTGCCATGCCTATACCATCACCTGTGCCATGCCTGTACCATCACCTGTGCCATGCCTATACCATTACCTGTGCCATGCCTATACCATCACCTGTGCCATCACCTGTGCCATGCCTGTACCATGCCTATACCATCACCTGTGCCATGCCTATACCATCACCTGTGCCATGCCTGTACCATCACCTGTGCCATGCCTATACCATCACCTGTGCCATGCCTGTACCATCACCTGTACCATCACCTGTGCCATGCCTATACCATCATCTGTGCCATGCCTATACCATCACCTGTGCCATGCCTATACCATCACCTGTGCCATGCCTATACCATCACCTGTGCCATGCCTGTACCATCACCTGTGCCATGCCTATACCATCACCTGTGCCATGCCTATACCATCACCTGTGCCATGCCTATACCATCACATGTGCCATGCCTGTACCATCACCTGTGCCATGCCTGTACTATGACCTCAAAGTCACACATTTTTTTTATCGCCTTTTTGGCCCCCCCCCAAAAAAAAAAATTTTTGAGCACCAGCCGCCACTGTGTATATACATTAAATACATTAAAGTGGTTGTTAAGCCACTACTATAAAATGATCTAATCCACTCTGTAATATAACACTAGGTGCTCCTGTGCCTGTTTTATAGAAAAAATATGCCAATCTGTACCTGTATCAGAGTGGCTCCAAGCGATCAGCTGATCCCTTGGCTTTCTTCTCTGCCTGGCTCAAAGCGATTAACAGCTCCAGTGGGTGGGGCCTGAGCACTGACGTCAGTCGGGGAGGAGGGGAAGAGAGAAGAGAGAGAGCCAACCAGTCATGTGATCTGATATAGGTACAGCTCGGCATATTTTTTCTATAAGACAGGCACAGGAGCACTTTGTGTTATTTTGCAGAGTGGATGGGATTATTTTATAATAAAAATGAAAGCAGCAGGAGTGGAGGGGCGGGCGCTGACACAGCAGATAGGCAGGGAGAGGAAGACACAGGAGACAGAGAGTGGGGCTGCAGATGATGGAGGCACGTACACTGACCACGGTGTCAGGGCTCAGCAGCCATTATACATTGTGGTCAGTTTACAGGGGGGAGGGTAGAAACTGGCAGGATCAGCCAGGTTTTTTTAGGTGATACAGGGGGTCAAATGAAACAGCACAAGCACTGTGCTGTATAACATGCTTTAACAAAACAGTATCTGTTTTTTTTTTTTTTTTTTTTTTTTTTTTAGGGTAACAAATGTTTTAAATTCAGGGTCTCACAGACTGCAGTAACCATGAAAGATAAGATAGTGAGTAAATAGTGAAAAAATGCTGGACATCTACTATATAGGTGACGTGAAAAGTAAGTTAAAAGCTAGGTGGCAAAAGCAAAAACAAAAGATTTAAAAAAACAAACAAACACTCACACAACTTTCAAAGCCGCTATCTTCCATGAACCTTTTTCATCAGCTTTTCTTGGTAGCCTTGTTCCCCCATTTTCACAACTGCCAGAAAGGACAGTGTGGACTAGCTGACTTCCTTTCCCATTCCCTGCCTCCTTTTTCCTTCCCTTCATGGTTTTGTGCTTGTGGGTGTCATGTCATTTTTTTGTTGATTGCATAAATACTCTATAGGTGTTCCTGGATTTTTTCAAATTGTAAGTACACCCATGGTCTCTTTTCCCCTTAACCCATTTTTCCTTTCCTTTTCCCCTCTTTCCCCCCATTTTTATTTATTCTCTTCTTCCTAATGACCTGGTTTTAGTTTTAAATCCTGTAAATCATTAACAAATGCAGTCCAATCCTTGGGTGACTTTTATATAGCTTTATTGCAGACGAGCTTGGAGAGTAGGAAAGAGTAAGGCACGATGTGAATTTCGAACAAAAATACAAAACTAAAGTAAAATAGTTTGTTTTTCGTATCGTTAGTGTGGTATGTGCGACACACGATTTTCGTACGACAGCCAAAATTGACTGATCTAACATATTGGGTTTTTTTTGGGGGGGGAAAATTGGCCAAATTTCGTATCATTAATGGGGGAGTTGTATGATTTGACCTAACAAAACACAACTGTGCATGATTCCCAAAAAGTTCGAACTGGAAGGAAAAAATTATGAAATAAACAACAACACACGAACGACTGTTTGTCTACAACATATAATGATAATACTCCAGGAAGCACTACAGGTTACAGCAAAGTCTGCTGAGGTGCCAACATGTCTGCAAGAAAGGTGGAATAAGCACGAATGTACAATATGTGCATGTACAGTGCCTTGAGAAAGTATTCGGCCCCCTTGAACTTTTTGACCTTTTGCCACATTTCAGGCTTCAAACATAAAGATATAAAACTGTAATTTTTTGTGAAGAATCAACAACAAGTGGAACACAATCATGAAGTGGAACGAAATTTATTGGATATTTCAAACTTTTTTAACAAAAAAAAACTGAAAAATTGGGCGTGCAAAATTATTCAGCCCCCTTAAGTTAATACTTTTGCTGCAATTACAGCTGTAAGTCGCTTGGGGTATGTCTCTATCAGTTTTGCACATCGAGAGACTGAAATTTCTGCCCATTCCTCCTTGCAAAACAGCTCGAGCTCAGTGAGGTTGGATGGAGAGCGTTTGTGAACAGCAGTCTTCAGTTCTTTCCACAGATTCTCGATTGGATTCAGGTCTGGACTTTGACTTGGCCATTCTAACACCTGGATATGTTTATTTGTGAACCATTCCATTGTAGAATTTGCTTTATGTTTTAGATCATTGTCTTGTTGGAAGACAAATCTCCATTCCAGTCTCAGGTCTTTTGCAGACTCCATCAGGTTTTCTTCCAGAATGGTCCTGTATTTGGCTCCATCCATCTTCCCATCAATTTTAACAATCTTCCCTGTCCCTGCTGAAGAAAAGCAGGCCCAAACCATGATGCTGCCACCACCATGTTTGACAGTGGGGATGGTGTGTTCAGGGTGATGAGCTGTGTTGCTTTTACACCAAACATAACCTTTCGCATTGTTGCCAAAAAGTTCGATTTTGGTTTCATCTGACAAGAGCACCTTCTTCCACATGTTTGGTGTGTCTCCCAGGTGGCTTGTAGCACACTTTAAACAACACTTTTTATGGATATCTTTAAGAAATGGCTTTCTTCTTGCCACTCTTCCATAAAGGCCAGATTTGTGCAGTATACGAATGATTGTTGTCCTATGGACAGAGTCTCCCACCTCAGATGTAGATCTCTGCAGTTCATCCAGAGTGATCATGGGCCTCTTGACTGCATCCCTGATCAGTCTTCTCCTTGTATGAGCTGAAAGTTTAGAGGGACGGCCAGGTCTTTGTAGATTTGCAGTGGTCTGATACTCCTTCCATTTCAATATTATCGCTTGCACAGTGCTCCTTGGGATGTTTAAAGCTTGGGAAATCTTTTTGTATCCAAATCCGGCTTTAAACTTCTCCACAACAGTATCTCTGACCTTCCTGGTGTGTTCCTTGTTCTTCATGATGCTCTCTGTGCTTTAAACGGACCTCTGAGACTATCACAGTGCAGGTGCATTTATACGGAGACTTGATTACACACAAGTGGATTCTAGTTATCATCATTAGTCATTTAGGTCAACATTGGATCATTCAGAGATCCTCACTGAACTTCTGGAGAGAGTTTGCTGCACTGAAAGTAAAGGGGCTGAATAATTTTGCACGCCCAATTTTTCAGTTTTTTATTTGTTAACAAAGTTTGAAATATCCAATGAATTTCATTCCACTTCATGATTGTGTCCCACTTGCTGTTGATTCTTCACAAAAAAATACAGTTTTATATCTTTATGTTTGAAACCTGAAATGTGGCAAAAGGTTGAAAAGTTAAAGGGGGCCGAATACTTTCGCAAGGCACTGTATAATGGACCTTGTACACCTTTAAAGCAATGGCAGGAAAAAATATAAAAGAAGCAGCCAATAATGACCTACTGCAGTGTTTTACACCTCATTCACTGCAGAAAAAAAGGGTACAGCAAGTCTGCTTCATACAGGAGGTGCAGACATGTCTGCAAGTAAAGTCTAATAAACACAAATCTCTGTGCATGTTGAATGGACCTTTCCTAACCACTTCAATACAGGGCACTTTCACCCACTTCATGCCCAGGCCAATTTTTAGCTTTTAGCGCTGTCACATTTTGAATGATAATTGCGCGGTCATGCAAAGCTGTACCCAAACAAAATTTTTATCATTTTTCCCCTACAAATAGAGCTTTTTTTGGTGGCATTTGATCATCTCTGGGTTTTTCTTTTTTGCTAAACAAATAAAAAAAGTCAGAAAGTTTTGAAAAAAAAAAGTTTTTCTTTGTTTATGTTAAAAATGTTGTAAATAAGTAAGTTTTCTCCTGCACTGATGAGAACTGATGAGGCTGCACTGAGGGGCACTGATGAGGTGGCACTGATAGTCACTGATAAAGTGGTACTGATGGGCACTGATAGGTAGCACTGATAGTTTGCACCAATATGCAACCTTGATGGACACTGATAGGAGGCACTAATGGGCGCTGTTGGTGGCCCTGATAGGCATTACTAGACGGCACTGATGGGCACTTATAGGTGGCACTGGTGGGCACTGATAAGCGGCACTGATGGGCACTAATAGGCGGCACTGATGGGCGGCACTTATATATGGCACTAATAGGCAGCACTGATGAGGCACTGACAGGCATTACTAATGGGCACTGATTGGAATCAGTAATAGAGTTGAGCGAACACCTGGATGTCCGTGTTCAGCGGGTTCGGCTGAACTTGAAAAAAAAGTCTGGGTTCGTGAACCGGACTTAACCCAAACTTTGCCCGGATCCCGAACCCTATTGAAGTCAATGGAGACCCGAACTTTTGAGCACTAAAATGCCTCTAAAACAAACATGGAAAGGGCTAGAGGGCTGCAAATGGCAGAAAATCATCTTAAGAGCATGGCAAGTGCTCTGCAAACACATGTGGACAGGGAAATAGCTTAAAATAACATAAAATACAGAACAATAAAAAATAATCATCTTGAATGATGTAGGAGGAGGACGAGGCCCATATGGAGTAGGAGGTTGAGGTGGCGGTGGATATGGCGGTGTAGGTGGAAGTGGCGGTGACAGTGAAGGAGGAGGACGAGGTAGCCAACACTGGTTTTGGTTTTTAATTACTTTTTTTTTTAAATTCGGGTACACCCCAAAAGAGTAAGAAAGATCAAATCCAACAATGGCTGGGTAAGGCTGGTATACATGTCTATTCTGCACAAGGTACGGACAAGTCCTGTGGGATCCATGCCTGGTTCATTTTAATGAACGTGAGCTTGTCCACATTGGCTCTGGACAGGCGGCTGCGCTTGTCTGTGATAACACCCCCAGCCATGCTAAATACACGTTCAGATAATACACTGGCTGCAGGGCAGGCCAGCACCTCCAAGGCGTAAAGGGCAAGTTCAGGCCATGTGCCCAACTTGGAGACCCAGAAGTTGAAGGGGCAGACCCGTCATTCAGTACGTCTAGGCGTGTGCACACATACTGCTCCACCATGTTAGTGCTGGGTCGTGGTGCTGCTGGTGGAGCTCCTGTTGCAAGGAGAGGACGTGGTCGATCTGTGCCAGCTACTCGCACAAGTGAAATACCTTTCTCAGCTGCGAGTAGGCGACAGAACCTTACAGCAGTATTTGGCAGGGCCTAATGCGCCTCTACAAATGTTGAGGCCAGAACAAGTACAGGCAATTGTAGATTGGGTTGCTTCACATTGTCTCCCACCCAGTCTTCTGATGAAAGGTCAAAGTTGGCACCTGCAGCCGATGTCCATGAATCTTTCACCTCACCCCTTGCAAATCAGCCAAGCAGTCTGAGCCCCAAGTCATGCAGCAGTCTCTTCTTCTTTTTGATGACTCTGTTAGCATGGTTTCCCAGGGCCATCCACCTAGCCCTGCCCCAGAAGTGGAAGAGATTGAGTGCACCGATGCCCAACCACTTATGTCTCAAGATGAGAACATGGGAGGAAAATTGCAGCACGTCGATGACGAAACACAGGTACCAACTGCTGCGGAATTCCGAATTGTGGAGACCGACAAGGAGGGCAGGGGTGAAGACTGGGTAGAAGATGATGTGGAGGACGATGAGGTCCTCAACCCCACATGGAATGAACGTCATGCAGGTGACCTGAGTAGTTTAGAGAAAGAGGCGGTGGTCGCACAGAGCCACCAGCACAGCAGAAGAGGGAGCAGGGTGCAAAAGCGGAGTGGCCGTGCCCTAGACACTACGCCTGTTACTGCCCAACGCAGCAAGGGACCGAGCACACCAAAGCCAGCTCAAAGGAGTTCCCTAGCGTGGCAGTTCTTCAGACAATGTGCTGATGACAGGACACGAGTGGTTTGCACGCTGTGCAATCAGAGCCCAAAGTGAGGCATAAACCTTCTCAACCTGAGCACAACCTGCATGACCAGGCATCTAAGTGCAAATCACGAGCTGCAGTGGAGTAGACACCTCAAAAACCAAGAAAGGTCTCTGTCTCCTCCTGCTTCCTCTTCTGCTGCTGCAGTCTTGGCCTCTTCATCCACCTCTGCAGTGACAGTGGCACCTGCCACCCCGCAAACAGAGGATCTGCCAGCAACACCACCAGCTGGGTCACCAACAACCATCTCCACGTGATTTCCCGTGGAAGCATTTAGCTTTCTATCTCCAAAACACTGGAGCGGAAGAGGAAGTACCCCCCTACCCACCCGCAATCCCTGGCCCTGAATGCCAGCATATCAAAATTCCTGGCTTTTGAAATGCTGTCATTCCGTCTGGTGGAGACACAGAGTTTTAAAAGCCTTATGGCAGTGGCTGTCCCACAGTACGTCGTGCCCAGTCGCCACTACTTTTCCAGGCAAGCCATCCCTTCCCTGCACAACCAAGTGGGTGACAAAATCAGGTGTGCACTGCGCAATGCCATCTGTGGCAAGGTCCACCTAACTGCGGATAAGTGGACCAGTAAGCACGGTCAGGGACTTTATATCTCCCTAACAGCACACTGGGTAAATGCAGTGGCGGCTGGGCCTGAGGCGGATAGCAGTTTGGTGCATGTCCTTCCACCACCAAGGATTGCAGTGCGCTTCAGTTTGCCTCCTGTTCCTAACTCCTCCTACTCCGCTTCCCTATCCTCTACTGCCTCCTCATCCGGTCAGCATAACACCTTCACCACCAACTTCAGCACAGCCAGGGGTAAACGACAGCAGGCAGTTTTAAAACTTGCCTGTTTGGGGGAAAAACCACACACCGCGCAGGAGTTGTGGAGGGGCATTGAACAGCAGACAGATGAGTGGTTGCTGCCAGTGAGCCTCAAGCCCGGCTTGGTGGTGTGCGATAAGGGGCGAAATCACGTAGCAGCTCTGGGCCTAACCGGTTTGACACACATCCCTTGCCTGGCGCATGTACTGAATTTGGTGGTGCAGAGGTTCCTTAAAAATTACCCCGATATGTCAGAGCTGCTGCAGAAAGTGCGGGCCATCTGTGTGCACTTTTGGCGTTCTCACCCTGCTGCTGCTCGCCTGTCAGCACTGCAGCGTAACTTCGGCTTCCCGCTCACCGCCTCATATGTGACGTGCCCACAAGGTGGAACTCTACCTTGCACATGCTGGCCAGACTGTGCGAGCAGCAGCAGGCCATAGTGGAGTTTTAGCTGCAGCACGCATGCATGAGTCGCTCTGCGGAACAACACCACTTCACCACCAGTAACTAGGCCTCCATGCGAGATCTGTGTACCTTGTTGCGCTGTAACATATGCAGACTAGGCCGCAATGTAATATTTTTTCACAAAATGGGTGTTTATTGAATAGCGGATTAGAACAACAGTATCCAAAAGGTGTATCTCACAGTAAAATATACAGACTAGGCCGCCATGTAATATTTTTTGCCTATATGGGTGTTTATTGAATAGCGGAATAGAACAACAGTATCCAAAGGGTGTATCTCACAGTAAAATATGCAGACTAGGCCGCAATGTAATATTTTTTCCCTAAATGGGTGTTTATTGAATAGTGGAATAGAACAACAGTATCCAAAGGGTATATCTCACAGTAAAATATGCAGACTAAGCCGCAATGTAATTTTTTTCCCCTAAATGGGTGTTTATTGAATAGCGGAATAGAACAACAGTATCCAACGAGTGTACCTCACAGTAAAATATGCAGACTAAGCCGCAATGTAATATGTTTTCCCTAAATGGGTGTTTATTGAATAGCGGAATAGAACAACAGTATCCAACGAGTGTATCTCACAGTAAAATATGCAGACTAAGCCTCAATGTAATATTTTTTCCCTAAATAGGTGTTTATTGAATAGCGGAAAAGAACAACAGTATACAACGGGTGTATCTCACACGTACAGATACAGACTAGGCCGCAATTTAATATTTTTTCCCTAAATGGGTGTTTATTGAATAGCGGACTAGAGCAACAGTACACAACGGGTGTATCTCACACGTACAGATACAGACTAGGCCGCAATTTAATATTTTTTCCCTAAATGGGTGTTTATAGAATAGCGGACTGGAACAACAGTGTACAACGGGTGTATCTCACACGTACAGATACAGACTAAGCCGCAATTTAGTATCTTTCTGTCCCCTAGATGGGTTTTTTTATTGCAATGCGCAATACAACAGTATTGCAATGGGTGTATGTCAATGTAACATATGCAGACAGGGCCGCAATCAATTTTTTTGCCCCTAAATGTTTTTTTTTATTGCAATGCGCAATACAACAGTATGCAATGGGTGTATCTCACTATAACATGTGCAGACAGGGCCGCAATAAACTCTTTTGTCCCCTAAATGTTTTTTTTTTTTTTGCAAGGCGCAATACAACAGTATGCAATGGGTGTATCTCACTGTAACATATGCAGACAGGGCCGCAAAAAACTCTTTTGTCCCCTTAATGGGGTTTTTTATCGCAAGGCTCAATACAACAGTATGCAATGGGTGTATCTCACTGTAACATATGCAGACAGGGCCGCAATAAACTCTTTTGTCCCTGAAATTGTTTTTTTTATTGCAAGGCGCAATACAACAGTATGCAATGGGTGTATCTCACTGTAACATATGCAGACAGGGCCGCAATCAACTTTTTTTGCCCCTAAATGTTTTTTTTATTGCAATGCACAATACAACAGTATGCAATGGGTTTATGTCACTGTAACATATGTGGACAGGGCCGCAAAAAAACTCTTTTGTCCCCTAAATGTTTTTTTTTATTGCATGGCGCAATACAACAGTATGCAATGGGTGTATATCACTGTAACATATGCAGACAGGGCCGCAATCAACTTTTTTTGCCCCTAAATGTTTTTTTTTTATTGCAATGCGCAATACAACAGAAGGCACTGGGTGTATGTCACTGTAACATATGTGGACAGGGCCGCAATAAACTCTATTGTCCCCTAAATGTTTTTTTTATTGCAAGGCGCAATACAACAGTATGCAATGGGTGTATCTCACTGTAACATATGCAGACAGGGCCGCAATCAACTTATTTTGTCCCTAAATGTTTTTTTTATTGCAATGCGCAATACAACAGTATGCGATGGGTGTATCGCACTGTAATGTATGAGTGAAAAACTGAAAAATAATTGTCCCCTTAATTGGTGCTTGTTAAATAGCAGATTTGAAATGCAGTGTCTGTCTAAACGCTGTAAGTCACAGTAAAATATGAAGGAAAAAAGTTTTTTCTTTTTAAAATGCAGATTAGGCAGACACGTATAGTGATGGACGAACATCGGGCTGGGCGGTTCGCGAACGTCAGCCGCAAATTTTCTCAAAAGTCCGTGAACCGCAAGTTCGCAGCGGGCCCCATTGACTTTAATGGGAAGCGAACTTTAAAAATCTTTAGGTCATATTTGCAGCCACAAAAGATGTACTAGCTGTGCAAAAATAGTCCCAGCACATGGACAATGTCATAACAGAAGTATTGCAATTGGAAAAGTTGCCCTAAATTTTTTTTTTTTTACAGCAAAAAACTATAATTTTTATTTTCATAAATCAGCCAGAACTGACAGCAGCCGGTAAATACATGTCTAATACATATAGGGTCCATTCACACATCTGTAAAATGGGTCCGCATCCATTCCACAATTTGGCGGAACCTTTACAGACCCATTGTTTTTCATTTCCAGTCTGAAAAATTAGGCATTCACAGGATACAGAAGTAAGTGTCGGCCAGTATTGGCCCCAAAAATTAGCCCACATGGGTTTAACTGACAGCAAAGAATGTAGTGTATTTGATGGCTGGAGGTACAGTAGGCATTCACAGTATACAGAAGTAAGTGTCGGCCTGTATAGGCGCCAAAAATTAGCTCACATGGGTTGAACTGACAGCAAAGAACGTAGTATTTGATGGCTAGAGGTACATTAGGCATTCACAGGATACAGAAGTAAGTGTCGGCCTGTATAGGCCCCAAAAATTAGCCCACATGGGTTTAACTGACAGCAAAGAACGTAGTGTATTTGATGGCTGGAGGTACAGTAGGCATTCTCAGTATACAGAAGTAAGTGTCTGCCTGTATAGGCTCTAAAAATTAGCTCACATGGGTTGAACTGACAGCAAAGAACGTAGTATTTGATGGCTAGAGGTACATTAGGCGTTCACAGGATACAGAAGTAAGTGTCAGCCTGTATAGGCCCCAAAAATTATCCCACATGGGTTGAACTGACAGCAAAGAACGTAGTATTTGATGGCTAGAGGTACATTAGGCACATACACAGGATACAGAAGTAAGTGTCGCCCAGTATTGGCCCCAAAAATTAGCCAACAAGGGTTTACCTGACAGCTAAGAACGTAGTATTCTGTGGCTGAAGGTACATTAGGCATTCACAGGATACAGAAGTAGGTGTCGGCCATAAAAGGCCCCTAAAATTAGCCCACATGGGTTTAACTGAGAGCAAAGAACGTAGTATTTGATGGCTAGAGGTACATTAGGCGTTCACATGATTCAGAAGTAAGTGCCGGCCTGTATAGGCCCCAAAAATTAGCCCACAAGGGTTTAACTGACAGCAAAGAACGTAGTGTATTTGATGGCTGGAGGTTCATTAGGCATTCACAGGATACAGAAGTAAGTGTCGGCCTGTATAGGCCCTAAAAATTAGCCCACATGGGTTTAACTGACAGCAAAGAACGTAGTGTATTTGGTGGCTGGAGGTACAGTAGGCATTCACAGTATACAGAAGTAAGTGTCGGCCTGTATAGGCTCCAAAAATTAGCTCACATGAGTTGAACTGACTGCAAAGAATGTAGTATTTGATGGCTAGAGGTACATTAGGCGTTCACAGTATACAGAAGTAAGTGTCGGCCTGTATAGGCCCCAAAAATTAGCCCACATGGGTTTAACTGACAGCAAAGAACGTAGTGTATTTGATGCCTGGAGGTACAGTAGGCATTCACAGTATACAGAAGTAAGTGTCGGCCTGTATAGGCTCTAAAAATTAGCTCACATGGGTTGAACTGACAGCAAAGAACGTAGTATTTGATGGCTAGAGGTACATTAGGCGTTCACAGGATACAGAAGTAAGTGTCGGCCTGTATGGGCAACAAAAATTAGCCCACATGGGTTTAACTGACAGCAAAGAACGTAGTGTATTTGATGGCTGGAGGTACAGTAGGCATTCACAGTATACAGAAGTAAGTTTCGGCCATAAAAGGCCCCGAAAATTAGCCCACATGGGTTTAACTGAGAGCAAAGAACGTAGTATTTGATGGCTAGAGGTACATTGAGCGTTCACAGGATTCAGAAGTAAGTGCCGGCCTGTATAGGCCCCAAAAATTAACCCACATGGGTTTAACTGACAGCAAAGAATGTAGTGTATTTGATGGCTGGAGGTTTATTAGGCATTGCCACTATACAGAAGTAAGTGTTGACCTGTATGGGCTCCAAAAATTAGCTCACATGGGTTTAACTGAGAGCAAAGAACGTAGTATTTGATGGCTAGAGGTACATTAGGCGTTCACAGGATACAGAAGTAAGTGTCGGCCTGTATAGGCCCCAAAAATTAGCCCACATGGGTTTAACTGACAGCAAAGAACGTAGTGTATTTGATGGCTGGAGGTACAGTAGGCATTCACAGTATACAGAAGTAAGTGTTGGCCTGTATAAGCTCCAAAAATTTGCCCACAGGGGTTTAACTGACAGCAAAGAACGTAGTGTATTTGATGGCTGGAGGTACAGTAGGCATTCACAGTATACAGAAGTAAGTGTCGGCCCGTATAGGCTCCAAAAATTAGCTCACATGGTTTGAACTGACAGCAAAGAACATAGTATTTGATGGCTAGAGGTACATTAGGCGTTCACAGGATACAGAAGTAGGTGTCGGCCTGTATAGGCTCCAAAAACTAGCTCACATGGGTTGAACTGACAGCAAAGAATGTAGTATTTAGTGGCTGGAGGTACATTAGGCATTCACAGAAAAAATAATTGTCGGCCCTGAAAGGCCCCAAAAATGTGCCATTCAATGGACATGAAATGCCTTTTATGCCACTGTATGTAGCGAAGCCAAGGACCAGGAATTGCTGTGGGTGGATGGCGGCCTGGCGGATATTTGTGGCCTGGCATGAGGATTTTCAATGAAACATGGTCTACTGGTCACATGTGTTGACTTCCTCAGAGATCCATGCCTCATTCATTTTTATAAATGTGAAGTAGTCTACACTATCATGTGCTAGGCGAGTGCGCTTATCGGTCACGATCTCCCCTGCTGCGCTGAACGTACTTTCGGACAGGACACTGGACGGGGGGCAAGCCAACATTTCCATTGCAAATTGTGCAAGCTCTGGCCAGAGGTCAAGCCTGCCCACCCAGTACTCCAGGGGTTCATCACTCCTCAGAGCGTCCACATCGGCCGTTAACCCAATGTAGTCGGACACCTGTCGGTCTAGGCATTCCTTGTTGCTGGATCCAGAGTACAGCTGTCGATGGTTCGGCTGAAAGAAGGATCTCATATCTGAAGTGACCAAGACATCTTAAAACCGCCCTCTTCTTGCAGGTGCTGTTGGATTTCTACCCGCAACTGTCTCTCTGTGACTGAAAATTCCTCTGCCAGCAGAATGCAGCATTTCCCGCAGCAAGACCTGCTAGCCCTACATTCTAACCGCCCTCTATGATTGTGGTAACATTTCCGCCATTTTGTGTTTGTACCGGGGGTCTAAGTACGTTGCTACCCAGTACTGCTCCTTGGCCTTTATGCGTTTTATACGGGGTCCCCCTTAAAACACTGGAGCATGTAGGCCCCCATTCGCACTAAACTGGAAGCGGTGTAGTGGCCTGCTTCCACCTCATCATCCAGGATAATGTTGTCCTTGTTCTCCTTCCCCCATCCACGGATAACACCAGGGATCCCAGAAAGGTTTAAAGCATGCTCTTCTTGCTCCTCCTCATCCCCCCCAGCACCATCCTCCTCTGACTCCTCTTCAGACTCCTGCTGTTGATTTGTCTCAGGTGGAGTAGCACCCCCTGGGAATTCATCCAACATTGCGACTTCCTCATCTTCTTGCTCCTGCTCCTCGACAGGTTGATCAATGACACAATGCAATGCATGCTCCAGAAAGAAGGCGTAAGGTATGATGTCACTTATGGCGCCCTGGCCGTGACTGACCAGTTTGGTGATCTCATCGAGTGGCCGCAGAAGTCTGCGTGTGTCCCGCATGAGTAGCCACTGGCGAGGTGAAAAAAACCTAAGCTCCCCAGAACTTGTCCTGCTGCCAAGTTCGAACAGGTAGTCGTTAACTGAACGCTTCTGCTGGAGCAGCCTATCGAGCATATGCAGTGTTGAGTTCCATCGTGTCAGGAAGTCACAAATAAGATTCCTGAGGGGCAGGTTGTGTCGCCGCTGAATGTCAGCAAGGCGAGCCATGGCTGTGTAAGATCTTCTGAAATGGCCCGAGATTTTCCTGGCTTGCCGCAAGACGTCCTGGACCCCAGGGTATTTGGCAACGAATCACTGGACCACTAAGTTCAGGACGTGTGCCATGCATGGCATGTGTGTTATTTTGCCCTGTTTCAGCGCGCTCAGCAGATTGGCACCGTTGTCGCACACCATGTTACCAACTGTGAAATTCAGCGGTGTCAGCCACTGATCTGCCTGTGAACGCAAAGCTGAAAGGAGTGCAGGACCAGTGTGGCTATTGGCTTCCAGGCACAACAGATGCAGCACAGCATGGCATCCTCTCACCTGGCATGTGGAATATCTTCTGGGGATCTTGGGTGGCGCAGTGGAAGAGACGGTAGCAGCGGAAGAGGAGGAGTCAGCCGAGGAGGAGATGGAGGATGGAGGAGGAGGAGAAGAAGAGGCAGGCCTGCTTGCAATCCGTGTCGGTACAACTAAATCTATACAGGTGCCATGGGTTACATGCTTGACGGCCGTCAGAAGGTTCACCCAGTGGGCAATAAAAGTGATATACCTTCCCTGCCCATATTTGCTAGACCATGTGTCTGTGGTCATATGTATCTTGCCACCAACACTGTGTGCCAGAGATATATTCACTTGCCACTGATCATGGCCATACAGCTCTGGAATGCCCTTCTGCGAGAAATATTTCCAGCCTGGGACCTTCCATTGTGGTGTTCCAATGGCCACAAATTTACGAAAGGCCTCCGAGTCCACCAGTTGATATGGCAGTAGTTGGCGGGCTATCAGTTCCGACAAGCCAGCAGTCAAACGTTGGGCAAGAGGGTTATCCGGCGTCATCATTTTTTTCCGCTTCAACATTTAGACCACAGAAGCCTGCCTTTTTGCAGAACAACGTGACGACGGCATCATGGAAGGTGGAGAGGAGGGCAAATGTGAGGAGAGAGGAGAAGGGGCTGGACGGTGAGAGCCTGGAGTGTGGCTTTGTGGGTTCTGTTGGTGTTTCTCCCACTGGGCTCAGTGTTGGGAGTTCAGGTGCCTTCTTAACTACTTGCCGACCGCCGCAAGTAGATAAACTGCGGCGGTCAGCCCCGGCCAGGCAAAGTGACGTATATATATACGTCACTAGCCTGTGACCGGCTTGTGAGCCAATAGCAGGCGAGCGATGGTCCGCCGGTCACACTACGATCGTCGGTAGAGCGGGAGAAAGGCGGGCGGCTTATGTAAACAAGCCGCCTGTCATTCTCCCCTGTGTAAAAATGGAGATCAGACGGTTCTACTATGTAGAACCATTGATCTCTGTTTTTACAATAGTAGCCATGTCCCATCACAGTTAGAAGCACGCCCCTAGGACACACTTAACCACTCCCTCTCCAATACAGTTAACCCCTTCCCTGCCAGTGTCATTTTTACAGTAACAGTGCATATGTATAGCACCCCAAAAGTGTCAAAAATGTCAGTCAAGGGTCCGATCTGTCCGCCGCAATGTCGCAGTCCCGCAAAAAAAATTGCAGATCGCCGCCATTACTCGTTAAAAAAAAACACCAAAAATGACAAAAATCTTTCCCTTTGTTAGTAAACACGATAACTTTTGCGCAAACCAATCAAAATAAGCTTTTTGTGATTTTTTTTACCAAACATATGTAGCATAAAACAAATTGGCCGAAAATGTTAAAAAATTTAGATTTTTACATTTTTTTGGGGGGGAATTTCATATAAAAAAATGTGGAAAAATATTGTTATTTTTGCAAAATTTACGCTCTTTTTTTGTTTATAGCGTATGATCAAAAAATCGCACAGGTGATCAAATACCACCAAAAGAAAGCTCTGTTTGTGGGGAAAAAAGGACGTGAAATTTGTTTAGGTACAGCGTCGCACGACCGCGCAATTGTCCGTTAAAATCACGCAGTAAAAAATCGCAAAAAAACCCCTGGTCAGGAAGGGGGTAAAACCTTCCGGGGCTTAAGTGGTTAAGGCGGTTGTCCCTAGGTGAGTGTTGGGCTTGACTGCAAAGGCTGAAGATGGCAACACTGTTGTCAGCAACGGACACATTAAAAAAAGCCCACACTGCTGAGCCATGTGCCGGCATCCTGGGAGCGCCAGATGTGACTGTACATGGTTGATGGCTCGCTCCTAAAACATTTGCAGTCTGCTTTGTACCTCTTGTGCAATGCAAGTTCTGCCTGCCTTTCCCCCTATCTTCCGGTCCGTCTCTCCCTCTGCCTCTCTTGTGGCCACCCAAGTGATGTCCATAGACTCGTCATCATCCATGTCACCTTCCCCACCACTAACATTCGAGATCTCGGAGTAGGCAGCAACAGCGGGGACCAACCTCCTTGGGCTGATCTGGGTACTGTCGTCAGACTGCTTCCTGATCCGATTCCAACAATGGCTGCGCATCACAAACGTCTTGTGATGGATCAGAAAATAATTCCTGTGACTCAAGCCGAGGGTATGTGGTGGTGGTGTCTTTGGGGGTGCACACAGCAGAGCGTGAAGAGGGTGCAGATAGAGAGGATGAAAAGGGTGCAGAAGAGGAAGGCTGAGTGAGCCACTCAACTAAGTCGTCCACAGTTTTGCTCCGACCTACTGCTCCTGCCCTACCATTACCACCCCTGCGTATGTGTCTGCCTCTTCCTCTGCCTGTCGTGTTTTTTAATTACCCTGTGACAAAAGTCTCTAGAGAATCACAGTATATCTGGAAAAATGTAGATAACACCCCGCTTCTATCTGTGGTATTGGGGGGCCACAGGTTTATCACACCAGTTCTACAAATAATTGGCCAGTAACTGATGTCACTGTGTGTAGCACTGTCAACACAGCAAGAGAGGCCACATTTTTGCAGTAATAACATACACTCTTAGAAAACGATACTGTTAAATAACACCCCACTTCAATATGTGGTATTGGGGGCCACTGGTTTATCACACCAGTTGTTGAAAAAATTGACCAGGAAGTTTGGCACTGTGTGTATCAGACTTAACTCAGCAAAAGAGGCAATATTATTGCAGGACACAAATACACTTGTAAAAGTCTACTCGGATAACCCCCCTGCTTTAATATATGGTACTGGGGGGCCACTGGTCTATCACACAAGTTGTTCAAAGAAATGGCCAGTGAGTTTGGCACTGTGTGTTCCAGACTTAACTCAGCAAAAGAGGCAATATTGTTGCAGGACACAAATACACTTGTAAAAGTATACTCAGTCAACACTAGAGATGTACCGAACTGTTCGCCGGCGGACAGTTCCCGGCGAACTTAGCATGTTCGCGTTCGCCGCTGCGGGCGAACATATGCGATGTTCGGTCCGCCCCCTATAATACATCATTGAGGCAAACTTTGACCCTGAACTTCACAGTCAGCAGGCACATTTCCAGCCAATCAGCATACCTCCCTCCCACACCCTCCCACCTCCTATAAATAAGCAAGGGCAGCATCCATCTTAGATCATTCTGAAGCAGTGTGTTAGTGAGAGCAGGGAGAGTGTTGCTGCTGCTGCTGCTGTTAATAGCTAGGGACAGTTGTTAGTCAGTGTTCCTGGTCTTGCTAGTCAGTGTTCTTGGTCCACTACTGCTGTAAGGACAGCATCCTGACAGCACCCCAAAAAGCCCTTCTAAGGGCTGGTATTTGTGTAATTTATATATATATATATATATATATAATATATATATATATATATATATATATATATATATATATATATATATATATATATATATATATCTAGTGTCCCCAAAAGCCCTTTTAAGGGCTGGTAATTGAGTTTTTTCTTTTTTATATATATATATATATATATATATATATATATATATATAATCTAGTGTCCCCAAAAGCCCTTTTTAGGGCTGGTAATTGAGTATTATATATATATATATATATATATATATATATATATATATATATTGTACACTGCAGTTGCCTGCCCGCTGTGTGTGAGAGGCCACAGACCCACCACAGACTGTACTGTGTGCACACCACACTCATTTCGGGTGGCACAGGCACAGTACCTTGCATTTTAAAAAATATTTTTTTTTTCCTCTGTCATAATTGCAGTGAGTGCTGTGTCAGGTCCACAGAGTGCACTGTACCCACTGCAGTGCACTGCCCACCACTGATATATATACGGTGGCACAGCATCTTGTTGCAAATTGAAAAAAAAAATATTTTTTATTATTGCAGTTGCCTGGGCTGCCAGTGACTGTCAGGTCCACAGAGTGTACTGTGCCCACTGTAGTGCCACTGCGTGCCCACCCACCACTGATATATATACGGTGGCACAACAGCTTGCAAAGTAAAAATATATATATTTTTTTATAATTGCAGTTGCCTGGGTGCCAGTGACTGTCAGGTCCACAGAGTGTACTGTGCCCACTGCAGTGCCACTGCCCACCCACCACTGATATATACGGTGGCAGGCATGACTTTTTTTGGATTAGTGTCTGGGGGGGTCTAAAAAAGCGTACCTGTGAAGTTTCAGCTCTGTAGCATGTCCAGAACCAGAAAAAAAAGATCATATAGGTGTAAAAGGGGTTCCCACCATCCCTGCTCTACTGAAAAATTATCTTTTTTTCTGGTTCTGGACATGCTACAGAGCTGAAACTTCACAGGTACACTTTTTAGACCCCCTAGACACTAAATCACACAAAAAAGTTCTTAAAAATTGTCATTTTTGATAGAGAGCCAATTATTGGAAAAATTTAAAAAAAAAAAAACCTTAAAAAAAAAAAAAATTCTTTGTATTTATTGTCTGGGGGGTCTAAAAAGCGTACCTGTGAAGTTTCAGCTCTGTAGCATGTCCAGAACCAGAAAAAAAGATCATATAGGTGTAAAAGGGGTTCCCATCATCCCTGCTCTACTGAAAAATTATCTTTTTTTCTGGTTCTGGACATGCTACAGAGCTGAAACTTCACAGGTACACCTTTTAGACCCCCTAGACACTAAGGGCCTGATTCATAGTACGGCGAATTGGCGTTTCGGCGTGATTTTGCGAAGCGGCGATTATTTAAGTCTGAAATTGGCATTCAAAGAACGGCGGGCGGAAAATAGCGCCTAGTGTGAGATTCATTAAGATGCAATATGGTCAGAGCGCGACTTAAAACCACGCCAGCTAAAAGCTCGACTAAAGTTTAGCCAAATTTTCCCCTGTACCCCCAAAAATCCCAAATCACTGTGGAAGGTGTGGAAGTCAATTTGGAGATGACTTGCGTTTAAAAAATCTCAAAAACTGACTTAGAAAGAGAGATATCTGCGAAAGTGTGGAAAGGTTAAACAGCTCCTCCAGCCGCGAGCTGCGAACTCGCGAATGTGCGCATGCGCAACGTCAAATTGGCTCAAAAAATTTCGCCAGCGCGATTTTGGGTCAATTTTTTTTTGAATACCGCTTGCAAATCCGCTGTCTCGCCCATAGAAAATGGCAAAAACCGGCGGAATTGGAAAAACATGCACACTTCCAACAAGGGATCCTTTAGTAAACACCATCACATTCCATACACCTTTCCTGCTAACTCCGAAATCATAGCAGTCAAATCTACAGTGTTTATATAGAACCTCCACATTCTCTGAAAAAACCCACAAAATATTACATTGGGGAATTGGTCGTCAGATAGAAAAAAAATAGATGTAAAACATATTTCAAAGAAAGATTATTAGCATTTCACACATATCAAGGAAATGTCACAATTTTGACAATATTTTATGTGTTTCCAAAGAATGTTTTTAGAAATATATTGCAAATACTACCTTTTCTTCCATATGGGTATGGCCAAGTGTTACCATTTTACTACACATTTAACTGAAGGTATATATATATATATCCCTTATACTTGGCTAATTAGCAAAGTATGCCCAACAAACAAATAGAGCTTTAGCTCACAATATTGCTACATATTGACTTTATGGGGCATCTTTTGTATTTTGTTCATGTCTTTGGATTAAAAGTTTGCTGATACACATGCCTTTTTCAAACATGAACAAAATTAATGATGTCAACATTTGGAGGATTGGAGATATCCAAGTGTTGCCCATACAGAGGGCACCTTCCGGATTCGAACTTACAAACCTACAGCAGGAAGGCAGACTCCCTAATCATTGTGCTATTTCTCAGTGAGCGTTGGGTGTTTTCCTCATGCCGTCAAAATGCTCACATGGGAACAGGGGCCATTGAACTGAATAGGATTGGATTTTTTGCCTGTTTTGGGAGCTGATCCTTGAGCTGGACAAATCCCCCTCAAACGCCCCCAAACGGGCTACGTTCACATGTACGTGTTTGTGGTCTGTTTTTGGGGCTTTTGTAGGTGATTTCATATAACAATGCCTGCCCAAAAAATGCATGTCAAAACGCCTGGGAAAACGCCAGCCAAAATGCACATAAGAACGCCTGATATAATTGCCACGCCAAATTTAGGGATGTTCATGAGTGATGAGTCAGATTGTTGGCTTACATATCTGGTCAATCGTCACAATCTCACTTCTCAAATCCCAAAAGGTGTGTTTCAATTGTTTCCCTAAATATATATTTCTCTCTCTCTCACGTAATTGTATATATATGTATGTATTCCTGTATCTAAACATTCTAAATAATGACTAGCAAACTTCAAGAGAGAATTTTTTCAATTCACATATACTATACACACCTACATACATTTCTATTCCTCATTTCTATTTCCCTTGTTTTGGCAACTGAGCATGCTCCAAAACACACAGGATACACACAGTTAATTTTTGGACTGGGCGTTACCATTCTGGGTGTGTTTGCTTGGATTATATATAGCTCACTCAGACATCAGGAAAGATTTGACCTACGAAGAGGTCCAATATATTTGTGTGTCACATGTTTTATGGGTAACATTTTTGGCCCTTTGTTATTTATGGAGGTGAGATTTGGCTGTGTTGTGTGTTGACTCTCTGTAAGTATTTATTGCTGTTAACATAATTCTGTCAATCTGCACATGCATCTGTTGATTATGGGCTCTTTGTCGATGTATATGGTCTAAATGTTGTACAAAGGTTGTTTTGGTTTGAAAAATACAAATGTAATAAACAGCATGTTTCCAATTTTTTTTTGAAAATGTCTTCATGTGTCTAAATAAAGTTTTCTGGTGTCCACAAATGTATGTATTTGTATTTCTTTTTCTAAGTTAAATCTGCTTAATGGTTGTGTATGTTCACTATTCGCGAATTCGCGAATATACAAAACCGCGTTCTCACATTTATACATGAAACCGGAAACGAAACTTTTGCTGCGTGCACACGTTTCCGGAAATTGTCCAGGCCCTGTCGTAAGTGTGCATCATGGCTCCTGCACTGTTTACAGACGAAATCGTGGCATTTGTGTGTAAGGTAAGGAGGGGGTGTGAGTGTGCAGGGTGCGGGATGGGGGATGGTGGCAGGGTGGGTCGCTTATCTAGCGGGTGTGCAAGAAACTTTTGGTCTGCTGATCTGCGCATGCACTTTCTGCCTATTAGACGTGATCTAGAAGCTTCCTGTTATAGAAACTTCCTAGATGTGAACCTGTTCCCTATATATATATATATATATATATATGTATGTGTGTATATATATATATGTGTATATATATATATATATATATATATATATATATATATATATATTATATATATATATATATATATATATATATATTATATGTATATATATATATATATATTATATGTGTATATATATATATATATATATATATATTATATGTGTATATATATATATATATATATATATATATATATATTATATGTGTATATATATATATATATATATATTATATGTGTATATATATATATATATATTATATGTGTATATATATATATATATATATATTATATGTGTATATATATATATATATATATATATATATTATATGTATATATATATATATATATATATATATATTATATGTATATATATATATATATATATATATATTAATATATATATATATATATATTATATGTGTATATATATATATATATATATATATTATATGTATATATATATATTATATGTATATATATGTATATATATATATATTATATGTATATATATATATATTATATGTATATATATGTATATATATGTATATATATATATATATTATATGTATATATATGTATATATATTATATGTATATATATATATATATATATATATATATATATATGTATATATATTATATGTATATATATATATTATGTGTATATATATAGATGTATGTATGTGTATCTAAAAAATATATATATTAGACAATATATATACTATGTATATATTATATACAATATATATACATTAGATACATTATAGAATGTTATATACCATATATTAGTGTATATAATAGGGAACAGGTTCACATCTCTGAACTTTCTATATAGATATAGATAGGCATACCCTGCTTTAAGTACACTCACTTTATATACAATCGTGAGTAAGGACACAGCTTGTTCAGCTTGCCATGACACTGCTCACAAACCATAAGTGACAGGGATAACAAACTTAGGGAGCAACGACAGGGTACCCAGGTACCCAGGACTACACCATATCCATTTTGTGGCTGGCCAGCTTGCCTAGGTAATCTATCATGTCATAGTCCTGGATCCCCTTAACATGCTCCCACATGGTTTGGGAGTAAGGCTATGTCAATGTTGCCAAAATTTACAATGGAGCTGGTGTATTTTCATGCATCGAGAAAAGAAAAAAGGTATTGCTTCACTTTAAGTACATTTTCAGTTTCCATACATGCCCTGGTCCCATTGTGTACTTAAAGTGGGCTATGCCTGTATATAGATAGATTTGATTCGTTTCAACTTTTACACAAAATGAAACCCAATTATCTGTGACAGATTGCTCTGACGCTTTGGAATCTATCTAGATAAAGACAAATGTATTGACCCTTTTCATATATGCAAGATTAGAAACATTATATTCCCTAAATGCATAATGCAAAAAATTATTGCCTTACATACATCCATACACACTGCAAGCTCGGCCCCGTTTGTCTTGTCTGACACTCTTACCATCATAAGCTGGATCTGCACACAGCAGCTAATTGGTTCACCTGAGATGGAATCAGTGATCACAAAAATCTGGAATGGTCATGTCTTCAAAGGATTGCCTTGAACAAATCACCTCTAAAAGAAACACATGAGTGTATAATCACTTGTCTCAATGGATCACATTCCCAACAGACCCATCTCACACTGCCATATGATAATGAATGGGGGTGTCCATTGCAAGTTAAATACACCCCCAGATCCCATTGCTTTGTTAATTGACAGATCTAACTGGAATATGATGGCACTGCTGTGAACCACTATGCCATCAAATTCTGCTGGTGACCTTTAAAAAGGATTATGTGTGATTGTGTGGATAATTATGCCACCTTAAATTTGCATCTCCCACATACCATGTGCAACTCTTGCAGGAATTGTGAATCAAGGATAATTCAGCACAGCTTAATGAACAGACACATTGAGGAGTGTAGGAACACACCGTCAGATTACCCGATCACACTATGGGGTTTTAACTCCTCCATAATTTTGCCACTTTGGAAACCAAGTGCTTACTTTATGTATACTTTTTAGACGGAACTACAATTTCTAGTAGGGTGATATCATTGCATGAGATTTTCCCTCACTTCCTGTCTTAGTGTCACCAAGACAGGAAGTGAGGGGAATATCACTGTGGGGAAATAGCTTGCAATTGTTGCCTTATAATGTCCATAGTATATATAAAAGGAAAGAATTGCTGGCTGTATCCCCACGGGAGATTCCCTCACTTCCTGTCCTGGTGACACCAAGACAGGAAGTGAAGGGAAATCTCCTGCAATGATATAACACTGTTACATGTTCTAGTTATGTAGCAAACTTAAGAATATACAAAGCAAACATCTTTTTTTTTCCATTTTGGCAAAATCATGGATTCATTAAAAAAATATCTTTGTTTGTCCCGTGGCTTGCAGGAAAAACATTTTGCCTTGATTCCACCATCAACACAGACAGGGGAAACCCTCCTGCGGAGCCATTGTGTTCTCCTGGTGCTGCCCCTGCCAGGAAAACACAGTGATTATTGCTAGTGGCTACAAGAGATGCTAGCGATAAGTGTGTGTAAAATCTGACAGACTGGTTGTACGTTGTCCTCCAGGTGATCGACCAATCAACTTGGGTACCTTCAGCCTGGCCATACACAGTTTAAATCTGCATCTCAAATGAAGCAATCCCATTTACATATAACACTCCATAAAGGAGAATTGAGGGGCTTATCAGGTCTGCGTCAAAAATTAACAGCCACACCCAATCAGACAGCTCGTGTTAAAAGGGACCTGAAAAGCAATCTGCATGGCTTGCTTTTCCAAGCATTGGCTAGTTTAGTGAGCCTGGACTAATAACAGTCACTGTAATGCTACCCATACTGCTGTCCTTTTAACATGGTGACAAAAGTTGATACCTATGCTACATGTGTGTAAAGTTACTTGCACCCTGCTAAATGCACAGCAATAAGGTTGTAAATACAGTGACTGCCTGTCCCCCCTGATGGCGGCCCTGGGTGTGTCATGAAAGGCCAATTGAGAAAATGGCTATATCATGTAGAGGAAATCACCAGTGTGGGGCAACCTATGTCATGGAGGTAGATTTGGACATCGATGTATATGTATCACCAGAAATGGAATTCTTTGTTCTACAATATCTCAAAGACGACCTAGCATGTTATTTGAAGACTGTACTATTTTGGACATACTTGGACTCAAACATACACTGCTCTTTCCACAGCTCCTCCTCCTCTGGGGGTATGATAAAGTTTATACGCATCTTCACCAAAAGCACAAGATGATGTGTCGTCTCCGGATGAGGCTGCAGCGGAGATTTCAGTTCCAGGCTGATATAGTGGATCTGCAGCGGGCCTGGAGTGATGCCAAAAGGCGCTCACCCAGGCTCCTGCTAAAGGCTGTGGAGCAAATCTCCGGTAAGTAAAAATATACATTACATGTGACCAGATAGGTTACAATTTTTTGGGTAGGTGGACATGTGTTTAGCTATGCAACAACACTAATACCAACACCCCCCCCCCCCCTCCCTCTCGCTCCTACCTTTCCTACCTCCATCAAGTGTCTCTTCACAACCTTTAATACTACTATGTACATTCGTATTTTTTATGTTTTTTTTTTTCTTCTGCTTCTAGCCAAAGCGGACGGACGGCACCCTCTTGTGATTTTGGTGAAGAAGGGGAGGAGGAGGACGGCCACACTCCAATATGCAGTCCGAGGCAGCGAGCCCTTTGAGCAGCTGAAAATTGTGGATCGTAAGTAGAAAATAAAAATGTTAGAAATTTCTAATCTCTAATCACATTTTACAGAGCCCCCTTTACATCGGAGTCTCCAGACTTACTACACTGTAAGAGGGAAGTGTGAAGACTCTGATATAAGGAGAGTTTGGGAACCATTATTTGAGGGGGGAAGCTGGGGACTCTGGTGTAAAAGGGAACTCTGTGTTCCCCAAAGCTCCCCCATACATCTGAGCTTACAGAGACCCTCTTACACTTCCCTTCCTCAGTCCACCACAGTCAAGGGCACAACAAGTCCCACTGCAGAAGGCTACCTGCTTGGACTTGTAATCCTCTCTGTAGGGGAATGAGGAAATACTGCCTGCTATGCTAAGACTTGTAGTGCCCTCTGTTAGGGACTAAGGATTCCTCAGTCCTCAACATTCTAGGGCACTATAAGTCTCAGCATAGTGGGCTGTCATACCTCAGTCCCTCACAGCTCGGGTCAAAAACAACACAGTTAAACATCTAAAGGACAACTCCAAACAAAACTACCAATAATGGACAGAGTCCATATGCTCTATAATGTCAAAGACCCGCTACCACTCACCTTCCACCTCTGGTGCTGTCATTGTGTAGGGCAAAGGGCTCCATCTACACCATGTTTGGCTTTCATGTCAGATAGGCAGGACTTGCTCAGCTCCACTCTCTTCCTTGGCAATTGACTCTGGCGTCATTGTGGATCTTTCCTCCTCTAGAAAACCCCCAGGGGCCCTCTCCTTGTCCCCCAGCCACCCAGGGCCTTCTTCTCCTCCTCCTCCACCAACCATTTTCAGACTCTTCCAACTTCCCTGGGGCTACTCAACCACTTTGCATAGTGGACACAACAAATCTATGACCAGCCTGCAAAATATCAAGTCTGGGCCTGGTTACCTGTATGTTCCGGGTCCAGGGCGGAGCTCTCCTCCCAGAGCAACAACTGATGATAGCAGAGTGAGTTGACCGGCCAGTCACTTCCTACTGGTGCAGGTACACACCTACCGATTCCTCCACATCTTAGGATAACATGATCAGACGGCCAATCCCCAGGCAGAGAAGGAGGAGTAAGTGTCAGCGGACAACAGACACCTGGCAGACGCAGTGAAGGGACTGCAGCACACTGCTGCAACTTTTTGATCCGAGGATTGAAAGCAATCTTTTACTTGGGAGATTTCCCTGACTGCGCCCTTCGAAATGTTGGTGCTCCGCCACTGGCCGCAAGGCCCCTGTAGGTGCGAGGCCTTAGGCGCCCGCTTAATTTGCATGGTGCCCTCCTGTTTTAAAACATGGTCAATGCATCTCATTGGTGTAAGTGCACTTCTATGTTCTGAATTGTAGGGGCATTGAGTATGGTGCTAGCATGATGAGAGGTTACTGCCTATTTGTGTCCATAAATAATATATAATGTTTTTCTTTTATTTTAGAAACCAGTGATCAGGATGTTGCGGCTCAGCCTTCTCAGGCCCCCTGTAAGTAATGTGGATGTGCTGGTGTGTTGTGTATTAGGTCGAACTTGGAGGAATGATTGTTTGTTTTGTTTTCTTTTGTGGTTGATGTAACTTCAGCAAGAGAGGAGCCTCAGGCAGGGCCGAGTCGCCTGGATCCGGGCCAGGAACAAACTGTTGGCCAAGAAGAGGCCAATTGGTCCGACTCGGATGAGGACCTGGGCTCTCCTCAAAGGGGAAGTAAGTATTCTACATGTGTTTGTGTGTTCAATGTGTCCTGGTAAATATAAGGGCTGTAATATATATATTTTGACATTGGGGTTTTGTAGCAGCTGACATTGAGGATGTTTGTTGTGGAGGACTGGGGAAGAGGGGCCACTGCTTACCCAGTCCACTGTAACTACTACCTTCAATGTTTCCAGACTACTTTCTGTGTGCCTTTATCAAATAGCTTTTGTTCAAGGATTGTATTTGTGTCTTTGTGTTTCTAGGAGATACAACGCCATCCCCCCATGAAGGGACACCATCCCCCCATGTAGGGTCTCCCCCATCCTCCCCCACTCCAGGCTCCCCTGAACTAGTCTGTAAGTACCTAAAATTAGATTCTCACATGAATTGTGTGTGCTAGGATGATGTGTATCTAGGATAATCTAAGTTGGAGTCAAAGCAAGTGTAGTTTTGCTATATGTGACAGGAAGGTTGGTCATGAAACACTCTTGCTTAACCTTCATGTTTGAAAGGTGGTTTTGGGGAGCTTTACAGGACATGTTATCTTTTGTAAGTTATCTCAAGCCACCCTATTCTAAATTGGTGTTAGTTTCTCTACATTGGAAATGGTGTGCTTTGTACTTGTAAATTTTTAGGGGACATTGTAATTTAATCATGTCCTGATTTAGTCAACACTGAAAATGTGTGTTTGTCAATCTTTCATAAATACTCTTCCTCGGTAATGTACCACATTCCAGTTCACAATTTGTGTTCTTTTTGTGCAGTTTCTCCAGAGCCAGCCACGCCATCCACTTCAGGGGCCCCAAAAAAACCTGATGATGGTAAGTTGTGTGCTTTTCCAGTAATGTGTCTACTTAGTAAGTGGAGAAATGCTAACTGTGTATGTCCCCGCTCAGGCTTCAAGTTGTTCTAAAGGCAGCGGGTTCTTTATGTGAATGCATTCTATGCATTAGTATTCCAAGTGATAGGTGTGCATATTCCCCCTAAGACTTACTGGGACCATTTTTTACGGTCCAAATGTTTGCACTAATACTTGTCTGGAACAGACTCCCCCTCCTCCTTAACTGAGGTGACAGCATGCCAATATTGCCTCCTGATGCTGTCACTCCTAATCATTGAGACCAATGGAAGGGAGGGGGGCAAGGCTGGCTCACAGCCTAGTGCCTGAACAGGCACAGGGTGCTTGGCTTCATCTCATGTGCCTCCATAGCAAGCTGCCTGCTGTGGGGTCAAACAACAGGAGGGAGGTGCCTAGAGGTGTGTACAGGGGCCATGTAAAAAGGAGGATTGTTATTTCTCTTGTCCCCAAAAACCTAGAGAGTGTAAGTCTAACCTGATTAGTTTTCCGCAGCCCTCCCAAAATGATATGTTTCCAACACTTAGAACAGGCAGGGCTGAGGCACCAAAAACATCAGAAAAACACAATCAGCACAAAAGCAGGGAGTACGTATCCTTAACGCTACAAGCTTCACCCAGAAGAATGACGCTTGCACTGTACAAATCTGCATCACCACCATATCAATGTCTAAATAAAACTTTCAGGGAAATGTGGAGGGGTAATGAGTGGGTGTTAGAGCGTTTTCATGACTGCGTAACCTACAGTTAGCGTGAGTCCATTTGTTGATAAACTTTTTCTTCTCTCTTAACACAGCTGGGATGGCGGAAAGGAGATCAGGGGAGCAGACACATCTGCTCCGTCCAGAACTGGCCCTCAAAATTCCTAAGGGTGAGTCTCTACTATGTGTCAGGTTCAATCTATAGACAGTAAGAGTGAGAGAGAACGCTCCACAGATTCCAATGGTGATAGAGATAAATGTGTGCACATGTATCGTGTTGACCAATTGAACCCAAAACACCTTACATTCTTCAAAATGATTGCTTGTGTTTACATGCAGAAAAGCATTTTACTTAGCTTTGGTGGAACTGCTACTAACATTCCAAGCCATCTTATGTAACCTTTTGAACAATTTGCTGTGAAAGTTTGAGTTTAAGGTTTACAACAGCAATTTAGCATATTTGCTTCAGAGTGTTGATAAAAGCCAACCAATAGACTCCTAAGCATATTTGTTGAGGCACATTAATTACAATCCTTGTTTGGATCATTTTGCCTAAAACTAATTGTCATGTTTTTTTCTACCCAGGGCACACCCACCTCACCTACGAGGTCCTCCTGGATTATATGAGGTGGTGCGGAGACCGAATTCTATATTTGGAACACCTTTGTGGCGTGGATCCAGACCCTAAGGAGCCATTCGTTAGGAATGTCACACCTTTAAAAAGATCCTAGTATTTTTTTTTTGTGGTTTGTTTACTTATGTTGCACGTTGCAACACAAAGAAATGTCCCATTTGTAATTGTTGCCCATTATAAACAAAAATCTAACAAAAAAATCAAAAACAGTTTAAAAAAAAACCCTTTTTTTGGGGACCCAAAAAAAAAAAAAAAAAAAAAAGCCTTGTTTTTGGCAACCAAAAAAAATATAAAAATTTATAAAAAACCCTTTTTTTGGGGACCCAAAAAAAAAAAAAAAAACAAAAAGCCTTGTTTTTGGCAACCAAAAAAAATATAAAAATTTATAAAAAACCCTTTTTTTGGGGACCCAAAAAAAAAAAAAAAACAAAAAGCCTTGTTTTTGGCAACCAAAAAAAATATAAAAATTTATAAAAAACCCTTTTTTTGGGGACCCAAAAAAAAAAAAAAAAACAAAAAGCCTTGTTTTTGGCAACCAAAAAAAATATAAAAATTTATAAAAAACCCTTTTTTTGGGGACCCAAAAAAAAAAAAAAAAAAAAAAAAGCCTTGTTTTTGGCAACCAAAAAAAATATAAAAATTTATAAAAAACCCTTTTTTTGGGGACCCAAAAAAAAAAAAAAAACAAAAAGCCTTGTTTTTGGCAACCAAAAAAAATATAAAAATTTATAAAAAACCCTTTTTTTGGGGACCCAAAAAAAAAAAAAAACAAAAAAAGCCTTGTTTTTGGCAACCAAAAAAAATATAAAAATTTATAAAAAACCCTTTTTTGGGGAACCAAAAAAACCAAAAAAAAACAAAAAAAGCCTTGTTTTTGGCAACCAAAAAAAATATAAAAATTTATAAAAAACCCTTTTTTTGGGAACCAAAAAAACCAAAAAAAAAAAAAAAATGCCTTGTTTTTGGCAACCAAAAAAAAAATGTTTACAAAAAAGCCTTGTTGTTTTTATGGCAACCGACAAAACCACAAATGTTTACAAAAAAGCCTTGTTGTTTTTATGGCAACCGACAAAACCACAAATGTTTACAAAAAAGCCTTGTTGTTTTTATGGCAACCGACAAAACCAAAAATGTTTACAAAAAAGCCTTGTTGTTTTTATGGCAACCGACAAAACCACAAATGTTTACAAAAAAGCCTTGTTGTTTTTATGGCAACCGACAAAACCACAAATGTTTACAAAAAAGCCTTGTTGTTTTTATGGCAACCGACAAAACCACAAATGTTTACAAAAAAGCCTTGTTGTTTTTATGGCAACCGACAAAACCACAAATGTTTACAAAAAAGCCTTGTTGTTTTTATGGCAACCGACAAAACCAAAAATGTTTACAAAAAAGCCTTGTTGTTTTTATGGCAACCGACAAAACCACAAATGTTTACAAAAAAGCCTTGTTGTTTTTATGGCAACCGACAAAACCACAAATGTTTACAAAAAAGCCTTGTTGTTTTTATGGCAACCGACAAAACCACAAATGTTTACAAAAAAGCCTTGTTGTTTTTATGGCAACCGACAAAACCAAAAATGTTTACAAAAAAGCCTTGTTGTTTTTGGTAACAAACTAAACCAAAAATGTTTACAAAAAAGCCTTGTTGTTTTTATGGCAACCGACAAAACCAAAAATGTTTACAAAAAAGCCTTGTTGTTTTTATGGCAACCGACAAAACCACAAATGTTTACAAAAAAGCCTTGTTGTTTTTATGGCAACCGACAAAACCACAAATGTTTACAAAAAAGCCTTGTTGTTTTTATGGCAACCGACAAAACCACAAATGTTTACAAAAAAGCCTTGTTGTTTTTATGGCAACCGACAAAACCAAAAATGTTTACAAAAAAGCCTTGTTGTTTTTGGTAACAAACTAAACCAAAAATGTTTACAAAAAAGCCTTGTTGTTTTTATGGCAACCGACAAAACCACAAATGTTTACAAAAAAGAATTGTTTTTGTGAAAACCTTCCAAAAAATGATGTCAAAACATAAAAAATGTTTAAAATGTTTATCTAAATTAAATTTAAGTATGTTGCTCTTTGCAACACAAATGTTACATTGGCAATTTAGTTCATTCTATTATATATTGTAATATATTTTTTGTACGCTACAGTTGGTAGACACCCACATGTGTTATTAAAACATTTATTTTATTACCCAAGTTTTCTTTTTGGTGTACACATCGAATGTCTTTTGTGTTGTATTTGTTTACTTGAGTGGTGTGGTCTGTAATTGTTAGTATGTTGGCTTTGGTTTATGTTAGCCTTGAGACTTGTTTTGAAGCTACATTTGAAGGGAGACCTTTTCTTGGGTCGTTATGTGAACATTGAGTTATCTAAATTTACATGAAATCATATGTTTGGAGATCGAGAAGCACGTGTGTATAAATGCCTACATTAACCAGGGCCATTACTTGGCCACCAACACTCCTAAAAAACCAAAGAGCAAACACAAACTAATCATTTTGCATAAAATTTTATTTCATCCCCAAAAAAAGCACTATAAGAAATCATATTGTGCCACCCTCAAATTTAAAAAAAAAATGGCCCCACAAATTGGCCAATGTAACAATCATTAACAAAACCAAAAAAAAAAAAAAAAAAGAAATTAAGTTGGTGGTGGTGGTGGTGACTGAAGCAGTGTGGTGAGCAATGGAAAGGTTCCTGCCATCAAATGGTGGGCCAATAGTCCCATCTGCTCTGGGGTTAGCCTTAGAGTTCTGGTAAAGTGGCCCATTAGAATCAGATCCCGTGTCTGAGGCTGCTGCTGATGCAGGGTGTTGAACCCTGGAAATGTCCCAGACTGAAGATCTTGTGCCAATAGTCCCATCTGCTCTGTGCTCAGCCTAAGAATTTGGGTAACGTGTGCCATTACCATGAGATGGGATCGTTGCTGCTCCAAGGCTATTTGATGCTGCTGGTGGTGCAAGGGTTGTGAAGATGTGTGGGGAGTGGTGGTTGATTGGTTGTTGTGGTCCACGGTGCGGGGGCAAACGACATGTCGCATTGGTGACAAAAAAGAAGAACGGCCTGGGGAGGAGTGAAGTGATAAAGGTGTGGAGGGAATGTAGTCAGGTGGAAGGGGTACTGTGGAACCAGTGCGCATTGAGGTTGTGCAGGAGGATTGCTCATTGAGGGGTGTGGGAGTCCGAACGGAGTGTGAAGTGCTAGGAGTGGCTACAGGAGGAATTGTCCCATCCCCAGCTGCCTGACAAGTGGCCAACACTGGCATTACCCTCCCACTACCACAACCTGCAGTGGCAGGTGAGTGAGATGTTTGGGAGGGCTCTGCCAATGGGGCATCTTCAGATCCAAACAGGCATTGGCGTGTGGCCAGCACCTGAGTGTCAACACTTTGCCGATCCCGTTGATGCTGGTCTGCTAAACTTACCAAGCTGTTACGCATATCCTGTTGAACCTGTAACATATCCTGGTGAACCTGTACCATTGTTGCTACAGATTCCTGTATGAGCCCGAGCAGACGTACTGCCTCAGTAGATTGCTGAGTACGCCTCCTTAACTCATTTTGGACCTGATACTCATCAAGCAGCCTCTCGGCTACATCCAGCATAGATGGACGAAGTTGGGTAGGTGACAATCCCTCTGCATCTAAGGCTACCTGAAAGCAGAAGAAATAGACCAAATCATTATCAAACATCATGACTAAATATTTCAGATTAGTTTGACAACTTAACACCCCAAGCAGAACGTTGAAAAGTTTGATGTGCTTCTAATGAGTACTTGTTCATTGTAAGATTATCCAAGCTAGCAACACTTCTGATAATGGGTACATATTATATTGGTAGGACTAATATGACAAAGGCAAAAAAGATTCAACATGAAGGTGTTCCCAATTAACCCTGGTGTGGTAGGTTGTTTATGCTTTTGGTAAATCTGTTACTACACCAATGACTTTATACATCTACGTATGTTGTCTAAAATCTTGCCATCAATCGGCTAGAGGACAACCCAACCAAACGATACCCATGAATTTGGACCTGGAAAATCAAAGACGGGCCGGACTTTAAAGATCCTGGATGTTTTTGGAACATTAGTGGCACACCAAATTATAACATAATTCCCTGATGTTCAAGATAGAACTCTTGTTGTGCTGGTGCATCGTCAGAATGTCATAGCACTAATTTAACACACACAATGTAAGCCACATCTAGTCCAAAATCAATGCTACCATTGAAATGTTACATGTGCACCTTGTTCCCTTATATCACATACCACAGCACTGGATGCAGAATCGTCGCCAGCTCCTGATCCAACTCCAGCTGCAACGTCAAGAGGGGCCTGATGTTCTTTTAAAAAATAAAAAAAAAAACATGTTTAGTACATAACCTTAGTCAGTAATGATTATGGCCAGATTGCCCTCCTAGCTTCATGAATGAAGCATTGAGGCCAAACATTCAAAAGTGCTTTCCTGGGCTCATAGGACACTTGCTAAACCCTCCCAAAGGTTAAGAAGGCTTGGTCTGCCTACTAATGACGGCACCCATTAATGCTGTCAACTGTGTTTTGCAGGGTAAACATCTAAAAGGCAACACTCTTTCCTAAGAAAAAACATGTGTGTTAATGGGGTTAATAAGATTCAAAAAAACATTATTTGACTAGACATACCAACACCTTCCTCCAGGCCTAGCTGCACTGGGTGTGTTCCCTGCTGCGGATCTTCTGTAAAGGACATAGCAATATGAGCTATCTTGGCCAAAAAAAAACATCTACATTGTTTGGCACAGTATGATATTGGACCTACCAGGAGGAGGGTCAGCACTGATGTCAACACCTGTGAGTCCGTCTGGTTCGCCAAGCTGCATGGGCTGTGGAGGGGCTGAGATCCGTGCTACAGATGAACAAATTGCAGGTTGGGGAAAACAAAAAAAGGACAATTGGAAGGGCAAGTATCACATTCTCTTAATGTCACACATAGGATAGTAGTTAATCTTTTCCAAACAACTCACACAATTGACATCCAAGATAATATCCTACCTCGGTGCAAAGCATCCGAATCTAAGTCCTCTCTGGTAAAGATGGTATCGGGTCCTATGATGTTCAAGAAAGGTAATTGATAATCCCAGAGAGAACTTCGTGCACGTTCATCCAGCCGACCTTGACGGTCATAAAGACCCTCCGCAGCCCATGCAATTAGCTTCTTCCGAACGGACCCACAGATGTCGTTGACCTTCTTCCGCACACTGTCACGGTGGCGAGGTGCTTCACCCAGTGCATTTACAGCATCCCGGATTTCATCCCACAATCTGTTCTTCTCTGTTACTGAGTAAGACGCGGCCCTGGTCCCATGTATCGCCTGATATCTGGCCATATAGGCGTGGACCAGGGCACAGCACTGATTGTGGGTGAAACGGGGAAGCCGGGTTAATGTGGACAAGCTGACTCTGGTGGACGGACCCTCTCCAGGACTACTGTCAGAAGAGCCAGCTTGTCCACTTGGTGTGTTAACACCTCCCCCGGCTTCCTCCTCCGGGATGGGGATGGTGGACTCCCTCATGGATACAGCTGGAGCCTCCCTCACACCAGAGCCAGACGATCTGCCCACCCTGCCCCCCCTGGCCCCCCTGGCCCCCCTGGCCCCCCTGGCCCCCCTGGCCCCCCTGGCCCTTCTCATCCTTCCAGTGGGTGGGGCCATGGGAGCACGAGGTGGGCAGAGAATCTGGCTGTCCAGCAGCAGCAAAGAGCCCCAAACTCCTAAATCTGAAATGACAAAAGAGAAAACAGAAAAAACAGGATTTGCAGATTGCTCTTCATATACAGTATAATTAGTGAACAGTTACAGAACACACTTACCTAATGGCACAAACAGACTTGGTCGTGGTGGTGGTGGTAGTAGTGGGCAAAGAGCAGAAGAGGCTGCAAAGAAAAGGAAAAAAAAAAAACACATAAGAAAACGCATATGGGTACAAATCACACGAGGCCCTCCAAACACTTACCTAATGGCACAAACACGGTGGTGGTGGTGGTGGTGGCAAAAAAAGCAGAAGAGGTTGCAAAGAAATGTACCAAAAAAACACATAAGAAAACGCATAGGGGTACAAATCACACGAGGCCCTCCAAACACTTACCTAATGGCACAAACACAGTGGTGGTGGTGGTGGTGGTGGTGGCAAAGAGCAGAAGAGGCTGCAAAGAAATGTAAAAAAAAAAACACATAAGAAAACTCATAGGGGTACAAATCACACGAGGCCCTCCAAACACTTACCTAATGGCACAAACACAGTGGTGGTGGTGGTGGTGGTGGTGGCAAAGAGCAGAAGAGGCTGCAAAGAAATGTAAAAAAAAAAACACATAAGAAAACTCATAGGGGTACAAATCACACGAGGCCCTCCAAACACTTACCTAATGGCACAAACACAGTGGTGGTGGTGGTGGTGGTGGTGGTGGTGGTGGTGGTGGTGGTGGTGGCAAAGAGCAGAAGAGGCTGCAAAGAAATGTAAAAAAAAAAACACATAAGAAAACTCATAGGGGTACAAATCACACGAGGCCCTCCAAACACTTACCTAATGGCACAAACACAGTGGTGGTGGTGGTGGTGGTGGTGGTGGTGGTGGTGGTGGCAAAGAGCAGAAGAGGCTGCAAAGAAATGTAAAAAAAAAACACATAAGAAAACTCATAGGGGTACAAATCACACGAGGCCCTCCAAACACTTACCTAATGGCACAAACACAGTGGTGGTGGTGGTGGTGGTGGTGGTGGTGGTGGTGGTGGCAAAGAGCAGAAGAGGCTGCAAAGAAATGTAAAAAAAAAAACACATAAGAAAACTCATAGGGGTACAAATCACACGAGGCCCTCCAAACACTTACCTAATGGCACAAACACAGTGGTGGTGGTGGTGGTGGTGGTGGTGGTGGTGGTGGTGGTGGTGGTGGCAAAGAGCAGAAGAGGCTGCAAAGAAATGTAAAAAAAAAACACATAAGAAAACTCATAGGGGTACAAATCACACGAGGCCCTCCAAACACTTACCTAATGTCACAAACACAGTGGTGGTGGTGGTGGTGGTGGTGGTGGTGGTGGTGGTGGTGTTAAAGAGCAGAAGAGGCTGCAAAGAAATGTAAAAAAAAAACACATAAGAAAACGCATAGGGGTACAAATCACACGAGGCCCTCCAAACACTTACCTAATGTCACAAACACAGTGGTGGTGGTGGTGGTGGTGGTGTAATCCTTTATAGGCAAAAGGAGGCTGCAAACATTAAACATACATGAGAAATCGCATGACCTACATACGTGCACATAATAAATTACAGTTATCAGGAAAGCAAAAATGGTGTCTTTGGAAGCTGGGAAGGTAAGGGGGCAGGTTTAGATGCCAAATCTAGACTGCACACCTTTAACAAACATGAGAAAACACATGTCCAAACCACATGCACATGGGGCCAACTGCCAATGATTAAAAGACACTTGAGGGGTTCCCAAGCTATTGTGGGTTGGAGGGGATTCACCATAGACAACTTAAGCACACCCAAGATAAGTACAAATTGTCTCCTTCCTTTTTTTTGGGAGAGAGAGATACAATTGTCTTACCTCCAGATAATGTAGGTTGTGGGTCACAGGGTCTTGCTAGCACATAAGAAACATCGATCTATAACATCCAGCAGCCATATTGGCCATGTGCTCCTTTTATAGCTGGCTCACAGGTGTGATAATTAGCGGCCGTTTCTATATATATCTGCGCATTCGCGAATTTGCGCGTTCAAAATGGAGGACGATATCCCAGACGCATTAGATGGTGCAATGCTGGCATTTATTGGTGCCTTGTTTGAGGAGGCCCTGGCACAGGAGGCAGCAGAAGGTGGGGAAGCTGCAGCAGCAGCAGCAGCAGCACCTTCAGCAGCAGCACCTCCAGTCCGTGTGCCCTTACCTCGCCAGCCACGCATTTTTGCTCCAAGGATCTATTTGGACAAGCTGCGGGATTCTGATGTCAGGAGGAAGTTCCGGCTCGAGCGAGGAACTATTCTACACCTCTACCAGCTCATAGCAGAGAAAATTGACCCGGACACACAGCGCGGCCATGCGGTGCCCGGCATGGCCAGATTGCTGGCCACTTTGTATATTTTAGGGCGTGGCAGCTTCCAAGCCACTTCGGGAAGTATCATGGGCATTAGCCAGCCCACAGTTTCAAGGGTGTTCATGTTGGTCATTAATGCCATAGTGGATATAGTGCCCAATTTTATCCACTGGCCACAGAATGAAAATGAGTGGAATGAAGTCAAGTTGGGTTTCTACCGGCGGGCACACATGCCGCAAATCCTAGGGGCAATCGATGGCACCCACATAGCCATTAGGCCCCCAAGGAGCCACGAAAGTGAATACCGGAACCGCAAGCAGTACCACTCTGTGAACGTCCAATTAGTGTGTGACGCCAAACAGCGCATCATGAGTGTCAACACTGGTCACCCAGGGTCGTGCCATGATTCCAGTATGTTAAGAACAAGTACTCTGTACGAGGTGTTTGAAAGTGGACAAATGCCCGAAGGGTGGCTTATTGGTAAAGTATTTTGTCTTAACAACATAAACTGTAAGATTACATAGACATAGGAATAAGCTACATCGGTGTACACCCTGATTTAAGCAAAGCCTACCTAAAATGGATGTGTTATTAGTTGTCAGGCTGTTCACACACAACCAGATCAGCAGCTTAGCAGCTCACAAAAGAAAGATTTGCAAAGTTGTCTTTGAGTCCAATGAAGGTGGTTAACCAATGTGTAAATGGTGTCCTCTAGCCACCCAAAGAAAACCTACAAATGATTCCAATGGTATTGCCATATCCCCAAAGTACTTTGCATAAGTGAGTCAATATTGGTTTCCTCACTCTAGTTGCAGATATATTCCAGAAGTAAGACCTAGGCTAATGTAATAGGAACAGAATAGGGGCCAAGTTGTAACTTGCAAGAGAAACCCACCACTTTGTGTGTCCTTTTTCCCATTTGTATTAGTGATTTAGGCAGTTAGACAGAGTTGAGATGTTTCATATGATTTTTTGCAAACAGACGAGCAGGTTGTTTAGTAAAATGCCTAATTGTCTCCCATTTTGAGGAGTCATCTAAAGTCACATGATATGAATAACTAATTTATATTTTTCTTATTTTTCAGGGGATGCTGGTTACCCGCAGCTGACGTGGCTGATGGCTCCAATCAGGTACCCCCAGGGCCCAGCAGAGAGGAATTACAACAGGGCCTTGCGGAGAAGCCGGAGTATCATTGAGTTGACCATAGGTCTTCTCAAGTCCCGGTTTCTCTGCTTGGCCCGGCCTGGGGGTGAACTCCTGTACTCTCCTACCAAGGCTTCCAAGATCATCCTGGCGTGCTGCGTGTTGCACAACATGTGCGTTGCCCGGGATGATTCTTGGGAGCTGACGGAGGAGAGGGAGCCAGAGGTCCGTCAGCCGGCGGCCCCCAGGCGGCGGAGCACCGCTGCCGGTATGGCCACCCGGAATACCCTGGTTGCTAGCCACTTTACATGTAAGTACTGTAACCGGTCAAGATAGGGCATGTGTATTAATTAGCTAGTTAGCAGAGGTGCCACTCACAGGGAGACAGAGGGTGATTATCATCTGCCAATGACACTTGCCATTGTAGATAAAGTGTAGTCAACATTGGTAAAATTGTGTTACTTGAGCAAAAACATGCACCTCTAACCATAAACATGTTGGTATTGTGAATAGTGTAAAGGGCTGAGAAGAGCTGGCAGGTGTTTATTTGTGTCTATGCCACCTGTGTAGTTATTGATAACATGAACGGCTGCTTGGTATCTTATGGTGTTGTAATTTTCCAGAACATCAACATCTTGGAATCATGGCACGTACCATGGGAAGCCTGTGGTGATGGGCTGTCTGGCGTCACAGGTGTGTATTCAAATGTTTACATTAATGATTTCTGGATTGTGTAAGTTGGCATAAAATGTGTTATTTCACTCGTGATGTCGAAATTAAATGAAGTTCAGAATGAAGCAAACAGGCATTAAGATGTGATTTTCATAATGAAATGTCTTATCCTTTGTTTTATTTTTCCAGGAGTGGTACTGCTTGCGGGTGTAGGTGGTAGAAACCCACCTTGATGGACTCCACTCATTTTCTTTTGTGGTCAGTGGATATTTGGTAAGGCACATGGCCAATGACCAACATGAACACCCTGGAACTTCGAAAGTGGCTTGGAAGCTGCCCAGCAACCTTGCCATGCCTGTCCCCTATGAGCTGGTAGAGGTGCAGAATGGATTCTGAACTCTGCCGGAAGTTGTGGAAGACATCAGAATCCCGTAGCCATGGAGCAAAGATCGTGGTCTGGCGCTGTAAAGGCACACGGACTGGAGAGTGACAATATTCTTTTGCTGCATCCCTCCTTCTGCTGTCATTCTCAAATAAATAAATACATTAGAATTGAACATGTGTTTTTTTGTTTTGTGTGGGTGCCTACAGACAAAAGGGCCATCCACACTGTAAGATTTAGAGAAGACTTTATCCTTCCGATTGACATTTTCTATGTAGTGCAAGGGCCTGCCTGATTGCATCCAAATTGAAAGTGTTGAGGTTTGAGCTTCTATTATATGGTTTGGTTAAGTCTACAGGAAAAAGTCTAGACAAATTGTTAGTGTATGGCCCATTAAGCTGCCAAGGCCGGAGTTTTGCACTTTGCATGCTGCTTGTACTGGTGATGTGAGGGGTTGTAATGTAGAGTAGGGATGTATCAGTGTTGTGTTGAGGTGTGAGGCAAATGTAGTGTTGGACTATGAGGGCCTGTGTTGTTGAAATATGGAGAGAGTCCAATATCAGACACCTATGTTTATTGGTCAAGAAATTGTAAGAACCATGGTAAATATGTAAAGAATTGCATCTCGATAAAACTAGGACCACACTCATAAAATCAAAATTGTGTTGTTTCCATTGATGTGCTTGAAATTTGGGTAGGACACCCCCCTCCCCCCCCAAATTCAAGATAGTTTAAAAAAACTGTTTAAAAAAATGAGAGTGAAAAGAGATCCCAAGTGTAGTGATGTGATTTGAACCCATGACGTTGTGAACTGCAGTGAAGTTGCAAAGCACTTAGCTATTGTGCAGAATAAAGCTGTATGGTGGAAAAAATGGAGTGTGTTAAGGCTAAAAAGCACATATAGCTAAAGAACTAAACATTGTATGGAATGTGGGAAGAAGACCATGGTAAAATTGTGAGGTTTCATCTTGCCCTGAAGTAGGGTAGGGGTTTGGTCACTTGCCTTTGGTACTTTCCTTCATAAGATCGATTCGACACACAGACAAGATCAAAAAAACACTTAAAATGGTGTAAGCTTGCAAGCGCTTCTGAGTGTAACATTATTTAGCAATATATATGATGTAATCCGTTCCATTTTAGCAATATAAACAAAAAAAGAAAATAAAAAAAGTAGGTGGAGATGGTAAGCCTCGAACCTACAGCAGAGGGAGATGAATTACAGACATGTGATGTGAGCACTAATCCACTAGCCCACATCGCTATGTGAAACTGCTATAAGCAGGAAGACATAAGTTTGCGAATTGGCGAAGCCGCGATCGTAAGTGAATCCCGCTGACGGCGGAATTCATTATTGCTGTTTTACTCGCCAATTCGCCGCAGCGCCAGTTAATTGATTTGAACGCGGCGAAACTGAAACACGTCATAGATGTTTGAAGCTGCAGTTTCTTTAAATCCGGCCCATAATCACACAAAAAAAGTTCGTAAAAATTGTCATTTTTGATAGAGAGCCAATTATTGGAAAAAAACCTAAAAAAAAAATTTCTTGTCTGGGGGGGGGGGGGTCTAAAAAGTGTACCTGTGAAGTTTCAGCTCTGTAGCATGTCCAGAACCAGAAAAAAAATAGAATTAGGGTTAGGGCTAGGGCTAGGGTTAGGGTTAGGGTTAGGGCTAGGGTTAGGGTCAGGGCTAAGGTTAGGGTTATTTTTAGTGCTTAGGGTTAGAGGGTTAGAGTTAGAGGGGTAGGGGTAGGGCTACTAACTCTAACCCTAAGTATCTCACCGTAACCCTAACCCTAGCCCCTAACACTAAACCTAACCCTAACCCTTAAAGCCCAGTTCCTGTCCCATTTTGGTCGGTTCTGGTCTGTTTGCGGTTGTCTATCAAAAAATTACAATTTTTAAGAACTTTTTTTGTGTGATTCAGTGTCTGGGGGTCTAAAAAGTGTACCTATGAAGTTTCAGCTCTGTAGCATGTCCAGAACCAGAAAAAAATTAGAATTAGGGTTAGGGCTAGGGTTAGGGTTAGGTCTAGGGTTAGGGTTCTTTTTAGTGCTTAGGGTTAGACGGTTAGGGTTAGAGGCGTAGGGGTAGGGTTACTAACTCTAACCCTAAGTATCTCACCGTAACCCTAACCCTAGCCCCTAACACTAAACCTAACCCTAACCCTTAAAGCCCAGTTCCTGTCCCATTTTGGTCGGTTCTGGTCTGTTTGCAGTTGTTTGCGGTGCGTTAAATGGGGAGTTTGGTCTGTCACTGTGAAGCGGGCGTAACCCTTACACTACCTGATCGATACAACATCATACCTGATCGTATACACACACTGGATGTTTTAACCACTTAAGCCCCGGAGGATTTTCCTGCTAAACGACCAGGGGGTATTTTGCGATTCGGCACTGCGTGAATTTAACAGACAATTGCGCGGTCGTGCGATGCTGTACCTAAACGGATTTGACATCCTTTTTTCCCACAAACAGAGCTTTCTTTTGGTGGTATTTGATCACCTGTGCGATTTTTACTTTTTGCGCTATAAACAAAAAAAGAGCATACATTTTGCAAAAATAACAATATTTTTCACATTTTTTATATGAAATTCCCCAAAAAAAAAAGTAAAAATCAAAATTTTTTAACATTTTTGGCCAATTTGTTTTATGCTACCTATTATTGTAAAAGATTCAGCGCTGAATAAATTATCAAGGACCAGCAGCTAACACTAAAAGGGTAATCCAACACCTTCACAGTAATATAGTATAAAATAGTGTAGCGCAGTCCATATATAAATAAACTCAATTGGTAATAAATAAATTAAAACCAAACAATTAATAAAAATGGCATTATGATGAATAAAGGAGAAAGTTCATATGGTGATGTAAAAGATGATAAGATGATAAAAGAGACACAGTCCACTGGTGATCCGGTGAAACAAAATAGCAGCAAGTGTGACTTCTGTGCTCATAAAATTCCCATCACCTGGCACTATCTGCCTCTCACCTCCACAACTCGACCCCAAAGGGTCAAACAGCATGAACAATCACCACGATATTCAGCCAATGATAATCAAATGGAAAACAGGACCACAGCCTCCAGCATAAAACCGCCTAGAAATCGATTATGGCAGAGGATACAGCTTCCCAGATCGTGCTCAAACATAAGGAAAAAAAGAACAGATCTAGTGCTCTCTGTTGCGGTTTAAACGATTTATTGCTCAAATAAAAGTATTGCACTTACATTATATTGCACAGAAACGAGCATGTAATGCAGAGCCTGCAGCGTGCTGGATGGTGCCTGATTTCCGGGTTGTTAGACAGCCTTCGGACCGTGTGACCAATCCCCCGTACGCGTTACGTCATGTGGGCGTAGACTTCTTCAGCGGGGATGCTGATAGGTCAATGGTCCGGCTCTTTATACTGTCCTTGGGCAGTACCTATTGCGTCATGTCTGGCGTTTCACCGTCGCCACGGAGATCAAACGTCTCTCTGGACAGGAAGCAGATGGGCGGGCCCCGATCGTGTTGTTTACTGTATAGATCTCCATGGGGACATTGCAATATCTCCCACAGCCAGCACGATCTTTATAAGACAAATTAAATTCCTTATGTTTAGCAAATACTTATGTGGTATTGTCTTAGGTGTTTAATCCTAAAGGGCAATTATTAATCATTTACTGATTATTTATGATATGATCAAACGGACCTGACGGCTGTACCTGACATCAGACACCAGATGGCAGCATTCTGCTCACTCCATAGAAAACAATGCAAAGTACAATACATTACAAACAGATTAGATAAAAACATTTGCACATTACTACAAATATATCTACAGATACATAAAATCTGATTAATGTCTAAAATAAAAAGTGAATAAAAAGGTATAAAATACCTTGTAGATATATTTGTAGTAATGTGCAAATGTTTTTATCTAATCTGTTTGTAATGTATTGTACTTTGCATTGTTTTCTATGGAGTGAGCAGAATGCTGCCATCTGGTGTCTGATGTCAGGTACAGCCGTCAGGTCCGTTTGATCATATCATAAATAATCAGTAAATGATTAATAATTGCCCTTTAGGATTAAACACCTAAGACAATACCACATAAGTATTTGCTAAACATAAGGAATTTAATTTGTCTTATAAAGATCTTGCTGGCTGTGGGAGATATTGCAATGTCCCCATGGAGATCTATACAGTAAACAACACGATCGGGGCCCGCCCATCTGCTTCCTGTCCAGAGAGACGTTTGATCTCCGTGGCGACGGTGAAACGCCAGACATGACGCAATAGGTACTGCCCAAGGACAGTATAAAGAGCCGGACCATTGACCTATCAGCATCCCCGCTGAAGAAGTCTACGCCCACATGACGTAACGCGTACGGGGGATTGGTCACACGGTCCGAAGGCTGTCTAACAACCCGGAAATCAGGCACCATCCAGCACGCTGCAGGCTCTGCATTACATGCTCGTTTCTGTGCAATATAATGTAAGTGCAATACTTTTATTTGAGCAATAAATCGTTTAAACCGCAACAGAGAGCACTAGATCTGTTCTTTTTTTCCTTATGTTTGAGCACGATCTGGGAAGCTGTATCCTCTGCCATAATCGATTTCTAGGCGGTTTTATGCTGGAGGCTGTGGTCCTGTTTTCCATTTGATTATCATTGGCTGAATATCGTGGTGATTGTTCATGCTGTTTGACCCTTTGGGGTCGAGTTGTGGAGGTGAGAGGCAGATAGTGCCAGGTGATGGGAATTTTATGAGCACAGAAGTCACACTTGCTGCTATTTTTTTTCACCGGATCACCAGTGGACTGTGTCTCTTTTATCATCTTATCATCTTTTACATCACCATATGAACTTTCTCCTTTATTCATCATAATGCCATTTTTATTAATTGTTTGGTTTTAATTTATTTATTACCAATTGAGTTTATTTATATATGGACTGCGCTACACTATTTTATACTATTATGCTACCTATGTTTGGTAAAAAAAATCGCAAAAAGCGTATTTTGATTGGTTTGCGCAAAAGTTATCGCGTTTACTAACAAAGGGAAAGATTTTTGTCATTTTTGTTGTTTTTATTTTAACGTGTAATGGCGGCGATCTGCGATTTTTTTTGCGGTACTGCGACATTGGGCGGACAGATCGGACCCTTGACTGACATTTTTGACACTTTTGGGGTTACCAGTGACATTTCTACAGTAATCAGTGCTAAACATATGCACTGTTACTGCAATAAAAAGAAGGGTTTTTTTGGGACTTTAAATGAGATGCATGAACATCTCCATCCCGATTCAATATATAGAAAAAAAGGGAGGGTTGAGACTTTAAATGAGACGTGTGACAAAGGCCATGGGTATTGAAATAGCAGATTTAATGTAAAAATGCACATATACACAACAGTTATAAATACATTAAAATTAAATATAGGAATAAAATAAAAAGCAATGATTCTGAACTGGAGTACATACATATATCAAAAATTGCACAATACATTAATCAAAGATGTACAGCATGAGTATATCAAGGTAACCCATGATATGAGTGAATGTCTGCATCAAGGTAAGCTCGACGCGTTTCTGTGGACTGGTATTCCACTTCATCAGGAGCATGTGATGCGAATCTGCAAGGAATATATGTATAAAAGATATTGCAAAAAATACAAAAAGGGTTGCAGCAGAGTAGATATAAAATTGAAAAAAATATATAACAGAAAATCAAAAATGGAAAAATTCCACCCAGATCTACTTACAGGGCAGCTCAGATCATAGCAAGTCATGTGGGTACATAGTGCTGGCAATGGTCAAACAACCAGTCTCACCGGGAGCTGTGGGGACGCAAAGGAAGGGCGAAAAACGGGCATGAAACATGGCGCATAGATGTAAAAGAAAAAAGGAAAAAGGAGAAACATAAGAAAAGGAAGAGAAAAGAGGTGAAGGGAGTGAGACCGTGAAGGAAGTGGTGTTGTTGGGACATACCTAGGAAATTATAAGTAGACTGGTAATGAAGTTCATACAGAGTATCGCTAAATTAGCATGGGATCAAAAAAATATATACTGAGAGATAATCCTAGGTAGGTGCCGAAATATAAATGATACGAAATAGTGTCTAGGGCAGATGCCAAATAACCCAGAGGAAATGAAAAAGTGGAAAGTTGTCACCAAAAAAAAAAAAAAAATAGTAAGGAAGAAAGGAGTTCCCAGGATAACCCCGTGAAAAAATAGGGGAGTGATCAATAGTGTGGAAATGTTTGAAGGTAGCCGTATTGGCTAACATACCATAGATGGTGGTTGAAGTTATATCATGGGGTGTGCCAAGTCCATAAGACAGTGTAGCCAGAGTTGGAATAGAAATCCTGAAGAAAAATGCACCGGAGGTATCAGCCATCGGCCCCCTCAGCATCCCCAACGCCACACAGGCGTGTGAAGGAGAAGGCATACCTCGTGGAGTGTAGACGCCAGCTGGCGATCAACCTCCGAGGGGTGCCTTAAAACACGCCAGATGGAAAGCGCGCCACCAATCCCGCGGCGCCAGGAAATGGCATCACAGGTATGGCGCGAAGCGTGGCGCCGACGCCCAGCGGGACAACTACCCTATCCACCACGCCCAGATGGGCTAGGGGGAAGGGGAGGAGTCTCGGTGTGCGTCGCAGCTCCCGGGGATGAGAGGGCTCAAACATCCCAGCAAAAGTGGCCCTCATGACTGCAAGACTGTAGAAAAAAATGTCAGAAATTTGGGACACAGATGTAAAAAGAAAAAATGGAGAAATAAGAAGTATGGTTGTTATCAAAACTGAATAACTATGTATATTGGTCATGATTTGTAGAACCACCTAATGAAAAGGAGGAATCTGACTAGTGAAAACCATAATGGGAAATCACTAATAGTCAGGAAGTATAAGGCAAATATGGTCACACGTCTCCATCTCTATGCTGCATAGCAATAAAAAGAAGGGTTTTTTTGGGACTTTAGATGAGATGCATGAACATCTCCATCCCGATTCAATATATAGAAAAAAAGGGAGGGTTGAGACTTTAAATGAGACGTGTGACAAAGGCCATGGGTATTGAAATAGCAGATTTAATGTAAAAATGCACATATACACAACAGTTATAAATACATTAAAATTAAATATAGGAATAAAATAAAAAGCAATGATTCTGAACTGGAGTACATACATATATCAAAAATTGCACAATACATTAATCAAAGATGTACAGCATGAGTATATCAAGGTAACCCATGATATGAGTGAATGTCTGCATCAAGGTAAGCTCGACGCGTTTCTGTGGACTGGTATTCCACTTCATCAGGAGCATGTGATGCGAATCTGCAAGGAATATATGTATAAAAGATATTGCAAAAAATACAAAAAGGGTTGCAGCAGAGTAGATATAAAATTGAAAAAAATATATAACAGAAAATCAAAAATGGAAAAATTCCACCCAGATCTACTTACAGGGCAGCTCAGATCATAGCAAGTCATGTGGGTACATAGTGCTGGCAATGGTCAAACAACCAGTCTCACCGGGAGCTGTGGGGACGCAAAGGAAGGGCGAAAAACGGGCATGAAACATGGCGCATAGATGTAAAAGAAAAAAAGGAAAAAGGAGAAACATAAGAAAAGGAAGAGAGAAGAGGTGAAGGGAGTGAGACCGTGAAGGAAGTGGTGTTGTTGGGACATACCTAGGAAATTATAAGTAGACTGGTAATGAAGTTCATACAGAGTATCGCTAAATTAGCATGGGATCAAAAAAATATATACTGAGAGATAATCCTAGGTAGGTGCCGAAATATAAATGATACGAAATAGTGTCTAGGGCAGATGCCAAATAACCCAGAGGAAATGAAAAAGTGGAAAGTTGTCACCAAAAAAAAAAAAAAATAGTAAGGAAGAAAGGAGTTCCCAGGATAACCCCGTGAAAAATAGGGGAGTGATCAATAGTGTGGAAATGTTTGAAGGTAGCCGTATTGGCTAACATACCATAGATGGTGGTTGAAGTTATATCATGGGGTGTGCCAAGTCCATAAGACAGTGTAGCCAGAGTTGGAATAGAAATCCTGAAGAAAAATGCACCGGAGGTATCAGCCATCGGCCCCCTCAGCATCCCCAACGCCACACAGGCGTGTGAAGGAGAAGGCATACCTCGTGGAGTGTAGACGCCAGCTGGCGATCAACCTCCGAGGGGTGCCTTAAAACACGCCAGATGGAAAGCGCGCCACCAATCCCGCGGCGCCAGGAAATGGCGTCACAGGTATGGCGCGAAGCGTGGCGCCGACGCCCAGCGGGACAACTACCCTATCCACCACGCCCAGATGGGCTAGGGGGAAGGGGAGGAGTCTCGGTGTGCGTCGCAGCTCCCGGGGATGAGAGGGCTCAAACATCCCAGCAAAAGTGGCCCTCATGACTGCAAGACTGTAGAAAAAAATGTCAGAAATTTGGGACACAGATGTAAAAATAAAAAATGAAGAAATAAGAAATATGGTTGTTATCAAAACTGAATAACTATGTATATTGGTCATGATTTGTAGAACCACCTAATGAAAAGGAGGAATCTGACTAGTGAAAACCATAATGGGAAATCACTAATAGTCAGGAAGTATAAAGCAAATATGGTCACACGTCTCCATCTCTATGCTGCATAGCAATAAAAAGAAGGGGTTTTTTGGGACTTTAGATGAGATGCATGAACATCTCCATCCCGATTCAATATATAGAAAAAAAGGGAGGGTTGAGACTTTAAATGAGACGTGTGACAAAGGCCATGGGTATTGAAATAGCAGATTTAATGTAAAAATGCACATATACACAACAGTTATAAATACATTAAAATTAAATATAGGAATAAAATAAAAAGCAATGATTCTGAACTGGAGTACATACATATATCAAAAATTGCACAATACATTAATCAAAGATGTACAGCATGAGTATATCAAGGTAACCCATGATATGAGTGAATGTCTGCATCAAGGTAAGCTCGACGCGTTTCTGTGGACTGGTATTCCACTTCATCAGGAGCATGTGATGCGAATCTGCAAGGAATATATGTATAAAAGATATTGCAAAAAATACAAAAAGGGTTGCAGCAGAGTAGATATAAAATTGAAAAAAATATATAACAGAAAATCAAAAATGGAAAAAATTCCACCCAGATCTACTTACAGGGCAGCTCAGATCATAGCAAGTCATGTGGGTACATAGTGCTGGCAATGGTCAAACAACCAGTCTCACCGGGAGCTGTGGGGACGCAAAGGAAGGGCGAAAAACGGGCATGAAACATGGCGCATAGATGTAAAAGAAAAAAAGGAAAAAGGAGAAACATAAGAAAAGGAAGAGAAAAGAGGTGAAGGGAGTGAGACCGTGAAGGAAGTGGTGTTGTTGGGACATACCTAGGAAATTATAAGTAGACTGGTAATGAAGTTCATACAGAGTATCGCTAAATTAGCATGGGATCAAAAAAATATATACTGAGAGATAATCCTAGGTAGGTGCCGAAATATAAATGATACGAAATAGTGTCTAGGGCAGATGCCAAATAACCCAGAGGAAATGAAAAAGTGGAAAGTTGTCACCAAAAAAAAAAAAAAAATAGTAAGGAAGAAAGGAGTTCCCAGGATAACCCCGTGAAAAAATAGGGGAGTGATCAATAGTGTGGAAATGTTTGAAGGTAGCCGTATTGGCTAACATACCATAGATGGTGGTTGAAGTTATATCATGGGGTGTGCCAAGTCCATAAGACAGTGTAGCCAGAGTTGGAATAGAAATCCTGAAGAAAAATGCACCGGAGGTATCAGCCATCGGCCCCCTCAGCATCCCCAACGCCACACAGGCGTGTGAAGGAGAAGGCATACCTCGTGGAGTGTAGACGCCAGCTGGCGATCAACCTCCGAGGGGTGCCTTAAAACACGCCAGATGGAAAGCGCGCCACCAATCCCGCGGCGCCAGGAAATGGCGTCACAGGTATGGCGCGAAGCGTGGCGCCGACGCCCAGCGGGACAACTACCCTATCCACCATGCCCAGATGGGCTAGGGGGAAGGGGAGGAGTCTCGGTGTGCGTCGCAGCTCCCGGGGATGAGAGGGCTCAAACATCCCAGCAAAAGTGGCCCTCATGACTGCAAGACTGTAGAAAAAAATGTCAGAAATTTGGGACACAGATGTAAAAAGAAAAAATGAAGAAATAAGAAATATGGTTGTTATCAAAACTGAATAACTATGTATATTGGTCATGATTTGTAGAACCACCTAATGAAAAGGAGGAATCTGACTAGTGAAAACCATAATGGGAAATCACTAATAGTCAGTAAGTATAAGGCAAATATGGTCACACGTCTCCATCTCTATGCTGCATAGCAATAAAAAGAAGGGGTTTTTTGGGACTTTAAATGAGATGCATGAACATCTCCATCCCGATTCAATATATAGAAAAAAAGGGAGGGTTGAGACTTTAAATGAGACGTGTGACAAAGGCCATGGGTATTGAAATAGCAGATTTAATGTAAAAATGCACATATACACAACAGTTATAAATACATTAAAATTAAATATAGGAATAAAATAAAAAGCAATGATTCTGAACTGGAGTACATACATATATCAAAAATTGCACAATACATTAATCAAAGATGTACAGCATGAGTATATCAAGGTAACCCATGATATGAGTGAATGTCTGCATCAAGGTAAGCTCGACGCGTTTCTGTGGACTGGTATTCCACTTCATCAGGAGCATGTGATGCGAATCTGCAAGGAATATATGTATAAAAGATATTGCAAAAAATACAAAAAGGGTTGCAGCAGAGTAGATATAAAATTGAAAAAAATATATAACAGAAAATCAAAAATGGAAAAATTCCACCCAGATCTACTTACAGGGCAGCTCAGATCATAGCAAGTCATGTGGGTACATAGTGCTGGCAATGGTCAAACAACCAGTCTCACCGGGAGCTGTGGGGACGCAAAGGAAGGGCGAAAAACGGGCATGAAACATGGCGCATAGATGTAAAAGAAAAAAAGGAAAAAGGAGAAACATAAGAAAAGGAAGAGAAAAGAGGTGAAGGGAGTGAGACCGTGAAGGAAGTGGTGTTGTTGGGACATACCTAGGAAATTATAAGTAGACTGGTAATGAAGTTCATACAGAGTATCGCTAAATTAGCATGGGATCAAAAAAATATATACTGAGAGATAATCCTAGGTAGGTGCCGAAATATAAATGATACGAAATAGTGTCTAGGGCAGATGCCAAATAACCCAGAGGAAATGAAAAAGTGGAAAGTTGTCACCAAAAAAAAAAAAAAATAGTAAGGAAGAAAGGAGTTCCCAGGATAACCCCGTGAAAAAATAGGGGAGTGATCAATAGTGTGGAAATGTTTGAAGGTAGCCGTATTGGCTAACATACCATAGATGGTGGTTGAAGTTATATCATGGGGTGTGCCAAGTCCATAAGACAGTGTAGCCAGAGTTGGAATAGAAATCCTGAAGAAAAATGCACCGGAGGTATCAGCCATCGGCCCCCTCAGCATCCCCAACGCCACACAGGCGTGTGAAGGAGAAGGCATACCTCGTGGAGTGTAGACGCCAGCTGGCGATCAACCTCCGAGGGGTGCCTTAAAACACGCCAGATGGAAAGCGCGCCACCAATCCCGCGGCGCCAGGAAATGGCGTCACAGGTATGGCGCAAAGCGTGGCGCCGACGCCCAGCGGGACAACTACCCTATCCACCATGCCCAGATGGGCTAGGGGGAAGGGGAGGAGTCTCGGTGTGCGTCGCAGCTCCCGGGGATGAGAGGGCTCAAACATCCCAGCAAAAGTGGCCCTCATGACTGCAAGACTGTAGAAAAAAATGTCAGAAATTTGGGACACAGATGTAAAAAGAAAAAATGAAGAAATAAGAAATATGGTTGTTATCAAAACTGAATAACTATGTATATTGGTCATGATTTGTAGAACCACCTAATGAAAAGGAGGAATCTGACTAGTGAAAACCATAATGGGAAATCACTAATAGTCAGTAAGTATAAGGCAAATATGGTCACACGTCTCCATCTCTATGCTGCATAGCAATAAAAAGAAGGGGTTTTTTGGGACTTTAAATGAGATGCATGAACATCTCCATCCCGATTCAATATATAGAAAAAAAGGGAGGGTTGAGACTTTAAATGAGACGTGTGACAAAGGCCATGGGTATTGAAATAGCAGATTTAATGTAAAAATGCACATATACACAACAGTTATAAATACATTAAAATTAAATATAGGAATAAAATAAAAAGCAATGATTCTGAACTGGAGTACATACATATATCAAAAATTGCACAATACATTAATCAAAGATGTACAGCATGAGTATATCAAGGTAACCCATGATATGAGTGAATGTCTGCATCAAGGTAAGCTCGACGCGTTTCTGTGGACTGGTATTCCACTTCATCAGGAGCATGTGATGCGAATCTGCAAGGAATATATGTATAAAAGATATTGCAAAAAATACAAAAAGGGTTGCAGCAGAGTAGATATAAAATTGAAAAAAATATATAACAGAAAATCAAAAATGGAAAAATTCCACCCAGATCTACTTACAGGGCAGCTCAGATCATAGCAAGTCATGTGGGTACATAGTGCTGGCAATGGTCAAACAACCAGTCTCACCGGGAGCTGTGGGGACGCAAAGGAAGGGCGAAAAACGGGCATGAAACATGGCGCATAGATGTAAAAGAAAAAAAGGAAAAAGGAGAAACATAAGAAAAGGAAGAGAAAAGAGGTGAAGGGAGTGAGACCGTGAAGGAAGTGGTGTTGTTGGGACATACCTAGGAAATTATAAGTAGACTGGTAATGAAGTTCATACAGAGTATCGCTAAATTAGCATGGGATCAAAAAAATATATACTGAAAGATAATCCTAGGTAGGTGCCGAAATATAAATGATACGAAATAGTGTCTAGGGCAGATGCCAAATAACCCAGAGGAAATGAAAAAGTGGAAAGTTGTCACCAAAAAAAAAAAAAAATAGTAAGGAAGAAAGGAGTTCCCAGGATAACCCCGTGAAAAAATAGGGGAGTGATCAATAGTGTGGAAATGTTTGAAGGTAGCCGTATTGGCTAACATACCATAGATGGTGGTTGAAGTTATATCATGGGGTGTGCCAAGTCCATAAGACAGTGTAGCCAGAGTTGGAATAGAAATCCTGAAGAAAAATGCACCGGAGGTATCAGCCATCGGCCCCCTCAGCATCCCCAACGCCACACAGGCGTGTGAAGGAGAAGGCATACCTCGTGGAGTGTAGACGCCAGCTGGCGATCAACCTCCGAGGGGTGCCTTAAAACACGCCAGATGGAAAGCGCGCCACCAATCCCGCGGCGCCAGGAAATGGCGTCACAGGTATGGCGCGAAGCGTGGCGCCGACGCCCAGCGGGACAACTACCCTATCCACCACGCCCAGATGGGCTAGGGGGAAGGGGAGGAGTCTCGGTGTGCGTCGCAGCTCCCGGGGATGAGAGGGCTCAAACATCCCAGCAAAAGTGGCCCTCATGACTGCAAGACTGTAGAAAAAAATTTCAGAAATTTGGGACACAGATGTAAAAAGAAAAAATGAAGAAATAAGAAATATGGTTGTTATCAAAACTGAATAACTATGTATATTGGTCATGATTTGTAGAACCACCTAATGAAAAGGAGGAATCTGACTAGTGAAAACCATAATGGGAAATCACTAATAGTCAGTAAGTATAAGGCAAATATGGTCACACGTCTCCATCTCTATGCTGCATAGCAATAAAAAGAAGGGGTTTTTTGGGACTTTAAATGAAATGCATGAACATCTCCATCCCGATTCAATATATAGAAAAAAAGGGAGGGTTGAGACTTTAAATGAGACGTGTGACAAAGGCCATGGGTATTGAAATAGCAGATTTAATATAAAAATGCACATATACACAACAGTTATAAATACATTAAAATTAAATATAGGAATAAAATAAAAAGCAATGATTCTGAACTGGAGTACATACATATATCAAAAATTGCACAATACATTAATCAAAGATGTACAGCATGAGTATATCAAGGTAACCCATGATATGAGTGAATGTCTGCAGCAAGGTAAGCTCGACGCGTTTCTGTGGACTGGTATTCCACTTCATCAGGAGCATGTGATGCGAATCTGCAAGGAATATATGTATAAAAGATATTGCAAAAAATACAAAAAGGGTTGCAGCAGAGTAGATATAAAATTGAAAAAAATATATAACAGAAAATCAAAAATGGAAAAATTCCACCCAGATCTACTTACAGGGCAGCTCAGATCATAGCAAGTCATGTGGGTACATAGTGCTGGCAATGGTCAAACAACCAGTCTCACCGGGAGCTGTGGGGACGCAAAGGAAGGGCGAAAAACGGGCATGAAACATGGCGCATAGATGTAAAAGAAAAAAAGGAAAAAGGAGAAACATAAGAAAAGGAAGAGAAAAGAGGTGAAGGGAGTGAGACCGTGAAGGAAGTGGTGTTGTTGGGACATACCTAGGAAATTATAAGTAGACTGGTAATGAAGTTCATACAGAGTATCGCTAAATTAGCATGGGATCAAAAAAATATATACTGAGAGATAATCCTAGGTAGGTGCCGAAATATAAATGATACGAAATAGTGTCTAGGGCAGATGCCAAATAACCCAGAGGAAATGAAAAAGTGGAAAGTTGTCACCAAAAAAAAAAAAAAATAGTAAGGAAGAAAGGAGTTCCCAGGATAACCCCGTGAAAAAATAGGGGAGTGATCAATAGTGTGGAAATGTTTGAAGGTAGCCGTATTGGCTAACATACCATAGATGGTGGTTGAAGTTATATCATGGGGTGTGCCAAGTCCATAAGACAGTGTAGCCAGAGTTGGAATAGAAATCCTGAAGAAAAATGCACCGGAGGTATCAGCCATCGGCCCCCTCAGCATCCCCAACGCCACACAGGCGTGTGAAGGAGAAGGCATACCTCGTGGAGTGTAGACGCCAGCTGGCGATCAACCTCCGAGGGGTGCCTTAAAACACGCCAGATGGAAAGCGCGCCACCAATCCCGCGGCGCCAGGAAATGGCGTCACAGGTATGGCGCGAAGCGTGGCGCCGACGCCCAGCGGGACAACTACCCTATCCACCACGCCCAGATGGGCTAGGGGGAAGGGGAGGAGTCTCGGTGTGCGTCGCAGCTCCCGGGGATGAGAGGGCTCAAACATCCCAGCAAAAGTGGCCCTCATGACTGCAAGACTGTAGAAAAAAATGTCAGAAATTTGGGACACAGATGTAAAAATAAAAAATGAAGAAATAAGAAATATGGTTGTTATCAAAACTGAATAACTATGTATATTGGTCATGATTTGTAGAACCACCTAATGAAAAGGAGGAATCTGACTAGTGAAAACCATAATGGGAAATCACTAATAGTCAGTAAGTATAAGGCAAATATGGTCACACGTCTCCATCTCTATGCTGCATAGCAATAAAAAGAAGGGGTTTTTTGGGACTTTAAATGAAATGCATGAACATCTCCATCCCGATTCAATATATAGAAAAAAAGGGAGGGTTGAGACTTTAAATGAGACGTGTGACAAAGGCCATGGGTATTGAAATAGCAGATTTAATATAAAAATGCACATATACACAACAGTTATAAATACATTAAAATTAAATATAGGAATAAAATAAAAAGCAATGATTCTGAACTGGAGTACATACATATATCAAAAATTGCACAATACATTAATCAAAGATGTACAGCATGAGTATATCAAGGTAACCCATGATATGAGTGAATGTCTGCAGCAAGGTAAGCTCGACGCGTTTCTGTGGACTGGTATTCCACTTCATCAGGAGCATGTGATGCGAATCTGCAAGGAATATATGTATAAAAGATATTGCAAAAAATACAAAAAGGGTTGCAGCAGAGTAGATATAAAATTGAAAAAAATATATAACAGAAAATCAAAAATGGAAAAATTCCACCCAGATCTACTTACAGGGCAGCTCAGATCATAGCAAGTCATGTGGGTACATAGTGCTGGCAATGGTCAAACAACCAGTCTCACCGGGAGCTGTGGGGACGCAAAGGAAGGGCGAAAAACGGGCATGAAACATGGCGCATAGATGTAAAAGAAAAAAAGGAAAAAGGAGAAACATAAGAAAAGGAAGAGAAAAGAGGTGAAGGGAGTGAGACCGTGAAGGAAGTGGTGTTGTTGGGACATACCTAGGAAATTATAAGTAGACTGGTAATGAAGTTCATACAGAGTATCGCTAAATTAGCATGGGATCAAAAAAATATATACTGAGAGATAATCCTAGGTAGGTGCCGAAATATAAATGATACGAAATAGTGTCTAGGGCAGATGCCAAATAACCCAGAGGAAATGAAAAAGTGGAAAGTTGTCACCAAAAAAAAAAAAAAATAGTAAGGAAGAAAGGAGTTCCCAGGATAACCCCGTGAAAAAATAGGGGAGTGATCAATAGTGTGGAAATGTTTGAAGGTAGCCGTATTGGCTAACATACCATAGATGGTGGTTGAAGTTATATCATGGGGTGTGCCAAGTCCATAAGACAGTGTAGCCAGAGTTGGAATAGAAATCCTGAAGAAAAATGCACCGGAGGTATCAGCCATCGGCCCCCTCAGCATCCCCAACGCCACACAGGCGTGTGAAGGAGAAGGCATACCTCGTGGAGTGTAGACGCCAGCTGGCGATCAACCTCCGAGGGGTGCCTTAAAACACGCCAGATGGAAAGCGCGCCACCAATCCCGCGGCGCCAGGAAATGGCGTCACAGGTATGGCGCGAAGCGTGGCGCTGACGCCCAGCGGGACAACTACCCTATCCACCACGCCCAGATGGGCTAGGGGGAAGGGGAGGAGTCTCGGTGTGCGTCGCAGCTCCCGGGGATGAGAGGGCTCAAACATCCCAGCAAAAGTGGCCCTCATGACTGCAAGACTGTAGAAAAAAATGTCAGAAATTTGGGACACAGATGTAAAAATAAAAAATGAAGAAATAAGAAATATGGTTGTTATCAAAACTGAATAACTATGTATATTGGTCATGATTTGTAGAACCACCTAATGAAAAGGAGGAATCTGACTAGTGAAAACCATAATGGGAAATCACTAATAGTCAGTAAGTATAAGGCAAATATGGTCACACGTCTCCATCTCTATGCTGCATAGCAATAAAAAGAAGGGGTTTTTTGGGACTTTAAATGAAATGCATGAACATCTCCATCCCGATTCAATATATAGAAAAAAAGGGAGGGTTGAGACTTTAAATGAGACGTGTGACAAAGGCCATGGGTATTGAAATAGCAGATTTAATATAAAAATGCACATATACACAACAGTTATAAATACATTAAAATTAAATATAGGAATAAAATAAAAAGCAATGATTCTGAACTGGAGTACATACATATATCAAAAATTGCACAATACATTAATCAAAGATGTACAGCATGAGTATATCAAGGTAACCCATGATATGAGTGAATGTCTGCAGCAAGGTAAGCTCGACGCGTTTCTGTGGACTGGTATTCCACTTCATCAGGAGCATGTGATGCGAATCTGCAAGGAATATATGTATAAAAGATATTGCAAAAAATACAAAAAGGGTTGCAGCAGAGTAGATATAAAATTGAAAAAAATATATAACAGAAAATCAAAAATGGAAAAATTCCACCCAGATCTACTTACAGGGCAGCTCAGATCATAGCAAGTCATGTGGGTACATAGTGCTGGCAATGGTCAAACAACCAGTCTCACCGGGAGCTGTGGGGACGCAAAGGAAGGGCGAAAAACGGGCATGAAACATGGCGCATAGATGTAAAAGAAAAAAAGGAAAAAGGAGAAACATAAGAAAAGGAAGAGAAAAGAGGTGAAGGGAGTGAGACCGTGAAGGAAGTGGTGTTGTTGGGACATACCTAGGAAATTATAAGTAGACTGGTAATGAAGTTAATACAGAGTATCGCTAAATTAGCATGGGATCAAAAAAATATATACTGAGAGATAATCCTAGGTAGGTGCCGAAATATAAATGATACGAAATAGTGTCTAGGGCAGATGCCAAATAACCCAGAGGAAATGAAAAAGTGGAAAGTTGTCACCAAAAAAAAAAAAAAAATAGTAAGGAAGAAAGGAGTTCCCAGGATAACCCCGTGAAAAAATAGGGGAGTGATCAATAGTGTGGAAATGTTTGAAGGTAGCCGTATTGGCTAACATACCATAGATGGTGGTTGAAGTTATATCATGGGGTGTGCCAAGTCCATAAGACAGTGTAGCCAGAGTTGGAATAGAAATCCTGAAGAAAAATGCACCGGAGGTATCAGCCATCGGCCCCCTCAGCATCCCCAACGCCACACAGGCGTGTGAAGGAGAAGGCATACCTCGTGGAGTGTAGACGCCAGCTGGCGATCAACCTCCGAGGGGTGCCTTAAAACACGCCAGATGGAAAGCGCGCCACCAATCCCGCGGCGCCAGGAAATGGCGTCACAGGTATGGCGCGAAGCGTGGCGCCGACGCCCAGCGGGACAACTACCCTATCCACCACGCCCAGATGGGCTAGGGGGAAGGGGAGGAGTCTCGGTGTGCGTCGCAGCTCCCGGGGATGAGAGGGCTCAAACATCCCAGCAAAAGTGGCCCTCATGACTGCAAGACTGTAGAAAAAAATGTCAGAAATTTGGGACACAGATGTAAAAATAAAAAATGAAGAAATAAGAAATATGGTTGTTATCAAAACTGAATAACTATGTATATTGGTCATGATTTGTAGAACCACCTAATGAAAAGGAGGAATCTGACTAGTGAAAACCATAATGGGAAATCACTAATAGTCAGTAAGTATAAGGCAAATATGGTCACACGTCTCCATCTCTATGCTGCATAGCAATAAAAAGAAGGGGTTTTTTGGGACTTTAAATGAAATGCATGAACATCTCCATCCCGATTCAATATATAGAAAAAAAGGGAGGGTTGAGACTTTAAATGAGACGTGTGACAAAGGCCATGGGTATTGAAATAGCAGATTTAATATAAAAATGCACATATACACAACAGTTATAAATACATTAAAATTAAATATAGGAATAAAATAAAAAGCAATGATTCTGAACTGGAGTACATACATATATCAAAAATTGCACAATACATTAATCAAAGATGTACAGCATGAGTATATCAAGGTAACCCATGATATGAGTGAATGTCTGCAGCAAGGTAAGCTCGACGCGTTTCTGTGGACTGGTATTCCACTTCATCAGGAGCATGTGATGCGAATCTGCAAGGAATATATGTATAAAAGATATTGCAAAAAATACAAAAAGGGTTGCAGCAGAGTAGATATAAAATTGAAAAAAATATATAACAGAAAATCAAAAATGGAAAAATTCCACCCAGATCTACTTACAGGGCAGCTCAGATCATAGCAAGTCATGTGGGTACATAGTGCTGGCAATGGTCAAACAACCAGTCTCACCGGGAGCTGTGGGGACGCAAAGGAAGGGCGAAAAACGGGCATGAAACATGGCGCATAGATGTAAAAGAAAAAAAGGAAAAAGGAGAAACATAAGAAAAGGAAGAGAAAAGAGGTGAAGGGAGTGAGACCGTGAAGGAAGTGGTGTTGTTGGGACATACCTAGGAAATTATAAGTAGACTGGTAATGAAGTTCATACAGAGTATCGCTAAATTAGCATGGGATCAAAAAAATATATACTGAGAGATAATCCTAGGTAGGTGCCGAAATATAAATGATACGAAATAGTGTCTAGGGCAGATGCCAAATAACCCAGAGGAAATGAAAAAGTGGAAAGTTGTCACCAAAAAAAAAAAAAAATAGTAAGGAAGAAAGGAGTTCCCAGGATAACCCCGTGAAAAAATAGGGGAGTGATCAATAGTGTGGAAATGTTTGAAGGTAGCCGTATTGGCTAACATACCATAGATGGTGGTTGAAGTTATATCATGGGGTGTGCCAAGTCCATAAGACAGTGTAGCCAGAGTTGGAATAGAAATCCTGAAGAAAAATGCACCGGAGGTATCAGCCATCGGCCCCCTCAGCATCCCCAACGCCACACAGGCGTGTGAAGGAGAAGGCATACCTCGTGGAGTGTAGACGCCAGCTGGCGATCAACCTCCGAGGGGTGCCTTAAAACACGCCAGATGGAAAGCGCGCCACCAATCCCGCGGCGCCAGGAAATGGCGTCACAGGTATGGCGCGAAGCGTGGCGCCGACGCCCAGCGGGACAACTACCCTATCCACCATGCCCAGATGGGCTAGGGGGAAGGGGAGGAGTCTCGGTGTGCGTCGCAGCTCCCGGGGATGAGAGGGCTCAAACATCCCAGCAAAAGTGGCCCTCATGACTGCAAGACTGTAGAAAAAAATGTCAGAAATTTGGGACACAGATGTAAAAAGAAAAAATGAAGAAATAAGAAATATGGTTGTTATCAAAACTGAATAACTATGTATATTGGTCATGATTTGTAGAACCACCTAATGAAAAGGAGGAATCTGACTAGTGAAAACCATAATGGGAAATCATTAATAGTCAGTAAGTATAAGGCAAATATGGTCACACGTCTCCATCTCTATGCTGCATAGCAATAAAAAGAAGGGGTTTTTTGGGACTTTAGATGAGATGCATGAACATCTCCATCCCGATTCAATATATAGAAAAAAAGGGAGGGTTGAGACTTTAAATGAGACGTGTGACAAAGGCCATGGGTATTGAAATAGCAGATTTAATGTAAAAATGCACATATACACAACAGTTATAAATACATTAAAATTAAATATAGGAATAAAATAAAAAGCAATGATTCTGAACTGGAGTACATACATATATCAAAAATTGCACAATACATTAATCAAAGATGTACAGCATGAGTATATCAAGGTAACCCATGATATGAGTGAATGTCTGCATCAAGGTAAGCTCGACGCGTTTCTGTGGACTGGTATTCCACTTCATCAGGAGCATGTGATGCGAATCTGCAAGGAATATATGTATAAAAGATATTGCAAAAAATACAAAAAGGGTTGCAGCAGAGTAGATATAAAATTGAAAAAAATATATAACAGAAAATCAAAAATGGAAAAATTCCACCCAGATCTACTTACAGGGCAGCTCAGATCATAGCAAGTCATGTGGGTACATAGTGCTGGCAATGGTCAAACAACCAGTCTCACCGGGAGCTGTGGGGACGCAAAGGAAGGGCGAAAAACGGGCATGAAACATGGCGCATAGATGTAAAAGAAAAAAAGGAAAAAGGAGAAACATAAGAAAAGGAAGAGAAAAGAGGTAAAGGGAGTGAGACCGTGAAGGAAGTGGTGTTGTTGGGACATACCTAGGAAATTATAAGTAGACTGGTAATGAAGTTCATACAGAGTATCGCTAAATTAGCATGGGATCAAAAAAATATATACTGAGAGATAATCCTAGGTAGGTGCCGAAATATAAATGATACGAAATAGTGTCTAGGGCAGATGCCAAATAACCCAGAGGAAATGAAAAAGTGGAAAGTTGTCACCAAAAAAAATAAATAAAAAAAATAGTAAGGAAGAAAGGAGTTCCCAGGATAACCCCGTGAAAAAATAGGGGAGTGATCAATAGTGTGGAAATGTTTGAAGGTAGCCGTATTGGCTAACATACCATAGATGGTGGTTGAAGTTATATCATGGGGTGTGCCAAGTCCATAAGACAGTGTAGCCAGAGTTGGAATAGAAATCCTGAAGAAAAATGCACCGGAGGTATCAGCCATCGGCCCCCTCAGCATCCCCAACGCCACACAGGCGTGTGAAGGAGAAGGCATACCTCGTGGAGTGTAGACGCCAGCTGGCGATCAACCTCCGAGGGGTGCCTTAAAACACGCCAGATGGAAAGCGCGCCACCAATCCCGCGGCGCCAGGAAATGGCGTCACAGGTATGGCGCGAAGCGTGGCGCCGACGCCCAGCGGGACAACTACCCTATCCACCATGCCCAGATGGGCTAGGGGGAAGGGGAGGAGTCTCGGTGTGCGTCGCAGCTCCCGGGGATGAGAGGGCTCAAACATCCCAGCAAAAGTGGCCCTCATGACTGCAAGACTGTAGAAAAAAATGTCAGAAATTTGGGACACAGATGTAAAAAGAAAAAATGAAGAAATAAGAAATATGGTTGTTATCAAAACTGAATAACTATGTATATTGGTCATGATTTGTAGAACCACCTAATGAAAAGGAGGAATCTGACTAGTGAAAACCATAATGGGAAATCACTAATAGTCAGTAAGTATAAGGCAAATATGGTCACACGTTTCCATCTCTATGCTACATAGCAATAAAAAGAAGGGGTTTTTTGGGACTTTAAATGAGATGCATGAACATCTCCATCCCGATTCAATATATAGAAAAAAAGGGAGGGTTGAGACTTTAAATGAGACGTGTGACAAAGGCCATGGGTATTGAAATAGCAGATTTAATGTAAAAATGCACATATACACAACAGTTATAAATACATTAAAATTAAATATAGGAATAAAATAAAAAGCAATGATTCTGAACTGGAGTACATACATATATCAAAAATTGCACAATACATTAATCAAAGATGTACAGCATGAGTATATCAAGGTAACCCATGATATGAGTGAATGTCTGCATCAAGGTAAGCTCGACGCGTTTCTGTGGACTGGTATTCCACTTCATCAGGAGAATGTGATGCGAATCTGCAAGGAATATATGTATAAAAGATATTGCAAAAAATACAAAAAGGGTTGCAGCAGAGTAGATATAAAATTGAAAAAAATATATAACAGAAAATCAAAAATGGAAAAATTCCACCCAGATCTACTTACAGGGCAGCTCAGATCATAGCAAGTCATGTGGGTACATAGTGCTGGCAATGGTCAAACAACCAGTCTCACCGGGAGCTGTGGGGACGCAAAGGAAGGGCGAAAAACGGGCATGAAACATGGCGCATAGATGTAAAAGAAAAAAAGGAAAAAGGAGAAACATAAGAAAAGGAAGAGAAAAGAGGTGAAGGGAGTGAGACCGTGAAGGAAGTGGTGTTGTTGGGACATACCTAGGAAATTATAAGTAGACTGGTAATGAAGTTCATACAGAGTATCGCTAAATTAGCATGGGATCAAAAAAATATATACTGAGAGATAATCCTAGGTAGGTGCCGAAATATAAATGATACGAAATAGTGTCTAGGGCAGATGCCAAATAACCCAGAGGAAATGAAAAAATGGAAAGTTGTCACCAAAAAAAAAAAAAAATAGTAAGGAAGAAAGGAGTTCCCAGGATAACCCCGTGAAAAAATAGGGGAGTGATCAATAGTGTGGAAATGTTTGAAGGTAGCCGTATTGGCTAACATACCATAGATGGTGGTTGAAGTTATATCATGGGGTGTGCCAAGTCCATAAGACAGTGTAGCCAGAGTTGGAATAGAAATCCTGAAGAAAAATGCACCGGAGGTATCAGCCATCGGCCCCCTCAGCATCCCCAACGCCACACAGGCGTGTGAAGGAGAAGGCATACCTCGTGGAGTGTAGACGCCAGCTGGCGATCAACCTCCGAGGGGTGCCTTAAAACACGCCAGATGGAAAGCGCGCCACCAATCCCGCGGCGCCAGGAAATGGCGTCACAGGTATGGCGCGAAGCGTGGCGCCGACGCCCAGCGGGACAACTACCCTATCCACCACGCCCAGATGGGCTAGGGGGAAGGGGAGGAGTCTCGGTGTGCGTCGCAGCTCCCGGGGATGAGAGGGCTCAAACATCCCAGCAAAAGTGGCCCTCATGACTGCAAGACTGTAGAAAAAAATGTCAGAAATTTGGGACACAGATGTAAAAAGAAAAAATGAAGAAATAAGAAATATGGTTGTTATCAAAACTGAATAACTATGTATATTGGTCATGATTTGTAGAACCACCTAATGAAAAGGAGGAATCTGACTAGTGAAAACCATAATGGGAAATCACTAATAGTCAGTAAGTATAAGGCAAATATGGTCACACGTCTCCATCTCTATGCTGCATAGCAATAAAAAGAAGGGGTTTTTTGGGACTTTAAATGAAATGCATGAACATCTCCATCCCGATTCAATATATAGAAAAAAAGGGAGGGTTGAGACTTTAAATGAGACGTGTGACAAAGGCCATGGGTATTGAAATAGCAGATTTAATATAAAAATGCACATATACACAACAGTTATAAATACATTAAAATTAAATATAGGAATAAAATAAAAAGCAATGATTCTGAACTGGAGTGCATACATATATCAAAAATTGCACAATACATTAATCAAAGATGTACAGCATGAGTATATCAAGGTAACCCATGATATGAGTGAATGTCTGCATCAAGGTAAGCTCGACGCGTTTCTGTGGACTGGTATTCCACTTCATCAGGAGCATGTGATGCGAATCTGCAAGGAATATATGTATAAAAGATATTGCAAAAAATACAAAAAGGGTTGCAGCAGAGTAGATATAAAATTGAAAAAAATATATAACAGAAAATCAAAAATGGAAAAATTCCACCCAGATCTACTTACAGGGCAGCTCAGATCATAGCAAGTCATGTGGGTACATAGTGCTGGCAATGGTCAAACAACCAGTCTCACCGGGAGCTGTGGGGACGCAAAGGAAGGGTGAAAAACGGGCATGAAACATGGCGCATAGATGTAAAAGAAAAAAAGGAAAAAGGAGAAACATAAGAAAAGGAAGAGAAAAGAGGTGAAGGGAGTGAGACCGTGAAGGAAGTGGTGTTGTTGGGACATACCTAGGAAATTATAAGTAGACTGGTAATGAAGTTCATACAGAGTATCGCTAAATTAGCATGGGATCAAAAAAATATATACTGAGAGATAATCCTAGGTAGGTGCCGAAATATAAATGATACGAAATAGTGTCTAGGGCAGATGCCAAATAACCCAGAGGAAATGAAAAAGTGGAAAGTTGTCACCAAAAAAAAAAAAAAATAGTAAGGAAGAAAGGAGTTCCCAGGATAACCCCGTGAAAAAATAGGGGAGTGATCAATAGTGTGGAAATGTTTGAAGGTAGCCGTATTGGCTAACATACCATAGATGGTGGTTGAAGTTATATCATGGGGTGTGCCAAGTCCATAAGACAGTGTAGCCAGAGTTGGAATAGAAATCCTGAAGAAAAATGCACCGGAGGTATCAGCCATCGGCCCCCTCAGCATCCCCAACGCCACACAGGCGTGTGAAGGAGAAGGCATACCTCGTGGAGTGTAGACGCCAGCTGGCGATCAACCTCCGAGGGGTGCCTTAAAACACGCCAGATGGAAAGCGCGCCACCAATCCCGCGGCGCCAGGAAATGGCGTCACAGGTATGGCGCGAAGCGTGGCGCCGACGCCCAGCGGGACAACTACCCTATCCACCATGCCCAGATGGGCTAGGGGGAAGGGGAGGAGTCTCGGTGTGCGTCGCAGCTCCCGGGGATGAGAGGGCTCAAACATCCCAGCAAAAGTGGCCCTCATGACTGCAAGACTGTAGAAAAAAATGTCAGAAATTTGGGACACAGATGTAAAAAGAAAAAATGAAGAAATAAGAAATATGGTTGTTATCAAAACTGAATAACTATGTATATTGGTCATGATTTGTAGAACCACCTAATGAAAAGGAGGAATCTGACTAGTGAAAACCATAATGGGAAATCACTAATAGTCAGTAAGTATAAGGCAAATATGGTCACACGTCTCCATCTCTATGCTGCATAGCAATAAAAAGAAGGGGTTTTTTGGGACTTTAAATGAGATGCATGAACATCTCCATCCCGATTCAATATATAGAAAAAAAGGGAGGGTTGAGACTTTAAATGAGACGTGTGACAAAGGCCATGGGTATTGAAATAGCAGATTTAATGTAAAAATGCACATATACACAACAGTTATAAATACATTAAAATTAAATATAGGAATAAAATAAAAAGCAATGATTCTGAACTGGAGTACATACATATATCAAAAATTGCACAATACATTAATCAAAGATGTACAGCATGAGTATATCAAGGTAACCCATGATATGAGTGAATGTCTGCATCAAGGTAAGCTCGACGCGTTTCTGTGGACTGGTATTCCACTTCATCAGGAGCATGTGATGCGAATCTGCAAGGAATATATGTATAAAAGATATTGCAAAAAATACAAAAAGGGTTGCAGCAGAGTAGATATAAAATTGAAAAAAAAATATAACAGAAAATCAAAAATGGAAAAATTCCACCCAGATCTACTTACAGGGCAGCTCAGATCATAGCAAGTCATGTGGGTACATAGTGCTGGCAATGGTCAAACAACCAGTCTCACCGGGAGCTGTGGGGACGCAAAGGAAGGGCGAAAAACGGGCATGAAACATGGCGCATAGATGTAAAAGAAAAAAAGGAAAAAGGAGAAACATAAGAAAAGGAAGAGAAAAGAGGTGAAGGGAGTGAGACCGTGAAGGAAGTGGTGTTGTTGGGACATACCTAGGAAATTATAAGTAGACTGGTAATGAAGTTCATACAGAGTATCGCTAAATTATCATGGGATCAAAAAAATATATACTGAGAGATAATCCTAGGTAGGTGCCGAAATATAAATGATACGAAATAGTGTCTAGGGCAGATGCCAAATAACCCAGAGGAAATGAAAAAGTGGAAAGTTGTCACCAAAAAAAAAAAAAAAAAATAGTAATGAAGAAAGGAGTTCCCAGGATAACCCCGTGAAACAATAGGGGAGTGATCAATAGTGTGGAAATGTTTGAAGGTAGCCGTATTGGCTAACATACCATAGATGGTGGTTGAAGTTATATCATGGGGTGTGCCAAGTCCATAAGACAGTGTAGCCAGAGTTGGAATAGAAATCCTGAAGAAAAATGCACCGGAGGTATCAGCCATTGGCCCCCTCAGCATCCCTAACGCCACACAGGCGTGTGAAGGAGAAGGCATACCTCGTGGAGTGTAGACGCCAGCTGGCGATCAACCTCCGAGGGGTGCCTTAAAACACGCCAGATGGAAAGCGCGCCACCAATCCCGCGGCGCCAGGAAATGGCGTCACAGGTATGGCGCGAAGCGTGGCGCCGACGCCCAGCGGGACAACTACCCTATCCACCACGCCCAGATGGGCTAGGGGGAAGGGGAGGAGTCTCGGTGTGCGTCGCAGCTCCTGGGGATGAGAGGGCTCAAACATCCCAGCAAAAGTGGCCCTCATGACTGCAAGACTGTAGAAAAAAATGTCAGAAATTTGGGACACAGATGTAAAAAGAAAAAATGAAGAAATAAGAAATATGGTTGTTATCAAAACTGAATAACTATGTATATTGGTCATGATTTGTAGAACCACCTAATGAAAAGGAGGAATCTGACTAGTGAAAACCATAATGGGAAATCACTAATAGTCAGGAAGTATAAGGCAAATATGGTCACACGTCTCCATCTCTATGCTGCATAGCAATAAAAAGAAGGGGTTTTTTGGGACTTTAAATGAGATGCATGAACATCTCCATCCCGATTCAATATATAGAAAAAAAGGGAGGGTTGAGACTTTAAATGAGACGTGTGACAAAGGCCATGGGTATTGAAATAGCAGATTTAATGTAAAAATGCACATATACACATCAGTTATAAATACATTAAAATTAAATATAGGAATAAAATAAAAAGCAATGATTCTGAACTGGAGTACATACATATATCAAAAATTGCACAATACATTAATCAAAGATGTACAGCATGAGTATATCAAGGTAACCCATGATATGAGTGAATGTCTGCATCAAGGTAAGCTCGACGCGTTTCTGTGGACTGGTATTCCACTTCATCAGGAGAATGTGATGCGAATCTGCAAGGAATATATGTATAAAAGATATTGCAAAAAATACAAAAAGGGTTGCAGCAGAGTAGATATAAAATTGAAAAAAATATATAACAGAAAATCAAAAATGGAAAAATTCCACCCAGATCTACTTACAGGGCAGCTCAGATCATAGCAAGTCATGTGGGTACATAGTGCTGGCAATGGTCAAACAACCAGTCTCACCGGGAGCTGTGGGGACGCAAAGGAAGGGCGAAAAACGGGCATGAAACATGGCGCATAGATGTAAAAGAAAAAAAGGAAAAAGGAGAAACATAAGAAAAGGAAGAGAAAAGAGGTGAAGGGAGTGAGACCGTGAAGGAAGTGGTGTTGTTGGGACATACCTAGGAAATTATAAGTAGACTGGTAATGAAGTTCATACAGAGTATCGCTAAATTAGCATGGGATCAAAAAAATATATACTGAGAGATAATCCTAGGTAGGTGCCGAAATATAAATGATACGAAATAGTGTCTAGGGCAGATGCCAAATAACCCAGAGGAAATGAAAAAGTGGAAAGTTGTCACCAAAAAAAAAAAAAAAATAGTAAGGAAGAAAGGAGTTCCCAGGATAACCCCGTGAAAAAATAGGGGAGTGATCAATAGTGTGGAAATGTTTGAAGGTAGCCGTATTGGCTAACATACCATAGATGGTGGTTGAAGTTATATCATGGGGTGTGCCAAGTCCATAAGACAGTGTAGCCAGAGTTGGAATAGAAATCCTGAAGAAAAATGCACCGGAGGTATCAGCCATCGGCCCCCTCAGCATCCCCAACGCCACACAGGCGTGTGAAGGAGAAGGCATACCTCGTGGAGTGTAGACGCCAGCTGGCGATCAACCTCCGAGGGGTGCCTTAAAACACGCCAGATGGAAAGCGCGCCACCAATCCCGCGGCGCCAGGAAATGGCATCACAGGTATGGCGCGAAGCGTGGCGCCGACGCCCAGCGGGACAACTACCCTATCCACCACGCCCAGATGGGCTAGGGGGAAGGGGAGGAGTCTCGGTGTGCGTCGCAGCTCCCGGGGATGAGAGGGCTCAAACATCCCAGCAAAAGTGGCCCTCATGACTGCAAGACTGTAGAAAAAAATGTCAGAAATTTGGGACACAGATGTAAAAAGAAAAAATGAAGAAATAAGAAATATGGTTGTTATCAAAACTGAATAACTATGTATATTGGTCATGATTTGTAGAACCACCTAATGAAAAGGAGGAATCTGACTAGTGAAAACCGTAATGGGAAATCACTAATAGTCAGTAAGTATAAGGCAAATATGGTCACACGTCTCCATCTCTATGCTGCATAGCAATAAAAAGAAGGGGTTTTTTGGGACTTTAAATGAGATGCATGAACATCTCCATCCCGATTCAATATATAGAAAAAAAGGGAGGGTTGAGACTTTAAATGAGACGTGTGACAAAGGCCATGGGTATTGAAATAGCAGATTTAATGTAAAAATGCACATATACACAACAGTTATAAATACATTAAAATTAAATATAGGAATAAAATAAAAAGCAATGATTCTGAACTGGAGTACATACATATATCAAAAATTGCACAATACATTAATCAAAGATGTACAGCATGAGTATATCAAGGTAACCCATGATATGAGTGAATGTCTGCATCAAGGTAAGCTCGACGCGTTTCTGTGGACTGGTATTCCACTTCATCAGGAGCATGTGATGCGAATCTGCAAGGAATAGATGTATAAAAGATATTGCAAAAAATACAAAAAGGGTTGCAGCAGAGTAGATATAAAATTGAAAAAAATATATAACAGAAAATCAAAAATGGAAAAATTCCACCCAGATCTACTTACAGGGCAGCTCAGATCATATAAGTCATGTGGGTACATAGTGCTGGCAATGGTGAAACAACCAGTCTCACCGGGAGCTGTGGGGACGCAAAGGAAGGGCGAAAAACGGGCATGAAACATGGCGCATAGATGTAAAAGAAAAAAAGGAAAAAGGAGAAACATAAGAAAAGGAAGAGAAAAGAGGTGAAGGGAGTGAGACCGTGAAGGAAGTGGTGTTGTTGGGACATACCTAGGAAATTATAAGTAGACTGGTAATGAAGTTCATACAGAGTATCGCTAAATTAGCATGGGATCAAAAAAATATATACTGAGAGATAATCCTAGGTAGGTGCCGAAATATAAATGATACGAAATAGTGTCTAGGGCAGATGCCAAATAACCCAGAGGAAATGAAAAAGTGGAAAGTTGTCACCAAAAAAAATAAATAAAAAAAATAGTAAGGAAGAAAGGAGTTCCCAGGATAACCCCGTGAAAAAATAGGGGAGTGATCAATAGTGTGGAAATGTTTGAAGGTAGCCGTATTGGCTAACATACCATAGATGGTGGTTGAAGTTATATCATGGGGTGTGCCAAGTCCATAAGACAGTGTAGCCAGAGTTGGAATAGAAATCCTGAAGAAAAATGCACCGGAGGTATCAGCCATCGGCCCCCTCAGCATCCCCAACGCCACACAGGCGTGTGAAGGAGAAGGCATACCTCGTGGAGTGTAGACGCCAGCTGGCGATCAACCTCCGAGGGGTGCCTTAAAACACGCCAGATGGAAAGCGCGCCACCAATCCCGCGGCGCCAGGAAATGGCGTCACAGGTATGGCGCGAAGCGTGGCGCCGACGCCCAGCGGGACAACTACCCTATCCACCATGCCCAGATGGGCTAGGGGGAAGGGGAGGAGTCTCGGTGTGCGTCGCAGCTCCCGGGGATGAGAGGGCTCAAACATCCCAGCAAAAGTGGCCCTCATGACTGCAAGACTGTAGAAAAAAATGTCAGAAATTTGGGACACAGATGTAAAAAGAAAAAATGAAGAAATAAGAAATATGGTTGTTATCAAAACTGAATAACTATGTATATTGGTCATGATTTGTAGAACCACCTAATGAAAAGGAGGAATCTGACTAGTGAAAACCATAATGGGAAATCACTAATAGTCAGTAAGTATAAGGCAAATATGGTCACACGTCTCCATCTCTATGCTGCATAGCAATAAAAAGAAGGGGTTTTTTGGGACTTTAAATGAGATGCATGAACATCTCCATCCCGATTCAATATATAGAAAAAAAGGGAGGGTTGAGACTTTAAATGAGACGTGTGACAAAGGCCATGGGTATTGAAATAGCAGATTTAATGTAAAAATGCACATATACACAACAGTTATAAATACATTAAAATTAAATATAGGAATAAAATAAAAAGCAATGATTCTGAACTGGAGTACATACATATATCAAAAATTGCACAATACATTAATCAAAGATGTACAGCATGAGTATATCAAGGTAACCCATGATATGAGTGAATGTCTGCATCAAGGTAAGCTCGACGCGTTTCTGTGGACTGGTATTCCACTTCATCAGGAGCATGTGATGCGAATCTGCAAGGAATATATGTATAAAAGATATTGCAAAAAATACAAAAAGGGTTGCAGCAGAGTAGATATAAAATTGAAAAAAAAATATAACAGAAAATCAAAAATGGAAAAATTCCACCCAGATCTACTTACAGGGCAGCTCAGATCATAGCAAGTCATGTGGGTACATAGTGCTGGCAATGGTCAAACAACCAGTCTCACCGGGAGCTGTGGGGACGCAAAGGAAGGGCGAAAAACGGGCATGAAACATGGCGCATAGATGTAAAAGAAAAAAAGGAAAAAGGAGAAACATAAGAAAAGGAAGAGAAAAGAGGTGAAGGGAGTGAGACCGTGAAGGAAGTGGTGTTGTTGGGACATACCTAGGAAATTATAAGTAGACTGGTAATGAAGTTCATACAGAGTATCGCTAAATTATCATGGGATCAAAAAAATATATACTGAGAGATAATCCTAGGTAGGTGCCGAAATATAAATGATACGAAATAGTGTCTAGGGCAGATGCCAAATAACCCAGAGGAAATGAAAAAGTGGAAAGTTGTCACCAAAAAAAAAAAAAAAAAATAGTAATGAAGAAAGGAGTTCCCAGGATAACCCCGTGAAACAATAGGGGAGTGATCAATAGTGTGGAAATGTTTGAAGGTAGCCGTATTGGCTAACATACCATAGATGGTGGTTGAAGTTATATCATGGGGTGTGCCAAGTCCATAAGACAGTGTAGCCAGAGTTGGAATAGAAATCCTGAAGAAAAATGCACCGGAGGTATCAGCCATTGGCCCCCTCAGCATCCCTAACGCCACACAGGCGTGTGAAGGAGAAGGCATACCTCGTGGAGTGTAGACGCCAGCTGGCGATCAACCTCCGAGGGGTGCCTTAAAACACGCCAGATGGAAAGCGCGCCACCAATCCCGCGGCGCCAGGAAATGGCGTCACAGGTATGGCGCGAAGCGTGGCGCCGACGCCCAGCGGGACAACTACCCTATCCACCACGCCCAGATGGGCTAGGGGGAAGGGGAGGAGTCTCGGTGTGCGTCGCAGCTCCTGGGGATGAGAGGGCTCAAACATCCCAGCAAAAGTGGCCCTCATGACTGCAAGACTGTAGAAAAAAATGTCAGAAATTTGGGACACAGATGTAAAAAGAAAAAATGAAGAAATAAGAAATATGGTTGTTATCAAAACTGAATAACTATGTATATTGGTCATGATTTGTAGAACCACCTAATGAAAAGGAGGAATCTGACTAGTGAAAACCATAATGGGAAATCACTAATAGTCAGGAAGTATAAGGCAAATATGGTCACACGTCTCCATCTCTATGCTGCATAGCAATAAAAAGAAGGGGTTTTTTGGGACTTTAAATGAGATGCATGAACATCTCCATCCCGATTCAATATATAGAAAAAAAGGGAGGGTTGAGACTTTAAATGAGACGTGTGACAAAGGCCATGGGTATTGAAATAGCAGATTTAATGTAAAAATGCACATATACACAACAGTTATAAATACATTAAAATTAAATATAGGAATAAAATAAAAAGCAATGATTCTGAACTGGAGTACATACATATATCAAAAATTGCACAATACATTAATCAAAGATGTACAGCATGAGTATATCAAGGTAACCCATGATATGAGTGAATGTCTGCATCAAGGTAAGCTCGACGCGTTTCTGTGGACTGGTATTCCACTTCATCAGGAGCATGTGATGCGAATCTGCAAGGAATATATGTATAAAAGATATTGCAAAAAATACAAAAAGGGTTGCAGCAGAGTAGATATAAAATTGAAAAAAAAATATAACAGAAAATCAAAAATGGAAAAATTCCACCCAGATCTACTTACAGGGCAGCTCAGATCATAGCAAGTCATGTGGGTACATAGTGCTGGCAATGGTCAAACAACCAGTCTCACCGGGAGCTGTGGGGACGCAAAGGAAGGGCGAAAAACGGGCATGAAACATGGCGCATAGATGTAAAAGAAAAAAAGGAAAAAGGAGAAACATAAGAAAAGGAAGAGAAAAGAGGTGAAGGGAGTGAGACCGTGAAGGAAGTGGTGTTGTTGGGACATACCTAGGAAATTATAAGTAGACTGGTAATGAAGTTCATACAGAGTATCGCTAAATTATCATGGGATCAAAAAAATATATACTGAGAGATAATCCTAGGTAGGTGCCGAAATATAAATGATACGAAATAGTGTCTAGGGCAGATGCCAAATAACCCAGAGGAAATGAAAAAGTGGAAAGTTGTCACCAAAAAAAAAAAAAAAAAATAGTAATGAAGAAAGGAGTTCCCAGGATAACCCCGTGAAACAATAGGGGAGTGATCAATAGTGTGGAAATGTTTGAAGGTAGCCGTATTGGCTAACATACCATAGATGGTGGTTGAAGTTATATCATGGGGTGTGCCAAGTCCATAAGACAGTGTAGCCAGAGTTGGAATAGAAATCCTGAAGAAAAATGCACCGGAGGTATCAGCCATTGGCCCCCTCAGCATCCCTAACGCCACACAGGCGTGTGAAGGAGAAGGCATACCTCGTGGAGTGTAGACGCCAGCTGGCGATCAACCTCCGAGGGGTGCCTTAAAACACGCCAGATGGAAAGCGCGCCACCAATCCCGCGGCGCCAGGAAATGGCGTCACAGGTATGGCGCGAAGCGTGGCGCCGACGCCCAGCGGGACAACTACCCTATCCACCACGCCCAGATGGGCTAGGGGGAAGGGGAGGAGTCTCGGTGTGCGTCGCAGCTCCTGGGGATGAGAGGGCTCAAACATCCCAGCAAAAGTGGCCCTCATGACTGCAAGACTGTAGAAAAAAATGTCAGAAATTTGGGACACAGATGTAAAAAGAAAAAATGAAGAAATAAGAAATATGGTTGTTATCAAAACTGAATAACTATGTATATTGGTCATGATTTGTAGAACCACCTAATGAAAAGGAGGAATCTGACTAGTGAAAACCATAATGGGAAATCACTAATAGTCAGGAAGTATAAGGCAAATATGGTCACACGTCTCCATCTCTATGCTGCATAGCAATAAAAAGAAGGGGTTTTTTGGGACTTTAAATGAGATGCATGAACATCTCCATCCCGATTCAATATATAGAAAAAAAGGGAGGGTTGAGACTTTAAATGAGACGTGTGACAAAGGCCATGGGTATTGAAATAGCAGATTTAATGTAAAAATGCACATATACACATCAGTTATAAATACATTAAAATTAAATATAGGAATAAAATAAAAAGCAATGATTCTGAACTGGAGTACATACATATATCAAAAATTGCACAATACATTAATCAAAGATGTACAGCATGAGTATATCAAGGTAACCCATGATATGAGTGAATGTCTGCATCAAGGTAAGCTCGACGCGTTTCTGTGGACTGGTATTCCACTTCATCAGGAGAATGTGATGCGAATCTGCAAGGAATATATGTATAAAAGATATTGCAAAAAATACAAAAAGGGTTGCAGCAGAGTAGATATAAAATTGAAAAAAATATATAACAGAAAATCAAAAATGGAAAAATTCCACCCAGATCTACTTACAGGGCAGCTCAGATCATAGCAAGTCATGTGGGTACATAGTGCTGGCAATGGTCAAACAACCAGTCTCACCGGGAGCTGTGGGGACGCAAAGGAAGGGCGAAAAACGGGCATGAAACATGGCGCATAGATGTAAAAGAAAAAAAGGAAAAAGGAGAAACATAAGAAAAGGAAGAGAAAAGAGGTGAAGGGAGTGAGACCGTGAAGGAAGTGGTGTTGTTGGGACATACCTAGGAAATTATAAGTAGACTGGTAATGAAGTTCATACAGAGTATCGCTAAATTAGCATGGGATCAAAAAAATATATACTGAGAGATAATCCTAGGTAGGTGCCGAAATATAAATGATACGAAATAGTGTCTAGGGCAGATGCCAAATAACCCAGAGGAAATGAAAAAGTGGAAAGTTGTCACCAAAAAAAAAAAAAAAATAGTAAGGAAGAAAGGAGTTCCCAGGATAACCCCGTGAAAAAATAGGGGAGTGATCAATAGTGTGGAAATGTTTGAAGGTAGCCGTATTGGCTAACATACCATAGATGGTGGTTGAAGTTATATCATGGGGTGTGCCAAGTCCATAAGACAGTGTAGCCAGAGTTGGAATAGAAATCCTGAAGAAAAATGCACCGGAGGTATCAGCCATCGGCCCCCTCAGCATCCCCAACGCCACACAGGCGTGTGAAGGAGAAGGCATACCTCGTGGAGTGTAGACGCCAGCTGGCGATCAACCTCCGAGGGGTGCCTTAAAACACGCCAGATGGAAAGCGCGCCACCAATCCCGCGGCGCCAGGAAATGGCATCACAGGTATGGCGCGAAGCGTGGCGCCGACGCCCAGCGGGACAACTACCCTATCCACCACGCCCAGATGGGCTAGGGGGAAGGGGAGGAGTCTCGGTGTGCGTCGCAGCTCCCGGGGATGAGAGGGCTCAAACATCCCAGCAAAAGTGGCCCTCATGACTGCAAGACTGTAGAAAAAAATGTCAGAAATTTGGGACACAGATGTAAAAAGAAAAAATGAAGAAATAAGAAATATGGTTGTTATCAAAACTGAATAACTATGTATATTGGTCATGATTTGTAGAACCACCTAATGAAAAGGAGGAATCTGACTAGTGAAAACCGTAATGGGAAATCACTAATAGTCAGTAAGTATAAGGCAAATATGGTCACACGTCTCCATCTCTATGCTGCATAGCAATAAAAAGAAGGGGTTTTTTGGGACTTTAAATGAGATGCATGAACATCTCCATCCCGATTCAATATATAGAAAAAAAGGGAGGGTTGAGACTTTAAATGAGACGTGTGACAAAGGCCATGGGTATTGAAATAGCAGATTTAATGTAAAAATGCACATATACACAACAGTTATAAATACATTAAAATTAAATATAGGAATAAAATAAAAAGCAATGATTCTGAACTGGAGTACATACATATATCAAAAATTGCACAATACATTAATCAAAGATGTACAGCATGAGTATATCAAGGTAACCCATGATATGAGTGAATGTCTGCATCAAGGTAAGCTCGACGCGTTTCTGTGGACTGGTATTCCACTTCATCAGGAGCATGTGATGCGAATCTGCAAGGAATAGATGTATAAAAGATATTGCAAAAAATACAAAAAGGGTTGCAGCAGAGTAGATATAAAATTGAAAAAAATATATAACAGAAAATCAAAAATGGAAAAATTCCACCCAGATCTACTTACAGGGCAGCTCAGATCATATAAGTCATGTGGGTACATAGTGCTGGCAATGGTGAAACAACCAGTCTCACCGGGAGCTGTGGGGACGCAAAGGAAGGGCGAAAAACGGGCATGAAACATGGCGCATAGATGTAAAAGAAAAAAAGGAAAAAGGAGAAACATAAGAAAAGGAAGAGAAAAGAGGTGAAGGGAGTGAGACCGTGAAGGAAGTGGTGTTGTTGGGACATACCTAGGAAATTATAAGTAGACTGGTAATGAAGTTCATACAGAGTATCGCTAAATTAGCATGGGATCAAAAAAATATATACTGAGAGATAATCCTAGGTAGGTGCCGAAATATAAATGATACGAAATAGTGTCTAGGGCAGATGCCAAATAACCCAGAGGAAATGAAAAAGTGGAAAGTTGTCACCAAAAAAAATAAATAAAAAAAATAGTAAGGAAGAAAGGAGTTCCCAGGATAACCCCGTGAAAAAATAGGGGAGTGATCAATAGTGTGGAAATGTTTGAAGGTAGCCGTATTGGCTAACATACCATAGATGGTGGTTGAAGTTATATCATGGGGTGTGCCAAGTCCATAAGACAGTGTAGCCAGAGTTGGAATAGAAATCCTGAAGAAAAATGCACCGGAGGTATCAGCCATCGGCCCCCTCAGCATCCCCAACGCCACACAGGCGTGTGAAGGAGAAGGCATACCTCGTGGAGTGTAGACGCCAGCTGGCGATCAACCTCCGAGGGGTGCCTTAAAACACGCCAGATGGAAAGCGCGCCACCAATCCCGCGGCGCCAGGAAATGGCGTCACAGGTATGGCGCGAAGCGTGGCGCCGACGCCCAGCGGGACAACTACCCTATCCACCACGCCCAGATGGGCTAGGGGGAAGGGGAGGAGTCTCGGTGTGCGTCACAGCTCCCGGGGATGAGAGGGCTCAAACATCCCAGCAAAAGTGGCCCTCATGACTGCAAGACTGTAGAAAAAAATGTCAGAAATTTGGGACACAGATGTAAAAAGAAAAAATGAAGAAATAAGAAATATGGTTGTTATCAAAACTGAATAACTATGTATATTGGTCATGATTTGTAGAACCACCTAATGAAAAGGAGGAATCTGACTAGTGAAAACCATAATGGGAAATCACTAATAGTCAGGAAGTATAAGGCAAATATGGTCACACGTCTCCATCTCTATGCTGCATAGCAATAAAAAGAAGGGTTTTTTTGGGACTTTAAATGAGATGCATGAACATCTCCATCCCGATTCAATATATAGAAAAAAAGGGAGGGTTGAGACTTTAAATGAGACGTGTGACAAAGGCCATGGGTATTGAAATAGCAGATTTAATGTAAAAATGCACATATACACAACAGTTATAAATACATTAAAATTAAATATAGGAATAAAATAAAAAGCAATGATTCTGAACTGGAGTACATACATATATCAAAAATTGCACAATACATTAATCAAAGATGTACAGCATGAGTATATCAAGGTAACCCATGATATGAGTGAATGTCTGCATCAAGGTAAGCTCGACGCGTTTCTGTGGACTGGTATTCCACTTCAGCAGGAGAATGTGATGCGAATCTGCAAGGAATATATGTATAAAAGATATTGCAAAAAATACAAAAAGGGTTGCAGCAGAGTAGATATAAAATTGAAAAAAATATATAACAGAAAATCAAAAATGGAAAAATTCCACCCAGATCTACTTACAGGGCAGCTCAGATGCTATTTCAATACCCATGGCCTTTGTCACACGTCTCATTTAAAGTCTCAACCCTCCCTTTTTTTCTATATATGCACTGTTACTGTAAAAATACACTGGTAGTGAAGGGGTTAACTTTATTTGGGAGGGAGGGGCTGTGTGTGTCCCTAGGGGCGTGCTTTCTACTGTGAATGGCTGTGGCTTGAGCTGTAAGGACACTGATCAAGGGATCTACATAGTAGATCCGTGTGATCAGTGTCTTTACACCGAGGAGAATGACAGGTGGCTTGTTTACACAAGCTGCCTGACTTTCTCCCTCTCCCCCGCCGATCGCCGAGTGACCGGCGGACATCGGGTCCGCTGGTCACACGCACGGGGGGGTCCGTGACCGCGCGGGAGCGGGAGCGCGCCTCCGCGGGCGCGCGCTCGCTCCCCAGAGCCTCACAGGCTAGCGACGTAGACCTACGTCACTCTGCCTGTGAGGGGCTGACTGCCGCAGTAAATATACTGTGAGCAGTCGGCAAGCGGTTAAAGCACGTTATTCCAAACAATTTAGGAATGTTAGGTGATTTATGCCCTTTATCGAATAAAACCCGACTCTGCGTCAACTACATAATTTTCCATGGGAGTTTTGCCATGGATCCCCCTCCGGCATGCCACAGTCCAGGTGTTTGTCCCCTTGAAACAACTTTTCCATTACTATTGTGGCCAGAAAGAGTCCCTGTGGGTTTTAAAATTCGCCTGCCTATTAAAGTCTATGGCGGTTCGCAATGTTCGCCGGTTCGCAAACATTCGCCGATGTTCGCGTTCGCCGTTCGCGAACGGCGAATTTTATGTTCGGGACATCACTAGTTAACACCCCACTTCAATGTGTGGTATTGGGGGGCCACTGGTCTATCACACCAGTTGTTAAAAAATTGGCCAGTAACTGTTATCACTGTGTGTAGCAATGTCAACACAGCAAGAAAGGCCACATTTTTGCAGGACTAACATACACTCTTAGAAAAGTATACTGTTAAATAACACCACACTTCAATATGTGGTATTGGGGGGGCCACTGGTCTCTCACACCAGTTGTTAAAAAAATTGGCCGGTGAGTTTGGCACTGTGTGTACCAGACTTAACTCAGCAAAAGAGGCAATATTGTTGCAGGACACAAATACACTTGTAAAAGTATACTCAGATAACACCCCACTTCAATATGTGGTATTGGGGGGCCACTGGTATATCACACCAGTTGTTCAAAAAATTGGCCAGTAACTGTTGTCACTGTGTGTAGCAATGTCAACACAGCAAGAGAGGCCACATTTTTGCAGGACTAACATACACTCTTAGAAAAGTATACTGTTAAATAACACCCCACTTTAATATGTGGTATTGGGGGGCCACTGGTTTATCACACCAGTTGTTGAAAAAATTGGCCAGGGAGTTTGGCACTGTGTGTATCAGACTTAACTCAGCAAAAGAGGCAATATTGTTGCAGGACACAAATACACTTGTAAAAGTATACTCAGATAACACCCCGCTTCAATATGTGGTATTGGGGGGGGCACAGGTTTATTACAACAGTTCTACAAATAATTGGCCAGTAACTGTTGTCACTGTGTGTAGCACAGTCAACACAGCAAGAGAGGCCAAATGTTTGCAGGACTAAAATACACTCTTAGAAAAGTATACTGTTAAATAACACCCGCTTCAATATGTGGTATTGGAGGGCCACTGGTCTATCACACCAGTTGTTCAAAACATTGGCCAGGGAGTTTGGCACTGTGTGTATCAGACTTAACTCAGCAAAAGAGGCAATATTGTTGCAGTACACAAATACACTTGTAAAAGTCTTCTCAGATAACACCCCACTTTAATATGTGGTATTGGGGGGCCACTGGTCTATCACACCAGTTGTTCAAAAAATTGGCCAGTAACTGTAGTCACTGTGTGTAGCACTGTCAACACAGCAAGAGAGGCCACATTTTTGCAGGACTAACATACACTCTTAGAAAAGTATACTGTTAAATAACACCCCACTTCAATATGTGGTATTGGGGGGGCACTGGTTTATCACACCAGTTGTTGAAAAAATTGGCCAGGGAGTTTGGCACTGTGTGTATCAGACTTAACTCAGCAAAAGAGCCAATATTGTTGCAGGACACAAATACACTTGTAAAAATATACTCAGATAACACCCCGCTTCAATATGTGGTATTGGGGGGGCACAGGTTTATTACAACAGTTCTACAAATAATTGGCCAGTAACTGTTGTCACTGTGTGTAGCACAGTCAATACAGCAAGAGAGGCCAAATTTTTGCAGGACTAAAATACACTCTTAGAAAAGTATACTGTTAAATAACACCCCACTTCAATATGTGGTATTGGGGGGCCACTGGTTTATCACACCGGTTGTTGAAAAAATTGGCCAGGGAGTTTGGCACTGTGTGTATCAGACTTAACTCAGCAAAAGAGGCAATATTGTTGCAGGACACAAATACACTTGTAAAAGTATACTCAGATAACACCGCACTTCAGTATGTGGTATTGGGGGGCCACTGGTCTATCACACCAGTTGTTCTAAAAATTGGCCAGGAAGTTTGGCACTGTTTGTAGTATTGCTGCAGCAACGCTCAGTCACCACACCTGTCACAATGCTGCACAGTGCACAATAATACTACTAATCCATATCTTATAATATGCTTTCTACAAAGTATATTATACTGTGGATTACCCCCCTCTCCCTTTTTAGTGCACTGCACAGCAATACCAAAAAATTTGCGGTCCTTTAAATGACTTTTGTGGACATTAACAGAGCGATTTCTGTCACTGCAGATGCCAATTTTTAACTGCCGCTAAAGCACAGACTGGATACCTGACCCTATACTGAAGAGACTGTAATAGACCTATACCGACATTGCAGTCCTTTAAATGACTTTAGTGGACATTAACAGAGCAATTTCTGTCACTGCAGATGCCGATTTCTAACTGCCCCTAAAGCACAGACTGGATACCTGACCCTATACTGAAGAGAGACTGGACCTATACCGAAATACCAGCCCTGAAAAGGACTTTTGTGGACATTGACAGAGCGATTTGTGTGACTGCAGCCAATCTCTTACTGCCCCTAAAGCACCGACTGGATACCTGCCCCTAACCTGAAAAGATACTAGTAGACCTATACCGAAATACCAGCCCTGAAAAGGACTTTTGTGGATCTTCACAGAGCTATTTGTGTCTAGCAAACTCTCCCTCATGAGCACAGCAGACCTCTCCCTACAGCCGACAGCTCAGGTCTATTTATAGGGTAGAGGGCATGTCCATGTTCCACCTGACGGCTGTGTCATGGGTCAAAGTTCACCCCAATGTAAACTAATATGGCCGCCGTGAACTACGCCATGTGCTCGCAAAATTGGCGGGTAGCGAACAAGCAAAATTTGCCGCGAACCGACAGCCGGGCGAACCGCAAGGCCATCTCTAGACACATATGCACTGAGGTTGCAGGAAATGCCCGCTACACACCGCACGCCTAGCAGGTTGGATACTGTTGTTGTTCTATTCCGCTATTGAATTAAAAAAAAAAAAAACAATTTGAATGAAAAATTGAAAAATTATTTTTTACCCTAAATACTGAAAAATAATTATTTTCCCCTCACATTGGTGATTTTTGAAGAGCAGGTTAGAAAAGCAGTGTCTGTCTAAAGACTGTATGTCAAAGTTATATATGAAGGAAAAATGTTTTTTCTTTTTTAAATGCAGATTAAGCACACGCATATGCACTGAGCTTGCATGAAATGTGCAGCACCGTACGCCTAACAGGCTGATAAAAGTTTTTGTTTTCTCCTTTCTCCTCCTCACTGGGCTCAGGTCAGGGCATAAAGATCGTGCACTGCACCCCCACACAACCAATCAATGTAGATCGCTGTCTGATTAAAGCAGATTGATCCTATCCTATGCTTTCCCTACAAGCAATCTCTCCAGCCTCGCCCTACAGTAAACTCCTATCTCTCCCTCAGCAGTATCAGGAACCTCTCCCTAGTATAGTTTTGCAGAGTGTCGCGCGTCGCTGTGTGACTCCAGCTTATATAGAGTCTGGGTCACATGCTGCACTGGCCAATCACATCCATGCCATTAGTAGGCATGGCTGTGATGGCTTCTAGGGCACACTAGTTAAACGCTTGCTGATTTGCTGCCTTGCACCTGTTGAAACCGCACCATTAAAACCACGCCAAAACATCAAATAACATTATCGAATAACAGACAGTACCCGAACATACACTGAAATGTTCGGGTCCGGGTACCGAATACCCAAAAGTCTGGTACGAACACAAACAATACAGTCTGGGTTCACTCAACCATAATCAGTAACAAAAAACAGATAGCAAAAAATTATATACAAAAGAGTAGGGAAAGAAACCCAAGCGGTATTAGGCTTAAAGAATAATTCCTTTATTGAAAGAAGTAAAAAGTGGTCACAAAACAAAGACATACAAACAATTATTATAATACCGCAGGTGGTAAGCCAGATATTATGGAACAGTGGACTGATCAATGAACAATAAGGTATATGTAAACAGCTATGCAAGTTTGCAATACTGATCGTAAAATGTTACCATGCCGTGTATATAATCAAACTAGATGGCCTCGCCTTCAGCTGCTGAACCCTTGGCAGGTAACATACTGTACATATCTAGAAGCCGATCTGATCAGTGCGATCAAATGGATGGAAAAGTCTGTAAGTGTCAAAAAATAGCCGTATGTAATTCCTGTGTGGAGGTGCTAAAGGCCAATGTTCATAGTTCAAATAGAAAAGGTTTTCCAAGAATTGGCTTAGTGGCGATCAAAACAAATGAACAAATTGATGATCAATCTCGGGGAGACCCAGCCAGTGTTATAATGGGACATGTACACGATACAGTCCCTTGGGTCCCATAAAAGGGCGCTGGATTTTCCCACCAAGAGATATTGATGCAGCTGCCTTACAGTGTGCAGGATTAATCCTAAGATTTGTTTGTAGCTAGACAGATGTAACATTTACATTAACCACTTTACCACTAGAGGATTTTGCTGTCTTAGGTCTGGGCCACTTTTTGCGATTCGGTGCTGTGCAAATTTAACTGACAATTGTGCGGTCGTGCGACGCCATACCCAAACTAAATTTAGGTCCTTTTTTTCCCACAAACAGAGCTTTCTTTTGGTGGTATTTGATCACCTGTGCGATTTTTACTTTTTGCGCTATAAACAAAAAAAGAGTGTAAATTTTGAAAAAACAACAATTTTTTTCACATTTTTTTATATGAAATCCCCCCCCAAAAAATGTAAAAATCTAATTTTTTTTAAATTTTTGGCCAATTTGTTTTCTGCTACCTATGTTTGGTAAAAAAATTCACAATAAGCATATTTTGATTGGTGCGCGCAAAAGTTATTGCGTTTACTAACTAAAGGAAAGATTTCTGTCATTTTTGGTGTTTTCTTTTTTAACGAGTAGAGTTGAGCGGACACCTGGATGTCCGTGTTCGGCGGGTTCGGCCGAACTTGAAAAAAAAGTCCGGGTCCGTGTCCCGGACTTTTTCCGAACTTTACCCGGACACCGAACCCCATTGAAGTCAATGGGGACCCGAACTTTCAGGCACTAAAATGGCTCTAAAACACCAATGGAAAGGGCTAGAGTGCTGCAAATGGCAGCAAAACGTAGTTAAGAGCATGCCAAGTGCTCTGCAAACAAATGTGGATAGGGAAATAACTTAAAAAAACAAAAAAAAACAGAAAAATAAAAAAATGTTCTTCATCTGTGAAGGACGAGGCCCATATGGAGTAGGAGGGAGGTTGAGGTGGTGGTGGATGTGGCGGTGTAGGTGGAAGCGGCGGTGGAGGAGGACGAGGTAGTCAACACTGCTTTTTTTCAGTCATTTTAAATGAGGGTACACCCCAAAAGAGTGAGAAAGATCAAAAGTAGAACAATGGCTGGGTAAGGTCGGTATCCATCTCTATTCTGCACAAGCTACGGAAAAGTCCTGTGGGATCCATGCCTGGTTCATTTTAATGAACGTGAGCTTGTCCACATTGTCTCTGGACAGGCTGCTGCCCTTGTCTGTGATAACGCCCCCAGCCATGCTAAATACACGTTCAGATAATACACTGGCTGCAGGGCACGCCAGCACCTCCAAGGCGTTAAGGGCAAGCTCAGGCCATGTGCCCAATTTGGAGACCCAGAAGTTGAAGGGGGCAGACCCGTCATTCACTACATGTAGGCGTGTGCACACATACTGCTCCACCATGTTGGTGAAATGCTGCCTCCAGCTAAGACGTTCCATATGAGCTGTTGGTGCTGCTGTTTGTTGTGGCGTGCTGACAAAGCTTTTCCACATTTCGGCCATGCTAACCCTGCCTTCTGAGGTGCTGGCGGTGCCCTGGTTGCGTTGGCGACCTCCTCCTCCTCCTCCTCTGCCTTGGCCTTGTGCTTCCACTGTGGCCCCGCTGTCAGGTGGGAATGCCAGCAGCATCGCGTCTACCAGCGTGCACTTGCGATCGCGCTCCAGTGAGTGAATTAAGGACGGTACGTTGTCCTTGTAACGGGGATCCAGCAGCATGGCCACCCAGTAATCAGCACAAGTTAGAATGTGGGCAACTCGGCGGTCGTTGTGGAGACACTGCAGCATGTAATCGCTCATGTGTGCCAGGCTGTCCAGAGGCAACGAAAGGCTGTCCTCTGTATGAGGTGTATCGTCTGTGTCCTCTGTATACCCCCAGCCACGCACCAGTGATGGCCATGAGCTGGCCTGGGGTGCCACCCTGCTGTGAACATGGTTCCATCTCCTCCTCCTCATCCTCCAGAACTGTGCCCCTGCTGGACAATTGTGTCCCTGGCGTTTGTGGGTGCAAGAACCCACCCTCTGAGCCACTTGCGAATGACTGCCCTAAAAGCCTTGGAAATGTTACCTCTTCATCCTCCTCCTCCTCATCCTGTGCCACATCCTCTTCCATCATCGCCCGAATCGTTTTTTGAAGGAGGCATAGAAGTGGGATAGTTAAGCTGACAACGGCATCATCGGCACTGGCCATGTTGGTGGAGTACTCAAAACAGTGCAACAAAGCACACAGGTCTCGCATGGAGGCCCAGTTATTGGTGGTGAAGTGGAGCTTTTCCGCAGAGCGACTCACGCGTGCGTGCTGCAGCTGAAACTCCACTATAGCCTGCTGCTGCTCGCACAGTCTTTCCAGCATGTGCAAGGTGGAGTTCCACCTTGTGGGCACGTAACATATGAGGCGGTGAGCGGGAAGGCCGAAGTTACGCTGCAGCGCTGACAGGCGAGCAGCAGCAGGGTGAGAACGCCGAAAGTTCGCACAGACGGCCCGCACTTTCTGCAGCAGCTCTGACATATTGGGGTAATTTTTAAGGAACCTCTGCACCACCAAATTCAGCACATGCGCCAGGCAAGGGATGTGCGTCAAACCGGCTAGGCCCAGAGCTGCTATGAGATTTCGCCCGTTATCGCACACCACCAGGCCGGGCTTGAGGCTCGCTGGTAGCAACCACTCATTTGTCTGCTGTTCCATGCTCCTTCACAACTCCTGCGCGGTGTGTGGTTTTTTCCCCCAAACAGGCAAGTTTTAAAACTGCCTGCTGTCGTTTACCCCTGACTGTGCTGAAGTTGATGATGAAGGTGTTACGCTGACCGGATGAGGAGGCGGTAGAGGATGAGGAAGCGGAGTAGGAGGAGTTAGGAAAAGGAGGCAAACTGAAGCGCCCTGCAATCCTCGGTGGTGGAAGGACATGCACCAAATTGCTATCCGCCTCAGGCCCAGCCGCCACTGCATTTACCCAGTGTGCCGTTAGGGAGATATAACGCCCCTGACCGTGCTTACTGGTCCACGTATCGGTAGTTAGGTGGACCTTGCCACAGATGGCGTTGCGCAGTGCACACCTGATTTTTTCCCCCACTTGGTTGTGCAGGGAAGGGATGGCTTGCCTGGAAAAGTAGTGGCGGCTGGGCACGACGTACTGTGGGACAGCCACCGACATAAGGCTTTTAAAACTGTGCGTCTCCACCAGACGGAATGACAGCATTTCAAAGGCCAAGAATTTTGAAATGCTGGCATTCAGGGCAAGGGATCGCGGGTGGGTAGGGGGGTACTTCCTCTTCCTCTGAAGTGTTTGGGAGATGGAAAGCTGAACGCTTCCACGGGACATTGTGGAGATGGTTGGTGACCCAGGTGGTGGTGTTGCTGACATATCGTCTGTTTGCGGGGTGGCAGGTGCCGGTATCACTACAGAGGTGGATGGAGAGGCCAAGACTGCAGCAGAAGAGGAAGCAGCAGGAGCCAGAGACCTTTCTTGGTTTTGAAGGTGTCTACTCCACTGCAGCTCGTGCTTTGCACTTAGATCCCTGATCATGCAGGTTGTGCTCAGGTTGAGAAGGTTTATGCCTCGCCTCAGGCTCTGATTGCACAGGGTGCAAACCACTCGTGTCCTGTCATCAGCACATTTTCTGAAGAACTTCCACGCTAGAGAACTCCTTTGAGCTGGCTTTGGTGTGCTCGGTCCCTTGCTGCGTTGGGCAGTAGCAGGCGTAGTGTCTAGGGCACGGCCGCTCCGCTTCTGCACCCTGCTCCCTCTTCTGCTGTGCTGGTGGCTCTGTGCGACCACCGCCTCTTCCTCCAAACTACTCAGGTCACCTGCATGACCTTCATTCCATGTGGGGTCGAGGACCTCATCGTCCTCCACATCATCTTCCACCCAGTCTTCACCCCTGCCCTCCTTGTCGGTCTCCACAATTTTGAGTGCCGCAGCAGTTGGCACCTGCGTTTCGTCATCATCGAAGACGTGCTGCGATGGTCCTTCCATGTACTCATCTTGAGAAATAAGTGGTTGGGCATCGCTGCACTCAATCTCTTCCACGGTCTCCTCATATTTCTGTAATTTATGATCTTGCCCTAGAAAGGTGTTTATTGAATTGCGGAACAAAACAACAACAGTATTGAACGGGTGTATCTCACAGTCAAATATGCAAACTATGCCGCAATTTAATTTTTTTTTCCCCAAAAGGGTGTTTATAAAATAGCAGAATAGAAAAACAGTATACAAATACAACGGGTGTATCTCAAAGTCAAATATGCAAAGTATGACGCAAATTTAATTTTTTTCACCCCAAAAGGGTGTATATTGAATAGCGGAATAGAAAAAAGGATATAAAACGGTTTATCTCACACGTACAAACACAGACTAGGCCCCGATTACAATTTTTTGTACCCTAAAGGGTGGATGAGGAAGAGGAGTAGGAGGAGTTCGGAACAGGAGGCAAACTGAAGCACCCTGCAATCCTCGGCGGTGGAAGGAGATGCGCCAAACAAATTTAAAAGGTGTATCTCACATGTACCGATACAGACTATGCCGTAATTTAATTTTTTACACTCAAACAGGGTGTATATTGAATAGCGGAATAGAAAAAGTTTTATAAAACGGTGTATCTCACACGTACAAACACAGACTAGGCCCCGATTACAATTTTTTGTACCCTAAAGGCAGGATGAGGATGATGAGTAGGAGGAGTTCGGAACAGGAGGCAAACTGAAGCGCCCGGCAATCCTCGGCGGTGGAAGGAGATGTGCCAAACAAATTTAAAAAGGTGTATCTCACATGTACCGATACAGACTATGCCGTAATTTCATTTTTTACACTCAAAAAGGGTGTATATTGAATAGCGGAATAGAAAAAAAATTATAAAACGGTGTATCTCACACGTACAAACACAGACTAGGCCCCGATTACAATTTTTTGTACCCTAAAGGCAGGATGAGGAGTAGGAGTAGGAGGAGTTTGGAACAGGAGGCAAACTGAAGCACCCTGCAATCCTCGGCGGTGGAAGATGCACCCCAAAAGATTGGAAGGTGTATCTCACACGTACCGATACAGACTATGTCGCAATTTAATTCTTTTTTACCCCAAAGGGTGTAGATTGAATAGCGGAATAGAAAATATGATATCAAAAGGTGTATCTATCTCATACGTACAGACCCAGACTAGGCCCCGATCACTATTTTTTGTACCCCAAAGACAGGATGAGGAGTAGGAGGAGTTTGGAACTGGCAGGAGGCAAACTGAAACACCCTGCAATTCTCAGCGGTGTAAGATGAGCCCCAAAAATTGGAAAGGTGTATCTCACACGTACCGATACTGACTATGTCGGAATTTAATTCTTTTTACCCCAAGGGTGTAGATTGAATAGCGGAATAGAAAATATGATATCAAAAGGTGTATCTATCTCACACGTACAGACCCAGACTAGGCCCAGATTACTAATTTTTGTACCCCAAAGGAAGGATGAGGAGTAGGAGGAGTTTGGAACAGGCAGGAGGCAAACTGAAACACCCTGCAATCCTTGGCGGTGTAAGATGAGCCCCAAAAATTGGAAAGGTGTATCTCACACGTACCGATACTGACTATGCCGCAATTTCATTTTTTTTACCCCAAGGGTGTAGATTGAATAGCGGAATAGAAAATATGATATCAAAAGGTGTATCTATCTCACACGTACAGACCCAGACTAGGCCCCGATTACTATTTTTTGTACCCCAAAGGCAGGATGAGGAGTAGGAGGAGTTCGGAACAGGCAGGAGGCAAACTGAAACACCCTGCAATCCTCGGCGGTGTAAGATGAGCCCCAAAAATTGGAAAGGTGTATCTCACACGTACCGATACAGCCTATGCCGCAATTTAATTATTTTTACCCCAAGGGTGTAGATTGAATAGCGGAATAGAAAATATGATATCAAAAGGTGTATCTATCTCACACGTACAGACCCAGACTAGGCCCCAATTACTATTTTTTGTACCCCAAAGGCAGGATGAGGAGTAGGAGGAGTTTGGAACAGGCAGGAGGCAAACTGAAACACCCTGCAATCCTCAGCGGTGTAAGATGAGCCCCAAAAATTGGAAAGGTGTATCTCACACGTACCGATACAGACTATGCCGCAATTTAATTCTTTTTACCCCAAGGGTGTAGATTGAATAGCGGAATAGAAAATATGATATCTAAAGGTGTATCTATCTCACACGTACAGACCCAGACTAGGCCCCGATTACTATTTTTTGTACCCCAAAGGCAGGATGAGGAGTAGGAGGAGTTCGGAACAGGCAGGAGGCAAACTGAAACACCCTGCAATCCTCGGCGGTGTAAGATGAGCCCCAAAAATTGGAAAGGTGTATCTCACACGTACCGATACTGACTATGCCGCAATTTAATTCTGTTTACCCCAAAGGGTGTAGATTGAATAGCGGAATAGAAAATATGATATAAAATTGGTGATTTTTCAATAGCACATGTGAACACAGCAGTGTCTTATGTCAGTCAGCTCTGCTGCAGGCTATGAAGGGGAAAAAAAAAGAAAATTCCCCTTTAAGTTTGTAATTTTTAAATAGATTAGTACAGACTATGCCACAATTTAATTTTTTTTAACCCAAAAGGGTGTATATTGAATAGTGGAATAGAAAAAAAGTGTATAAAATTGAAAATCACTCAATAGCACATGTGAACACAGCAGTGTCTTATGTCAGTCAGCTCTGCTGCAGGCTATGAAGGGGAAAAAAAAAAGAAAATTCCCCTTTAAGTTTGTAATTTTTAAATAGATTAGTACAGACTATGCCACAATTTAATTTTTTTTAACCCAAAAGGGTGTATATTGAATAGTGGAATAGAAAAAAGTGTATAAAATTGAAAATCACTCAATAGCACATGTGAACACAGCAGTGTCTTATGTCAGTCGGCTCTGCTGCAGGCTATGAAGGGGAAAAAAAAAAGAAAATTCCCCTTTACGTTTGTAATTTTTAAATAGATTAGTATAGACTATGCCACAATTTAATTTTTTTTAACCCAAAAGGGTGTATATTGAATAGTGGAATAGAAAAAAATGTATAAAATTGAAAATCACTCAATAGCACATGTGAACACAGCAGTGTCTTATGTCAGTCAGCTCTGCTGCAGGCTATGAAGGAAAAAAAAAAGAAAATTCTCCTTTAAGTTTGTAATTTTTAAATAGATTAGTACAGACTATGCCACAATTTAATTTTTTTAATCCATAATGGTGTATATTGAATAGTGGAATAGAATAAAGTGTATAAAATTTAAAATCACTCAATAGCACATGTGAACACAGCAGTGTCTTATCACAGTCAGCACTGAAGCAAAAACGCTGCACACAACTGACTGATAAAAATTGATTTTTTTTTCTCCCTCCTCCTCAGCGGGATTAACTGAGGGCAAAACGATTGTGTTCACTGCACCAACCCCCACACAGCAAAATCGATGTAGAACACTGACCCTGCCTATTCTCCAGTCTCGCCCTGCCAGCACGTATGATGTGTGCTCTCTCCCTAATACTACAGCAGAATGACGCAGCGCGCTGGGTCTCGAACTTATAAAGACATGGTCACATGCTTCAGATGGCCAATCACAGCTACTAATACATTAGTAGGCATGGCTGGGATGGCTTAAGGCACACCAGTTAAACGCTTGTTGATTGGCTGTTGAAAGCCCGCCATTAAAAGCGCGCCATTACATACAAAACAGGAAGTAAAATGACCGAACACGGATTTTAAACCCGAACATACAGTAAAGTTTTCGGGTCCGTGTTCGGGTAACAAAAATCCAATTATTGGGTACGAACACGAATAATACAGTCCGTGTTTGCTCAACACTATTAACGAGTAATGGCGGCGATCTTTGTTTTTTTTTTTTGCGGGACTGCGACATTGCGGCGGACAGATCGGACCCTTGACTGACATTTTTGACACTTTTGGGGGTACCAGTGACATTACTGCAGTAATCAGTGCTATATATATGCACTGTTACTATAAAAATGACACTGGCAGGGAAGGGGTTAATTTTATTGGAGAGGGAGGGGTTAATGTATGCCTGGTGCTTACTGACGTGTGTGGGGGGAGGTGACTGTGTGACACAAGGACAGATCCAGGGTTCAGCTATGCTGAACCCTGCAATCTGACCCTGCCTTTCACTTAGGAGATCCGCCCGCTTGTGTTTACACAAGCAGGCGGATCTCCACACTAGATCCCCGACGATCGGGGAAGAGCAGCGGCGATCGCCGCTGCTCCTCCCCTGGCCCGACTCCTGCTGTGACTGAATACAGCGGGAGCGAGCCTCCGGTGGCGCGCGGGAGCGAGCCTCCGGTGGCGCGCGCGCGCCGCCGAGAAAGGGGAGTGTCTGATGACGTAGATCTACGTCGTCAGACGATAACAGACCACTTTGCCGCAGTACTATCAACGTAAGCATACGGCAAGTGGTTAATCAGGTGTATAATACAGTCCATTGTATACTGATGAATGAAGGGGAGGGTGTAGGTACTTTGCAGGAACCCAAAAAGGATTCACCAAAACATGTAATTGCAATTTGGGAGTTTGTTACTCACTGCTTGGAGACCATTTTTCCAACCCTCATAGACTGATAGATAGCGTCCATTCATTCATTGAGATTTCCACTCCAATCCTTCCGGCATGGATAGATTATCCTGAAGTCGGGAGCCTCCTGTGAAGGGGCAATTTGAATTGATGGGTAGAAATAGCAGCAGCCAAAGTTAGCCCTTAGTAGAGTAGCCTGAAGGTATTGCATTCAGCGGATCCCGAAGTTGTAACCAGTGCGGCCAATCATCCTCTGCTGTGCAAACAGGCCAGAGAAGGCTCAGGTGGAACACAGGGCAATCGGGCTCACCACCTGGGAACTTCTGAAGTCAACTGATGACGCGTTTTGTTTGCCCAATCAGCAAACTTCTTCAGATCAATGGGGAGGTTCCACGGATTGTCTTTTATACCATACGGACACCTAATGCTAATTAGCAATCCCCATTCACAGGACGATCGTCAGAAAAAACAATTAAGTAGTTGCAACATCATGGCACACCTAATGTAACATATAAAGGGATATATAGGAATTGATTCCATAAACATATTTTTCTTGAAGAAAGAGCAACCCTGGTGATTATAATGTCAGAAAAAAAGGGAATACCGAGAATCTATACAATGTCATTCAAATAGAGTAATATATGCGGGGTTTGTTATTAAATAGGAGTTGGAGAGAAAGGACCCCAGTAAACCTAGATCATTAAGGAACAGATACAAATTGGGAAAAGATACGTTTTTCCATTTTTGTACCCGGAGTTAAAGATTTTGGGGGGGAACTAAACACATCTATATTAATATTTAAGGATATTAAGGGAGACACATATTTCTATATCCCACGATCAATATTTTTGAACGGATAAAAGCCTTCCGGACACTAATAATGATCATTCCCTGATTTTATCATTGAGGAAAACACTGAGGTTAAATTTGGTGTTTAACCCATTAGGCACCAATGTATCTAAGGTATATATCCAAAATTTCTCCTTACGGAGTAATACCTTGTCAAAATCACCCCTCCTAGAGGGTAAGTCTAGAGAGTAAATCCCCTTGACTTTAAGACCATCAGTTTTTCCCGCATGATAATCTCTAAAATGTTGTGCAACTGGGAATTAATTAATTAAGGAGTGCTTTCTTTCCCAGGGTCACGCAATTTCCTAATGTCTCTGAGATGTTCCCCAAAATGCACCTTTAGTTGGTGTTTCGTTTTACCGATATATAATTTTTGGCAAGGGCATTCCAGCATGTAGATTATTTTGGAGGAAGAGCAGTTAATAAACTTTTTGATATTGAAGATTTTATCTTGTTTGGCATTAGTAAAAATCTTGGTTTTCTCCACAAAAGGGCACATTTGGCAAAGGCCACACGCAAACATATCCAGTATTTCAGGTAGGTCCGTGAGCCAATTTTCTTGGCGATCTCTCTTGAATTCTGAGTGAACCAATATGTCTTTTAAATTGGAGGCTCTATTGGCAACCATCAGGGGTCGAGGTCCCACGATTTGTGCAATGGAAGGATTGTTAGTCAAGATATGCCAGTGTTTCTGAAATACCATATGCACTCTGCCCCACTGTTTACCATATTTTGTTATAAATCTCGAATATCCTTGGGGTTGTTTAGATATTGTCCTGTTATCAGTTGTAATGGTGGTTAATAATGTTCCTCTATCTATATCAAGGGCCCTTTTTTAGCTTTTCTTAGGACTCTATGGGAATAACCCCTTTCACGAAATCTCTGATATAACTGGATGGCTTCCTTATGGAATTGTCCAATTTCGGTACAGTTACTTCAAATACGAAGGAACTGTTTGATTGGGATACCATTTTTGAGTGAATTTGGATGATGACTAGTTGCATGTAGCACCGTGTTCGCTGCTGTCTCCTTCCTGTAGGTTTTAGTAGTAAGGTGACCCCCAGATGACATAATTTTTGGATCAAAAAATGGGATCTCTTTGGTATCCCTAATAGGCACTGATTGGCATCTTTAATTAACACTGATTGGCATGCCTGGTGGCCACAGGTGATTGGTCCCAGATGATCACATGGTAAAGAGCCTACGTCATAGGCTCTTTACCGGGATTGGAGATGCGGTGTGCCAGAGTGACACACCGCACCACCAATCGCCAATCTGCACGCCTTCGCAGGTGCACGCGAAAGGCTTATCCTGCTGGATGTCATATGACGCCCAGTCAGGATTACTTAACCACTTTCCGGCCGTCATTCTGTTATATTGCTGGTGGGAAGTGGTTAAATCATGTACTACATAGGAAACATGAAGTGTTGTAAATATAGTTGGTATCACAGTAGACGTGTGGTTAAAAGATGAAAACAACATTGCATCACTTCCCATACTGGCATAAAAAATAGCATTTGGAAGCACGATTTTCAAATCTCATTGATGGTACATTTGCATGCTGTACGTGAGTGCCACTTTTGTTTATCGATTGATGGATCAATCGAAATTCGCATCGTGTATGGCCTGCCTAAGTGGAATGTCAAAAACATTTTAGGACCTCAGTTTGCCTCAGGACATAATCCCTGGATGGGTGCTCATATTTCCCCACCTTAATTTTATTTCGTGGCATCACTGCATGGCAGAAAACAAACTTTACACAGATGCTAATCCTTCCCAATGCAATCCAAAACCTTGAGAACACTTTTGACTGGACATACACTTTAAACACAGTTCTATCAGTATCTTTGGCTGCTTATTTATAACACCCTTTCCTGCTCCTAGCCTAGTCATATTTCTTCCTCCTTTCTTACCTCAGCCCTATTCCTCAGATAGAATAAAAGGTACCTGCCCACCTAAACCCAGTTCCCAATGTACCACTCATGGCAATGTTTCTCCTCATTAGTGGTCCCTGGTGCAGTTGAAAAGAAGGGATCTAGCCTTCCCTAAATGACCCACACTGACAAAACGCATTGTCTGTATAATATAACTTTTGTGATATAAAATATGAAACATAGATTAATTAACTGTAGATTGTTCTTTTATTAACTGGTGTGTGTATATAAATTTGCTTAGTAAGTATGAAAAAATAATGCATCCAATTCAAGTAATTAGTATTAGAACTTAGGGAGCATTAAGATAATATTCAGCATATTATGAAACAGTACCAGTAGGCTTTTTTCTAGTAATTAAAATAAATATATATATAAACATCAATTTGGTTATGAAAGCAATGCATTTCATTGTGCTTGCATTAGTTTGTAAGTTTGCTTGTAAAAAAATAAATCTTTATTTTATTTTAATCAAAGACATTTGACATTTGACAGTGTAATTTATTACCATAGTGAAGCCAGTGATATCATACATTTAGACACTCACAGAAGTCATTGTAACTCTCATCAGAATGTGAATGAGAATTTTCTTTGTAATGTGATAAGGGTAAGTTGGCTTATGCCTAGCAATTAATGTAGTTTGTCATGTGGATTGTTCTGCCCAGACAAAATTCTTTCTGCATGTGAATGTTTTACAAATCAGCAATCAACAGTGGAATTAAAATGGATGAAACAATTGCCTGTGAGTGTAGGCAAGTGGAAAAAAAACAAGTCTTATCCCTGTATGAATTTAAAGACAAATATAATACAATTTTCTTTACAGCAGTAATGTCTTATTTACTTAAATAAGCTAGACCTGTTTATTGAGGATATTAAGATTATAACTTTACCATTGGAGCCAAGCATACATTCAGCCAAATTTCTCGGTGGAAGCAGAGTAAACTGCTCAATATATCACCACCTGCTCTGCTAACATCATAATAACCTAGCAAACAAATGTCTCAACAGCCAGCCTTGTAAATTATCAGTACCAGTGAGGGTAAAAGGCAGAGTCTTGCTGAGCAAGACTTTAGAAACAAGTTTTTTTTTTATCCAATACATTGGCAAACTGTTCTTAATGTATTTGTTCCTTGAGGCTTGCAGTTCTATAAAATAAATACACAAATACAAAAAAATCCTGCGCTAAAAGTGAGTAAATAAGCGATCAAATGAATTGATATTGGTGAAAGCAGCTGAAAACACTTGATCAATAGTAAATCAACAGTATAAAGCAAAAAATAGTGCAGCGCTATCAGATCTGGTGTAACCCATATATAGTGTTGAGCGAACATGGACTGTATTATTCGGGTCCATACTGGGTAATTGGATTTTTGTTACCCGGACACGGACCCGAAAACTTTACTGTATGTTCGGGTTTAAAATCTGTGTTCGGTAATTTTATTTCCTGTTTTGTATGTAATGGCGCGCTTTTAATGGCGGGCTTTCAACAGCCAATCAACAAGCGTTTAACTGGTGTGCCATAGAAGCCATCACAGCCATGCCTACTAATGGCATTGCTGTGATTGGCCAGATGAAGCATGTGACCCAGGTCTTTATAAGCTAGAGACACAGCGCGCTGTGCGTCAGTCTGCTCTAGTGTAGGGAGAGAGCACACACAACGGTGCTGGCTGCTGCTGATTTGAGACAGACAGGGAAAAAAAAACATTGTGCCTGAAAAGAATGCAAGGACAGGTCGAAGTGGAGGCAGGGAAAGATAGAAGAGCATTTTAGGGACAGGCTGGAGAGAGTAGGCAGGGAGAGATTAGGAGACACAGGACAGAACAAACGTCCGTTAGCGATCTACATCGATTTTGCTGTGTGGGGGGTGGTGCAGTGAACAATCTTTTTGCCCTCACTTGAGCCCACTGAGGAGGAGGAGGAGGAGGAGGAGGGAGAAAAAAAATATTTTTATCAGTCTGTTGTGTGCAGCGTTCAGCTATATTTAACTACAGAGTGCTGTTCTAATCTGCTATTTAAAAATTACAAATTTAAAGGGGAATTTTTTTTTTCCCTTCATAGCCTGCTGCTGACCGTGACATAAAACATAAGACACTGATGTGTTCACATGTGCTATTGAAAAATCACCAATTTTATATACTTTTTTCTATTCCGCTATTCAATATACACCCTTTTGGGGTAAAAAAAATGAAATTGCGGCATAGTCTGTATCGGTACGTGTGAGATACACCTTTTAAATTTGTTTGGCGCATCTTCCACCGCCGAGGATTGCAGGGCGCTTCAGTTTGCCTCCTGTTTTGAACTCCTCCTACTCCTCTTCCTCATCCTCATCCTGCCTTTAGGGTACAAAAAATTGTAATCGGGGCCTAGTCTGTGTTTGTACGTGTGAGATACACCGTTTTATATACTTTTTTCTATTCCGCTATTCAATATACACCCATTTGGGGTAAAAAAAATTAAATTGCGGCATAGTCTGTATCGGTACGTGTGAGATACACCTTTTTATATACTTTTTTCTATTCCGCTATTCAATATACACCCTTTTGGGGTGGAAAAAATGAAATTGCGGCATAGTCTGTATCGGTACGTGTGAGATACACCTTTTAAATTTGTTTGGCGCATCTCCTTGCACGCCGAGGAGTGCAGGGCGCTTCAGTTTGCCTCCTGTTCCGAACTCCTCCTACTCCTCTTCCTCATCCTCATCCTCCCTTTAGGGTACAAAAAATTGTAATTGGGGCCTAGTCTGTGTTTGTACGTGTGAGATACACCGTTTTATATACTTTTTTCTATTCCGCTATTCAAAATACACCCTTTTGGGGTGAAAAAAATTTAATTGCGGCATACTTTGCATATTTGACTGTGAGATACACCCGTTGTATTTGTATACTGTTTTTCTATTCCGCTATTTAATAAACACCCTTTTGGGGTAAAAAAAATTAAATTGCGGCATAGTTTGCATATTTGACTGTGAGATACACCCGTGCGATACTGTTGTTGTTTTGTTTCGCTATTCAATAAACACCTTTCTAGGGCAAGATCAAAAATTACAGAAATATGAGGAGAACGTCAAATAGGGGCCGTGGCCTGGGTCGTGGTGCTGCTGGTAGAGCTCCTGTTGCAAGGAGAGGACGTGGTCGATCTGTGCCAGCTACACACACAAGTGAAACACCTTCCTCAAGTGTGAGTAGGCGACAGAACCTGCAGCAGTATTTGGTAGGGCATCATGCGCCTCTAGAAGTGATGAGGCCAGAAGAAGTACAGGCGATAGTAGATTGGGTTGCTGACAGTGCCTCCAGTTCCTTCACATTGTCTCCCACCCAGTCTACTGCAGAAAGGTCAGAGTTGGCACCTGCAGCCAATGTCCAACCGTCTTTCACCTCACCCCCTTGCAAATCAGGCAAGCAGTCTGAGCCCCAAGTCATGCAGCAGTCTCTTGTTCTTTTTGATGACTCTGTCAGCAGGGTTTCTCAGGGCCATCCACCTAGCCCTGCCCCAGAAGTGGAAGAGATTGAGTGCAGCAATGCCCAACCACTTATTTCTCAAGATGAGTACATGAAAGGACCATCGCAGCACGTCTCCGATTATGACGAAACGCAGGTGCCAACTGCTGCGGCACTCAGAATTGTGGAGACCGACAAGGAGGGCAGGGGTGAAGACTGGGTGAAGGATGATGTGGAGGACGATGAGGTCCTCGACCCCACATGGAATGAAGGTCATGCAGGTGACCTGAGTAGTTTGGAGGAAGAGGCGGTGGTCGCACAGAGCCACCAGCACAGCAGCAGAGGGAGCAGGGTGCAGAAGCGGAGCGGCCATGCCCTAGACACTACGCCTGATACTGCCCAACGCAGCAAGGGACCGAGCGCACCAAAGCCAGCTTAAAGGAGTTCTCTGGCGTGGAAGTTCTTCAGACAATGTGCTGATGACAGGACACGAGTGGTTTGCACCCTGTGCAATCAGAGCCTGAAGCGAGGCATAAACCTTCTCAACCTGAGCACAACCTGCATGATCAGGCATCTAAGTGCAAAGCAGGAGCTGCAGTGGAGTAGACACCTTCAAAACAAAGAAAGGTCTCTGGCTCCTCCTGCTTCCTATTTTGCTGCAGTCTCGGCCTCTTCATCCACCTCTGTAGTGATACCGGCACCTGCCACACCGCAAACAGAGGATCTGTCAGCAACACCACCACCTGGGTCACCAACCATCTCCACAATGTCCCGTGGAAACGTTCAGCTTTCCATCTCCCAAACACTTCAGAGGAAGAGGAAGTACCCCCTACCCACCCGCGATCCCTTGCCCTGAATGCCAGCATTTCAAAATTCTTGGCCTTTGAAATGCTGTCATTCCGTCTGGTGGAGACGCACAGTTTTAAAAGCCTTATGTCGGTGGCTGTCCCACAGTACGTCGTGCCCAGCCGCCACTACTTTTCCAGGCAAGCCATCCCTTCCCTGCACAACCAAGTGGGGGGGAAAAATCAGGTGTGCACTGCGCAACGCCATCTGTGCCAAGGTCCACCTAACTACCGATACTTGGACCAGTAAGCACGGTCAGGGGCGTTATATCTCCCTAACGGCACACTGGGTAAATGCAGTGGCGGCTGGGCCTGAGGCGGATAGCAATTTGGCGCATGTCCTTCCACCACCAAGGATTGCAGTGCGCTTCAGTTTGCCTCCTGTTCCTAACTCCTCCTACTCCGCTTCCTCATCCTCTACCGCCTCCTCATCCGGTCAACGTAACACCTTCACCACCAACTTCAGCACAGCCAGGGGTAAACGACAGCAGGCAGTTTTAAAACTTGCCTGTTTGGGGGAAAAACCACACACCGCGCAAGAATTGTGGAGGAGCATGGAACAGCAGAGTGGTTGCTGCCAGCGAGCCTCAAGCCTGGCCTGGTGGTGTTTGATAACGGCGAAATCTCATAGCAGCTCTGGGCCTAGCCGGTTTGACGCACATCCCTTGCCTGGCGCATGTGCTGAATTTGGTGGTGCAGAGGTTCCTTAAAAATTACCCCGATATGTCAGAGCTGCTGCAGAAAGTGCGGGCTGTCTGTGCGCACTTTCGGCATTCTCACCCTGCTGCTGCTCGCCTGTCAGCGCTGCGGTGTATCTTCGGCCTTCCCGCTCACCGCCTCATATGTGACTTGCCCACAAGGTGGAACTCCACCTTACACATGCTGGAAAGACTGTGCGAGCAGCAGCAGGCCATAGTGGAGTTTCAGCTGCAGCACGCACGCGTGAGTCGCTCTGCGGAACAGCACCACTTCACCACCAATAACTGGGCCTCCATGCGAGACCTGTGTGCCTTGTTGCGCTGTTTTGAGTACTCCACCAACATGACCAGTGCCGATGACGCGGTTGTCAGCTTAACTATCCCACTTCTATGCCTTCTTCAAAAATGGATTCGGGCGATGATGGAAGAGGATGTGGCACAGGAGGAGGAGGATGAGGAGGAAGAGGGATCATTTCCAAGGCTTTCAGGGCAGTCATTCACAAGTGGCTCCGAGGGTGGGTTCCTGCACCCACAAACGCCAGGTACACAATTGTCCAGCAGGGGCACAGTTCTGGAGGATGAGGAGGAGGAGATGGAGGAGGAGATGGAACCATGTTCACAGCAGGGCCATCACTGGTGCGTGGCTGGGGGGATACAGAGGACACAGACGATACACCTCCCACAGAGGACAGCCTTTCGTTGCCTCTGGGCAGCCTGGCACACTTGAGCAATTACATGCTGCAGTGTCTCCACAACGACCGCCGAGTTGCCCACATTCTAACTTGTGCTGATTACTGGGTGGCCACACTGCTGGATCCCCATTACAAGGACAACGTACCGTCCTTAATTCACTCACTGGAGCGTGATCGCAAGATGCGCGAGTACAAGCGCACGCTGGTAGACGCGATGCTGCTGGCATTCCCACCTGACAGCGGGGTCACAGTGGAAGCACAAGGCCAAGGCAGAGGAGGAGGAGGAGGAAGAGGTCGCCAATGCAACCAGGGCACCGCCAGCACCTCAGAAGGCAGGGTTAGCATGGCTAAAATGTGGAAAAGCTTTGTCAGCATGCCACAACAAACAGCAGCACCAGCAGCTCATATGGAACGTCTTAGCAGGAGGCAGCATTTCACCAACATGGTGGAGCAGTATGTGTGCACACGCCTACATGTAGTGAATGACGGGTCTGCCCCCTTCAACTTCTGGGTCTCCAAATTGGGCACATGGCCTGAGCTTGCCCTTTAAGCCTTGGATGTGCTGGCGTGCCCTGCAGCCAGTGTATTATCTGAACGTGTATTTAGCACGGCTGGGGGCATTATCACAGAAAAGCGCAGCCGCCTGTCCAGAGACAATGTGGACAAGCTCACATTCATTAAAATGAACCAGGCATGGATCCCACAGGACTTTTCCGTACCTTGTGCAGAATAGAGATGGATACCGACCTTTCCCAGCCATTGTTATATTTTTGATCTTTCTCACTCTTTAGGGGTGTACCCTAATTTAAAATGACAAAAAAAAACAGTGTTGGCTACCTCGTCCCTCTCCACCACCGCTTCCACCTACACCGCCACATCCACCGCCACCTCAACCTCCCTCCTACTCCATATGGGCCTCGTCCTTCACAGATGAAGAAAATTGTTTTATTTTTCTGGTTTTTTTTGTTGTTTTAAGTTATTTCCCTATCCACATTTGTTTGCAGAGCACTTGCCATGCTCTTAACTACATTTTGCTGCCATTTTCAGCACTCTAGCCCTTTCCATTGGTTTTTTAAAGCCATTTTAGTGCCTGAAAGTTTGGGTCCCCATTGACTTCAATGGGGTTCGGTGTCCGGGTAAAGTTCGGAAAAAGTCTGGGTCACGGATTCGGACTTTTTTTTCAAGTTTGGCTGAACCCGCCGAACACGGACATCCAGGTGTCCGCTCAACTCTACCCATATACATAAAGGTGAAGTATTAAATAAATAACACTAAATGAAAACAGTGAACAGCAAAGTCCATGAGGTGGTAAATCTGAATCCAAAAATAAAAAGTCCCAGAGAGATGATTTTAGACCGGAAGACTTGAATCCAAAGATATAGGCAGGAGTACACAAGAAATTGCATCTAGCAATTCTAACACTGTGTAAAAGAGGAGGAACGAGGCTGCTTTGTGCAAAGCTATTGCACAGGGCAGGTAAGTATAATATGTTTTTTATTTTATTTTTTTATTTTAAAAAAAAAAACATTTTCGAACTTTTAATATAATTTTAAGTCAAATTGGTGAGTAACCTCCAAACACCCTTTATTGTACTGAGCTATACCTACACCTCTTTGGACTGACTCCACTGCCAGTATACTTTGTGCACATTTACCCACTTGCCAGTGATTAGCAAGGGTACTGAAAATGGCAGTTAGGCCCCATGGTTAGGTGCATCCTCTTTACTCCATATTGGGGATATTGGTTGCACTGTATAATTTACTATTGCCTGCAGTGTCGCTCTCAACTCTCCTAGTGTGTTTTAGACAAGGCCTTTTATTTTTAGAAAAGAGTGAATACTAGTCATATTTACCTCATTGTTGCCTTTACTAATTTCAAACCTTTTTAACCAGTGCATTTCTAAAGGGTATATCTCTATTTTAGTAAAGATTATGTATCTCCATTGGTGTGTCAATGTATTGTACAGTGCTGTGAAAAAGTATTTGCCCCTTCCTTTTTTTATTTATTTTGCAAGTTTGTCACACTTAAATTATTCAGATGACCAAAAAATTTTAATATTAAACAAAGATAACCAGAGTAAATGCAAAATGCAGTTTTGAAATGATGACTTCATTTATTAAGGGAAAAAAGCTTTCCAACCCTGCCCTGGCCCTATCAGGAAAAACAATCCCCCCCCCCCAACCCTTGCTAAATCATGAATGAACTGTGATTAACCAAATTTTTCGGAAAGCAGAGTTAAATTTCAGTCATCACATCCAGGCCTGATTACTGCTAGACCTGTTGAATCAAGAAATCACTTAAATAGAAGCTGTCTGACAAAGTGAAGCACGCTAAAAAGATCTAGCAAAGCAACAAATCATGCCGCTATCTAAAGAAATTCAAGAACAGATGAGAAACGAAGTAATTGACATCTAACAATCTGGAAAGGGTTACAAAGCCATTTCTAAGGCTTTGGAACCCCATCGAAAAATAATAATCCACAAATGGAGAAATTTGAAACAGTGGTGAACCTTCCCGGGATTGGCCTACCAAAATTACTCCGAGAGCACAACGGCGACTTATCTAGGAGGTAATAAAAGAAAACAGAACTACATATAAAGAACTGCTGGCCTCACTTGCCTCAGTTAAGGTCAGTGTTCATGATTCAACAATAAGGAAGAGACTGGTCAAAAATGGCATCTATGGGAGAGTTCCAAGGCGAAAGCCACTGCTGACCAAAAATAACACAAAGGCTCATCTCACATTTTCCAAAAACATCCACATTATCCCCAAGACTTTAGGGCAAATATTCTGTGGACCGATGAGACAAAGGTTGAACTTTTTGGTAGGTGTACGTCCTGTTACATCTGGCATTAAACAAACACAGTATTTGATAAAAAGAACCTCATACTAACATTCATACATGGGGGTGGTAATGTGATGGTCTGGGGCTGGTTTGCAGCTTCAGGACCAGGACGACTTGCCATAATTGATGGAACCTGTAATTCTGTGCTTTACCAGAAAATCCTGAAGGAAAATGTCTGGCCATCAGTTTGTGACCTCAAGTTCAAGCGCACTTGGGTTATGCAGCAGGACAATGATCTGAAACACACCAGCAAGTCCACATCTGAATGGCTCAATTAAAAAAAAACAAAATTAAGATTTTGGAGTGACCTATTTAAAGTACGGACTTAAATTGGATTGAAATTCTGTGGCATGAACCTAAAAAGGCCGTTCATGTTTGAAAACCCTCCAATGTGGCTGAATTAAAACACTTCTGCAAAGAAGAGTGGTCTAAAATGCATCCACAGTGATGTGAAAGTCTCATTGCTAGTTATTGCAAATTATTGATTGCAGTTCTTGCAGTTAAGGGTGGCACAACCACTTATTAGGTTTAAGGGGCAAATTCTTTTTCACATAGGGCCAGTCAGGTTTGGACAGCTTTTTTCCCTTAACAAATGAAATCATCATTTAAAAACTGCAGGGGGCAAATACTTTTTCACAGCGCTGTATAAGAGAAACCAATATTTCAGCTCCTTTGGGTGGTCATTGCTGCATGGTCAAGACATGTAAATCCTAAACAACAAGCTCTATATTTTACCCCAGAGGGTGGTGGTATGTACAAAGGGAACAGAGATCAATAAACACAAACAAATCAATGCTTCCACATGAAGGACTACTCTATAAATGAAGACAAAGTAGGTGACATGCCAAATTCACAAGTGCCATGAGGCAACAAATAAAAAGCCACATCAAAATATTAATTGATAAATATGAATTGTGATTATAAACTTGCTTTGCAAATATGTTTAGATTTTTTTTTTTTAGTTTTGAAAGATGGGTTGTGTAACATGCTGTTAAGAATGCCAGTTGGTACCACATCAGGTTTATGTGATAATGTCAATATAGTAGTTAGGCAGTGCAAGTTAGTTAGGGTCACATTTCTGGACTGCTGATTAGACAATGATAAATCAGCAGCCCACCTAGGAGGTCATCCCTAAGTATTTTCTCCTGTAAGCCCATCAAACCATTATATTGGTAGCAGTATACACTCCCTAAAGGGAGCCATACATGGTTCAAAATGTGGCCAGTTCAGCAGGGACCAGACAAATGTATGGGCATGGATCGACTTCTGTGCAACCAGGCTGTCAAGTTTTTTTTCCTGGTCGATCAGTGTCACTGGCTATATCTAGCAGTATTGATCATTGTATTCTGATGGCGAGAAAGGCTCTCAACTGTCATAACACAATAGCACAGCGGGGGGATTCCCCCAACCACATTGAATGTGTAGATGGGGGAATCAGATCTTTTTTTGTTAAACCTGCTGGTTGAACAGCAAAAAATGATGAATGTATGGGCTGCTTTAGCCTGAGACCCGCTTTGTGAATGATTACAAGTGATTTATATGAAGAAAGGCAGAAAAAAATTATATGATAATTTTTTCTTCATATCTATGTTTCACATCACAAATCCAGTCTTTTATCAGACTTGGCATTTATGAAACAAACAAGCCAACCTCCGTTTAATAGTATTACCAATACAAAAGATAACAATCAATTGCAAGAGCACAGCAAGTAATCATGTGGCAGCTCAGTAGTTGGTTTGAAAAGGGCTGTATGCATTCCTAAAAACAAATCTAGGTGATTTGACATATATAGGTATAGAGATGGTTGATCCAGGATACTGTATATCCATTAACCTTCTATGGGATCAGAAGGGAATTTATTTTTCCCCTGCTGGAGTGAATTAGACCATGCTTTAAAGGATTTATTTTCTACTTTACCATGGATCAATAGTGGGTTTAGGATTTTAAAAATGTAGGTTTTCTATTCATTTTTTATTTATTATTGTTAATATTATTATTTATTTATTTTTTTGCTATTGTTTGAACTACATGGACTTGTGTCATATTTCAACCTGACTATGTAACTATCATATGAACCTGATCGGTAATAACATCTGCCACTATTTTGCACATATTGGACTTAATGTAGAGAAATTACCAGGGAGTATCAATTATGCATTTACAGTATGAGGAAACAGCAGTGTGTGTTACCATGCCATGCAAGAACTCCCAGACTACTGTCCAAAAGTCCCTGCCAAAGATAGGGTACACCATGGCTGCCACCCAACATTTCCCAGTGTTGGAAGTTGCATTATACGTAAGGGTAGTAGCACAGTGAAAATAAGCATGTGTTCTAGATTGAAACACATCCATCCCAACTGAAATTGACACATAGTGGGTTCTCGCTCCCTGATCATTGGTCGTTCAAAGTTGGAATATTGGCCAGGAGATTCCTGCCAAAAACGTCCTACACAAAGGGCCACCAACAATATTGGTAGACCAGCAAAGGGGAACAACCAGAAACACAGACTCTGCGGTGTGGTGACCATAAGTCAGGACCTACAAAGGACATCAAGAGCAATGACAGAAAAAAAAAAAAAAGAACAAGCCCTCACAAGCATAGGTATATGTACCACATAAAGGATCATAAACCTCTACCAGCTATCACCACCGTAAGCCCCATCCACTCATTTGCACCCCCCCCCCTACTCCTTATAGTGCCCTAATGTAAAAAAAATCATATTACCACTAGGGACGATCAAACTTTTGAAAAATTTGGTTCGACCAGAACACCCGAATTTCCCAAAAGTTCGGTTCAGATTCCAGAACCCCATTGAAATCAATGGGACCCGAACTTATGGAATCAAAAAACACCAGTTTGAAGCCCTAAAACCCAATAAATGCCCCTAAAAAGTGCCTAGGGTTCTGGGTCATGCCCCAGGGACTATTAATCACACAAAAAAAGTTCTCAAAAATTGTCGTTTTTGATAGAGAGCCAATTATTGAAAACATTTTTGAAAAAAAAAAAGAGATTTCTTTGGATTTAGTGTCGGGGGGGTGTCTAAAAAGTGTACCTGTGAAGTTTCAGCTCTGTAGCATGTCCAGAACCAGAAAAAAAAGATAAATTTTCTTAGAATTTTAGTAGAACAGGGATGGTGTTACCCTCCTTTCACACCTATATGTGTGTGTATATATATATATATATATATATATATATATATATATATATATATATATATATATGTGTGTGTGTGTGTGTGTGTGTGTGTATATATACCCCTATACAGAAGTTCAGATGCCATGCCTGCCTCCAAAGACGCCCAAAAAATGCCCAATAAACGCCTGAAACAAAAACGCCTAGGTGTGAAAGGAGCGTAACCCCATCCCTGCGCTACTGAAATTCTAAGAAAAATTATAATTTTTTTCTGGTTCTGGACATGCTACAGAGCTGAATCTTCACAGGTACACATTTTAGACCCTCCAGACACTAAATCCAAAGAAATCTAATTTTTTTTTTCAATAATTTTTTCAATAATTGGCTCTCTATCAAAAATGACAATTTTAAGGAACTTTTTTTGTGTGATTAATAGTCCCTGGGGCATGACCCAGAACCCTAAGCACCTTTTAGGGGCATTTATTGGGTTTTAGGGCTTCAAAATGGTGTTTTTTGATTCCATATATATATATATACACACACATATATTTATATATATATCTCTATCAAAACGACAATTTTTAATAACTTTTTTTGTGTGAATAATAGTCCCTGGGGCATGACCCAGAACCCTAGGCTTTTTTATTCCATATATATATATATATATATATATATATATATATATATATATATACACACATATATTTATATATATATATCTCTATCAAAAACGACAATTTTTAAGAACTTTTTTTGTGTGAATAATAGTCCCTGGGGCATAACCCAGAACCCTAGACACTTTTTAGGGGCATTTATTGGGTTTTAGGGCTTCAAAATGGTGTTTTTTGATTCCATATATATACTGTATATACTGTATCTACATTACGGTCACCCTGACATGGAAGAGTTCGGTCACCCTGGCATAGCAGAGTCAGTTCACCCTAAACTACATTATGGTCACCCTGACAAGGAAGAGTTCGGTCACCGTGGCATAGCAGAGTCAGTTCACCCTAAACTACACTACGGTCACCCTGACACTAAAACTTTCCCTACAGAAACTAGATTATTGAATCTAACTATAGTGGTATATAGTACCCCAACTACACTGTATATCCCTTTCCTCACACTAATAATTGCAAAATGACACTGGAGCAGCAGGAGTAACAGAAATGCTTCCACTCTATTGCACAGCCTCTCTATTACAGTGCTAGAGATTTGGAAGGGCTATGTTATATACTGGGGGGCGTATAGGGGGGAGTATTCTCTCCTGATTGGCCTCTGGACCCCCTAGTCACTCCAATCTGCTTTTATTGATGTTTCTGGGCCAATCACAGGCTTTTAAAGCCCAGTTCCTGTCCCACTGCATTTTGGGCGGTTCTGGTGGCCGAATTCCGAACTTTTACCACAAAAAGTTTGGAATTCGGCCGAATTTCGAACAGCCAATTTTCAGGTCGAACCGATGGTCGACCCGAACCGTTCGATCATCCCTAATTACCACCACCACTTGTGCAAGAACTCTCATATTATATCCCATCATATAAGACAAGTGCCGCAAAAAGAGACATAAAACAACAAAAAAGTAATAATAGACCCAAGAGGTGACTTGCTTGTAGTTGGGAGGTTCGTAATCTAGATGAATGATCATCTTACAAATAGCTCCTATATTCAATTAATAAGAGAAAAGAACAGAAGTAGAGATCACCTAGCTCCCTATATGACTATATGTTTCTACAAGAAAGATGTAAAACTAAGTTGATAGTTAAGCCCTAGATGATGTGTAGCCCTCAGGGTATTAGTCCATTCTGCCTCAATATGAAGAATGTTCTGATTGAGATCCATCCATCCTTTGAGATGGGAAGGAAAAATCTGCTCAAGGTCAAAATAAGATGTCCTACAGAGTTGTTTTCAACTATATCTTCTCTCCAAAGCTGACAAAACAAACACAGTCCACCATTTTAGATTTGGGCGATGTGGGGAATGTTGAACCTAAAGCTACTGGGGGTGAATTCAATAAAGCTGCATCGCCACCTTTCTGCAGTTAACCCCTTTTGTGAATGTACTGCTTCATATTCATACAGAATTTGAGACACCTTTGGTTCTACCGGTGACTCATGCACCAAATTCAGGTAGTTTTAAAATAAAATATCGACACTTTGTATCTTACAAAAGTGGATCTACTGTAACTAGAACCAACTCACTCTCAGAATAAAAAGAGAAACTGTTCCAGAACTGACACCAAAACAGGTTTCTCCTACCCCCCTGGCTGTTTGCCATTATGTGCAATATAAATGTACTCACAGTCCCTGGAACTTATAAATAGAGATGGCCTTGCGGTTCGCCCGGCGGTTGGTTCGGGGCGAATTTTGGTTGTTCGCTACCCGCCAATTTTTTGAACACATGGTGTTGTTCGCGGTGGCCATATTAGTTTAAATTGGGTAGAACTTTGACCCATGACACAGTCGTCAGGTGGAACGGGACAGCCAATTAAAACATTTTAGCACATGGACATGCCCCCAACCCTATAAATAGACCTGAGCTGTTGGCCATTTCACATTCTGCTTTTTGCTAGCGTAGGGAGAGGTCTGCTGTGTTCATGAGGGAGAGATTGCCAGACACAAATAGCTCTGGGAAGATCCACAAAAGTCCTTTTCAGGGCTGCTATTTCAGTATAGGTCTACTACAGTATCTTTTCAGATTAGGGGCAGGTATCCAGTTGGTGTTTTAGGGGCAGTTAGAGATCAGCACAGCAGCAGTCACACAAATCGCTCTGTTAATGTCCACAAAAGTCCTTTTCAGGGCTGGTATTTCGGTATAGGTCCAGCCTCTTTTCAGGTTAGGGACAGGTATCCAGTCTGTGCTTTAGGGGCAGATAGAGAGATTGGCTGCAGTCACAAAAATCGCTCTGTTAATGTCCACAAAAGTCATTTAAAGGGCTGCAAATTTTTTGGTATTGCTGTGCAGTGCACTAAAAGGGGGGGGGGGGGTAACCCACAGTATAATATACTTTGTAGAAAGCATATTATAGTGGATTAGTAGTATTATTGTGCACTGTGCAGCATTGTGACAGGTGTGGTGTGACTGAACGTTGCTGCAGCAATACTGCACACAGTGACAAAAGCACGTATAATGTATTATAACTGGTGTGATAGACCAATGCCCCCCCAATACCACATATTGAAGTGGGGTTATATTTAACAGTATAATTTTCTAAGAGTGTATTTTAGTCCTGCAAAAATTTGGCCTCTTGATGTTTAAACTGTGCTACACACAGTGACAACAGTTACTGGCCAATTATTTGTAGATATGTTGTAATAAACCTGTGGCCCCCCAATACCACAGATTGAAGCGGGGTGTTATCTGAGTATACTTTTACAAGTGTATTTGTGTCCTGCAACAGTATTGCCTCTTTTGCTGTATTAAGTCTGGTACACACAGTGCCAAACTCACTGGCCACTTTTTTTGAACAACTGGTGTGATAGACCAGTGGCCCCCCAATACCACATATTGAAGTGGGGTGTTATCTGAGTAAACTTTTACAAGTGTATTTGTGTCCTGCAACAGTATTGCCTCTTTTGCTGTGTTAAATCTGGTACACACAGTGCCAAACTCACTGGCCATTTTTTTGAACTGGTGTGATAGACCAGCGGCCCCCCAATACCACATATTGAAGTGGGGTGTTATTTAACAGTATAATTTTCTAAGAGTGTATTTTAGTCCTGCAAAAAATTGGCCTCTTGCTGTGTAAACTGTGCTACACACAGTGACAACAGTTACTGGCCAATTATTTGTAGAACTGGTGCAATAAACCAGTGGCCCCCCAATACCACAGATTGAAGTGGGATGTTATCTGAGTATACTTTTACAAGTGTATTTGTGGCCTGCAACAATATTGCCTCTTTTGCTGTGTTAAGTCTGATACACACAGTGCCAAACTCACTGGCCAATTTTTTGAACAACTGGTGTGATAGACCAGTGGCCCCCCCAAGCGCACATATTATAGGGGGTGTTATCTGAGTAAACTTTTACAAGTGTATTTGTGTCCTGCAACAATATTGCCTCTTTTGCTGAGTAAAGTCTGGTACACACAGTGCCAAACTCACTGGCCAATTTTTTGAACAACTGGTGTGATAGACCAGTGGCCCACAATACCACATATTGAAGGGGGGCTATATTTAACAGTATATTTTTCTAAGATTGTATTTTAGTCCTGCAAAAATTTGGCCTCTTTTGCTGTGTTAACTGTGCTACACACAGTGACAACAGTTACTGGAAAATTATTTGTAGAACTGGCGGACTGACGGACCGGCAGATAGGGAGGACAGGCAGGCAGAACTTGCATTGCACAAGAGGTACAAAGCAGACTGCAAATGTATCAGGAGCGAGCCATCAAAAATGTACAGTCACATCTGGCGCTCCCAGGACGCCGGCACATGGCTCCGCAGTGTGGGCTTTTTTTAAAGTGTCCGTTGCTGACAACAGTGTTGCCATCTGCAGCCTTTGCAGTCAACGCATAAGTCACGGTAAGCCCAAAACTCACCTAGGGACAACCGCCTTAAGAAGGCACCTGAAATCCCATCACCGAGCCCAGTGGGAGCAACACCGTCAGAACCAACAAAGCCACACTCCAGGCTCTCACCGTCCAGCCTCTTCTCCTTCTCCTGTCTCCTCACAGTTGTCCTCCACTCCACCTTCCATGATGCCGTCGTCACGTTGTTCTGGAAAAAGGCAGGCTTCTGTGGCACAAATGTTGGAGTGTAAAAAAACGTGTCCAACAGGTGTCCGACTACATCAGGTTAATGGCCGATGTGAACGCTCTAAGGAGTGATGAACCCCTGGACTACTGGGTGGGCAGGCTTGACCTCTGGCCAGAGCTTGCACAATTTGCAATGGAACTGTTGGCTTGCCCCCCATCCAGTGTCTTGTCCGAAAGGACGTTCAGCGCAGCAGGGGGGATCGTGACCGATAAGCGCACTCGCCTAGCTCATGACAGTGTAGACTACCTCTGAAGAATTCAACACATGTGACCACCAGCAGACCATGTTTCATTGAAATTCCTCATCACAGGCCATAAATATCTGCCAGACCGCCATCCACCCACAACAATTCCTGGTCCTTGTCTTCGCTAAATACAGCAGCATAAAAGGCATTTCATGTCCATTGAATGGCTAATTTTTGGGGCCTATACAGGCCGACACTTACTTCTGTATACTGTAAATGCCTAATGTACCTCTAGCCATCAAATACACTACGTTCTTTGCTGTCAGTTAAACCCATGTGAGCTAATTTTTGGAGCCTATACAGGCCAAAATTTACTTCTGTATACTGTGTGAATGCCTAATGTACCTCCAGCCATCAAATACACTACATTCTTTGCTGTCACTTAAACCCATCTGAGCTAATTTTTGGGGCCTATACAGGCCGACACTTACTTCTGTATCCTGTGAATGCCTAATGTACCTCTAGCCATCAAATACTACCTTCTTTGCTGTCAGTTAAACACATGTGAGCTAATTTTTGGGGCCTATACAGGCCGACACTTACTTCTGTATCCTGTGAATGCCTAATGTACCTCTAGCCATCAAATACTACGTTCTTTGCTGTCAGTTAAACCCATGTGAGCTAATTTTTGGGGCCTATACAGGCCGACACTTACTTCTGTATCCTGTGAATGCCTAATGTACCTCTAGCCATCAAATACACTACGTTCTTTGCTGTCAGTTAAACCCATGTGAGCTAATTTTTGGCGCTTTTACTGGCCGACACTTACTTCTGTATACTGCGTGAATGCCTAATGTACCTCCACCCACCAAATACTACGTTCTTTGCTGTCAGTTAAACCCATGTGAGCTAATTTTTGTAGCCTATACAGGCCGACACTTACTTCTGTATACTGTGTTAATGCCTAATGTACCTCCAGCCATCAAATACACTACATTCTTTGCTGTCACTTAAACCCATCTGAGCTAATTTTTGGGGCCTATACAGGCCGACACTTACTTCTGTATCCTGTGAATGCCTAATGTACCTCTAGCCATCAAATACACTACGTTCTTTGCTGTCAGTTAAACCCATGGGGGCTAATTTTTGGGGCATATACAGGCCGACACTTACTTCTGTATACTGTCAATGCCTAATGTACCTCTAGCCATCAAATACACTACGTTCTTTGCTGTCAGTTAAACCCATGTGGGCTAATTTTTGGGGCCTATACTAAAGATGATCGAACTTTTCAAAAGTTCGGTTCGGCCAGAACATCCAAACTTCCCGAAAGTTCGGCCCGGATTTCAGAACCCCATTGAAATCAATGGGACCCGAACTTTGGTAATCAAAAAACACAATTTTGAAGCCCTAAAACCCAATAAACGCCCCTAAAAAGTGCCTAGGGTTCTGGGTCATACCCCAGGGACTATTAATCACACAAAAAAAGTTCTTAAAAAGTGTCATTTTTGATAGAGAGCCAATTATTTAAAAAATTAAAAAAAAAATTAAAAAAAAAAAATTAATTGGATTTAGTATCTGGGGGGTCTAAAAAGTGTACCTGTGAAGTTTCAGCTCTGTAGCATGTCCAGAACCATAAAAAAAAATTGTTTTTATTAGGTCACTTATAGAACAGGTTAGTGACTTCTCGCTTTTCACACCTTGCCGGTTTAGAAGCAAGCATTTTTTTGGGCATTTTTTGGGGTTCTTTGGAGGCAGGAAAAACATCTGAACTTGTGTATAGTGGTATATATACCACTATACACAAGTTCAGATGTTTTGCCTGCCTCCAAAGAACCCCAAAAAATGCCCAAAAAAACGCTAGCGCCAAAAAAAAAAAAACGCCCAGGTGTGTTGTTGGGGGTTTTTGGAGGCAGGCAAAACATCTGAACTTGTGTATAGTGGTAAATATACACACATACTTATATGTATTTTACACTTAGACATATATAGGTGTGATAGGAGCGTAACTATATTGGTGTTAATTATTTCATTAGCGCAAGTAGTTTTTTTCTGCTCCTTTCACACCTATATATGTCTAGGTGTATATATACATACATGGGTGTGTATATATACCCCCTGTACACATGTTCAGATGTCATGCCTGACTCCAAACATGTGCTCAAAAGATCCCTATAGACGCCTGCAGCCAAAAAGAATGCTGACGGGGGCGAAGCCATATTACTGCAGCGAAAGTGACACAAGAGAAACTAGCTTTTCTCTATAGCGGTCACCCTGATATGGAAGGGTTTTGTCACCCTGCCATAGCAGTCACTGTCAGTTAACCCTACCCTTCACTACACTATGGTCCCCTTACACTTAAAAGGGAAGTAAACCCTCCTCTACAACTTGTACCTATAGGTAAGCCTATGATAAGGCTTACCTATAGGTACTGTAAATATCTCCTAAACATGTACCGTTTAGGAGATATTTACCTTACATACAGCCAGTGACGTCACTGGCGCATGCGCTCTGAAGGAACGGCCGCTCGTGCTGTGACTGTCGGCTCTCGCACGCGTGCGCGGGAGTGACGTCACCGCGGCACCGGCCAATCAGATGGCCGGATGCCGCGATCCCGGAAGACGGGCGACTGGACATGTCGCCCGTCATAGAGGTGAGTGAGCGGCACGGCGGGGGCTCGTTCTAAGGTAAGTATTGCATAATGAGCTAGTATGAGATGCATTCTAGCTCATTGTGTCTTTCTCTTGCAGGGTGAAAAAAAAATGCGAGTTTACAACCTCTTTAATACTTTCCCTACAGAAACTGAATAAATTAAAGCTAACTAAAGTGTAAAAGAGCACCCTAACTACACTAGATATCCCTTTCCTCACACTAATAAATGCTAAATGACACTTTGTAGCAGAAGTCCACAAACTGCTTCCACTCTCTTCCATGTCCCTGTATAACAATGCTAGGAATTTGGCGGGGGCTATCTTATATACTGGGGGGCGTATTCACTAATGATTAGTCTATGGACCCCCTAGTCACTCCAATCACATTCCTAGCATTCTCCTGCCCCCTCAGTTGGCTTTTGCTAATGGTTCTGGTTAGTGTTGAGCGAACACGGACTGTATTATTCGTGTTCATACCGAATAATTGGATTTTTATTACCCGAACACGGACCCGAAAACTTTACTGTATGTTCGGGTTTAAAATCCGTGTTCGGTCATTTTATTTCCTGTTTTGTATGTAATGGCGCGCTTTTAATGGCGGGCTTTCAACAGCCAATCAACAAGTGTTTAACTGGTGTGCCTTAAGCCATCCCAGCCATGCCTACTAATGTATTAGTAGCTGTGATTGGCCATCTGAAGCATGTGACCATGTCTTTATAAGTTTGAGAGCCCCAGCGCGCCGCGTCATTCTGCTGTAGTTTAGGGACAGAGCACACATCATACGTGCTGGCTGCTGATTAGGGACAGACAGTGATTCTGTGAAAAATTGTGTCCGAAAAGAATGCAGGGACAGGTCGGAGTGCAGGCAGGGAAGTTATTAGAGCATTTTAGGGTGAGGCTGGAGATTAGGCAGGGTCAGTCTTCTACATCGATTTTGCTGTGTGGGGGGTGGTGCAGTGAACAATCTTATTGAGCATATTAGGGACAGGCTGGAAATTAGGTAGGGACAGTATACATCGATTTTGCTGTGTGGGGGTGGTGCAGTGAACAATCTTTTTGCCCTCACTTAAGCCCACTGAGGAGGAGGAGGAGGAGGGAGAAAAAAAAATCTAATTTTATCACTCAGTTGTGTGCAGTGTTCATCTTAGATCTATTATACTACAAGTTAAAAGGGATTTTTTTTTTTTTTTACCCCTTCATAGCCTTTTTGCTCCAGTGCTGACTGTGACATAAGACACTGCTGTGTTCACATGTGCTATTGAGTGATTTTCAATTTTATACACTTTTTTATATTCCACTATTCAATATACACCCTTTTGGGTTAAAAAAAATTAAATTGTGGCATAGTCTGTACTAATCTGCTATTTAAAAATTACAAAGTTACAGGGGAATTTTTTTTTTCCCTTCATAGCCTGCAGCTGAGCTGACCGTGGCATAAAACATAAGACACTGCTGTGTTCACATGTGCTATTGAAAAATCACCAATTCTATATACTTTTTTCTATTCCGCTATTCAATCTACACCCTTGGGGTAAAAATAATTAAATTGCGGCATAGTCTGTATTGGTACGTGTGAGATACACCTTTCCAATTTTTGGGGCGCATCTTACACCGCCGAGGATTGCAGGGTGTTTCAGTTTGCCTCCTGCCTGTTCCGAACTCCTCCTACTCCTCATCCTGCCTTTAGGGTACAAAAAATAGTAATCGGGGCCTAGTCTGGGTCTGTACGTGTTAAATAGATACACCTTTTGATATCATATTTTCTAATCCGCTATTCAATCTACACCCTTGGGGTAAAAATAATTAAATTGCGGCATAGTCTGTATCGGTATGTGTGAGATACACCTTTCCAATTTTTGGGGCGCATCTTCCACCGCCGAGGATTGCAGGGTGCTTCAGTTTGCCTCCTGCCTGTTCCAAACTCCTCCTACTCCTCATCCTGCCTTTAGGGTACAAAAAATAGTAATCGGGCCTAGTCTGGGTCCGTACGTGTGAGATAGATACACCTTTTGATATATTTTCTATTCCGCTGTTCAATCCACACCCTTTGGGGTAAAAAGAATTAAATTGCGGCATAGTCTGTTTTGGAACGTGTGAGATATACCTTTCAAATTTTTGGGGCGCATCTTCCACCGCCGAGGATTGCAGGGTGCTTCAGTTTGCCTCCTGCCTGTTCCGAACTCCTCCTACTCCTCATCCTGCCTTTAGGGTACAAAAAATAGTAATCGGGGCCTAGTCTGGGTCTGTACGTGTGAGATAGATACACCTTTTTATATCATATTTTCTATTCCGCTATTCAATCTACACCCTTTGGGGTAAAAAGAATTAAATTGCGGCATAGTCTGTTTCGGTACGTGTGAGATACACCTTTCCAATTTTTGGGGCGCATCTTACACCGCCGAGGATTGCAGGGTGCTTCAGTTTGCCTCCTGCCTGTTCCGAACTCCTCCTACTCCTCATCCTGCCTTTAGGGTACAAAAAATTCTAATCGGGGCCTAGACTGTGTTTGTACGTGTGAGATACACTGTTTTATAAAAAATGTTCTATTCCGCTATTCAATATACACCCTTTTTGAGTGTAAAAAATTAAATTACGGCATAGTCTGTATCGGTACGTGTGAGATACACCTTTTAAATTTGTTTGGCGCATCTCCTTCTACCGCCGAGGATTGCAGGGCGCTTCAGTTTGCCTCCTGTTCCGAACTCCTCCTACTCCTCTTCCTCATCCTCATCCTCCCTTTAGGGTACAAAAAATTGTAATCGGGGCCTAGTCTGTGTTTGTACGTGTGAGATACACCGTTTTATAAATGTTTTTCTATTCCGCTATTCAATATACACCCTTTTGGAGTGTAAAAAATAAAATTGCGGCATAGTTTGCATATTTGACTGTGAGATACACCCGTGCGATACTGTTGTTGTTTTGTTCCGCTATTCAATAAACACCTTTCTAGGGCAAGATCATAAATTACAGAAATATGAGGAGACCGTGGCCTGGGTGGTGGTGCTGCTGGTTGAGCTCCTGTTGCAAGGAGAGGACGTGGTCGATCTGTGCCAGTTACACGCACAAGTGAAACACCTTCCTCAAGTGTGAGTAGGCGACAGAACCTGCAGCAGTATTTGGTAGGGCATCATGTGCCTCTAGAAGTGATGAGGCCAGAAGAAGTACAGGCGATAGTAGATTGGGTTGCTAACAGTGCCTCCAGTTCCTTCACATTGTCTCCCACCCAGTCTACTGCAGAAAGGTCAGAGTTGGCACCTGCAGCCAATGTCCAACCGTCTTTCACCTCACCCCCTTGCAAATCAGGCAAGCAGTCTGAGCCCCAAGTCATGCAGCAGTCTCTTGTTTTTTTTGATGACTCTGTCAGCAGGGTTTCCCAGGGCCATCCACCTAGCCCTGCCCCAGAAGTGGAAGAGATTGAGGGAAGCGATGCCCAACCACTTATTTCTCAAGATGAGTACATGGAAGGACCATCGCAGCACGTCTCTGATGATGACGAAATGCAGGTGCCAACTGCTGCGGCACTCAGAATTGTGGAGACCGACAAGGAGGGCAGGGGTGAAGACTGGGTGGAAGATGATGTGGAGGACAATGAGGTCCTCGACCCCACATGGAATGAAGGTCATGCAGGTGACCTGAGTAGTTTGGAGGAAGAGGCGGTGGTCGCACAGAGCCACTAGCACAGCAGAAGAGGGAGCAGGGTGCAGAAGCGGAGCGGCCGTGCCCTAGACACTACGCCTGCTACTGCCCAACGCAGCAAGGGACCGAGCGCACCAAAGCCAGCTCAAAGGAGTTCTCTAGCGTGGAAGTTCTTCAGAAAATGTGCTGATGACAGGACACGAATGGTTTGCACCCTGTGCAATCAGAGCCTGAAGCGAGGCATAAACCTTCTCAACCTGAGCACAACCTGCATGATCAGGCATCTAAGTGCAAAGCACGAGCTGCAGTGGAGTAGACACCTTCAAAACCAAGAAAGGTCTCTGGCTCCTCCTGCTTCCTCTTCTGCTGCAGTCTCAGCCTCTTCATCCACCTCTGTAGTGATACCGGCACCTGCCACACCGCAAACAGAGGATCTGTCAGCAACACCACCACCTGGGTCACCAACTATCTCCACAATGTCCCGTGGAAGCCTTCAGCTTTCCATCTACCAAACACTTCAGAGGAAGAGGAAGTACCCCCCTACCCACCCGCGATCCCTGGCCCTGAATGCCAGCATTTCAAAATTCTTGGCCTTTGAAATGCTGTCATTCCGTCTGGTGGAGACGCACAGTTTAAAAGCCTTATGTCGGTGGCTGTCCCACAGTACGTCGTGCCAAGCCGCCACTACTTTTCCAGGCAAGCCATCCCTTCCCTGCACAACCAAGTGGGGGAAAAAATCAGGTGTGCACTGCGCAACGCCATCTGTGCCAAGGTCCACCTAACTACCGATACGTGGACCAGTAAGCACGGTCAGGGGCGTTATATATCCCTAACGGCACACTGGGTAAATGCAGTGGTGGATGGGCCTGAGGCGGATAGCAACTTGGCGCATGTCCTTCCACCACCGAGGATTGCAGGGCGCTTCAGTTTGCCTCCTGTTCCTAACTCCTCCTACTCCGCTTCCTCATCCTCTACCGCCTCCTCAAGCCCGGCCTGGTGGTGTGTGATAACGGGCGAAATCTCATAGCAGCTCTGGGCCTAGCCAGTTTGACGCACATCCCTTGCCTGGCGCATGTGCTGAATTTGGTGGTGCAGAGGTTCCTTAAAAATTACCCCGATATGTCAGAGCTGCTGCAGAAAGTGAGGGCCATCTGTGCGCACTTTCGGTGTTCTCACCCTGCTGCTGTTCGCCTGTCAGCGCTGCAGCGTAACTTCGGCCTTCCCACTCACCGCCTCATATGTGACGTGCCCACAAGGTGGAACTCCACCTTGCACATGCTGGAAAGACTGTGCGAGCAGCAGCAGGCCATAGTGGAGTTCCAGCTGCAGCACGCACGCGTGAGTCGCTCTGCGGAACAGCACCACTTCACCACCAATAACTGGACCTCCATGCGAGACCTGTGTGCCTTGTTGCGCTGTTTTGAGTACTCCACCAACATGGCCAGTGCCGATGATGCCGTTGTCAGCTTAACTATCCCACTTCTATACCTCCTTCAAAAAACGATTCGGGCGATGATGGAAGAGGATGTGGCACAGGATGAGGAGGAGGAGGATGAAGAGGTAACATTTCCAAGGCTTTCAGGGCAGTCATTCGCAAGTGGCTCCGAGGGTGGGCTCCTGCACCCACAAACGCCAGGGACACAATTGTCCAGCAGGGGCACAGTTCTGGAGGATGAGGAGGTTGAGGAGGAGGAGATGGAGGAGGAGATGGAACCATGTTCACAGCAGGGTGGCATCCAGGCCAGCTCATGGCCATCACTGGTGCGTGGCTGGGGGGATACAGAGGACACAGACGATACACCTCCCACAGAGGAAAGCCTTTCGTTGCCTCTGGGCAGCCTGGCACACATGAGCGATTACATGCTGCAGTGTCTCCACAACGACCGCCGAGTTGCCCACATTCTAACTTGTGCTGATTACTGGGTGGCCACGCTGCTGGATCCCCGTTACAAGGACAACGTACCATCCTTAATTCACTCACTGGAGCGCGATCGCAAGATGAGCGAGTACAAGCGCACGCTGGTAGACGCGATGCTGTTGGCATTCCCACCTGACAGCGAGGCCACATTGGAAGCACAAGGCCAAGGCAGAGGAGGAGGAGGAAGAGGTGGCCAACGCAACCAGGGCACCGCCCAGCACCTCAGAAGGCAGGGTTAGCATGGCCGAAATGTGGAAAAGCTTTTTCAGCACGCCACAACAAACAGCAGCACCAGCATCTCATATGGAACGTCTTAGCAGGAGGCAGCATTTCACCAACATGGTGGAGCAGTATGTGTGCACACGCCTACATGTAGTGAATGACGGGTCTGCCCCCTTCAACTTCTGGGTCTCCAAATTGGGCACATGGCCTGAGCTTGCCCTTTACGCCTTGGATGTGCTGGCGTGCCCTGCAGCCAGTGTATTATCTGAACGTGTATTTAGCACGGCTGGGGGCATTATCACAGAAAAGCGCAGCCGCCTGTCCAGAGACAATGTGGACAAGCTCACGTTCATTAAAATGAACCAGGCATGGATCCCACAGGATTTTCCATACCTTGTGCAGAATAGAGATGGATACCGACCTTACCCAGCCATTGTTGTTATATTTTTGATCTTTCTCACTCTTTTGGGGTGTACCCTAATTTAAAATGACTGAAAAAAAGCAGTTTTGGCTACCTCGTCCCTCTCCACCGCCGCTTCCACCTACACCGCCACATCCACCGCCACCTCAACCTCCCTCCCACTCCATATGGGCCTCGTCCTTCACAGATGAAGAAAATTGTTTTATTTTTCTGGGTTTTTTTTGTTGTTTTAAGTTATTTCCCTATTCACATTTGTTTGCAGGGCACTTGCCATGCTCTTAACTACGTTGTGCTGCCATTTGCAGCACTCTAGCCCTTTCCATTGGTGTTTTAGAGCCATTTTAGTGCCTGAAAGTTTGGGTCCCCATTGTCTTCAATGGGGTTCGGTGTCCGGGTAAAGTTCGGAAAAAGTCCGGGACACTGACCCGGACTTTTTTTTCAAGTTCGGCCGAACCCGCCGAACACGGACATCCAGGTGTCCGCTCAACTCTAGTTCTGGTCCAATCATGGGCTTTTTAAGCCCATTTCCTGTCCCATTGCCTTTTGGTTGGTTCTGGTTGCCGAATTCCGAACTTTTTGGGCAAAAAGTTCTAAATTCGGCCGAACCTCGAACAGCCAATGTTCGGGTCGATCCAATGGTCGACCCGAACCGGTCGATCATCCCTAGCCTATACAGGCCGACACTTACTTCTGTATCCTGTGAATGCCTAATGTACCTCCAGCCACCAAATACACTACGTTCTTTGCTGTCAGTTAAACCCATGTGAGCTAATTTTTGTAGCCAATACAGGCCGACACTTACTTCTGTATACTGTGTGAATGCCTTATGTAACTCCAGCCACCAAATACTACGTTCTTTGCTGTCACTTAAACCCATGTGAGCTAATTTTTGGGGCCTATACAGGCCGACACTTACTTCTGTATCCTGTGAATGCCTAATGTACCTCTAACCATCAAATACACTACGTTCTTTGCTGTCAGTTAAACCCATGTGGGCTAAATTTTGGGGCCTATACAGGCCGACACTTACTTCTGTATCCTGTGAATGCCTAATGTACCTCTAGCCATCAAATACACTACATTCTTTGATGAGAAAGGAGTCGCGCTCAGTAGAACAGTCAATAAATCCCATGGAAGAAGAGCAGCAATGACTGGGAATCACATCACAGCCACATTCAGCCTTGATGGGTATACAGTTCATGAGAATGCAAGGTAAATTTCCACCCAGGTGTAAATTGCAGACAGACGCTTGTGAAACCCTTCACCACATATAGCCTCTTACCAGAGAGAGACGGGGCATACACGGTAAGTAGTTAGAGGACTACTTCGCCTGTATCCAGCAAGTCAGCTCCGGTACGAATCCAATCATCCGGTGTTCACCAATGTAAAAGATGTGCTGACACTTTAAGGACCCGCTCTCAGAGTGTAATGTGGAAAAAGACAAAAGCGGCCCATAGCGTGATACTGTCTAGGTATTTTATTAGGTAGAAAAAGGTATTGCACTCACCCAAATACAATAACATCAAGCCTCTAGCCACATCATGGGCAGTGGAACGGTGCAGGGTACTTCCAGGTTCCGGGTATGACGGAGTGACGCTCGTTCCGCTCCTCCCCGAAGCTTTTCGTCGGATGGACGTTCTCAAGGGGGCGTGAGCGAGCGTTGGTGTCATACTACATATAAGGACACCTAATGAGGCCAATAGCATACAGCTGTCAAAACGAGTGGGACAGGAAGCACCGGAAATGACCTCAGCGCTTCAAACATGGAGCGCAAACAGCTAAATATACCCGGAAGTGATAAGTGCAGGGGCGCAAATGAACACACCGGCTGCAAAATATAAAGTTCATGCGGCTGCAAACGTAGCCGGGGAAGCAAAATTGAATGAAATCACCCCTTTAACCCGGTACACCGGAAAGGCCCCCTCAATCCAAGCAACACAATGGGCTAAGGCATAAAAGTTAAAAAAGAATAAAATTGATAAGAGGTAAAAATTACATAACTTTTAAACAACCATAAAACATGTAATAATATGAAATTACAATCATCAAAACACTTAACTCAAATATTACAAAAATATAATAAAATAATCCAGCCATGAAACACACCCTTAAGGAGAAAAGGTAATGGATGTAAACAAAATTGGATACTCAAAGGACACTAACTATTATTCAAAAACGCATTGACGTCCCATTCGATATTTAGGCCAAATGGCCTGTATACCTTGAGACGGTATATCCATTTTGTTTCAAGTCGTGACACCTCTCTCCTGATATGACACCCTCTCCAATGGGGCTGTAATACGTCAATGATCATGAAGGAGGTGCCTTTGGGATCCTTGGCATGTTTTAGAGCAAAATGTTTAGAAAGGGAATGTTTGGGGAATCCCTTTCTAATATTGGCCACGTGTTCATTCATCCGCACCTGAAAAGGTTGAATGGTGCGGCCAACATAGTGGAGTCCACATGAGCACGTAATTAGATACACCACATTTTTGGTGGTGCAAGTGGCAAAATGCTCAATCTGGTAGGTGTTCCCAGTGACATTAGATGAAAAGTTGGTATATTTCCTAGATTTCAACTCATTTATTTTACAGGTGGAACAACGCCTGCAAGGGTAAAAACCCTTCATCTGAAAGAAAGGGACTGGTCTTTTAGGGGGATCCACAATGTTGGGAGCAATAGATAGTCGCAACGGGGGTAAACCTCTGTATGTAATAGCTGGAACCTCAGGTAGTAACGGCCCCAAGACTCTGTCGCTCCTCAGAACACTCCAGTGTTTCCTTAGGAGTTTCTTTACCAGATAATGCTGGGACGAATAGCTTGTAAAGAAAGTAAATTTAGTGGGGGCCCTAAAAGGTACAGAGGAATCCACCGGAACCAATGGTCTGGATGCCGGATCCAGAATATGCTCACGTTGCATGGACCCAATTTCCCTAGCGATGGAATTGAGTTCATCAGGGTTATACCCCTTGGAGACAAAACGTTCCTTCAAGACACCGACCTCGTCCCAATAGTCACATAGCCTGGAACAGTTCCGCCTGATGCGTCGAAACTGACTTTTCGGCACCCCTTTAAGCCATGGGCGGTGATGACAGCTGTCCAAGCTAATGTAGCCATTGTGGTCGGTGTCTTTGAAGTGTGTCGAGGTAATCAAATGACTCCCCTCAACTCTGATACAAAGATCCAAAAAATTGATCTCACACTCACTGGCCTCATATTTGAGCTCTATGCCCCTGGTATTGGTATTCAGAGTACACATGAACCGATCCAAAGAGGGGTGATCCCCCCTCCAAAGGAGGATGATGTCGTCTATATAGCGCCTCCATAAGAGGAGCTCCGGGAACACCCCCGAATAGACGACATCATCCTCCCACTTGGCCATAAATAAGTTAGCCATAGAAGGAGCGAATTTGGCTCCCATGGCAACTCCTCTTTGTTGGAGGTAGTACTGTCCCCCGTACCAAAAATAATTGTGCTTCATAGCAAAATTAAGTAAACAAAGGATAAAATCCTGCTGTCTTTTAGGTATTGGTGAATCCCTAGACAAGAAAAAATCAACTGCTTCCATACCATCAGAGTGGGAGATGATTGTGTAAAGGGAGGTGACGTCCGCTGTCACCAGCAGACATCCCTCCTCCCACACAATTTCCTTCAAGGTATTAATCACCTGTGTCGTATCCTTCAAATATGAAGGCATGCACGACACAAGTGGCTGAAGAAAATGGTCCACATACCTCCCCACTCTGGAAGTCACGGAGTCCAGGCCACTGATGATAGGCCTACCCGGAGGCCGGACTGGATCCTTGTGGATCTTCGGTAAGATGTACATAATTGGAACCCTGGGGGCCACAGGGACCAAAAAGGCTTTTTCTTTTTTGTTAAGAATCCCACTAGAAAAACCTTCCTCCACTATTTTCAAAAGAGAGGATTTATATTTACGAGTGGGATTAACCTGTAAGGGGGCGTAGGTGGTATCATCCGAGAGGATGCTCAACATTTCCGAATGGTAGGCATCCCTCCCTAGAACCACCATTTGCTGTCAGTTAAACTCATGTGGGCTAATTTTTTGGCCTATACAGGCCGACACTTCTGTATACTGTGAATGCCTAATGTACCGCTAGACATCAAATACACTACGTTCTTTGCTGTCAGTTAAACCCATGTGGGCTAATTTTTGAGGCCTATACAGGCCGACACTTACTTCTGTATACTGTGTGAATGCCTAATGTACCTCCAGCCACCAAATACTACATTCTTTCCTGTCAGGTAAACCCATGTTAGCTAATTTTTGGGGCCTATACAGGCCGACACTTACTTCTGTATCCTGTGAATGCCTAATGTGCCTCTAGCCATCAAATACACTATGTTCTTTGCTGTCAGTTAAACCCATGTGAGCTAATTTTTGGAGCCTATACATGCCAACACTTACTTCTGTATACTGCGTGAATGCCTAATGTACCTCCAGCCACCAAATACTACGTTCTTCGCTGTCAGTTAAACCCATGTGAGCTAATTTTTGGAGCCTATACAGGCCGACACTTACTTCTGTATACTGTGTGAAAGCCTAATGTACCTCCAGCCATCAAATACACTACGTTCTTTGCTGTCAGTTAAACCCATCTGAGCTTATTTTTGGGGCCTATACAGGCCGACACTTTCTTCTGTATACTGTCAATGCCCAATGTACCTCTAGCCATCAAATACACTACGTTCTCTGCTGTCAGGTAAACCCATGTTAGCTAATTTTTGGGGCCTATACAGTCCGACACTTACTTCTGTATCCTGTGAATGCCTAATGTGCCTCTAGCCATCAAATACACTATGTTCTTTGCTGTCAGTTAAACCCATGTGAGCTAATTTTTGGAGCCTATACATGCCAACACTTACTTCTGTATACTGCGTGAATGCCTAATGTACCTCCAGCCACCAAATACTACGTTCTTCGCTGTCAGTTAAACCCATGTGAGCTAATTTTTGGAGCCTATACAGGCAGACACTTACTTCTGTATACTGTGTGAATGCCTAATGTACCTCCAGCCATCAAATACACTACGTTCTTTGCTGTCAGTTAAACCCATATGAGCTTATTTTTGGGGCCTATACAGGCCGACACTTTCTTCTGTATACTGTCAATGCCCAATGTACCTCTAGCCATCAAATACACTACGTTCTCTGCTGTCAGTTAAACCTATGTGGGCTAATTTTTTGGGGCCTATACAGGCCGACACTTACTTCTGTATCCTGTGAATGCCTAATGTACCTCCAGCCATCAAATACACTACGTTCTTTGCTGTCAGTTAAACCCATGTGAGCTAATTTTTGGAGCCTATACAGGCCGACACTTACTGTACTTCTGTATACTGTGTGAATGCCTAATGTACCTCCAGCCACCAAATACTACGTTCTTTCCTGTCAGTTAAACCCATGTGAGCTAATTTTTGGGGCCTATACAGGCCGACACTTACTTCTTTATCCTGTGAATGCCTAATGTGCCTCTAGCCATCAAATACACTATGTTCCTTGCTGTCAGTTAAACCCATGTGAGCTAATTTTTGGAGCCTATACAGGCCGACACTTTATTCTGTATACTGTGTGAATGCCTAATGTACCTCTAGCTATGAAATACACTACGTTCTTAGCTGTCAGTTAAACCCATGTGGGCTAATTTTTGGAGCCTATACAGGCCGACACTTACTTCTGTTCTGTATACTGTGTGAATGCCTAATGTACCTCCAGCCACCAAATACTACGTTCTTTCCTGTCAGTTAAACCCATGTGAGCTAATTTTGAAGCCTATACAGGCCGACACTTACTTCTGTATCCTGTGTGAATGCCTAATGTACTAGAATACTACGTTCTTAGCTGTTGGGTAAACCCATGTGGGCTCATTTTTGGGGCCAATACTGGCCGACACTTACTTCTGTATCCTGTGAATGCCTAATGTACCTTCAGCCACAGAATACTACATTCTTAGCTGTCAGGTAAACACATCTGGGCCTAATTTTTTGGGCCTTTTATGGCCGACACTTACTTCTGTATCATGTGAATGCCTAATGTACATTCAGCCACAAAATACTACATTCTTAGCTGTCAGGTAAACCCATGTGGGCTATTTTTTTGGGCCAATACTGGCCGACACTTACTACTGTATTCTGTGAATGCCTAATGTACCTTCAGCCATAGAATACTACGTTCTTAGCTGTCAGGTAAAGGCATGTGGGCTAATTTTAGGGGCCTGGAATGGCCGACACTTACTTCTTTATCCTGTGCATGCCTAATTTTTCAGACTGGAAATGAAAAGCAATGGGTCTGTAAAGGTCCCACCAAATTGTGGAATGGATGCGGACCCATTTTACAGATGTGTGAATGGACTCTATATGTATTAGACATGTATTTACCGGCTGCTGTCAGTTCTGGCTGATTTATGAAAAAAATAATAATACATTTTTGCTGTAAAAAAAAAAAAATAAATAAAAAAATTTAGGGCAATTTTTCCAATTGCAATACTTCTGTTATGACATTGTCCATGTGCTGGGACTATTTGTGCACAGCTAGTAGGTCTTTTGTGGCTGCAAATATGACCTAAAGGTTTTTAAAGTTCGCCTCCCATTAAAGTCAGTGGTCCCACCGTGAACTTGTGGTTCCTGGACTTTTGAGAAAATTTGCGGCTGACGTTCGCGAACTGCCCTGGCCGATGTTCGTCCATCTCTACTTATAAAGCCTGGCACAGACAGATTTTCCATGAATTATTTGCATGTAGCATGCGTCAAATTCGAGTACAAGTTTTAGGCAGGTACATGAATTTTAAGTATTCTACACCACTTTTAGAATGCATGGGAAACACTTTTGTAAAATCTATCTGCGCCAGTGTTTATGAATTCCAGGGACTGTAAGAACATTTATCTTGACAATCAACCCAAGGGAGAAGGAACCTGCTCTGCTGGCAGTGCAGGTGTGTGACTCTCCTATTGCTTTATTCAATGACCAGAAGGAATGACTTTTGTCAGACAGGATTTAAAGAAAGTCACTGAAAAGATTTGAGTTTTGGAAAATAACATAAGTGATATAGCACATGTTATACAATCTGTAAAGCAAGAAATACATTGTCCTATGTTACAAACACATGCAAATACCAACAAATTGAATAATTGTGAAAATTGATTTCACTGAAATACTAAAAGCATTAAAATTGATTGAATTCCAAAGAAATCCATAGAGGGAGATGTAGCTGAAATGTTTTTTTCTCTATATTTGTGAAAGAAACTTTTACATCCCCTTTTCGCAGTTGATAGGGCACATCGAGTTCCGTTTCACCTCCTCAACCTGGAATATTGCCAAAGCTGATTTAGTCCAACTTTTTAGTTATCAGGACAGAGATAATTTTTTTTTAAAACACCAAGGTCTGGAGAATATCCTAATAATTAGCACAATGGTTTCATTATATCCAGACTTCTTTTCAGAGGTCCAAGGGAAATGACTAACTGATAGAAATGAAAAACATTTATGATAGTTTTTTCTGTTAGGAAATTACATTTAATCTATGAGTAAAAGACATTAGAATGCATGTAGACAGGTGCAGTCTATTTTCTCCACTAGAGGTGGTGCTTGCCCGCAGCAGCAATGCAGAGGGGGGAGGAAGTCAAGGGGAACCTACTTTCTCTATGGTTTCCGCAGACGCTGGAAGGTGACACTTAGATTGGATGCTGGAACCTTATGTGGCTTTGGTGACCTTCTTGGGTAAATAAAAGTCTATTAAAGACTACTTTTTTGCAAGTAGCAGTATAAGGAGAGGGTACCTATCTGTCAGGGACAATGCTTATTATCAGGGAAAGGTTACGGAGAAGTAAGGAAAGTGCAGGGACATGCCATCTTTTCTGGAGGCCTCCTTATTTGCGTACATACTGGCCAGGCAGCATTCCACTCCTTGAGACACTGCTGGCACTTCTGAGTCTTCAATCTGCTATTTCATCACTCTTACAGCTTGTGAGTGTTGCCAGTTGGGTTGCCTTCCTGCTGGATCTGTTGTGTGTTGCTGGACTTTTGTTACAATATATTCCTGTTACGGCACTTAGACTTCATGTGTTTTCTGGCTGCTGCATCCATCACTCTGCACCTACTCACATACAGAAAAGAGACAAGCTGTCAACTGATGGAACAATAACTTCAACTCAGGGTATATTTAAAATATGCTATTAGAGAGGGTTGTATTAAAGTGAATGTGCTGCTTCCCCCTGCTTGGCAAAGACATTGCTAGTCACGTTTTGGAGTGTCTCCAGACATATTATTATAATAATACTTTAGATGTAATTGTTTGCAGTTGTTTGCCAAAAAAAAAAAAACAAATGGTGTATTAAGGCCAACTCTATCAAAACAGCAATGTATGTGTCTTGACAACTTTTCTGCATATTTACAAATACGTTATTTTGTTAGGGATTTTTTGCAGTGAGTAAGAACAATGAAACATGAAAGCAATAGGTGGCTCACAGCGACAAGGAAGGTAGCAAATTCATCCCTAGACACCTCTACTATTACCCCACAACTTTACTTTTCACATGAGGAAACGCAAGTCGCGGGAAGGACCCCGCAAACGTAAAAATTTCTTCAGTACAGCGGGGCCTCAGAGAAGTCAAAATGGCACCTGCCTCACAGCACTGCCACACAGACACACAGCAGCAGCTGCTGCTGCTGTGTCTCATGAGACAGATTCCTTAAGGCAAGAATATACACATGAGGGGAATGGTCACCCTGACACCTTGATTTTCCAGAGCCCAGTGAAACAGAGGAAGCTGGACATTACAACTACTCAAGTGAGTACCTCTCCCTCCTCTGTAATTACTCCACCTGACACAAATCTCTTTGGGGAAAAACTGGATGCTTTTCCCACTGCTGGCCAGCCCATAATTGATTCCACAATGAAGGATATGCTTATTACACTGCGGGGAGCTTTGCAACATGACATGTCAAGCTTTATGAAACAAACTAAAGCTGAAATGGAAGCTCTAGGTAATAGGGTTGATCAAGTGGAATTTAATATGAGTGATTATGCTCAGGCTCACAATGCATTAGTAGATGCCCATTATGCTCTGTTGGATGAAATGCGCACCATGAAAATAAAAATGGCGGACTTGGAGGACCGCTCCCGCCGCAACAATATTAAGTTTCGCGGCATTGCTGAGTTGGTTCCTGCGGTGGAACTCTGTTCCTATCTACAAAAGATGATTGCTGAACTCCTCCCTGATGTGCAAGGTCAGGATTTGACAATTGACAGGGTTCATAGGCTCCCTAAGCCGTCCTTTTTGCCTGAGAGAGTACCTAGAGACGTCATTGCAAAAATACATTTCTTTCATGTGAAAGATCGCTTAATGCAATATGCAAGACAACGTGCCTCCCTGCCTGAACCATATGCAGGTATCTCACTCTACACAGATCTTTCCCAAGCCACTGTAGCTGCCAGGAAAAATCTTAACACCATCACAAAAAATCCTGCGCAACAATAACATCAAGTACAGGTGGAAGTTCCCGACTAAACTTGAAATTGAAAGGAACAACAGGACCTTTTGGATTTCTGACCTGGATGAGGGCCTCCTCTTAATGAGAAAATGGGGACTACTCCCCCCAGAGGATGATGAAGACATCGCGGACCAACCCTCCCAAGCGGGCAATTCGGGTCGCTGACCCTCCTACCACACCGCGCTGTGGTTCCTCCGCCTTGGAATTATTACACCGAGCTCTCTGGGCCCCTACCTGACTGTACTCCCTTAAGTTGCTTTTCCCCTCCTAAATTGACAGATCCCGTCCGGCTGGACTATTGATCTTAACCCCTTAGAGATGCGTATAGGATTCGCCTGTACAATGGGCCGCTGGAGGCCCTCTGTTGCCAGGGCGGCTGCCTGTATGTTCAAATTTTCCCCTTTTTTGTTGTCTTATATATATATATTTTATTTTTATTTCATCAGCAAACCTTTTGTTGGTGCACCGTGCACTTCTTTATCACCTGATGTGACTTTGTGGCACTCCCTTTGTATACTTTTTCTATTGTGTTGCCATGGTACTGAAACTAGTATCTCTTAATACAAAGGGGCTAAATAGCCCACACAAAAGGAGATCTCTTTGGAAAGACGCTGTTAACAAACAAGCACATATTCTATGCGTACAGGAGACGCACTTCACAGCACTGAACCCACCTAAATGCTCTCACAGATCTTTTCCACATATTTTTCAGGCAAACTTTTCTAAAAAACAAAGGGTTGTCATGATGGCATTCAGGGACACTCTGTCCTTTCACTTACTGGACCTAGTTAGGGATGTCAATGGCCAGTTCCTGATTGTTGTGGCAACCGTCAATAACATTACCTATACCCTGGTCACACTATATGCTCCTAATACCCATCAACAAAAGTTTGTTCGGAAAGTGATGAAGAAGGTGAGATCAGTGCAGAGGGGGTATGTTCTTCTTTGTGGAGACTTTAATATCACCATGGACCCATCTATAGATTCCACAGCTAGAACTCGCAAGAAAAAGTTAGGTCTGGCTCCCTATGTTTTTTAAGAGGACTTCCACGATCCCTGGCGGTGTTTGAATCCCACTGGACAGGACTTCACTTTTTTCTCTAATCCGCATTCCTCTTATAGCAGAATTGACTATTTCCTGGTTGATCGTAAGCTGTTGTTGAAAGTATCTGATGCAACAATTGATAACATTTCCTGGTCTGACCATGCGCCGGTCTCTCTTGAGATCACGGATGGTAACCCCAGGTTCAATACCTCTTTATGGAGGAATAATACCTTTTTGCTGGCTGATCCGGCTTGCACTGGGGAATTGAAGGTCCGCCTTCAGGAGTTTTTTTTCTTCAATGCAGGGGGCTCGGTTGATATATTTAATCTATGGTGTGCTCACAAGGCATTCATTCAGGGATTGCTAATACAGATGAATGCCAGAGTTAAACGTAAAAAAACACAATATATATCGTCTCTTCTGGCGGAGATTGCTCGGCTGGAGAATTTGCATAAAATTAATTTACAGGACTCGGTACTGACAGAACTCACTAAGGTTAGATCTGATCTTAGATTGGCCCTGTTAGATAACCATGATAGGTATATCCTAAAATTAAAAGCATCCTCCTATTCGCAGAGAAACAAAGCAGGGAAATGGTTAGCCAGACAGTTGCAGCAACAACGCACTAGAACCCGGATCTCCCAACTGGCTCATCACGCCAAAGGTACCTTGGCTATTAGCCCACATGACATAGCACAGAACTTTAGCGATTACTACTCCTCATTGTATAATTTGCGGGAGGACCCTGGTGTACATCAGCCCTCTCTAGAGGAAATTAACACTTTTTTGGACAAATTGAGGTTACCCGCAATAGATGCATCGACCCTAGAATTAGTAAATAGACCTATAGACCCTCAAGAAATCACCAAGGTAATTAAAGATTTTCCATCCCATAAAGCGCCAGGCGCAGACGGCCTGTCCTCAGAGTATTATAAAGCGTTCTCTGACATTCTCACTCCTCACTTGTCTAATCTTTTTAACGAGGCAGTCTCCACCGAGCAATTTCCCAAAGAAATGATGGAAGCTATTATTATTACTCTACCGAAACCAGGGAAAGACCCCACTCTCCCTCAACACTACCAGCCTATATCTTTACTAAATTCTGATGTGAAGATATACGCAAAGGTACTCGCAAATAGGCTCTTGGAAGTTACCCTGACTCTTATAAGTCCTGAACAGGTCGGCTTTGTTAAAGGCAGATAAGCACCAGACGGCACTAGGAGGATGATTAATTTAATTCACCAGGTTGGGACCCATCAATTGCCTTCCGTGCTCCTTAGTTTGGACGCGGAAAAGGCTTTTGATAGGGTCCATTGGCAGTACCTGGACAGAGTCTTATATAAATTCGGCATTTCAGGCCGGCTTTACTCTGCCATAATGACCTTATACAAAAACCCTTCTGCAAAGGTATTTACCTCTGGTTCTTTATCTAGATCTTTTGACCTATCCAACGGCACCCGACAGGGCTGTCCGTTGTCCCCAATGATATTCACTTTAACCATCGAACCGTTAGCGGCAGCTATTAGAGCAGACCCTCTTATTAGAGGGATAACAATAGGTAACCAGGAGCACAAAATAGGGCTTTTTGCAGACGACGTTATTCTGTCGCTTTCCGATCCACAAACATCTCTCGCCCAAGTTCAACAAGTAATAGACACCTTTGGCCAAGTATCGTACTACAAACTTAACACAACCAAATGCCAAGCACTCCCACTTTATTTAACCCAAGATAACTTGGCCCATTTGAAAGCTCAATTCCCCTTTCAATGGGAACATGGCACCATTTCCTACCTAGGCATCCAGCTGACACCATCCACCTCTGAACTATATGAGGCTAATTTCCCACCTCTACTCCGTAACATAGAACATGATATGAAGCAGATAAATAAAGCACAACTATCTTGGCTAGGTAAAATGGCTGCATTTAAGATGCAGCTTCTTCCCAAACTATTATATTTTTTCCGCACCCTCCCAATATCACTACCATCTAGTTTCTTTGCGAAATGTAATACCCTTCTTAGGACCTTGATATGGTCTGGCAAAAGGCCGAGAATAGCCCTTAAAACGCTGGTGAGCAAGAGAACCCACAGAGGTGCGGGGCTCCCCAACATCCCCTTTTATCATACCGCCTCACTCCTTGACCAAATGCAATATTGGCTACAGGAACCTTCAGACAAACTTTGGGTTTTCATGGAGAGATCCCTTCTAGTGCACCAGGATCTAGGGGCACTATTAGCTGCCTCATCCTTGTCCTCCTCGACCCACCGCATCCATCATCCTACTATACGGCCACACTAACTGCCTGGCGATCCTTACTGTCCATTCGCCATCAGACCCTTGAAAGGCGTAATTTAGATATTCCATTGGGGGCTTACGAATGGATCATTCCATCCTTCTCGACATTAGATTGGAAAAAAAATGGCCACAACTATTGGCTCAGCGTTAAGGATAGCTCTCTTCCCGCAGACTGCTTTAAAACCGCACAAATTTGCCATTTTCACAAAACTAACAAACTTGCCTTCCAGTTATCCATCCCTGCTACGGCATGGGACTTCCTTAGGGGCCACGCTATATCTGGCACACGGGGCATATCTTTTTTTTACAACTTGTATATGAATACCCAAGCACCTTCATTGGGCCCAAGTAGGACTAAATGGGAATCTGAATTCCAATTGACCTTTACAGATTCACAATGGCATAAGGCCATCACGGTCAACTATAAACTGTCTAAATGTATTGATCATTGGGAACAATTTCTGAAAATATACCATGGATGGTACTTAACACCTCATAGGCTATCTAAAATCTATCCCTCCTCCAGTGCGTTGTGTTGGAGACGGTGCAATAAGGTAGGAACACTGTATCATATCCTTTGGGATTGCACCTTTGTTCAACCCTTTGGAAGGAAGTGGAGGTTTTGCTTGGAGTTTTTCTGGGCACGACCTTCTCTATCTGGCCGGCTTTGGCACTTTTGAACTTGGGAATAGATCTGATCCCTCCGAAGTACCAGACTATAGTACTCCACATCTTGTTTGCTGCCAGATTGACCATCACTCACCATTGGAAATCACCTGAGTCACCAAAAATTCAGGAACTTACTTCACGGGTAAACACACAATGTCATTTTGAGAAGTTACTAGCTGTTAAAGATCATAGAATGCCTACCTTTAGCAAACAATGGATTCACTGGTTAAAGCATCCTAATGCCGCTCCTGGTCTCAAGCCCAATTAGCCTGCTTTGATTTACTACCAAAGAGTATTCCCTTTACTTTACCTTTCATGTATTCTCTGTTAGTGTCACAAATAACACCTTGTAGAACTATGTACATGTCAGTCTAATATATGGTGGTCCACGGATGTTTAGCTGTCGGAGGGTCTACCCCCTCCCCCCTAACTGGACACAGTGTGTACCCATTTGGGGTGTTTAGGGGGTTGGGGGTGGCCCTATTAGAGAATGGCCATCAGCGACCCCATCTTATAAGTATTAATGCTATTCGTATATTTAGATTGCTTAATGCTGTAATGGCTTATCTACATGGGCATGAAGTTAGATTACATAACTGCACCTATGTGCTACTGGCCATAATATCAATGTTTTATGAGTTTGCTTTCCTCTGTTATTATTATGATTTCCTTCCTCTGTTATTATTATGATTTACTTTCCCTGTTTGTTACTATTTGAAATAATCTTAATAAAAACAATTTAACAAGAAACATGAAAGCAATTATTGAGTTACTTTGCACTTTTGTTACATACTAGACTGACATAATAAATAACTGTCTACCACCATTCACAATTTGGTCTCGAAGAATCAAAATGAATCAGGTGGCTCTTCATAAGTAATAGGATTTAATCTCTAAGGCCACGTTTACACTGCTATGTCCCACGTTTTTGAAAGAGCACCAAAGATGCAGCATGGAGGACTTTTGGTGCGCTTCCAGAAAATGTGCCAAAAACACAGGACTAGTGTTGAGCGAACACGGACTGTATTATTCGTGTTCGTACCAAATAATTGGAATTTTGTTACCCGAACACGGACCCGAAAACTTTACTGTATGTTCGGGTTTAAAATCCGTGTTCGGTCATTTTATTTCCTGTTTTGTATGTAATGGCGCGCTTTTAATGGCGGGCTTTCAACAGCCGATCAACAAGCGTTTAACTGGTGTGCCTTAAGCCATCCCAGCCATGCCTACTAATGTATTAGTAGCTGTGATTGGCCATCTGAAGCATGTGACCATGTCTTTATAAGTTCGAGAGCCCCAGCGCGCTGCGTCATTCTGCTGTAGATTAGGGAGAGAGCACACATCATACGTGCTGGCTGCTGATTAGGGACAGACAGTGAAAAATTGTATTGTGTCCAAAAAGAATGCAGGGACAGGTCGGAGTGTAGGCAGGGACAGTTATTTGAGCATATTAGGGACAGGCTGGAGCGAGTAAGCAGGGACAGAACAATCGTCCGTTAGCGATCTACATCGATTTTGCTGTGTGGGGGGTGGTGCAGTGAACAATCTTTTTGCCCTCACTTGAGCCCACTGAGGAGGAGGAGGGATAAAAAAATCTATTTTTATCAGTCAGTTGTGTGCAGCTATATTTTCATCATGTACATGTTCATCAGCTATATTTTACTACAAGTTAAAGGGGAATATTTTTTTTTCCCCTTCATAGCCTGCTTGCTGGTGACTCTCTCTGAGCTGATCATGACATAAGACACTGCTGTGTTGTTCACATGTGCTATTGAGTGATTTTCAATTTTATACACTTTTTTCAATTCCACTATTCAATATACACCCTTTTTGGTTAAAAAAAAATTAAATTGTGGCATAGTCTGTACTAATCTATTTAAAAATTACAAACTTAAAGGGGAATTTTCTTTTTTTTTTCCCTTCATAGCCTGCTGCAGAACTGACCGTGACATAAAACACAAGACACTGCTGTGTTCACATGTGCTATTGAAAAATCACCAATTTTATATCATATTTTCTATTCCGCTATTCAATCTACACCCTTTGGGGTAAAAATAATTAAATTGCGGCATAGTCTGTTTCAGTACGTGTGAGATACACCTTCCAAACTTTTGGGGCGCATCTTCCACCGCCGAGGATTGCAGGGTGCTTCAGTTTGCCTCCTGCCTGTTCCGAACTCCTCCTACTCCTCATCCTGCCTTTAGGGTACAAAAAATAGTAATCAGGGCCTAGTCTGGGTCTGTACGTGTGAGATAGATACAACTTTTTATATCATATTTTCTATTCCGCTATTCAATCTACACCCTTTGGGGTAAAAAGAATTAAATTGCGGCATAGTCTGTATCGGTACGTGTGAGATACACCTTCCAAATTTTTGGGGCGCATCTTCCACCGCCGAGGATTGCAGGGTGCTTCAGTTTGCCTCCTACCTGTTCCGAACTCCTCCTACTCCTCATCCTGCCTTTAGGGTACAAAAAATTGTAATTGGGGCCTAATCTGGATTTGTACGTGTGAGATACACCTTTTTATATCATATTTTCTATTCCGCTATTCAATCTACACCCTTTGGGGTAAAAACAATTAAATTGCGGGATAGTCTGTATCGGTGTGAGATACGTTTGAGATACACCTTTCCAATTTTTGGGGCGCATCTTCCACCGCCGAGGATTGCAGGGTGCTTCAGTTTGCCTCCTGCCTGTTTCGAACTCCTCCTACTCCTCATCCTGCCTTTAGGGTACAAAAAATAGTAAACGGGGCCTAGTCTGGGTCTGTACGTGTGAGATTCGCCTTTTGATATCATATTTTCTATTCCGCTATTCAATCTACACCCTTTGGGGTAAAAAGAATTAAATCGCGGCATAGTCTGTATCGGTACGTGTGAGATACACCTTCCAAATTTTTGGGGCGCATCTTCCACCGCCGAGGATTGCAGGGTGACAAAAAATTGTAATTGGGGCCTAGTCTGGGTTTGTACGTGTGAGATACACCTTTTTATATCATATTTTCTATTCCGCTATTCAATCTACACCCTTTGGGGTAAAAACAATTAAATTGCGGCATAGTCTGTATCGGTACGTGTGAGATACACCTTCCAAATTTTTGGGGCGCATCTTCCACTGCCGAGGATTGCATGGTGCTTCAGTTTGCCTCCTGTTCCGAACTCCTCCTACTCCTCATCCTCATCCTACCTTTAGGGTACAAAAAATTGTAATCGGGGCCTAGTCTGTGTTTGTACGTGTGAGATACACCGTTTTATAAAAAATTTTCTATTCCGCTATTCAATATACACCCTTTTGGAGTGTAAAAAATTAAATTACGGCATAGTCTGTATCGGTACGTGTGAGATACGCCTTTTAAATTTGTTTGGCGCATCTCCTTCCACCGCCAAGGATTGCAGGGCGCTTCAGTTTGCCTCCTGTTCCGAACTACTCCTACTCCTCTTCCTCATCCTCCCTTTAGGGTACAAAAAATTGTAATCGGGGCCTAGTCTGTGTTTGTGCGTGTGAGATACACCGTTTTATAAAATTTTTCCTATTCCGCTATTCAATATACACCCTTTTGGAGTGTAAAAAATTAAATTACCGCATAGTCTGTATCGGTACGTGTGAGATACGCCTTTTAAATTTGTTTGGCGCATCTCCTTCCACCGCCAAGGATTGCAGGGTGCTTCAGTTTGCCTCCTGTTCCGAACTCCTCCTACTCTTCTTCCTCATCCTCGATTAGGGTACAAAAACTTGTAATCGGGGCCTAGTCTGTGTTTGTACGTTTGAGATACACCATTTTATATCCCTTTTTCTATTCCGCTATTCAATAAACACCTTTCTAGGGCAAGATCATAAATTACAGAAATATGAGGAGACCGTCAAATAGGGGCCGTGGCCTGGGTCGTGGTGCTGCTGGTAGAGCTCCTGTTGCAAGGAGAGGACCTGGTCGATCTGTGCCAGCTACACGCACAAGTGAAACACCTTCCTCAAGTGTGAGTAGGCGACAGAACCTGCAGCAGTATTTGGTAGGGCATCATGCGCCTCTACAAGTGTTGAGGCCAGAACAAGTAGAGGCGATAGTAGATTGGTTTGCTGCTGACAGTGCCTCCAGTTCCTTCACATTGTCTCCCACCCAGTCTACTGCAGAAAGGTCAGAGTTGGCACCTGCAGCCGATGTCCAACCGTCTTTCACCTCAACCCCTTGCAAATCAGGCAAGCAGTCTGAGCCCCAAGTCATGCAGCAGTCTCTTCTTCTTTTTGATGACTCTGTCAGCAGGGTTTCCCAGGGCCATCCACCTAGCCCTGCCCCAGAAGTGGAAGAGATTGAGTGCAGCGATGCCCAACCACTTATTTTTCAAGATGAGTACATGGAAGGACCATCGCAGCACGTCTCCGATGATGATGAAACGCAGGTGCCAACTGCTGCGGCACTCAGAATTGTGGAGACCGACAAGGAGGGCAGGGGTGAAGACTGGGTGGAAGATGATGTGGAGGACGATGAGGTCCTCGACCCCACATGGAATGAAGGTCATGCAGGTGACCTGAGTAGTTTGGAGGAAGAGGCGGTGGTCGCACAGAGCCACCAGCACAGCAGAAGAGGGAGCAGGGTGCAGAAGCGGAGCGGCCGTGCCCTAGACACTACGCCTGCTACTGCCCAACGCAGCAAGGGACCGAGCACACCAAAGCCAGCTCAAAGGAGTTCTCTAGCGTGGAAGTTCTTCAGAAAATGTACTGATGACAGGACACGAGTGGTTATAACCCTGTGCAATCAGAGCCTGAAGCGAGGCATAAACCTTCTCAACCTGAGCACAACCTGCATGATCAGGCATCTAAGTGCAAAGCACGAGCTGCAGTGGAGTAGACACCTTCAAAACCAAGAAAGGTCTCTGGCTCCTCCTGCTTCCTCTTCTGCTGCAGTCTCTGCCTCTTCATCCACCTCTGTAGTGATACCGGCACCTGCCACCCCGCAAACAGACCATCTGTCAGCAACACCCCCACCTGGGTCACCAACCATCTCCACAATGTCCCGTGGAAGCGTTCAGCTTTCCATCTCCCAAACACTTCAGAGGAAGAGGAAGTACCCCCCTACCCACCCGCGATCCCTGGCCCTGAATGCCAGCATTTCAAAATTCTTGGCATTTGAAATGCTGTCATTCCGTCTGGTGGAGACGCACAGTTTTAAAAGCCTTATGTGGGTGGCTGTCCAACAGTACGTCGTGCCCAGCCGCCACTATTTTTCAAGGCAAGCCATCCCTTCCCTTGCACAACCAAGTGGGGAAAAAAATCAGGTGTGCACTGCGCAACGCCATCTGTGGCAAGGTCCACCTAACTACCGATACGTGGACCAGTAAGCACGGTCAGGGGCGTTATATCTCCCTAACGGCACACTGGGTAAATGCAGTGGCAGATGGGCCTGAGGCGGATAGCAATTTGGTGCATGTCCTTCCACCGCCGAGGATTGCAGGGCGCTTCAGTTTGCCTCCTGTTCCTAACTCCTCCTATTCCGCTTCCTCATCCTCTACCGCCTGCTCATCAGGTCAGCGTAACACCTTCACCACCAACTTCAGCACAGCCAGGGGTAAACGACAGCAGGCAGTTTTAAAACTTGCCTGTTTCGGGGAAAAACCACACACTGCGCAGGAGTTGTGGAGAAGCATGGAACAGCAGACAAATGAGTGGTTGCTGCCAGCGAGCCTCAAGCCTGGCCTGGTGGTGTGCGATAACAGGCGAAATCTCATAGCAGCTCTTGGCCTAGTCTGTTTGACGCACATCCTTTGCCTAGCGCATGTGCTGAATTTGGTGGTGCAGAGGTTCCTTAAAAATGACCCCGATATGTCAGAGCTGCTGCAGAAAGTGCGGGCCGTATGTGACGTGCCCACAAGGTGGAACTCCACCTTGCACATGCTGGAAAGACTGTGCGAGCAGCAGCAGGCCATAGTGGAGTTTCAGCTGCAGCACGCACGCGTGAGTCGCTCTGCGGAACAGCACCACTTCACCACCAATAACTGGGCCTCCATGCGAGACCTGTGTGCCTTGTTGTGCTGTTTTGAGTACTCCACCCACTTCTATGCCTCCTTCAAAAAACGAAATGGGCGATGATGGAAGAGGATGTGGCACAGGAAGAGGAGGAGGAGGAGGATGAAGAGGTAACATTTCCAAGGCTTTCAGGCCAGTCATTCGCAAGTGGCTCCGAGGGTGGGTTCCTGCACACACAAACGCCAGGGACACAATTGTCCAGCAGGGGCACAGTTCTGGAGGATGAGGAGGAGATGGAGGAGGAGATGGAGCCATGTTAACAGCAGTGTGGCACCCAGGCCAGCTCATGGCCATCACTGGTGCGTGGCTGGGGGGGATACAGAAGACACAGATGATACACCTCCCACAGAGGACAGCCTTTCGTTGCCTCTGGGCAGCCTGGCACACATGAGCGATTACATGCTGCAGTGTCTTCACAACGACTGCTGAGTTGCCCACATTCTAACTTGTGCTGATTACTGGGTGGCCACGCTGCTGGATCCCCATTACAAGGACAACGTACCGTCCTTAATTCACTCACTGGAGCGCGATCGCAAGATGCGCGAGTACAAGCGCACACTGGTAGACGCTATGCTGCTGGCATTTCCACCTGACAGCGGGGCCACAGAAGAAGCACAAGGCCAAGGCAGAGGAGGAGGAGGAGGAAGAGGTCGCCAACGCAACCAGGGCACCGCCAGCACCTCAGAAGGCAGGGTTAGCATGGCCGAAATGTGGAAAAGCTTTGTCAGCACGCCACAACAAACAGCAGCACCAGCAGCTCATATAGAACGTCTTAGCAGGAGGCAGCATTTCACCAACATGGTGGAGCAGTATGTGTGCACACGCCTACATGTAGTGAATGATGGGTCTGCCCCCTTCAACTTCTGGGTCTCCAAATTGGGCACATGGCCTGAGCTTGCCCTTTACGCCTTGGAGGTGCTGGCGTGCCCTGCAGCCAGTGTATTATCTGAACGTGTATTTAGCACGGCTGGGGGCGTTATCACAGACAAGCGCAGCCGCCTGTCCAGAGACAATGTGGACAAGCTCACGGTCATTAAAATGAACCAGGCATGGATCCCACAGGACTTTTTCGTACCTTGTGCAGAACAGAGATGGATACCGACCTTACCCAGCCATTGTTCCATTTTTGATCTTTCTCACTCTTTTGGGGTGTACCCTAATTTAAAATGACTGAAAAATAGCAGTGTTGGCTACCTCGTCCCCCTCCACCGCCACTTCCACCTACACCACCACATCCACCGCCACCTCAACCTCCCTCCTACTCCATATGGGCCTCGTCCTTCACAGATGAAGAAAATTGTTTTATTTTACATTTGTTTGCAGAGCACTTGCCATGCTCTTAACTAGGTTTTGCTGCCATTTGCAGCACTCTAGCCCTTTTCATTGGTGTTTTAGAGCCATTTTAGTGCCTGAAAGTTCGGGTCCCCATTGACTTCAATGGGGTTCGGTGTCCGTATAAAGTTCGGAAAAAGTCCGGGACACGGACCCGGACTTTTTTTTCAAGTTCGGCCGAACGCGCCAAACAGGGACATCCAGGTGTCCGCTCAACTCTACACAGGACATGATAAAAATATGAATATAAAAACTGCAGGTACACCCACACTGTGGTGCTGCAGTGTGAAAGTGGCCTTAAGTGTGCAGCCACCTTCTAAACAATTATACTTTTTTTCAGAGCTCCTAAAAGAAGCACTACATCTTTTGAGCAAGTACTTTTAAACTTTGGTAATGTGATTTTGCCCTTCAAGCAAATATGGCATATGCAAAGGAGAAGTTTAGGGAGAGCACTAACCCTTTGAAATGAGTGATCACATGACCACTGATTACTCGGTCTACTCTGAGCAGATAGTGGGGACTGTCAGCCACCGTTCTGTGCTCTGCTCCTCCAGTGCTCATTGGGGCACCAGGCTGGAGAGGGGTGGGTGCAGCTGGCTCTCAGTCAAGCAGTTGAATGGATCCAGACAAAATAGTAAATACAGTATCCTTCCAGAGGTTGGAAACAGCTCTGTGATTTTAGCCAACAGGAGGCTTTGGTACACTGCTGGCTGATTCTGGGTCATAGGAGTGCACAAATGCACTCCTGTGGCCTACAAGAGAAATATGACCAAAAAAGCTTTGGCCATGTTAATATAGTCAGGTCCATAAATATTGGGACATGGACACAATTCTAATATTTTTGGCTCTATACACCACCACAATGGATTTGAAATGAAACGAACAAGATGTGCTTTAACTGCAGACTTTCAGCTTTAATTTGAGGGTTTTTACATCCAAATCAGGTGAACGGTGTAGGAATTACAACAGTTTGTATATGTGCCTCCCACTTTTTAAGGGACCAAAAGTAATGGGACAATTGGCTGCTCAGCTGTTCCATGGCCAGGTGTGTGTTTATTCCCTCATTATCCCATTTACAAGGAGCAGATAAAAGGTCCAGAGTTAATTTCAAGTGTGCTATTTACATTTGGAATCTGTTGCTGTCAACTCTCAATATGAGATCCAAAGAGCTGTCACTATCAGTGAAGCAAGCCCTCATTAGGCTGAAAAAACAAAACAAACCTATCAGAGAGATAACAAAAACATTAGGTGTTGCCAAATCAACTGTTTGGAACATCTTTAAAAAGAAAGAATGCACCGGTAAGCTCAGCAACACCAAAAGACCGGAAGACCACGGAAAACAACTGTTGTGGATGACTGAAGAATTCTTTCCCTGGTGGAAAAAACACCCTTCACAACAGTTGGCCAGATCAAGAACACTCTCCAGGAGGTAGGTGTATGTGTGTCAAAGTGAACAATCAAGAGAAGACTTCACCAGAGTGAATACAGAGGGTTCACCACAAGATGTAAACCATTGGCAAGCCTCAAAAACAGGAAGGCCAGATTAGAGTTTGCTAAACAACATCTAAAAAGCCTTCACAGTCCTGGAACAACATCCTATGGACAGATGAGACCAAGATCAACTTGTACCAGAGTGATGGGAAGAGAAGAGTATGGAGAAGGAAAGGAACTGCTCATGATCCAAAGCATACCACCTCATCAGTGAAGTGGTGGTGGTGGTAGTGTCATGGCGTGGGCATGTATGGCTGCCAATGGAACTGGTTCTCTTGTATTTATTGATGATGTGACTGCTGACAAAAGCAGCAGGATGAATTCTGAATTAATTCGGGCAATATTATCTGCTCATATTCAGCCAAATGCTTCAGAACTCATTGGACGGCGCTTCACAGTGCAGATGGACAATGACCTGAAGCCTACTGTGAAAGCAACCAAAGAGTTTTTTAGGGGAAAGAAGTGGAATGTTATGCAATGGCCAAGTCAATCACCTGACCTGAATCCAATTGAGCATGCATTTCACTTGCTGAAGAAAAAACTGAAGGGAAAATGCCCCAAGAACAAGCAGGAACTGAAGACAGTTGCAGTAGAGGCCTGGCAGAGCATCACCAGGGATGAAACCCAGCGTCTGGTAATGTCTATGCGTTCCAGACTTCAGGCTGTAATTGACTGCAAAGGATTTGCAACCAAATATTAAAAAGTGAAAGTTTGATTTATGATTGGTAATCTGTCCCATTACTTTTGGTCCCTTAAAAAGTGGGAGGCACATATACAAACTGTTGTAATTCCTACACTGTTCACCTGAGTTGGATGTAAATACTTTTAAAATAAAGCTGAAAGTCTGCAGTTAAAGCACATCTTGTTTGTTTCCGTTCAAATCCATTGTGGTGGTGTATAGAGCCAAAAAGATTAGAATTGTGTCAATGTCCCAATATTTATGGGCCTGACTGTATATTATAAATATACTATTAAATAAAACATTGTATTAGTAATAAAAAGAACATTTTTTTTTTGATCAAGCACCTTGGAAATCAATGGTTAAATTGTAAAACAAAAAGAGGGAAAATCACCACAAACTGCTGCTGATTTACTGCAGATGTACTACATCAAGATGAAACATAAAATAATCAGAGAGAGCTCTGGCTATCTTGCCATACAATCCTCTAGCATCCTCCGCCTAGACCCCCAATTAATATACCCACTGGGCTGCCACTGATCCTCCGCGATCCCCTGTGCAGACCGATCTGCCTATTTTCGTCCTAGGCGGCCGGGATCCGGAGCTCCGAGATTGAGGCCTACACACCTGTTGAAGCCGCGGACTTTCCTAGCGGTCGCCGCGGTCCGACGTCCGGCGCGGCGGCGGCTACACAGGCCCAATTAGACTCACTGCCTCCCCCTCACAGGCATCCGACTCCTGCTAGAGCCCACAGGACCCGCCATCCACCTGCCAGTGACTCTATTTAGCATCAGAAAGACACCCAAAGCGGAGGCCTAGCAGCCCTGGATGCAGTGATCTTTTCTGCAGACTCCATCCACACATCAGCCACGGGGTAAGCACTCAACACCCCACACTGCTCACCCAAAGCGAACCCTGAGGGGCGTGAATTGGCGATCATTGGTCATGGCTGCCTAACTCCATAGCTCCCAGCCAGCCCAGGGGATTAAGCACCACAATTAGCGCTGCTCGTCCTCAACTACGCTAATGACAGGCAAGGGGAAATCGTCCACCCACTCCTCACCTTCCCGCTCTCGGTCCCCCCGCGACCCGACGATGCAATCGTGTAAAAGCATCCCCGATCTGTTCCGCCAACAGCAAGCACGCGAGGCCCCAGCTTCAACCCGAGCCTATTCTGATGTCACGAAGGGAACCGCCACCGCTGCACTTCCTGCAAATCTTACCAACTCTCTCCCCACTACCCAATCTGCTAACAATCCTTGCTCCAATTATGGGATCCTTGAACCACATATGATTATGGACCAGAATCCCCTAACAATAACTCCGACTACAACGCCGCTCAATTTCACTCACCTGAGAGCCATAGCAGATGAAATAAAAGCCTCTCTGGCCTTGGCTGTGACAGACATAAAAAGAGACATCCAGAACATCACAGTCAGAATTGACTCAATTGAGGAGAGATCTGAACTACAGTCGGAAGAGATCACTGCGCTTAACACCACATCCATTGCCCACTCCTCCCAACTGAGAGAATTACAGCGACACATGGAGGATCTGGACAACAGGGGTCGTCGTCATAACCTTCGGGTAAGAGGTCTCCCTGAAACAGTGGAACCAAGCCAAATCACTAATGCAACGACACAGATTTTCAACGACATCCTTGGCAGACCACCAGAAGTCCCAATTGAATTTGAACGCCTACATAGGGCCCTGAGACCTAGGTCGAGAGACACTGATCCTCTCAGGGACATAGTGTGCTGTCTGGTGAATTTTAGACTTAAGGAAGATATACTTAGACGGGCCAGAGACCGCCATACACTCCTATTCCAGGGTTCCGAAATCAAAATCTATCAAGATTTATCCCCAATCACATTACAAAGGAGAAGAGACCTTCGTCCCCTACTGGAATCACTCCGCAACAAAAATATCCAATACCGTTGGAAATTCCCGTTTTGCCTGCAAGCATCCTCTAATGGCCGAACTGCAACCCTACGCTTCCCGGAAGATCTGCCGTTCTTTTTGCGCTATCCTAGATCTCCCGCGCATCGACCTCCCCGACTGGTACAGACCTCCACAACTCCCTTCCGTTCGGAGGGTGACGTCTATGGACACTATTCCGGAGAGAGAGGATATTCACCAGAGACGCCAAAGATCAGCCTCCCCGAGACGTGAACTCTTCTCTCAATCTCAACCCCACAGGAACAACAATGGAAGCCCAACAGCATCTCCAGTCCATAGAAAACCTTGTCATGAAGATCCGATCTAAAACACACAGAAACCACCTCTTCAGGAAAATCCTTTCCCAGAGACTCTCTTTCTCCTTGTTTTTCTCCCACCCCCCCCCCCTTCTCTTTTTTTTTCTTTTCGTTTTTTTTTTTTTTTCTCTCTTACATTAACCCTCTTTTTACAGATACAATATTCTCAACTTAAAGACTCCTTCAGCCACAAGAACATTACCTTCATCTATGCATAAGTAAGAAGTCTCATCTCTGCAAAGCTACCGCACACCCACAGACTTCACCAAGTTCCGAACTTGAAGGTTCACTTGCTCTTCTAAAGACCTGCCTCTACCTTCCACTTAGGGACTGGTAATGTATTATTTGGTTTCACACACTCATCTTAAGTCTCCGGACCACCCACTCCCTCTTATGTTTGATTCATCCCGCATTGCCCCATCCAAAGATATCCCTCTCCCCACCTCAAACTACAGACTATGTCCATCTTGAAATACGGACCTAAAGTTCCCCCCCCCCTCCCCCCCCAATTTGCAATCCCAATTTAAAAGACTAATACAACTCCACCTCATTCTACACCCTGATCAACCTACTCTTCATTTCAATGGACCTTGTCAAGGATCGCAGTTGTGATCACTGTTTGAATACCTAGTTTTGAAATTGACAACATTGATTGTCTTATACCTACTGTTAATTTTGTTACCAGCATTTTCTATCGTTGATCCTGACATTGTTGGTAATGTATTTTAATATAGTGGGAATCAGTGTTCCGGTCCCCCCACAGTTCCACTGTTACACAATTACCCCATATTCCAGATATGCTAAACTTAAGCCTAAAAACTTCCTTTCCCTCCCAATCCTACTCGCAATATAAACCACCTACTTTAAGGTACCCTTTTCCTCCACCTCCCCAAGAAGAGAGAGGCGGGAAAGGAGAGATGAGGAAGAAGGGGAAAGGGAAAAAAAAAAAAGAAAGGAAGAGAAAAATTAAAAAATAAAGGAAGTCTGTTAGACCCTTGTTATCCTTTAATTAATATAAACAGAGGTTCCGGAACACTGACCCTTCATGTATGTTATGGTTCTCATTTGATGCACCACTCTCCCCTGGTTCCTACCTCCTTCCCTCCTGTATTGCTATACACATGCCTCGAAATATGTCCTAACAGGTATATATATTTGTGTAATTACCTCTTTTCCCCTGTACAAGTAATCATACACACTATTTAACCTTCTCCATTACTGATCCCTCTTGGCTTCACACGTACTCCCATAGTCTTTATACCCCCCCACCTGAAGACCCACCCCCCTTTTTTTTTTTTTTTTTAATTTTTAAATTTTTAAATTTTTTTTTTTTTTTTTTTTCTCCTCTAACTAACTTCTCTGGACTGACATTGGGATACACTCAGAAGTCCCTATACACTCCTCTGATCCTCCTTCTGGCCAATATATCTTCCAGTTTTGGTAAAATAAACTTTCCTCCGTATACATCCCCTCATCCCCCCTTGTTCGCTCCCCGGCAACCTGTCATATCCCTTAAGCAAATTATTTTACCAGACGAGCCGTACACCAAACCTTACCACCCATCCCCTGGGCTGGCATGGGACCCCTTGGGATCCATTTCCAACCCGAGAGTCATTTACACCTCCAAGAGACAGGAATTGATTTTTTCTCTTCCCTGTCGAACTCTCTCGAACTGTAAATACTCAACTAGGGTGGGATATACTCCACCTCCCTAGTCTCGTTTACTCATCCCCCATATATAACCTTAACTTACCCATCCCCCCCACCCACTACCCCCCAAACTCTGACCGGTCCCTGTTCCACCGTCTACATTCAAACTCAAACTAAGCCCCTTTCGAGTACAAGAAAATCCCATCAGATCTATACCCCTACACCAACGCTACCTACTTCTGACATTCAACATGACTTCTACTCCCACTACTCAGAATTCAGTCCCACTTAAAATAGTATCTCTGAATGTCAAAGGCCTGAATATTCCACAAAAGCGTTCACAAGTCCTTGACCTTATGAGAAAACTCAAAGCAGATATTGTCTACCTCCAAGAGACACACTTCCGCTCCCGAGACACTCCTAAATTTTCAAACCACATATACAACACGGTTTATCTATCTACAAACCCCCTAGGCAAAACTAAAGGGGTAGCTATATTGATCTCCAAAAAGCTTGACTGGACGCTCCATGACTCGGTGATTGACCCGGAAGGTAGATTTATTTTTCTCAAGGGCCAAATAGACAATAAACCTTTCACACTGGCCAACATCTACAGTCCAAACACGGCCCAGATCTCCTTTTTCAGGAAAATTGCACACACCCTTTCGGGCTTCCAAAAAGGTATCATGATTCTAGGCGGTGACTTCAATGTCGCTCTATATCCACTACTAGACACTTCCACAGGCTCATCCTCTCTGCCCTATAGAGCCCTGAAACAGATCAGAAAACAGCTTCAGATCTCTTACTTCATGACTCCTGGCGCACTACCCACCCATCCACAAAAGATTATACTTTTTTCTCTTCCCCCCACAACAGATATTCCAGACTCGACTATATTTTTCTGTCTCAAAAAGATCTCCCCTACATCAAAAAAGCCACAATCGAACCCTTAATCTTATCTGATCACCATCCTGTATCGCTGACACTCTCTCTCCCATCCCATACCTACCACTCCAAATTCTGGAGACTAGATGCTTCGCTGCTGACTCTTGATTCAGACGTCCAACACATCCGCTCGGCGATTTCTGACTTCTTCACGTTGAACGATAACGCAGATACCTCTCCCATTACCATCTGGGAAGCACATAAATGCGTTATAAGAGGAGTACTACTAGCGCTGAAAGCCTCTAAGAAAAAAGCACACCAAACCAAAACCAATTCACTCATTCAGACAATTAAATCCCTTGAGGCCTCACATAAGCGTACACAAGCTGAAGACACCTATAATGACCTTATCAAAAATAGACAACTTCTCCTAGACGAACTGAATCTTAGAGTCAGACGCAAATTCATCTTGCAACAGAAATTATTCTATGAGCACGGTAACAAAAGCGGCCAATATCTAGCAAGAGCCCTCCAGGCCAAAAAAGCGTCGCTTTCTGTTCGCAATATTAAAAACGGCCAAGGTCATGTTTCCGCTAGCTCCCCAGATATCGCTGCCCAATTTCAACATTATTATTCTAAACTATACAATCTTAACCCTTCTCCTGCTGAGACTGACAAACCCACCCTGATCCGTGATTTCCTCCTTAAGCATTGCCCGGCTCCCATCACTCCTGAAACAGCCCAAGATCTAGAAAAACCCATATCCCAGGATGAACTTAATATAGCAGTTAAACAACTTAAAGTTGGCAAAAGTCCCGGGCCCAGACGGCTTTACCGCCCCATATTACAGGACCTATCTAGACATTCTCTCTGGCCCCATGATAAAGACTTTTAATTCATTGTCATCTCCACCTCTCCCTCCAAACAGATTGCTAGAAGCCCATATTACTGTCATACACAAAGAAGGAAAGGACCCCACCTCAGTGACGAATTATAGACCCATTTCTTTATTGAATGTTGATATCAAATTGTTTGCTAAAATCCTAGCAAACAGACTTCTCCCTATCATCCCAAACCTAATCAATAAAAACCAAGTAGGTTTCGTTCCAGGCCGCGAGGCCCGCGACAATACGATAAAAGCAATAAATGTACACAATTGCATGTCTACTTCCAAACTTGAAGGCTTTATGCTGTCCTTAGATGCTGAAAAGGCGTTTGACAGGCTTGACTGGACCTATATGGCTGATGTTCTAAAACACTTAGGCTTTCCAGATAGATTATTACGGTTTATCATGTCTCTATACTCCACCCCTTCAGCGAAAGTCAAGGTCAACGGACACCTGTCAGACGCCTTTTCCATCGGTAACGGCACCAGACAGGGCTGTCCCCTATCCCCTATTTTATTCATACTCACTCTAGAACCCTTCTTGCGCTCCTTAGACGCCAACCAAAATATCCATGGTATCACAATTGGCTCCAAAATATATAAAATAGCTGCCTTCGCAGACGACATTCATCTTTTCCTTGGCCAACCACTACTATCCATCCCTACATTACTACACGAATTTAAACTTTTTCAAAGCATTTCGAATTTTAAAATAAATTTTTCAAAGTCCCATGCACTGAACATTTCCTTACCCTCGAAGATAGTAGCTCAATGTAAATGCAACTTTCCCTTCCAATGGCAACAAGAGTCCATAAAATACCTGGGCATACACCTACCAACAAACTTAAAAGACCTATTTGCCAAAAACTTCCTCCCTGTATTAAAAACCATTAAAGAAGACATTGGCAATTGGTCCAAACCCCATTTCTCGTGGTTCGGTAGAGCAGCTATCATTAAAATGAATGTCCTTCCCCGCATCCTATACCTACTACAGACAATCCCCATTAAATTACCATCCACCTTTTTTCAAGCCTTCAAATCCACATGTATTAAATTTCTTTGGCACCAATCCAGACCAAGACTCTCATTTGATCTTTTGTCTAAACCGAAACTTATGGGTGGTATCGGTCTCCCAGATATGAAAAAATACTATTGGGCTTGCCACTTGACAAGAATTTTAGATTCCTAAACACGCAGAACCGCTCCAATGACCTAACCAGATCTCTAACTCCATTCGAAACTCTATGCACGAGCAACACCCCCCAACGACATATGATTTCCACAACCTATAATATGCTCTTCGCAGACTCGGAGATAGTCACAGCCAAAATTATACATACCTGGGAATCAGACCTGAACATTCAACTCACTAAACGCGAATGGGAAAATATTTGCTTTATTACACATAAAAGCTCCCTCAACGTCTCAATGCAGGAATCATGCTACAAACTCTTGACCAGGTGGTACAGGACCCCAACGATCCTACACAAATTCTACCCTGATTCACCCCCGACTTGCTGGAGATGTCACGAACATCAAGGAACACTTCTTCATCTTTTCTGGACTTGTCCCAGAATCCAACCTTTCTGGTCCAAAATCCATGAAATCATAACGACACATCTAAATATCTCACTACGTTACGCACCGGCACATTTCCTACTACAACACACCACAACCCCTCCACGCCGCTACTGCAAATCTATAACACCATTTCTGATCAATGCCGCAAAAGCATGCATCCCTTTACACTGGAAGTCTCAATCCCCACCCTCCATAAAGGAATGGATCCAAAGAATAGATAAAATTGCAAAATTTGAACAACTCATAGCAATTGCACGCGACTCACCTGATAAATACGCTCACATTTGGGCTACATGGTCCACTTTTAAATCATCCTCTACCTATAACGCACTTATGTCGCATAATAACACCAACGTTTCTCTTCCCAATAATGACTTGTGACACTGGACCATCCTGACACATACCCCTTAATTTTTCTTTATCCGATACACATTGAAAAGTGGAGGACTCATCCGAATTTTATTTTTCCAACTATATGATGCTCCCATCCCTAAACAAGGGTGGAAAGTGGGAGTTCATCGTGTCTTTTTCCTTTCTCATCGGACGAGAACCCTCCATACCGCCCTTAATAGTACTCACTCTGCCCAACCCCTCCCTCTAACATTAGACTAAGTGTGAACGACCCCGGAACAGGGACTGAGTCAGACTCCCCCCCTAACCCTCTCCTACCCCCCCCCTTACCTCCCTCCCAACCGCATTTGAACGGAGGGTTAATTTGGCCACATCAGGGTACCACCTTGACCCTCCACAAGCGCCCAGTCATACATTTATTTACCCCTAGATTATTACATAATCAACATAGCTGACCTACCTATCACTTAGACAACACCTTCTCCATACCCTTCAGATCTCAGCTATGGAATAAACCACAAGGAGATCCTATTCTTATAGTCGGATCTTTACCAACCCTTTATGCCTTTCACTCACACCCATGAACCGATCTTTATTTAGCTCTCTAATTTTGGCATGTTCAAGATAAATCCTTTCTCACGATGTACTTGACTTTTCGTTATTTGTCAAATACCTTTCCTCTTGACGATATGTTTAGGTTGACTTGTTATCCATTCTTGGTTATAAGATTATTGTATTCTCCTTGTTCAATGCAATACTTTATGTTCACCAAATGCCTTTCCAGTCTTGCTGTATGACTTGTTCAATTTCATTTAATAAAAATATTTTGGAAAAAAAAAAAAAATAATCAGCGCACGTTTGTATCCCTTTCTAGTTGACCCAACCCTTGTAATCAATAAATGAAGATGTATATCAAAAAATATTATTATATTACAAACTTCCAAAATTTCAAATTCTAATTAGATTCGTGTGAAAGATTGTTTTGTAAAAAAAAATTTTCTAAAGTGCAATGTACGCTGTGTCAAAGGAGAGAAAAAAAGTGCAAGTGTAAAATAAATAAGCAAACAATTCTTAAATATTGCAAAAACTGTGTAAATAATTCATGAATTTGTTAATCTTAAAAAAAACTGCAAATTACGGTAAAAACGTTTCAATTCATATAGAAAAATCTTGTGAAAAAATATGTTTTAAAAACAATCAGTGTAAAAGAGTCCCAAAGTGCAAACAGTGCCAAAATATATAATTCATTTGATGCTTTCTCTTCAGTGTCCACTCGTGAAAAAACACCCAGTGTGTTCCTTCCACCTATCCCCCCAAACTGACTCGGAATGTGTCTACCTGACACTGGGATGAATCGCTTGTTAAAACCTCTCTCTGGCTCCAGCTGCAAGCCCGGAGTGTCAGACAATGCTGTGTTGCAGTGTTGGTCGTTGTCCTGGCCTGCTATGGACGTCGAGTGACGAAACTAGTAGGGCGGGGCCAGAGGTTTTATTTCAAATAATTTTTATTAAAGTTTTAACAAAGTCATAAAAAGCGAAAACAAGCTTGCGGACGCAGCCGCAGACAAGGAAATGAAGGAGAAGTAACAAATGTAAAAAAACAAAAAAAGGAAAAAAAAAAACAAGTACTGCATGAAAATGAAGATTGATCAAAGCATACGGATTATGAACACTGAGATAAATGTTTCAAGTCATCAACAGAAATAGAACATCAGTTGTACCACAAATGTGGAGAAAGAACAAATAGTGTACCAGGAGGACTTTTAAGGGGAACAGTGGGGGAAGTAAATCTGCGTTAAGGGGGAAACAGAGAAGAGGCGCTTTGGCCAGGATGGGACAAGGTGGTCTGGGGTGATAGTTGAGGGGAGGGAGACCCTCCCCACCAAACCCACCAGGGTTTCCAGATGGTTTCAAAAGATTGGTAGGAGGAAGATCTGAGTGCCAGGAGACGTTCGTATTGGCAATTTAGTTGAACTTGCGAGAGGACTTCAGAAGGGTTAGGGGGCGAGGAGCTACACCAGTGATGTGTGATAGCTAGGTTAGAGGCAACCAATATGTGGGAGGTGAGAGTTATGTATGCAGATGGGAAGGAGTCTATTCCTAGGAGCAGCAGTGCCAATGCTGGTTCCGGAGGAACAGACGTATTAGTGATAGTTGAGATGATTGAGAATATCTTCTTCCAGTAGCTGGTGAGTGATTTACAGGACCAAAAGGTATGGAGGATGGTCCCTTGTTGTCCACAGTCCCTCCAGCACAATGGAGATTGGAAATGATAATAACGAGCTATTATGTGAGGAGTTCTGTACCAACGTGTTAGCAGCTTCTGAAAGGTTTCCCAATGGTTTATACAGTGGGAAGAGTGATAGCCAAAATGGAGTGCCTTTGCCCATTGGTTGAGTGTGAACTCTTTATGGAGGTCAGTTTCCCAAGCTAGCATGAGGGGGGTCTTGCTCAGCTGGCATTTCTGATGGAGCAGGGAGTAAAACAGGGTTATGCCTTTGGTGTGGATTTGGGGATTAGTAATGTGGTTCCAAGCCTGGAAGTCTATTTTGACGACTGGTGGGGGGTATTTGTGCAAGAAGGATGTGATGCGGGTGTAGGAGAATAAAGCTGTGTTACAGAGGTTGTGACGAGAAGACAGGGCTTCAAATGTCAACAGTTGTTTAAGCAGGAGCCTAACCTTTGTGTTATTGGGGGTATTCTTAGAGTGTGAAATGGATGCGTGCATGGGAGGAGAGGGGTTGAGGAGGTTAACTGGTCTCCAGGAGTCCGCAAGGAGTAGGAGGCAAAGGTCCAAGGTGAATGAACAGGCTGTTTCGAGGTGTGTCCAGCAGGAGAGTCTCGGGTCTGCAAACCATCGGGGCAGTTGTGCTAGGAGCGAGGCAGTGTAGTAATCCCCAATGTCCGGCAGACCGAGACCTCCGGCTTTCCTGTGGAGAGTCAGATGTTTAAGTGCACAGCTGGCCTTCTTTCCTTGCCAGAGGAATTGTTTCAAACATTTGGAGAGTTTATTGAGATAGAAGATGGAAAGGGGGATCGGTAGGGTTCTAAAGAGGTATAAAATCTTTGGTAATAGAAGCATCTTAAAAGTGGCAATCCTACCTACCCAGGAGATCTCAAATTTAGCCAGGGAATCCAAATCTTTATGGAGCTGGAGCAGGAGGTGATCCAGGTTTATAGAGGTCATTTTGGGGATGGAGGGCTCAAGGGAGATACCTAAATAGGAAATGCTTTGATCTGTCCATATATAGGGAAGGGAGGAAGCTAGGTGGGATTTAGCAGGGGTACTAACTCCTAGGTCTAGGATTACTGATTTAGAGAAGTTTACCTTATAGAAGGAGATGGCGCTAACTTTCTGAAGGAGGTCGTGAGCAAATGGGAGTGACACGGTAGGGTTTGACAGGGAGAGGATGATGTCGTCTGCAAAAAGGTTGATTGTATGGGATTGGTGGTTCAATTTAAAGCCCGTGATATGTTGATGCGACCGAACCACTTCGGCAAGTGACTCAATGGCCAAATTGAAAATAAATGGGGAGAGGGGACATCCTTGACGGGTGCCATTTGTGATGTCAAACAATTTGGAGAGTGTATCAGTTGTGGATTTTTTTACAAATGTTGCCATCCATGTGTAATAATTTAAAATGGCTGCCGCATATTTAATGAACCATGTGCTTGTAGGGGGGAGGTGCAGCCATGTGTGGATGACCTCACTACCTAGGAGTGGTCAAAAGATATGACCACATCCTGTGGGAGGTCTTTCTGTGTACAGGATTATAAAAGGGTCAATTTGCATGAGAAAGCCTTTCTTCTACCTCACCCTTTGGCCCTTTCACATCCATTATGATGTAGCCTTGCTTGTTTGTTCGTTTGGAAGGTTGGCTATTTGGAAACATGTGGCCAAGACCCCTTTTTGTTGCAGAGATCTATTGGAAGCTGTTACAACTACCAAAGCTAAGTATTTATTCAATATTCTTGGGACAAGAGTTGTATGTTTAAAGTGTATTTGTTCATGGTAACTTTTCTGTGTAAGGAAGCTTTATGTATTATGATGTCCAATAATGGTAACTTTTAACCACTTAAGCCCCGGAGGATTTGGCTGCTAAAGGTCCAGACCCCTTTTTTCAACTTGGCACTTCGTGACTTTAACTGATAATTGCGCGGTCATGCAATGCAGTACCTAAACGAAATTTACGTCCTTTTTTTCCCACAAACAGAGCTTTCTTTTGGTGGTATTTGATCACCTCTGCGCTTTTTATTTTTTGCGATATTAATAAAAAAAGAGCGAAAATTTTGCAAAAAAATGACATTTTCAACTTTGTCTTTTAAAAAATATCCAATATACTCAATTTATGTCATTTTTTTTGGCCAAAATATATTTAGCTACATGTCTTTGACAAAAAAAAAATCAATGAGCGTATTTTTATTGGTTTGCGCAAAAGTTATAGCGTCTACAAACTATGGTGTAAATACTGAAATTTACGAAGCTTTAATTTCTGACTGCCTATCTCATTTCATGAAGTGCTAAAATGGCGGGGCAGTACAAAACCCCCCCAAACTACCACTTTTTGGAAAGTAGACATCCTAAGGAATGTTCTGAGGGGCATGTTGAGCTCATTGAATATTTTATTTTTTTGTCACAGGTGTTTGAAAAATGACAAAAATAATTTTTTTTTTTTTTTTTACACAAAGTTGTCATTGAAATGATATATTGCTCACACATGCCATGGGTATATGTGTAATTACACCCCAAAATATATTCTGCTGCTTCTCCTGAGTACAGGGATACCACATATGTGAGACTTTTTGGGAGCGTAGCTGTGTACGGGAGCCGGAAAACAAATCACCACCATCAGAATTTCAAAGGGCGTACATTTTTCATTGCATTTTCTCACTACCTATAACGGTTTTGGAGGCCCTGAAATGTCAAGATACCACAAAACCCCCCCAAATGACCCCATTTTGGAAAGTAGACACCCCAAGCTGTTTGCTGAGAGGCATGGTGAGTCCATGGAATATTTTATATTTTGCCACAAGTTTCGGGAAAATTACAATTTTTTTTTTAATTTTTTTTTTTTACACAACGTTGTCACTAAAAGATAAATTTCTCACACATGACATGGGTATATGTGGAATGACACCCCAAAATACATTCTGCCACTTCTCCTGAGTATGGGGATGCCCCATGTGTGAGACTTTTTGGGAGCCTAGCTGTGTACAGGACCGCGAAAACCAATCAACACTCTCAGGTTTTCTAATGGCGTAAATTGTTCATGTCACCTCTGCACTACCTGTCGCAGTTTCGGAGGCCCTAAAATTCCAAAATAGCACAAAACCCCCCCAAATGACCCCATTTTGCAAAGTAGACACCCCAAGCTATTTGCTGAGAGGCATGGTGAGTCCATGGAATATTTTATATTTTGCCACAAGTTCCGGGAAATATATATATATATTTTTTTTTTTTTTACACAAAGTTGTCAGTAAATGATATATTGCTCACACATGCCATGGGTATATGTGAAATGACACCCCAAAATACATTCTGCTGCTTCTCCTGAGTACAAGGATACCCCATGTGTGAGACTTTTTTGCAGTCTAGCCGCGTACAGGACCCGGAAAACCAATCTGCACCTTCTGGCTTTCTAAGGGCGTAAATTGTTGATCTCACTCCTTACTACCTATCACACTTTTGAAGTCCATAAAAGGCCAAGATGGCACAAAACCCCCCCAAATGACCCCATTTTGCAAAGTAGACACTCCAATCTATTTGCTGAGAGGCATGGTGAGTATTTTGCAGCTCTCATTTTTTTTGGAAAATGAAGAAAAAACAGGAAAATGCATTTTTTTTCCTCTTTTTTCAATTTCCAAAACTTTGTGACAAAAAGTGAGATCTGCAAAACACTCAACATGCCTCTCTGCAAATAGCTCAGGGTGTCTACTTTCCAAAATGGGGTCATTTGGGGGGGTTTTGTGCTATCTTGGAATTTTAGGGCCTCCGAAACTGTGATAGGTAGTCAGGAGTGAAATCAACAATTTACGCCCTTGGAAAGCCTGAAAGTGGAGGTTGGTTTTCGGGGTCCTGTACTCGGCTAGACTGCAAAAAAGTCTCACACATGGGGTATCCCTGTACTCAGGAGAAGCAGCAGAATGTATTTTGGGGTGTCATTTCACATATACCCGTGGCATGTGTGAGCAATATATCATTTACTGACAGCTTTGTGTAAAAAAAAAAAAAATATATATATATATATATATTTCCCGGAACTTGTGGTAAAATATAAAATATTCCATGGACTCACCATGCCTCTCAGCAAACAGCTTGGGGTGTCTACTTTCCAAAATGGGGTCATTTGGGGGGGTTTTGTGCTATCTTAGAATTTTAGGGCCTCCGAAACTGTGATAGGTAGTCAGGAGTGAAATCAACAATTTACGCCCTTGGAAAGCCTGAAAGTGGAGGTTGGATTTCGGGGTCCTGTACTCGGCTAGACTGCAAAAAAGTCTCACACATGGGGTATCCCTGTACTCAGGAGAAGCAGCAGAATGTATTTTGGGGTGTCATTTCACATATACCCGTGGCATGTGTGAGCAATATATCATTTACTGACAGCTTTGTGTAAAAAAAAAAAAAATATATATATATATATATATTTCCCGGAACTTGTGGTAAAATATAAAATATTCCATGGACTCACCATGCCTCTCAGCAAACAGCTTGGGGTGTCTACTTTCCAAAATGGGGTCATTTGGGGGGGTTTTGTGCTATCTTAGAATTTTAGGGCCTCCGAAACTGTGATAGGTAGTCAGGAGTGAAATCAACAATTTACGCCCTTGGAAAGCCTGAAAGTGGAGGTTGGATTTCGGGGTCCTGTACTCGGCTAGACTGCAAAAAAGTCTCACACATGGGGTATCCCTGTACTCAGGAGAAGCAGCAGAATGTATTTTGGGGTGTCATTTCACATATACCCGTGGCATGTGTGAGCAATATATCATTTACTGACAGCTTTGTGTAAAAAAAAAAAAAATATATATATATATATATATTTCCCGGAACTTGTGGTAAAATATAAAATATTCCATGGACTCACCATGCCTCTCAGCAAACAGCTTGGGGTGTCTACTTTCCAAAATGGGGTCATTTGGGGGGGTTTTGTGCTATCTTAGAATTTTAGGGCCTCCGAAACTGTGATAGGTAGTCAGGAGTGAAATCAACAATTTACGCCCTTGGAAAGCCTGAAAGTGGAGGTTGGATTTCGGGGTCCTGTACTCGGCTAGACTGCAAAAAAGTCTCACACATGGGGTATCCCTGTACTCAGGAGAAGCAGCAGAATGTATTTTGGGGTGTCATTTCACATATACCCGTGGCATGTGTGAGCAATATATCATTTACTGACAGCTTTGTGTAAAAAAAAAAAAAAATATATATATATATATATATATTTCCCGGAACTTGTGGTAAAATATAAAATATTCCATGGACTCACCATGCCTCTCAGCAAACAGCTTGGGGTGTCTACTTTCCAAAATGGGGTCATTTGGGGGGGTTTTGTGCTATCTTAGAATTTTAGGGCCTCCGAAACTGTGATAGGTAGTCAGGAGTGAAATCAACAATTTACGCCCTTGGAAAGCCTGAAAGTGGAGGTTGGATTTCGGGGTCCTGTACTCGGCTAGACTGCAAAAAAGTCTCACACATGGGGTATCCCTGTACTCAGGAGAAGCAGCAGAATGTATTTTGGGGTGTCATTTCACATATACACATGGCATGTGTGAGCAATATATCATTTACTGACAGCTTTGTGTAAAAAAAAAAAATATATATATATATATATATATATATATATATTTCCCGGAACTTGTGGTAAAATATAAAATATTCCATGGACTCACCATGCCTCTCAGCAAACAGCTTGGGGTGTCTACTTTCCAAAATGGGGTCATTTGGGGGGGTTTTGTGCTATCTTAGAATTTTAGGGCCTCCGAAACTGTGATAGGTAGTCAGGAGTGAAATCAACAATTTACGCCCTTGGAAAGCCTGAAAGTGGAGGTTGGATTTCGGGGTCCTGTACTCGGCTAGACTGCAAAAAAGTCTCACACATGGGGTATCCCTGTACTCAGGAGAAGCAGCAGAATGTATTTTGGGGTGTCATTTCACATATACCCGTGGCATGTGTGAGCAATATATCATTTACTGACAGCTTTGTGTAAAAAAAAAAAAAAAAATATATATATATATATATATATTTCCCGGAACTTGTGGTAAAATATAAAATATTCCATGGACTCACCATGCCTCTCAGCAAACAGCTTGGGGTGTCTACTTTCCAAAATGGGGTCATTTGGGGGGGTTTTGTGCTATCTTAGAATTTTAGGGCCTCCGAAACTGTGATAGGTAGTCAGGAGTGAAATCAACAATTTACGCCCTTGGAAAGCCTGAAAGTGGAGGTTGGATTTCGGGGTCCTGTACTCGGCTAGACTGCAAAAAAGTCTCACACATGGGGTATCCCTGTACTCAGGAGAAGCAGCAGAATGTATTTTGGGGTGTCATTTCACATATACCCGTGGCATGTGTGAGCAATATATCATTTACTGACAGCTTTGTGTAAAAAAAAAAAAATATATATATATATATATATATTTCCCGGAACTTGTGGTAAAATATAAAATATTCCATGGACTCACCATGCCTCTCAGCAAACTGCTTGGGGTGTCTACTTTCCAAAATGGGGTCATTTGGGGGGGTTTTGTGCTATCTTAGAATTTTAGGGCCTCCGAAACTGTGATAGGTAGTCAGGAGTGAAATCAACAATTTACGCCCTTGGAAAGCCTGAAAGTGGAGGTTGGATTTCGGGGTCCTGTACTCGGCTAGACTGCAAAAAAGTCTCACACATGGGGTATCCCTGTACTCAGGAGAAGCAGCAGAATGTATTTTGGGGTGTCATTTCACATATACACATGGCATGTGTGAGCAATATATCATTTAGTGACAACTTTCTGTAAAAAAACAACAAAAAAAAAAGAAATAATAATTTTCCCGACACTTGTAGCAAAATATAAAATATTCCATGGACTCACCATGCCTCTCAGCAAATAGCTTTGGGTGTCTACTTTTCAAAAAGGGGTCATTTGGGGGGTGTTTGAACAGTCCCGGCATTTTACGCTCAATCTTAGCCACACATCACCCACTCTTCTAACCACTTGAAAACCAAGCCTTTTCTGTGCCTTTTTGTTTACATGAAAAAATATTTTTTTTTTACTAGAAAATTACTTTGAACCCCCAAACATTATATATTTCTTTAAAGCAGAGGCCCTATAGAATAAAATGGTGGATGTTGCAATTTTTTTTGTCACACGGTATTTGCGCACAGATTTTCCAAACGCAATTTTTGCGAAAAAAATACATTTTTTTTAAATTTATTGCACAAATACACTATATAATTCCAATTTGTTTGGTAAAATTTAAAAGATGATCTTATGCCGAGTTCATAGACACCTGACATGACATGCTTTAAAAATTGCGCACACCTGCGCAGCGGCAAAAACGTACGTACATTTTTAAAAACCTTTAAAAGTCTCTACAGGTTACCACTTTAGACTTACAGAGGAGGTCTACTGCAAGAATTACTGCACTCGATCTGGCGATCGCGGCGATACCTCACATGCATGCTGAAATTGCGGTTTACATATGACACTAGACCAACGCTTGCGTGTGCCATTGCGCGCAAGCACGGGGGAAAGGGGGCGGAGCTCGATTTTTTTTTTTTTTTTTTTTTTTGCTCTTTTATGTTATTTTGACACCTTTCCTTTAATTTTTTTTTTTTTAAATCATTTTTATTGCTATCACAGTGAATTTAGATATCCCCTATGATAGCAATCGGTAGTGACAGGTACTCTTTTTTTTAAAAATTGGGGTCTTTTATACTCTAGATCTCTCCTCTGACCTTAATGCTTCTGACCACGCCAAAATTGGTGTGATAAAATACTTTCCCAATTTCCCAATGGCCCTGTTTATTTCTGGCGAAAAAGAAGTCATGAAATGCTCGTAGCCTCCGGCATCTTAGGCCATAGAGATGATTGGAGCCATTCTAATCTTCAATTAGCTCTATGGTTAGATAACTGAACCACCGGCTGCACTCTCGGGTTAACTGGTGGGACAGGAGAGCCCGGGAAAAACCACGGAAGGCTGCGGAAGGCGGCGGTGGGGGGGGAGGCCCCTCCCACTGCATGTAAAAGCAGTCTAGCGGCCAATTACCTGCTAGGATTGCTTTTACATGTAAGCCGACCGCTGGCTGTAAAAAACTATACCAAGATGATGCCTAAATCTGCAGGCATCATCCTGGTATAACCACTCAAAGTCCAGCAACGTACCAGTACATTGCTAGTCCTTGTTTGGCATATAGGTTTTTTTTTTTTTTCATGCAGCCTGTGGGCTGAACGGGAAAAAAGAGAACCTATCAGAAATCAGCACAGGAATAATGCGTAGTATTACTCATCATTAACCGCCCAAACAACCACCCACTGAATTTAATGATGGGTATACACGGCACTATCCACGTATACCAAAATAGGATTTTAACTGCAGTGCTGAAATCAGAAAATCACCACAGCTGCTATCAGCAAAGGTATCCATATATGCTGAGCGCAAACACTGTTTGTGTCAGAATATATAAAATCAATGCGTGGTAGCCGACAAGTACCTGCAAGAGAAACAGGTCACAAAAGAATGAAAAAACAAAGTACATTAAAAAAAAGTACATTAGGAAGAGTAGGACATATAAAATGACTGACAACAACAAAAGTTTTTGGATTCTCATCATTAACCGCCCAAACAACCACCCACTGAATTTAATGATGGGTATACACGGCGCTATCCACGTATACCAAAATAGGATTTTAACTGCAGTGCTGAAATCAGAAAATCACCACAGCTGCTATCAGCAAAGGTATCCATATATGCTGAGCGCAAACACTGTTTGTGTCAGAATATATAAAATCAATGCGTGGTAGCCGACAAGTACCTGCAAGAGAAACAGGTCACAAAAGAATGAAAAAACAAAGTACATTAAAAAAAAGTACATTAGGAAGAGTAGGACATATAAAATGACTGACAACAACAAAAGTTTTTGGATTCTCATCATTAACCGCCCAAACAACCACCCACTGAATTTAATGATGGGTATACACGGCGCTATCCACGTATACCAAAATAGGATTTTAACTGCAGTGCTGAAATCAGAAAATCACCACAGCTGCTATCAGCAAAGGTATCCATATATGCTGAGCGCAAACACTGTTTGTGTCAGAATATATAAAATCAATGCGTGGTAGCCGACGAGTACCTGCAGGAGAAACAGGTCACAAAAGAATGAAAAAACAAACAAAGGACATCTAAATGTACAGTAAGAAGAGTAGAAGGACATATAAAATGACTGACACAACAACAGTTTTTGGATCCTTTTATTTTTCTTTCTAACTGTTTCTTCATGTCTTGATTTGGGACTGCGATCTTCTGCGATCTTCTCTTCCAGCTTGGGTCTCTCAAAATGTCGATGGACATCCAACATCCTTCGAGACCCTGTGTTTGTGTGCCCTACACTGTGTCGTGCTGTACCCTACACTAATACTCCACTAGTGTATGGTAGCGCTCAAAACATTCCCCGATGCAGAGACCAGGTTGGTCAGGACATTTGGGACAATAATAACGGGTGTCACGCCTAAATCCGCGCCTGCGACAGACACGACATCTTCTTTGGGGCCATCTTTGGGTAGGGGTACTCGGGAGGGCATAAGGAAAATGCCTCTCATGCAGCCGGCTCACTGCATCTGGAAGGGGAAGTTGGGCAGGCATGCCTCCTGGGTACAGGTAGGCAAGGATGATCTCTTCCTGGAATTCTCGGAAAGATCCAGTTCGTCCTGACGCCTTGTATAGGACAAAGGCGTTCAGCATCGCCAATTGGAATAAATAAACAGACACTTTTTTGTACCAGCGTCTGGCTTTACGGGCAACTAAATACGGCGCCAAAATCTGGTCGTTAAGGTCCACCCCTCCCATGTTAAGGTTATATTCGTGGACACAGAGGGGTTTCTCCACAACGCCAGTTGCCGTAGTGATTTGGATTGTCGTGTCTGCGTGAAGGGAGGACAGAACATAAACATCCCGTGTATCCTTCCACTTCACCGCAAGCAATTTGTCCGTTTTCAAGCAGGCTCTCGCCCCCCGACTAAGACGGGAATCTACAAGCCGTTGGGGGAAGCCCCGGCGATTAGGTCGCACGGTGCCACATGCGCCAATTTGTAATTCGAGCAGGTGACTAAATAGTGGCATGCTTGTATAAAAGTTGTCCACGTACAAATGGTACCCCTTTCCGGATAAGGGTGACACCAAGTCCCAAACGATCTTACCGCTGCTCCCTATGTAGTCTGGGCAGTTGGGGGGCTCCACACAGCTATCTTTTCCCTCATAGACCCGGAAACTAACTGTATAGCCTGTGGCCCTGTCACACAATTTATACAGTTTGACCCCGTATCTGGCACGCTTGCTGGGGAGGTACTGTTTCATAGCAAGGCGGCCAGTAAATTTAATCAGGGACTCGTCAACGCAGACAACTTGCTCGGGGGTAAACAAGGCTGCAAACCGCTGATTGAAGTGGTCTATGAGGGGCCGAATTTTGTGGAGCCGATCGTATGCAGGGTCTCCCCGAGGACGACAGATTTCATTGTCGCTGAAATGCATGAATCGCAGAATTTGCTCATATCTCGCCCTGGACATGGAGGCAGAGTACATGTGATGCATATGGTGAAGTGGGCTAGTGGACCAATATAGCCGCAATTCACTCTGTTTAGTTATGCCCATGTGGAGGGAAAGACCCAGAAAGATCTTAAATTCGGAAACCGTTAAAGGTTTCCAGCCGAATTGTCTGGCAAGGGGCGAATTTGGGTTGGCGGCGATAAATTGTTGAGCATATAAATTTGATTGATCCACAATAGATCTGAAAAGATCTTCCGTGAAGAACAGCTCAAAAAAGTTCAGGGGCGTAAAACCAGCTGTCTCCACGTGGATTCCAGGTTGGGCGGTGAATGGGGGAAGTACTGGCGCTGTAGTATCAGTGGGTTGCCAATTAGGAAATGCCAGCGCATCAGGGAGGGCACTATGGGCTCTACGGGCCTGTCTTCGAATACGCGGTGGCTGCGGGCCACTACTTGTGCTAGCCACCGCACCAGCTTCAACTGCACTTAGGGGACTCGCCACGTCACCAGGTCTTACTGCAGTGCTGGTTGTACTAGGTCCAGGGTGTACTAGGCCGCTGGCGCTTGCCAGGTCGCCAGAAGGATGAGCGGCACTAGTACCCACACTCTGCTCCATACGAGCACCCTGCGATTCCTGCATCTCAACAACACCAGAATGGGGTCGGGTACGCCTGGGTCTAACAGGGACCCATCTGTCGTCGGAGCTATCTGTCAGGGAGCCGCTGCTGTCATTTGGTTCGTATACTGACCCTGATTCTGCCGGTGAGGCTTCCCCATCGCTCTCACCTGACATGGTCATTATACTGTAAATAGCTTCATCACTGTACGAACGTTTAGACATTTTGGTAACTAAATTTACCCGTACAGTGATGCGACTCACAGGTAATAAAAGCACCTGGTTGTCGAAGATTTTTTCAAGCGCTACCAAAAAAACTGCTAATGCTAGCAGGGATCAGGCCTGACTCTGCTAACACAGCGGTTTTGTGTCTTGTGTTTTTTTGTAAGTGACAGTAATCTGTTGATTACTACACTTACCTGGGTGAAAGGGTTAAACGCAGGTGCTGGCAGGAATCAGTGCTGATCGTGCAAACACTGCGTTTTGGGAACCCTAAACTATGGGGGCGCTAGTATAGTTCTGATCAGATCAGATATTGATCTGTTCAAACACTATACTAGAAATGGAAGTGTATGTGCGTGCGTGCGTGCGTGTGTGTGTGGCAATCAAGGGGTTATTTCTAAACTATGCGCTGGGGATCTGGGGGGGGGGGTGGCGGGGACCCTAAACCTCCTTTGGGAAAGAAACTAGCTAGCTAGCACAACCTCAAGTCACAATGACACCAATACAAAATACAGTAAAAACAGTATATTATGTGTGTATTAGTGCTAATGTGACAGAGGGTGTAGGGGTTAACGGGATGTGATCAGGGGGGGATCAGGGGTTTAAATCTTTATTGGAAGGGGCTGGCGGGTATCCTAAGGATAAAAGGAACGGTGGCAAGCGCTAAACCTGGTCACAAGTCACACTTATACGGGTATATAGAAAATGCTATATACTGTATACAGTGTGCGTTGTGGCAGGGGGTGTAGGGGTGATCAGGGGGGGATCAGGGGATTAAATCTTTATTGGGCGGGTGGGGGGGACCCTAAACCTGCTTGGGACACAAACTTAGTCGCCTGCGCTAATTCTGATCACAATCACACTAATACAAAAATACAAAAACACAGTATATTACGTTTGTATTAGTGCTGATGTGACAGAGGGTGTAGGGGTTAACTAGCGGTGATCAGGAGGGGATCAGGGGGGATCAGGGGCTCAAATCTTTATTAGGGGGGGGTGGCGGGTAATTCAAGTGGAAAAGGGGGGGTCGCAAGCGCTAGACCTGACCACAAATCACACTTATACGGGTATATAGCAAAATGCTATATACTGTATACGGTGTGTGTTATGGCAGGGGGTGTAGGGGTGATCAGGGGGGGGTCAGGGGCTTAAATCTTTATTGGTCGGGTGGCGGGGACCCTAAACCTTCTTGGGACAGAAACTTAGTCGCCTGCGCTAATTCTGATCACAATAACACTAATACAAAAATACAATAACACCGTATATTGCGTTTGTATTAGTGCTGATGTGACAGAGGGTGTAGGGGTTAACGGCGGTGATCAGGGGGGGTTCAGGGGGGATCAGTGGGTTAAATCTTTATTAGGGGGGGGTGGGGGGTAATTTGAGTGGAAAAGGGGGGGTCGCAAGGGCTACACCTGTTCACAAATCACACTTATACAGGTATATAGGTATATGCTATATGCTGTATATAGTGTGTGTTGTGTCAGGTGCTGTAGGGGTTAATTGGGGGGGCGATCGGGGGTGAAATGTGCCTATCTAACTGTGTGTGGGTGTGCTTGGTGCAATACTCACAGTAAGATGTGCTCTCCTCTCACGCTGGATCCAAAAAGACCGTTGTGGGGGGAGGGCACATCTCCTCTAAGCCTGTGTTTACATTTCACAGGCTTAGAGGATGATCTGATTGGGCAGGACCGATCAACAGGTCCAGACCAAAAATGATTGGCCTGGACCTGATGACTGATCGGTTCTGAACCCAATCGAGTCATCGGCGGCGGCGGCGGGGCACGGGAGCGCGCACAGGGCCGGCAAAAAGTGCTGACGTAGGCCTACGTCAGTTTGCCTGGCCGGGGCTGAGTGCCGACGTAGATCGTCGTGCGCCGGTCGTTAAGTGGTTAAGATGTGTAAGGAAGCTTTGTGTTTATGATGTCCAGTAAAGTTTTGTTTTATCAAAACTGCTCTTGGTGCCTGCTTTTCATTGTAAATATTCACGAGATATGTCAGTGGCTGTCCAGTATACCTGAATTATAAATTTTGTTGTTATTCACCATTTGATACAGAGAGCATGCCATTGGTCAATACCTTAGCTGAGGGGCAAGAATACAGCGCTAGTATGGCCGAGAGAATCGGTCCCTGGAAGCCAAACTTATGGAGCGTTGCTCTAAGGTACCCCCAGTGGACTCTGTAGAACGCCTTCTCCGCATCTATAGATAGAAGGAGAGAAGGTGTTCGACTACATTTGGCATGGTGGATAAGGTTGATCATACGACGGGTAGCGCCCGAGGGTTGACGGCCTTGCATAAAGTCAGATTGGTCAAGGGCAATCAGGGAGGGAAGTATAGTTTGGAGTCTAGTTGCTTGGAGTTTTGCGTAGATTTTTACATCCACATTGAGGAGAGAAATCGGGCGGAAATTAGAGGGGGTGTTGGGGGCTTCCCAGGTTTGGGGATAGTGACAACATGGGCCATTAGCATTTCCTTAGAGAATGAACCACTAGTGACTGCTGCTTGGAACACAGAAAGGAGGTGTGGGGACAATATGGGGAGGTAGGTTTTAAAGTATTCTGAGGAGAGACCATCAGGACCAGGGGATTTGCCATTTGGTAATGAGTGTATGACTGAGGAAATTTCCTCAATGGTAAAGGGTGCATTTAAGGTGTCAAGTTGGGACGTCGAGAGGGATGGGAGATGGAGCTTGGAGAGGAAATCAGTAATGTTAGCACTTGTGGGTTGTGGGGTATTAGCGCAGTTCGATAAGTTATAAAGGGAACCGTAGTAGTCCGGGAATGCGTCAGCTATCGCTTGGGGGAAGTAAAGTTGGTCTGGGTGTGGGGATGGGTGAGGGAGGAGATTTTCATTTTTGCCCCCCGATTGGCCAAGACTTTACCGGCCCTATTGTTGTTGGCATAATAGGTGAGTTTTAGTTTACGCATGTAGAGATCGTGTTGGGAAGATAAGAGTTCTCTAAGGGAATGACTGAGGGTGGCTAGTCTATCCGGTAGAGCTTGGGTAGGGAAGGATTGATTTTGGGCATCCAGGGAGCGGATGTCAGCAAGCAGGGTATCCAGTTTAGAACGATATGCTTTACGGACTTGGGAGTTACGTTTAAGAAGTATGCCTCTCATAAACACTTTATGAGCGCACCAGTTGTTAAATATGTTGGTATCTGAGGGGGAATTAAGTGTGAAGATTTGTGGCAAATTCTGGGAGACAAGTTGTTGAGTGTTAGGGTCCTGGAAAAGGGACGCATTACACCTCCAAACTCTTGCCGTGGAAAAGGAATTACCATCCTCAATTTGGAGCAATATCGGAGCATGATCTGACCATATTATATCATGGATAGAGGCAGCAGAGACTCTTTGGAGTAAAATTTTGTCTACAAGAAAGAAGTATGAGTTGTGACACGGGGAGTAATAGGTATAGAACCTGTCAGTAGAGTTCAAGCAACGCCAGGCATCGTACAGATCCTTAACCTCAAGCAGATCCCCCAGGGAGAGGGAACGCCTGCTGTGAGGGGAGGATGTGTCGAGGTCCGGGTTGACCGGCACGTTCAGATCGCCACAGACAAGTAGGTTACCATATTTGGAGGAGGAAACCTTCTTTAGCAGTTTACGGAGAAATTTTTTCTGCCGTACATTAGGTGCATAAATTGATACTAACGTAAGAGGAAGATTGTTGATAATACATTTCAAAATAATATACCGACCATCAGGATCAATCGTGGAGTCCGTGAGGGAGAACGTGATGGTGTCACAGATAGCAATAAGAACCCCTCTCTTTTTTTCAGGTGCAGAGGCTTGGAAGATGTGTGGGAAAGCCGGATGAGAACAGTTCGGGGACGCATGGAGGTTGAAGTGAGTTTCTTGTGCCCATGTACCTAATACCCATGGTAGGGGGATGAGGAAGGTGTCAGAGTTCAGTAGATGTAGAGTAGGCAGAAGAAAGCTGAGGTAGGAGTCCCGTAGAGAAGATGAGGATAGGCCATTAACACAGGGATTGGTGTCCAGGTTGCATGCCAAAAGGCAGCAATTATTGCCATCGTTGGAAGCAATGGGATGGGAACGGGATGTTGAAATTGAGTGGGTAAAAAGAAGTTTGGTACAAAAAAAACAGACGTGCAGTAGAAAAGTGAATCTGTCCGTATGGATGCAAAAACAGTATGAAAAAAAAAAATGCAACAATAAGAAAAGTGGCCTTGGTAGGGCCAGGGCAGTGATCACTGCAGGGTACGGAGGGTAGAGGGTACATCAACATGTACCCGCAGCACTCTCAGGGAATGAAAGATGATGAGGTAGGTAGCAAGTCCTCCCTAGCTCCCTTATTCTTCTTGGAAGACTTTTTGTGGGAGACTGTGTGCCATTCTTGGCGAAGGTGAGTGGGTGGGGGAGGAGCCACATTCCTGTGTCCATCCTGTTCTTCAGGCAGGAAGTTCCAGGAACGAAGAAGGCGAATTCCTTCCTCCAAGGAGGAAACAATGTGCTTTAAACCGTTGTGGGTTATTTCCAACTTAGCTGGGTATTTCCAGCGGTAGATAAGCTTATGGTTGCATAAGGCCTTTGTGATGGAGGAGCAGGGCCGGATTAAGAGCATCATGGGCCTGGTGCTGAGGATTTTGGTGGGCCTTTTTATAAAAACAAATAAAATGAAAAACAAAATAAAAAATAAAATGAAAACGCAAACATTTTTTTGTTAAAACAAATTAAAGAGAGTAAGAGATGGGCTGAGAGAGAGAGAAGGGGGTTGAAAGAGAGAGAGGGGGCTGAAACGAGGGGATGAGAGAGAGAGGGGTGAAAGTGAGAGTGAGAGAAAGAAAGAGAGAAAGAGGGGGTGAGAAAAATGGGGATAGAGAGAGGGTGAGAGAGAGAGTGGGTGGTAGGAAAGAGGGGGGTAAGGGGGAGAGAGAGAGAGAAAGGGTAGAGGGGAGGTGAGTCTGTGGGGGGGGGGGGGGGCACAGTATAGTACAATACATGGGGTAATAGCAAAGTACAGTACATTACATGGTGGGCACAGCACACTAAATGGTGGATACATGGATACAGCACATTACATGGTGGGCACAACACATGACATAGTGGGCACTGCACAGCACATGACATGGTGGGCACAACACCTCACATGGTGGGCACATCACCTTATATGGTGGGCACAGCACATGACATGGCTGGCACAGCTGAACACATTACATTTTGGGCACTGCACATTACAAGTGGGCACTGCACATCATATGGTGGGCACAGCACAATATATGGTGGGTACTGCACATGGCATGGTGGGCACTGGACAGCACATTACCTGGTGGGCACTCCACGGCACCACAATACATTGTGGGTGCACCACATTTCATGGTGAGCACTGCACATGACATGGTGGGCACTGCAAAACACAGCACATTACATGGTGGGCAAAGCACATGACATGGTGAGCACTGCACGGCACAGCACATTTTATAGTGGGTACTGCACGGCACACGACATGGTGGGAAATACACAGCACATTACATGGTGGGTACAGCACATTACATGGTAGGCATTGCATTGTGCAGCACATGACAAGGTAGGCACAACACAGCACATGACATGGTGGGCACTGAACAGCAATTGACATGAGAGGCCTTCATGGCATAGCACATTACATGGTGGGCAATACACATGACATGGTGGGCAGTGCACAGCACATTACATGGTGGGAACTGTATATGACATGGTAGGCACTGCTGCACAGCACATTACAGGGTGGGCACAACGCATTAAATGCTGGGCACAGCAAATTACATGGTGGGCACTGCATGTGACATGGTGACCACTGCACAGCACATTACATGGTGGGCACTGCATGGCATAGCAGATGACATTGTGGGCTCTGCACAGCACATGACATGATGGACACTGCTGCATAGCACATTACACAGTGGGCAAAACACATTGCATGCTGGGCACAGCACATGACATGGTGGGCACTGCACGTGACATGGTGGCCACTGCATGGCACAGCACATGACATGGTGGGCACTGCACATGACATGGTGGGAACTGCACATGACATGGTGGGCACTGCACGTGACATGGTGGCCACTGCATGACACAGCACATGGCATGATGGGCACTGCACATTACATGGTAGGCCCTGCATGGCACAGCACATTACATGGTGGGAACTGCATGGTACAGCACATGACATGGTGGACACTGCATGGTACATCATATGGCATAGTGGGCACTGCTCATAAAATAGTGGACACTGCATGGCACAGTATATTACATGGTGGGCACTGCATATTACATGGCAGGCACTGCATGGCACAGCATATGACATGGAGGGAACTGTATGGCATAACACATTACATTGTGGGCAAAAGGGAACACATTACATGGTGGGAAGCAGCAGTCTCTCCCACAATCATCACAGCCCCCAGGAGAGTTTTTGCACAATCCTCTCTTCCTAATAAGTTTACTAACCTCAGCAGCATGAAATATTTCCTTTCTCCCGGGCTTCTGCTGGTTAGTATGACATCAGCACCCCTCCCCCAGACAGCTGCCTGCATCTCCTTTACACTGAGGATCTGTGTGAGTGTAACAGATCCTGTTATAGGAGCCAGGCATCGGCAGGAACCGGACTCAGCTGCAGCAGCTGAGACTTCTTTCCTTCACGTGTGCAGTGCAGAGTGGGATTCTCCTTCTTCAAGACAGCACAGGTAGATATCGATAAGCCACTGGCATTGGCCTATATTCAGGGAGGGGCCTGGAGCTGCAGCTCCAATAGCCCCTATGTTAATCCGGCCCTGTGGAGGAGAGATTGCGGCATCTCTGGAGGGTGAATTGGGATAGATCAGGTAAAACCTGAAGGTTGGCAGCTTGAGGTGGCAGATCAATGCTGACAGGATATTTTCCTTCTCTTGAAAAAAGTGTATGTGCATCAGCACAGCTCGGGGGGGTTTCAGAGGGCAGGAAGGAGGGTTTGGGGACCCGATGGATCCTGTCAATTGTTAGATCCGCAGAGGAGAGGGAGGGGAGCACCGCAAGGAAAAGGTCTTTGGCAAAATGGGGGAGTTGTTGCGGCAGGATATTCTCAGGGATACCATGGATCTTCATATTGTTCCTGCGGGTCTGTCCTCCAGATCAGCTATTTTTGCTTGCATAGAGGAGATAACTTCATGATGAGCGGAATGGGAGTCCACCAATGTGTTAAATGAGGAGTTAAAGTCACACATTTGTTGTTCAACGTGGTTAACCCTATCCCCCATGTCTGCTTTGCACTCTCTGATGCAGGATTGCATATCAAGGTGGATGGATGTTCTAAGGGATTGGAGCATTTCCTTCATTAGCGCTACTGAAAGTGGTTGGTCAGAAGAGGGAAAGTTCAGGAAGGGGTCCGGAGATGGAGCCGCAATGGTGTCCATGGGGGAGATGGAGGCCTTATGATGGGGATGCTCAATCCGCGGCCTAGATTTGACTGGGCTTCTGGATGTGGGAGAGGAGGGCTCAGAGTGAGGAGGAGAGGAGGAAGGCTGAGCACTTGCCTGATGTTGCAGATGCAGCTGCTCCTGAGTGGATCCCACCACGGATGGACGTGGATGCGGAGCTGGCAGGTTGGAGCTTGTCAGCGGTGCCATGTTGGCTGTGTCCACGCTGCATGATGAGGAAGAAGGCTGAGAGTGTCTGCACTGGCGGAGGATCCAGGCGGTGTCTCCTCATATCCCGGAGCGGCGAGCAGTGCGGGGAGTCTAGCGGGCGATTTGCGGTGAGTCGGGCGGGAGAGGGAGGTTAGATGTGTGCCGATTTGTCCCTGTGTGGAGCAGAGCTCAGAAGCTATGCGGCCATGTTCGTTGGCGATCGCCATGCCCCCCGGGGCCATAGGTTTTAACAAGCGATTCATCCCAGTGTAGGGTAGACACACAGAAATGTGAGTTCTTTTAAATATGTTTCAATAAATCATTGATTATACGGATTTACACTATGGAATCCTTCCTTCTCTTTTTTTAACCCTACCTGGTATACCTCTGAGAATATAATATTAGGGATGATCGAACTTTTGAAAAGTTCGGTTCGACCAGAACACCCAAACTTCCCAAAGGTTCAGCCCGGATTTCAGAACCCCATTGAAATCAATGGAACCAGAACTTCGGTAATCAAAAAACACAATTTTGAAGCCCTAAAACCCAATAAATACCCCTAAAAAGTGCCTAGGGTTCTGGGTCATGCCCCAGGGACTATTAACCACTTTACCACCGGAGGATTTTGCTGTCTTCCGTCCAGGCCACTTTTTGCGATTCGGCGCTGTGCGACTTCAACTGACAATTGCGCGGTCGTGCGACGCCGTACCCAAACGAAATTTACGTCCTTTTTTTCCCACAAACAGAGCTTTCTTTTGGTGGTATTTGATCACCTGTGCGATTTTTACTTTTTGCGCTATAAACAAAAAAAGAGCGTTTATTTTGAAAAAATAACAATATTTTTAACATTTTTTTATATGAAATTCCCCCCAAAAAAGATGTAAAAACCAATTTTTTTAAAAATTTTTGGCCAATTTGTTTTATGCTACATATGTTTGGTAAAAAAAATCGCAATAAGCGTATTTTGATTGGTTTGCGCAAAAGTTATTGCGTTTACTAACAAAGGGAAAGATTTCTGTCATTTTTGGTGTTTTTTTTTTAACGCGTAATGGCGGCGATCTGCGATTTTTTTTGCGGGACTGCGACATTGCGGCGGACAGACCGGACCCCTGACTGACATTTTTGACACTTTTGGGGGTACCAGTGACATTACTGCAGTAATCAGTGCTATAAATATGCACTGTTACTGTAAAAATGACACTGGCAGGGAAGGGGTTAATTTTATTGGAGAGGGAGGGGTTAATGTATGCCTGGTGCTTACTGACGTGTAGGGGGGGAGGTGACTGTGTGAGTCATGGACAGATCGGATGTCCAGCTATGCTGAACAGTCCGATCTGTCACTCCCTGTCACTATGGAGATCCGCCCGCTGTGTTTACACACAGCGGGCGGATCTCCAGACTCGATCCCCGACGATCGGGTAAGAGCAGCGGCGATCGCCGCTGCTCCTCCCCTGGCCCGACTCCCGCTGTGAATGAAAACAGCGGGAGCGAGCCTCCGGCGGCGCACAAGCGCCGCCCAGAAGGGGGAGTGTCCAGTCACGTTAATACTACGTGGCTGGACGATAACGAACCACTCTGCCACAGTAGTATTACTGTGAGCGGTTGCAGAGTGGTTAATCACACAAAAAAAAGTTCTTAAAAATTGTAATTTTTGATAGAAAGCCAATTATTGAAAAAATTATTGAAAAAAAAATAGATTTCTTTGAATTTAGTGTCTTGGGGGTCTAAAAAGTTTACCTGTGGAGTTTCAGCTCTGTAGCATGTCCAGAACCAGAAAAAAAAAAAGATTGTTTGTATTAGAATTGCAGTAGAGCAGGATAGTGGCTCCGCTATTTTCACACCTGGCCGTTTTTGTTGCAGGCGTTTATAGGGCTTTTTTGTGGATGTGTTTGGAGGCAGGCATGACATCTGAACTTCTGTGTAGGGGTATATACACACACATGTATATATATATACACATACACATATATAGGTGTGAAAGTAGCAGAACCCTATGCCTGCGTTAATTAAATAATTTGCAGGCATAGGGCTACGCTCCTATCACACCTATATGTGTGTATGTGTATAAATACATATATGTGTGTGTGTGTATATATACCCCTATACAGAAGTTCAGATCTTATGCCTGCCTCCAAAGATGCCCAAAAAATGCCCATAAAAACGCCTGCAACAACACACCTGGGCGTTTTTGTTGCAGGCGTTTTTTTGGGCATTTTTTGGGCGTCTTTGGAGGCAGGCATAACATCTGAACTTCTGTATAGGGGTATATATACACACACACTTATATGTATTTATACACATACACACATATAGGTGTGATAGGAGCGTAGCCCTATGCCTGCAAATTATTTCATTAGCGCAGGCATAGGGTTCTGCTACTTTCACACCTATATATGTGTATGTGTATATATACATACATGTGTGTGTGTATATATACCCCTACACAGAAGTTCAGATGTCATGCCTGCCTCCAAAGATGCCCAAACAATGCCCCAAAAAATGCCTGCAACAAAAACACCCAGGTGTGAAAGTAGCGAAGCCACTATCCTGCTCTACTGCAATTTTAATAGAAACGATCTTTTTTCTATGGCGTTCACCCTGACATGGAAGGGTTTGGTCACCCTGCCATAGCAGTCAGAGTCAATTAACTCTACACTACACTACGGTCCCCCTGACACTTAACACTTTCCCTACAGAAACTAGATTATTAAATCTAACTATAGTGGAAAATAGTACCCTAACTACACTAGATATCCCTTTCCTCACACTAATAATTGCTAAATGACACTTTGAAGCAGGAGTAACAGAACTGCTTCCACTCTCTTCCACATCCCTGTATTACAATGCTAGAGATTTGGCGGGGCTATCTTATATACTGGGGGGCATATTCACTACTGATTGGCCTCTGGACCCCCTAGTCACTCCAATCACATTCCTAGCATTCTCCCACCCCCTCAATTGGCTTTTACTGATGCTTCTGTTCCAATCACGGGCTTTTAAAGCCCAGTTCCTGTCCCATTGCATTTTGATCCGTTCTGGTTGCCAAATTCTGAACTTTTTCAGCAAAAAGTTTGAAATTCAGCCGAATTTCGAACAGTCAATGTTCGGGTCGAACCGATGGTCGACCCGAACCGTTCGATCATCCCTATATAATATCTATGGAGAAAGTCGGAAGAGCAAATCTGTGAATTTTAGACCATCCTGCTGGAGAATATTTATACTATTTGAAGTGTGTTTGCTGGTTTATAATTTGATTGGCTCTATTTCTGGTAAATCAGTTTGGGGGATACGTTGGAAGGAGCACACTGGGTGTTTTTTCACGAGTGGACACTGAAGAGAAAGCATTGTTTATACTTTGGGACTCTTTTACACTGATTGTTTTTTAAATCATTTTTTTCACAAGATTTTTCTATATGAATTGAAAGGTTTTTACCATACTTTGCAGTTTTTTAGGATTAACATATTTATGAATTATTTACACAGTTTTTGTGATATTTAAGAATTTTTTGCTTATTTATTTTACACTTGCACTTTTTTTTTCTCTCCTTTGACACAGTGTACATTGCACTTTAGAAAACTTTTTTTTACAAAACAATCTTTTACACCAATCTAATTAGCATTTGAAATTTTGGAAGTTTGTGATATAATAATAGTTTTGATATACATCTTCATGTATTGATTACAAGGGTTGGGTCAACTGGAGAGGGATACAAACGTGTGCTGATTATTTTATGTTTCATTGTATTAGTACTGTTATAAACTTTTTGCAGGTTATTGTCTTATTATGGTTGACATTTGATTGCAGCAAAAACGCTGTAAGGCTGACATAGTTGCTTTCATTTATAATTGATTATCGTTCCAACAGCTTATAACTGCACTAAAGTAATTATTTGTGAATGGCAATTGCAGCAGATTTATAAATGGAGCATCAAGGTTACTCAATAATTGGCATACATGCAAAATAAGGGTTATTAACGGTCACAAAACATGTTTCAATCTCAATTACAATCCAGAATATGCTTTGCTTTATAAAATTACCATGCAGCTTCTAAATCTTTAAAAAGGCAGAGCTATACATTTTACTTACTATAACTAACTTAGTGAGGCAGCCATAGGTTAGTTTTAATAAAATAATTTCTATGTAGGGATACAACCATCAGCAGGAGTAATTTGCTCCTTATGTCCTAGTGATTTCCAGGCAGTGCTTCAACCTGCTAGTGTGTCCTCTTGAAACTAGTTTGTCCCTTTTGTGTGAATTTAAAGTGAACCTATTCTAAACCTTACGTTAGTAAACTCACATTTGAATAGAATATAATTTTTTTTGGACGGCTCAGGAACCAAGGGCACTCTATTATTCAATTATTGATATCAGATAAGATGTCAAAGTTTAAAATTGCATTGGTTAACGTGTTTACGCCCGCCCGCCGCAGATGTACTGCGGCAGGCAGCCGCTCCCAGACAAATCGCCGTACATGTACGTCGCTCGCTCTCGGGGGGTCTAGGGGGCAAGCGCGTGCCACCGGAGGCACACTTCCGCCCCCGCTCATCAGCAGGGAAGCCGATGCTGCGATTGCTCCCCAGTCATTCCCCGCTGAGAGAGAAGGACGGTCGGCTGTTGTAAACACAGCCGATCGTCCTTCTCCCTGTGATAATCATAGAGCACATGTGATCCTGCTATATAGGATCACATGTCTCTCTGGTCATTTCAAAAGCCACACCCCCCCACAGTTAGAATCACTCCCCTAGGCTTACATTTAATCTTTTGATCACTCACAGGGTTAACCCCCTGCCCTGCCAATGGCATTATTACAGTAACAGTGCATATTTTTAGCACTGATTACTGTAGTAATGTCACTGGTACCCCCAAAAGTGTCAAAAATGTTAGTTAGGGGTCCGATCTGTCCGCCGCAATGTCGCAGTCCCGCAAAAAATCGCAGATCGCCACCATTACTAGTAAAAAAAAAAAAAACAATAAAAATGACATAAATGTTTCCCATAGTTAACCAATCAGAATACGCTTATTGTGATTTTTTTTGTGAAAAATATGTAGTAGAAAACAAATTGGCCTAAAAATGTAAAAACAATTTTGTTTTTTAAATTTTTTGGGGGAATGTTATATAGCAGAATATGAAAAATATTGTTTTTTTTTTTTTCAAAATTGTTTATAGCGTAAAATATAAAAGTCGCACAGGTGATCAAATACCACCAAAAGAAAGCTCTATTTGTGGGAAAAAAAGGACGTAAATTTAGTTTGGGTACAGCATCGCACGACTGTGCAATTGTCCGTTAAAGTAATGCTGTGCCGAATTGCAAAATAGGGCCTGGTCAGGAAGGGGGTAAAATCTTCCGGGGCTGAAGTGGTTTATATATTATTTTAATGTTAAGGGTATATTGAGAAAGGATGCCACACCACAGGCTTTGTTTAAGCAGAGAAGTTCAAAAGTAACAAAGATGAGTTCAAGGTTCTCATTTATTTGGGCTTAAACTGCTGATTTTATTGAACTATAGTTTAATAGAAGGTTAAATCATCTTGGTTATAAATTGGCACCTTTCATTCCAAAATCAGATTTCTGCAGCTTGAAAGGTGGTCTGGTATAGAATTCCTGGGGGACCTCATGCATTATTTATATATATATATATATATATATATATATATATATATATATATATATATATATATATATATAAACATTCCTTACAAATGACATGCCATTGACAGCCTTTACTTTTTATTTAAACAGCACACAAACCCCTCCAAAGGTCCCCCAAAATCCATACACTGCAGACCCTTGGAAAGGTGCTTGTGCATGTCATTTGCTTGCAATCACAGAGATGCACACCTTCAAAGGCATTATTAAGAGTAAAAAGAAATATAGGATTAAAAACATTCATACTCACCACACAGGTGTATTCAGCATGAATCCAATGCTACATCTGTCCCCTGCTGCCTCTAAGACCAAAAATGAGCATTCAAGGACCGCTGATCTCTCATTTCTCAAACTTCACTAAGCAGAGAGCCGATGAGTTTCGGTCACGGCTCTCTGTTCTGTCCCTCCAGAACTCACTGGAATGCCGGGAAGTTCAGGGGGTGAGAATGGCTTGCACAGGCTCTCGGCAGCATGCTGAGTAGGGATGATCGAACTTTTGAAAAGTTTGGTTCGACCAGAACACCCGAACCTCCCAAAAGTTTGGCCCGGATTTCAGAACCCCATTGAAATCAATAGGACCCCAACTTCAGTAATCAAAAAACACAATTTTGAAGCCCTAAAACCCAATAAATGACCCTAAAAAGTGCCTAGGGTTCTGGGTCATACCCCAGGGACTATTAATCACAAAAAAAAAAGGTCTTAAAAATTGTCATTTTTGATAGAGAGCCAATTATTGAAAAAATTAAAAAAAAAAAAAAAAAAAAATCTTTGGATTTAGTATCTGGGGGGTCTAAAAAGTGTACCTGTGAAGTTTCAGCTCTGTAGCATGTCCAGAACCATAAAAAAAGATTGTTTGTATTTTGTCACTTATAGAACAGGTTAGTGGCTTCTCTCTTTTCACACCTTGCCGGTTTAGTAGCAAGCGTTTTTTTGGGCATTTTTTGGAGTCTTTTCAGGCAGGCAAAACATCTGAACTTGTGTATATGGGTATATATACACACATACTTATATGTATATATACACCTAGACATATATAGGTGTGATAGTAGCAGAAATATATGTTTGCGCTAATGAAATAATTAACACCAATATAGTTACGCTCCTTTCACACCTATATATGTCTAAGTGTAAAATACATATAAGTATGTGTGTATATATACCACTATACACAAGTTCAGATGTTTTGCCTGCCTCCAAAAACCCCCAAAAAATGCCTGCAACAACACACCTGGGCGTTTTTTTTTTTGGCGCTAGCGTTTTTTTGGGCATTTTTTTGGGTTCTTTGGAGCAGGCAAAACATCTGAACTTGTGTATATGGGTATATATACACACATACTTATATGTATATATACACCCAGACATATATAGGTGTGATAGTAGCAGAAATATATGCTTGTGCTAATGAAATAATTAACACCAATATAGTTACGCTCCTATCACACCTATATATGTCTAAGTGTAAAATACATATAAGTATGTGTGTATACAGTATATACCACTATACACAAGTTCAGATGTTTTGCCTGCCTCCAAAACCCCCAAAAAATGCCTGCAACAACACACCTGGGTGTTTTTTTTTGGCGCTAGCGTTTTTTTGGGCATTTTTTTGGGTTCTTTGGAGGCAGGCAAAACATCTGAACTTGTGTATAGTGGTATATATACACACATACTTATATGTATTTTACACTTAGGACATATATAGGTGTGATAGGAGCGTAACTATATTGGTGTTAATTATTTCATTAGCGCAAGTAGTGTTTTCTGCTCCTTTCACACCTATATACAGTGGGTACGGAAAGTATTCAGACCCCCTTAAATTTTTCACTCTTTGTTATATTGCAGCCATTTGCTAAAATCATTTAAGTTCATTCTTCTTCCTCATGAATGCACACATAGCACCCCATACTGACAGAAAAACACAGAATTGTTGACATTGTTGCAGATTTATTAAAAAAAGAAAAACTGAAATATCACATGGTCCTAAGTATTCAGACCCTTTGCTGTGACACTCATATATTTAACTCATGTGCTTTCCATTTCTTCTGATCATCCTTGAGATGGTTCTACACCTTCATTTGAGTCCAGCTGTGTTTGATTATACTGATTGGACTTGATTAGGAAAGCCACACACCTGTCTATATAAGACCTTCCAGATCACAATGCATGTCAGAGCAAATGAGAATCATGAGGTCAAAGGAACTGCCTGAAGAGCTCAGAGACAGAATTGTGGCAAGGCACAGATCTGGCCAAGGTTACAAAAAGATTTCTGCTGCACTTAAGGTTCCTAAGAGCACAGTGGCCTCCGTAATCCTCAAATGGAAGACGTTTGGGACGACCATAACCCTTCCTAGAGCTGGCCGTCCGGCCAAACTGAGCTATCGGGGGAGAAGAGCCTTGGTGAGAGAGGTAAAGAAGAACCCAAAGATCACTGTGGCTGAGCTCCAGAGATGTAGTCAGGAGATGGGAGAAAGTTGTAGAAAGTCAACCATCACTGCAGCCCTCCACCAGTCGGGGCTTTATGGCAGAGTGGCCCGACGGAAGCCTCTCCTCAGTGTAAGACACATGAAAGCCCGCATGGAGTTTGCTAAAAAACACCTGAAGGACTCCAAGATGGTGAGAAATAAGATTCTCTGGTCTGATGAGACCAAAATAGAACTTTTTGGCCTTAATTCTAAGCGGTGTGTGTGGAGAAAACCAGGCACTGCTCATCCCCTTTCAATACAGTCCCAACAGTGAAGCATGGTGGTGGCAGCATCATGCTGTGGGGTTGTTTTTCAGCTGCAGGGACAGGACGACTGGTTGCAATCGAGGGAAAGATGAATGCGGCCAAGTACAGGGATATCCTGGACAAAAACCTTCTCCAGAGTGCTCTGGACCTCAGACTGGGCCGAAGGTTTACCTTCCAACAAGACAATGACCCTAAGCACACAGCTAAAATAACGAAGGAGTGGCTTCACAACAACTCCGTGACTGTTCTTGAATGGCCCAGCCAGAGCCCTGACTTAAACCCAATTGAGCATTTCTGGAGAGACCTAAAAATGGCTGTCCACCAACGTTTACCATCCAACCTGACAGAACTGGAGAGGATCTGCAAGGAGGAATGGCAGAGGATCCCCAAATCCAGGTGTGAAAGACTTGTTGCATCTTTCCCAAAAAGACTCCTGGCTGTATTAGATCAAAAGGGGGCTTCTACTAAATACTGAGCAAAGGGTCTGAATACTTAGGACCATGTGATATTTCAGTTTTTCTTTTTTAATAAATCTACAACAATGTCAACAATTCTGTGTTTTTCTGTAAGTATGGGGTGCTATGTGTACATTCATGAGGAAGAAGAATGAACTTAAATGATTTTAGCAAATGGCTGAAATATAACAAAGAGTGAAAAATTTAAGGGGGTCTGAATACTTTCCGTACCCACTGTATGTGCAGGTGTATATATACATACATGGGTGTGTATATATACCCCCTATACACATGTTCAGATGTCATGCCTGACTCCAAACATGTGCTCAAAAAATCCCTATAGACGCCTGCAGCCAAAAAGCAAGCTGACAGGGGCGAAGCCATATTACTGCAGCGAAAGTGACTTCAGAGAAACTAGCTTTTCTCTATAGCGGTCACCTGATATGGAAGGGTTTGGTCACCCTGCCATAGCAGTCACTGTCAGTTCACTACACTACGGTCACCCTGGCACTTAACACTTTCCCTACAGAAACTAAATTATTAAAGCTAACTAAAGTGTAAAAGAGCACCCTAACTACACTAGATATCCCTTTCCTCACACTAATAAATGCTAAATGACACTTTGTAGCAGAAGTCCACGAACTGCTTCCCCTCTCTTCCATGTCCCTGTATAACAATGCTAGGAATTTGGCGGGGCTATCTTATATACTGGGGGGCGTATTTACTAATGATTGGTCTATGGACCCCCTAGTCACTCCAATCACATTCCTAGCATTCTCCTGCCCCCTCAATTGGCTTTTGCTAATGGTTCTGGTCCAATCATGGGCTTTTAAAGCCCATTTCCTGTCCCATTGCATTTTGGTCGGTTCTGGTTGCCGAATTCGGAACTTTTTGGGCAAAAAGTTCTAAATTCGGCCGAACCTCGAACAGCCAATGTTCGTGTCGAACCGATGGTCGACCTGAACCGTTCGATCGTCCCTAATGCTGAGCAGCTGAGCCAGCTGCAGGTCATCCATGGGGGTGGATCCTGACAATAAAGTTGAGAACTTCCAACTACTTTGGGCCAAATTACGCCTATTAAATATGTATAAATACATAAGTGGTCTATATAGTGAACTTGGTGCAGAATTATTCACTTTCAGGTCATTAGGCACTGACTTTCAGGTCATTAGGACAATGGGAACTCTTTATGTCAGAGGGAAAAGAAATTTAGCCTCCACATATGTAAAGGATTTTTCACTGTAACAGCTGTGAAAATGTGGAATAGATTCCATCAATAACCAATTCTGGCCAGCTCAGAAGATTTGGTTAAAAAAAGATCTGGATTTCTAAGAGCTGCAGGGATCAGGAAGGAATCTTTTTTCCCCTGCTGGAGCAAATTGGATCATGCTTAATAGGGATTTCTACCTTCCTCTTAATTAACTGTAGGTATAAGATTGTGTATATGGAGGTTTTATATTTGTTTTTATTTTCTGTTGGTTGAACTGAATGGCCGTATGTTTTTGTATATGTATTGTGCAAATGTAAAACTCAAATTGATAACAGTACCCTCCTTGACACAACTTCCATTTATCTAGGGCACCAGCCAGGATCACAATCTACCTCTATCTTAGATGCTGATCCATTGATGACACAGTCATGTAAATTATGGTTCCTTTTTGTTCATGGTTATGTTCACATGTTGCCTTACACAGTTCAGCCCTTTGCAGTGGCCCCTCTCTTTGTGAGCTGGCAGAAATGTCAAACAATCTAAGTGGGTGGTTACCAGAGGATAGAAGTTGAAAAACCAATGACATTGTTTCCCCAAGCTGCTCCTCTCGGGTTTATATACAATTTTTTGGCTGGAGCTTGACTGCTTCTTAATAAATAAAACTGAACTTTTCTGTATTAACTCCCTGTCTCCATGCACATTTAATAAAACATTTAAAATGTATACCTCAGTTTCTTTTAAATGTTTTAATTGCTCGTGATATCGTCACTGGCAGCCCAGATTTTTGGCATGGCTGAACACCTGGAGGAGGACCTATAATGGAACCACATATCACAACCAATGTGCTTGATTGTGCCAAAGGAAACATGATTCATTGGAAAGTAGTGGCATTGGTGGGCGAATCTGTGGGCAGTGAAGAACCATGCTGTCACCTAGAAGTACACTTGTATAAAGTACTCAAAACCCATACTTGAGTAAAAGTACAAGTGCTCGATCAAAAAGTGACTTGAGCAGAAGTGGAAGTGCTCTATCAAAAAGTGACTGAAGTACTAAAGTATTCAACATTTTTTGTACTTAAGTAGTGCAAGTAGTTTTTTTTTTAAATTTTGCTACTCAAGTACTGAAAGTAAAAGTACCAGTAGTTTTTTTAAAAAAAATGCTACTCAAGTACTGAAAGTAAAAGTACAAGTACTGTGTTATGTAGTTATTAAAGAAAGAAGTCAAACGTTTGACGTTTGAATATCATATTGTTTTTTATTATTTCAAATGATTAACCTAAAGGACAATCGCAATTCCTTTGGCTGTAACTTTTTGTAAACAAAAACAGATAAAGTATGTCCCTCCTTTCCCCTTTAAAGCATCCCTCCTTCTCTTCCCTGCATGTTTTTTTTCCCCATAGCTTATTGGTGCGCAAAATCATATATAAACCAATGTGATATACAACAATATATTCCAATAATGAAAAAAAGGAAGAGTGTATGAAATCAAAGTCAATAAAAAGTCCATATATATATAATGCCATAATGCCATAATACCATATATATGTGACAAAACAAGATGAATATATTTTTCAAAGGTGCAGGAATCAAACAGGTGCTATTCCAAATAATAGGTGCAGACTCCCACCACCTTATGGATTTCCCCCTTACCCGGCAGATGAAGTTAAGTGCAAAATAATATCCAAATAGACTCTTCCAGTGAAACAAAACTGCAAAACCTGTGCTCTCAACTTCCAGTGAAAAAAGCAAAATCAGCCTCTTACCAGAAAAAAAGTCTATGTACGCTTGTGACTCTCCTTGGTTGGGGGAGGTTCTCTTTCCCCTTAACAGCAGATATGTAGACCATTTTATTTATACATACAGTAGCATTTATTTTCATATGCGCTGATTTACACATGACATTATACACATTTTTTTGAACTTCATGAAACCTGCCATCTACTGTTCTGGCAGTGGTAATTTTTATAATAGTAACGAGTAACTATGCAGCACAAAAAAAAAAAAATAATGGAGTAGAAGTATTGAAATCATCGAAAAAATGTAGTGAAGTAAAAGTGGAAGTAGGAGAAAAAAATTCTACTCCAGGAAAGTACAGTTACCGCCTTTCGGTACTTAAGTACAGTAGTGAAGTAGTTCTACTTAGTTACTATGCATCTCTGCCTAGAAGAACTATTTGAAATGGATATCAATCAATACTGTGGTGATCTGTCCCAGCAACTGAACTTCAAGAAGGAAGAAACACAATAGCTAGCTATTTTCCATGGGGAGAGAAAAGCTGTAATATGTCGTTCAAAATGTAAACAGTCCTGCACAGACTTTACAAAGGACATGTTTCTGGCACAATATTGCTGCCAAATCTGCAGATTATATCACGTAAAAGGACACATGGGGCAAAGGTAAGCCTTTGGCTTTCATTTTGTAGTGTTTGTTTCCTTCCTGGAGTTCAGTTTTATAGATGTTTTGCTTTTTTTTTTTAATTAAACTTTCCATTATTATTACATACCCTGGAGTTATTTCTGCAATCTAAGATACATAGAGAGGATATTTCTGGGTAATGGAATCTATGGCACTTGAAAGACTTTTTATCTTCCAACTTCTATAAGGAAAATTATTTGAAAACATTATTCTGTACCACAATTGTTTTTACATCTGGATTATTTTAGCAATGTGTTACCTGTTAAGATTTTTTTACTGTTATCCAATGGCATTTTACAATACAGTAGTTAATATTACCCATATTGACCATGTTAGGATATTTATAAAGTTCTGGTTTACAATTTGTGTTTTTTTTAGAAGTTGCTCATGTGCTAGAAATTTGGCAAAACTTTATGCATCTTAAAATAATATAATTCATCTAGGAAAATATCCTGATTCTCACCTTCAATTTTTTAGCAAAGAAAAAACATGATTTGGCATGCTGCTTTCTATTAATATACAGGTAATTGTCAAAATACTGTGATGTATTAACTATGCACGCAGATGGTGATGAGAACTTGCTTTGTAATCTGGTGACTTTGATGTTTACAAAGCATGGAATAAAGCAATTGTCAAATGCTCAAGATACAACATAAGAAGGAACAAATAGAATGGAAGGGAAATGCTGGGAAATGTATTTATGTTTGCCTAGTAAGTGGGAAATGCTGGACTCCAGGGTCATTTATAATGAAAACCCTTAGCTGACTATTTAAAATACAAATGGCATATTAAAAGTACAGGCAGAGTAAATGGAACATGCATTGTTGCAGAAGAGAATAGTATATATAGCATATGAAAGAAAGAATGGCCATATCCAGCCATCCCTCACAACACACAAAAGATAGAATATAGGAAAATTGGTATAATATTTTTAAGGCATATACAATAAAGGAACAGAGTAAATTGCCATTAGAAATGAATATATGTATTTAGCTTGATGGGGGGGAACCTCTTAGGGAAAGTGCTCAGCTTGTATCAGGTGATATTAATTTATTTTATTTTTACTCTTACTCTTAGCTGTTTTTCTTTCTTTGACTATAGAAAGATATCATACAAACACAGGTAAACAGCAAGCTTGTGTGTATGTAGAAACATTATATATATATATATATATATATATATATATATATATATATATATATATATATATATATATATATATATACAGTATATATATAATATATATATATATTTTTATTTTATTTATTTATTTATATAATGTTTCTACATACACACATATATACTATATATATATATATATATATATATATATATATATATATATACATACACACAGTATGTATGTATGTATATATATATATATATATATAGTATCTTACAAAAGTGAGTACACCCCCACATTTATGTAAATATTTTATTATATCTTTTCATGTGACAACACTGAAGAAATGACACTTTGCTACAATGTAAAGTAGTGAGTGTACAGCTTGTTTAACAGTGTAAATTTGCTGTCCCCTCAAAATAACTCAGCCCACAGCCATTATTGTCTAAACCGCTGGCAACAAATTGATTACACCCCTAAATGAAACTTTTACAAATTGGGCCCAAGTGCACTATTTTGTTTAACCACCATTATTTTCCAGCACTGCCTTTACCCTCTTAGACATGGAGTTCACCAGAGCTTCACAGGTTGCCACTGGAGTCCTCTTCCACTCCTCCATGACGACATCACGGAGCTGGGGGATGTTAGAGACCTTGCACTCCTCCCCCTTCCGTTTGAGGATGCCCCACAGATGCTCAATAGGGATTAGGTCTGGAGACATGCTTGGCCAGTCCATCACCTTTACCCTCAGCTTCTTTAGCAAGGCAGTGGTCATCTTGGAGGTGTGTTTGTGGTCGTTATCATGTTGGTATACTGCCCTGCGGCCCAGTCTCTGAAGGGAGAGGATCATGCTCTGCTTCAGTATGTCACATTCCCATGGACACACTCCTAAACCTTGTGGACAGCCTTCCCAGAAATGTTAAAGCTGTTATAGCTGCAAAGGGAGGGCCAACTCAATATTGAACCCTACGGACTACGACTGGGATGCCATTAAAGTTCATGTGTGTGTAAAGGCAGACGTCCCAATACTTTTGGTAATATAGTGTATATGTGACACAGTTTTCAACAGGTTAACTAAGTTGAAACATTCCCTGTAGTTTATGTGTGAATATACTCCTTCAAGCTAGATGTTTTCATTTTCCTATTTTCCAGAAGTATTTACAGTGGTCTGTCAGTATTGCCTGTGGCTCTGTTGTTATTGGCTTGCCATTTCTTGTTTGACACTGTGTGGTACATGGAGATGGCCAGAACAATTAAACAAGCACAGTATTCCTTAGCACACCACAGTGTCTGAAAGGACTGGATTAAAGTGAAAAGAAATTCAACTCTACTATAGATTAACCTGGGAAAGACATAAAAGGTCTTAACAAAACCACAGAAGAGAGCACAAATACCACTTGACAGTAACAATAAGTAAATGTATAGGGAAAAACCCTCCACAAATGACCGGATGATGATAGTCCCAAAAAGTCCTTATATAGAGCACTGCCTTTAAGTCTGAGCCCTGTAGGGCACTATACCTGTAGAACTTGACAAGCATGGTAAGGTCTTCCCTCACTTCTTAGACTCTGTTTTCAGGGTATGCATGGAATCAGGTTCCACACGTTTTAACCCTTAGTACACAGAAAAGGATTATCAGCACCTCTGTAAACTTAATATCCTGGAGTCTCTAACTTGAAGGTAGTGCCCTATATAGGTGGGACATTTTGGTACTATCTCCTGGTTCTTGTTTGGTGTTTTTTTTAATGATGCATTAATTTTATGTGATTTCCAAGAGATTTTTGTGGTCTTGTTCATATCTTGGTACAGGTGCAGGACTTTGCTTCCTCATTTCAAAGCCACCCCCCCTGAAGACGGTGGGGGAATATTCATAAAGTAGTACTAGAGTTGTAGGAATCTCAGATCTACAGAGCTAATAAAGCAGAAGCAGGGAAAACATGAAGTGCAGGTTTTTAGGTATAACTCCCTCATAAGGCAAGCAGCACAGTAGTGACAACTAGGGATGATCGAACTTTTGAAAAGTTCGGTTCGACCAGAACACCCGAATTTTCCAAAAGTTCGGTTCAGATTTCAGAACCCCATTGAAATCAATGGGACCCGAACTTCGGTAATCAAAAAACACAATTTTTAAGCCCTAAAACCCAATAAATGCCCCTAAAAAGTGCCTAGGGTTCTGGGTCATGCCCCATTAACTATTAATCACACAAAAAAAGTTCTTAAAAATGTTCATTTTTGATAAAAAAGCCAATTATTGAAAAAAAAAAAGAGAGAGATTTTTTGATTTTGACTTTGGATTTAGTATCCGGGGGGTCTAAAAAGTGTACATGTGAAGTTTCAGCTCTGTAGCATGTCCAGAACCATGAAAAAAAAAAGATAATTTTTCAGTAGAACAGGGATGTGGGACCCTCCTTTAACACCTATATGATCTTTTTCCTGACAGACTCCATGGCAGCATACGTATCGGGTTTGGCCCCGCCTCCAAACCTACCCATAGGACATCACTCCCATAAATCTTTGCACCTGTTCAGCACACATGTTCTTTTTTTGTCCTCCTAATGGATTACCTGTATCCTACCTGAAGATGGATTCCAGGAGATGGATGTCTCTACCATTCGGGTATTGAGTTCTCCAATAAGCCCCAGCTGTTGCAGGGTATGGAGCAGGGGCGAAGATTCTTCTGACGTGCACCTTGGCCAAAAAGCCCAGCTGCTGCGGGTGGCCGGTACCCTGAAAGAATCATGAAGTCCGGTGTGTGCTGTATGCTCATCCATCCCTGGTGGCTAGCGGTTCGTTGGTGGTCGTGAGTACTTCTTGCCTGTCATATTTGTTTAACTCCATGGCAGCTTAAGTTTTTATTTCAGCTGGTTTTGTATGTTCTTTCCTTATTTCCTGTTATTTCCTGGTGGCTAGGGCTACTGAGCATGTGCGGGCGCCTCAGAACGAGGCTTGGTTCTCGCACATGCTCAGTGACGATGTGGAGCATGTGCAGTTGGGTTTTTCGGCGCTGCTTGATGATGTCAGCGGGTGCCATATTGAAAATCCTTCAGGTGTCAGCAGAGTGTGTAGATCATACACTCTGTTGCTGGAAGTCTGTATTTTGCTGTCGGTTTCTCTGTGTGTCTACCTGCGGCATCCGCTTCTGCTCTGCATTTGCCCATACGGTCTTCCTGGTGAGTACCGGCCCCAGGTTTTTGGGAGTTATTCCCCCTCTCCTCTTTCTTCCTCTCTGATCCCATTGTCCGGCTCATCCCTGCAGGTCAGCGCCAGATGGAAGCCTCCTCACCCTCAGCCCGCCCTTAATAGGTATATGGGGCTTGGGGGTTGGGGTGTGTAGAGAGGGGGGGATTAGGGCATCATTTATGTCCTGGCTCCTTGTTTGTCTTGCTTTGTTCCTTTGTTTTACAGCCCTCCTAGGTCGGAACGGCATTCCTCACGCAAGAGTGAGCATCGCTCAAGTTCTCACCACCGGCACTCCTCCTCGAGATCTGCTCAGAGGTCACAGTCAGGCTCCCATCATCGTGGGAAATCATCTGCCTCAGCAGGCCCCTCGCGACGCCCAGATAGAGTGGGCTGTTGGGGTTGTGGTGCATGTGTCCCTGAAAGCAAGTCAATGTGTGACAAATGCTTCTCTCAAGCTGCGGGAGAGAGGGACAATCCAGACCAGCGACTGGAGGCCCTAGTCAAGAGGGTCGTCAAGGATTCCCTGGCAGACATGGGAGTAGGTCGGGCGCATAGCCCAGAAGTGACTCCTCCAAGCCCTCCCCTTGGAAGACAGCCTAGGGAAGATCCTGAAACCTCTCAACCTAGTCACCTGTCAGAGAGTGATTCAGAGATTGAAGATCTCTGCTTGGGATTTGAGTATGCTCTCGTCCCCTCCTTAGTCAGAGCGGTAAGAGAGACCCTGAATTGGGAAGACTCTGCTGTTTTCTCCGCCAAAAACAGAAGAGATTATTTAAGCAGCTCTGCAAAGAGCGACTCACCTTCCCTTTTCTGGGTGAATTAGGGGATATCATTACTGAAGAATGGAATAAAGTGGAAAGGAAGAATTCCATGCTTTCCAAAATGTCCCGGTTATATCCTTTCAAGGAAGAAGATGTAAAACATCTAGAATCTCCTCCCTTGGTGGACGCCGCAGTCATGAGGCTGGTCAAACATGTGACCCTCCCACTAGAGGACACAGCCTCCTTTAAAGATCCTTTGGATAGGAGGATGGATTCTGATCTTAAGAATCTACCTGACTGCGGGAATGGCCTGCAAGCCGGCACTGGCCTTAGCCTCATTATCCAAAGCAATGGAGTTATGGTCTGACTTAGTGGATGAGTCCTTCTGAAGCCTTTCTGAGGAGGCTGCCAGAAGTTCCCCGATTCAGGAACTTAAGATGGCTTTGTCTTTTCTGGGGGGGGGGCATCTATTGACCTTATACGTCTGTTGGCCAGGGTTATGCTGTCCTCAGTAACGGCCAAGAGGGCTTTGTGGCTCCGCCCTTGGATGGCTGACCCAGCTTCCAAACAAGTCTAAAGCCATATTCCTTTTGGAGGCTCCTCCCTCTTTGGGAATAAGCTGGATGAGGCGATAACCAGGGCCACGGGCAGCAGGTCTGGTTTTCTCCCTCAGGCTCGATGCCCTCTAAATCCAAGGAAAGGATAACCCAGAAGGTATGTTCCTGACCGTGCCAGGGAAGCACGTACCTATAGGCCTGGCAGAGAATTTGGTTGCAACTGGAGATCATGACAAACCTCCTCGCGGAAACCTTCTAAGAGTGTCCCCTCCGGTGAACGTGATAAGACCAAGTCTTTTTGAGATTGGGCCGGCTCAGACATGTCGGGTGGGGGCTCGGTTGCTACACTTCCGGCATGTCTGGGCGGCCTCAGTCCGAGACTCCTGGACTGTCAGGACAGTCACGTACGGGCACAAGTGGATTTTCAGAGAAACTCCAAGATCAAGGTTTCTTCCTACCTCCCTGCCACCCTCAGGAGAGAAGCGCCAGGCACTATTTTCCTACATAGTCACTAGTTTCTCAAGGGGCTGTCGTCTCCGTACCAGAACCAGAGTGCAGCCAGGGAATCTACTCCCCTCTTTTCTTGGTTCGCAAGAAAAATGGAACATGGAGGCCAGTCATCGATCCGACCTTTCTAAATCAATTCATCAGAAAGGAAAGGTTCAAGATGGAAACTCTTCTTTCTATTCAACAGGCGGTCCAACCTGCGGACTGGATGGTGTCTATAGACTTAAAGGACGCCTATTTCCATGTCCCTGTTGCAGAAGATTTCCAGAAATACCTCCGGTTTTCCGTCAATTAATTACACCTTCAGTTCACTTGCCTCCCCTTCGGGCTCTCCACTTCTCCACGAACCTTCTCGAAAGTTTTGCTGGCTGTGGTAGCTCTATTGAGAACAAAGGGCATTCGCTTACATCATTACTTGGACGATCTGCTCTTCTTGTCCCAAGACAAATCTTGGCTGTTGAAGCACCTGGACCAGGTGGTGTCCACCCTTCAGATGTTTGGGTGGCTGCTAAATCTAGAGAAAAGTCATCTAATTCCCACCCAGTCTCTCGTCTACCTCGGGGCCTTGTTCAATACACTAACAGCGACAGTATCCCTTCCGGAGGAGAAAATCACGGTGGTCAGGGACAGGATTCTCCGTGCCCTCGCATCACCTCACCTCCAAGCGCGTCATTGCTTGAGAATAATTGGGATCATGGTGGCTGTAGCTCCCATGGTAAAGTGGGCCCTATGGAGAATGAGGCCTTTCCAAAAAGGCTTTCTTCGTCAATGGGACACCTGGCATTTGGATCATACCATCTTCCTGATCCCAGCCGTGAGAGCAAGTCTTCCATGGTGGCTGCAGCGGGAGCATCTTCTGTGCTGCCATTCTCTTGTACAGACCTCATGGGTTGTGATAACATCGGATTCCAGCAGCACAGGTTGGGGGGGCTCATTGCCTCTCGGAAGTGTCTCAGGGCAAATGGAAATTCCCCTCCCAGGGGATAATGTCCAACATTCTGGAGCTACTGGCGGCCCTTCAAGCTCTGAAAGCGTTCCCTCACTTGACAAAAGGTCTTCCAGTGATGCTAAGACTGGACAACACCTCAGCAGTCGCATACATAAGGAAGCAAGGAGGGACACGCAGTTGGACCTTGCTGCGAAAGGTGGAGCCAATTATGGTCTGGGCTCAAAAGAACTTGTCTGACCTGTCAACAGTGTATGTTCCGGGAGTCCAAGGTGTCCAAGCCGACTTTCTATCTCGTGTGCAGTTGGACAACAACGAGTGGTCTCTCCACGAGGAGGTCTTCGAGTGGATCCTGAGCCTGGGGTTCTCCCCAGGGGTAGACCTGTTTGCCTCTCCTCGCAACCACAGGTTGAAAAAATACTGTGCGAGGTTCAGGGATCCTCAGGCTCTGGGGTTGGACGCCCTCACGGATTGTTGTAGGTTCAACAGGGCATATGCCTTTCCCCCAGTTCCCATAATCCTTCAGTTTCTCCGGAGACTCAGGTCGGAAGCAGCGGAAATAGTGGCGGTGATTCCATTCTGGCCCAACAGGCCTTGGTTCCCTCTGTTAACACTTCTCAGCGTTCAAGAAATGATTCCGCTGCCTCTCATGCAGGATCTACTATCTCAAGGCACCATATTGCATCCTTGTCCAGCCCGGCTGCATCTGAAGGTTTGGCTGTTGAGAGGGGAAGGCTACAAGCCTTAGGGTGCTCTGAAGAGGCCATCTCTACACTTTTGAGTGCCAGAGGGAGTTAAACTAATAAAGTGTATGAGAGAATTTGGTCAAGATTTTCCTCTCATCTGGCCACTAGGTTCAACCCTCATTCATCCATCAGGATTCAGGATGTGCTAAACTTTCTACAGTCTGGTCTAGATCTTCCTCTATCAGTGAGTTCTCTGAGAGTTCAGGTGTCGGCTATTTCAGCCTTTACCGGCATTTCTTGGGCTACCCATACACTAGTCCGACAATTCTTCAAAGGGGCAATGAGACTCAGGCCCCAGAAAAAGCCAAGGTTTCCCAAATGGGATCTCCCCTTAGTTCTGGACTTTCTATCACAACGATTACGTGACACAGATGAAACTCTTACCATCAAGGAGTTGACATTGATGACCGTGTTCCTGGTAGCCATTACATCGGCGAAGAGAGCCTCTGAAATCGGAGCTTTAGGGGCACAGGAGCCCTTTCTAACCTTCTTTCCAGACAGGGTAGTATTAATCCCTATGCTGGAGGCTAGACCAAAGGTTACTTCAGTTTTTCATGAAAACACGGAAATAGTTCTGCCTACCTTTAGGCAAGAAGAAGATTCTTCTGTCCATCTGCTGGATGTTTGAAATCGCCTCAAGCAGTATCTGGAAGCTACGGTCTCCTTTCGACAGTCAGATCATTTGTTTGTCACTTTCAGTGGAAAGAACAAGGGTCTTCAGGCTTCTTCAAGGTCCATCTCTTCTTGGATCATCCAAACTATCCAATGGGCTTATAGGGCTAAGGGCTTGACCCCTTCAGTGGCGATTACGGCTCATTCAACTCGGAGTGTCTCTACGTCCTGGGCAGTGTCCAGACACGTCTCCCCTGAAGTGATTTGTAGAGCAGCGTCCAGGTCCTCTATAAATACTTTTTGTCTCACTATTGTGTTGAGCCGGCGGCTCTTTCTTCTGTTAACTTTGGTTTACAAGTCCTGTCTGTTTGACAGAGTAAAATTAAACTTTTGTTCAGCACCTGCCCACCCTTTTGTGTACGGCGAGTTATTTCCCGATACGTATGTCAGGAAAACGGAAAATTTATATCAAATACTTACCGTAATTTTCCTTTCCTGATGGACTCCATGGCAGCAGGAGTTCCCTCCCGGATTCTGAGGAGGATAGTTACAGAACACGTGTGCTGAACAGGTGCAAAGATTTATGGGAGTGATGTCCTATGGGTAGGTTTGGAGGCGGGGCCAAACCCGATACATATGCTGCCATGGAGTCCATCAGGAAAGGAAAATTACGGTAAGTATTTGATATAAATTTTCATTTTTTTCTGGTTCTGGACATGCTACAGAGCTGAAACTTTACAGGTACACCTTTTAGACCCCCCAGACACAAAATCACACAAAAAAAAGTTCTTAAAAATTGCCATTTTTGATAAAAAAGCCAATTATTGAAAAATTAAAAAAAAAAAAAGATTTTTTGATTTTTATTTATTAGTGTGAGGAAAGGGATATCTAGTGTAGTTAGAGTGCTCCTTTACACTTAAGTTAGCTTCACAAATTTAGTTTCTGTAGGGAAAGTGTTAAGTGTAAGGGGACCGTAGTGTAGTGTAGGGTTAACTGGCAGTGACTGCTATGGCAGGGTGACAAAACCCTTCCATAGCAGGGTGACCGCTATAGAGAAATGATCATTTCTCTGAATTGCTTCGGCACACCCATATGGCTTCTCACCAGCCAAGCATTTTTTATGCTGCAGGGGCTGCCACTGCCAGTGCTTTTTTGAGGACATGTTTGATGTCAGACATGACATCTGAACATGTGTATAGGGGGTATATATACACATATATGTCTGAATATATACCCCTAGACATATATAGGTGTGATAGTAGCAGAAATAAATGCTTGCGCTAATGAAATCATTTACAGTAATATATTTCTGCTACTATCACACCTATATATGTCTAGGGGTATATATTCAGACATATATGTGTATATATACCCCCTATATACATGTTCAAATGTTTTGCCTGCCTCAAAAGAACCCAAAAAAATGCCAAAAAAACGCTAGCGTCAAAAAAAAATGCCCAGGTGTGTTTTTGCTGGCATTTTTTGGGGGGTTTTGGAGGCAGGCAAAACATCTGAACTTGTGTATAGTGGTGTATATACACACATCCATATATTTATATACACACCTAGACATATATAGGTGTGATAGTAGCAGAAATATATTACTCTAAATGATTTCATTAGCGCAAGCATATATTTCTGCTACTATCACACCTATATATGTCTAGGTGTGTATATAAATATATGGATGTGTGTATATACACCACTATACACAAGTTCAGATGTTTTGCCTGCCTCCAAAACCCCCCAAAAAATGCCAGCAAAAACACACCTGGGCATTTTTTTTTTTGACGCTAGCGTTTTTTTGGCATTGTTTTTTGGGTTCTTTTGAGGCAGGCAAAACATCTGAACATGTGTATAGGGGGTATATATACACATATATGTCTGAATATATACCCCTAGACATGTATAGGTGTGATAGTAGCAGAAATATATTACTGTAAATGATTTCATTAGCGCAAACATTTATTTCTGCTACTATCACACCTATATATGTCTAGGGGTATATATTCAGACATATATGTGTATGTATATACCCCCTATACACATGTTCAGATGTCATGTCTGACATCAAACATGTCCTCAAAAAAGCACTGGCAGTGGCAGCCCCTGCAGCATAAAAAATGCTTGGCTGGTGAGAAGCCTTATGGGTGTGCCGAAGCAATTCAGAGAAATGATCATTTCTCTATAGCGGTCACCCTGCTATGGAAGGGTTTTGTCACCCTGCCATAGCAGTCACTGCCAGTTAACCCTACACTACACTACGGTCCCCTTACACTTAACACTTTCCCTACAGAAACTAAATTTTTGAAGCTAACTTAAGTGTAAAGGAGCACTCTAACTACACTAGATATCCCTTTCCTCACACTAAAAATAGCTAAATGACACTTTTAAAGTAAAATGAACAGAACTGCTTCCACTCTCTTCCATGTCCAGTATAACAATGCTAGGAATATGGCGGGGGCGATCTTGTATACTGGGGGGCGTATTCACTAATGATTGGTCTAGGGACCCCCTAGTCACTCCAATCACATTCTCCTGCCCCCTCAATTGGCTTTTGCTAATGGTTCTGGTCCAATCACGGGCTTTTAAAGCCCATTTCCTGAAGCATTGCATTTTGGGCGGTTCTGGTTGCCGAATTCCGAACTTTTTGGGCAAAAAGTTCTAAATTCGGCCGAACCTCGAACACCCAATGTTCGGGCCGAACCGATGGTCGACCCGAACCGTTCGATCATCCCTAGTGACAACCCCACATTTCATACAGTGCTGGAGTGTAATGATTACCTGAATTCCAAAAGCAGAGCTAGTTGCAGGAGCAGAACTCTGCAAAAGTGGCATACTTCCAATGTATTGTATTAGAAAATAGAAGCCACCAGTACTGGATGGGAGCCTAGGCTCCTATAGGCAACTTTAATTCTAAAAAAATATTTTGTAATGGTACTAATATTTTCTAAATGGAATCTTAAACAGCTCTAAAATGTTAATATCAATTTTACATTCCATTTAGGTTAGGAAGAGCTCATTTGTTCTTAACTTCTACTAGCTTTATTGCCTTTTACTTCCGAGTATTGCTAGGTTGCTTAAGAAGCAAATGAGGACAAAAGTAAATAAATTGTTTTAGTGGACAGAACATCTACTGCAGAATCTACTTGCAACATTAAGCTTAGCATTGATAGAAAGTGACCTTCTATTCTTATGGGTATCACTAAGTGCAGCATTAACAAGACAGCAAGAATGTTATGTCATGTGTTTATGAATAATGAAGGTTTTCAAGGGCATTTCTTTTTAAACAGTTTCTTGTTCTCTTTTTTTAGCAGTAGTTTTTTTTTTTTTTTTACAAACCAAACTAAATGAATTAGCTTTTAATAATGACTTATAACCAAATGCCTGGGACTCTATCAGTGAACTACAAAATCTCTCCACCCAAAAGCCAAATTGTATTTTTTCATCTAAAAAATAATTTGCTTCGTATTATGCTCTGGTGGGAGGTCATGACAGCTCCCAGTAAGATAAATGTGTTATGTTTGCAGGCATTCTGTTTAACAAGTTTTTTTTTTTTTGTCTAGTACAGCATTTTACCCAGGAGATGTGCAGTGTTATTTGACTTATGTGATATTTCATTAATGCTGCTATAAACAAGGACATCGTCCTGTCATTTAAAAGCAGCTCTTCTGCCCTATTTGCTAAAAAGATAGGCCAGTTTTGGAACATTCATTTTCATTTTGTTTACTTACACCCGCAGCTCCATTAGACTGTTGGTATTTATTAGGAAGTGTGAAAAGAAAAATGTATGTAATAGATTTGTTAAGCAACCTATACAAATATATTTGTCACACATTACATTTGCATATACATTTATAAAACAAAGCAGGAGACATAATGAAAAGTTCAAAGATGTAGACATATTTAAATAGTGTAAAGGGAAGCAAGCAAATTAAATTAATTGAACATATAAAGAACATCATTTTTTTCCAGGTAAAAATAACATTGAAACATTGTTAGAGTTTATAAAGATCCTTTAAAAAGGTACAATCATTTTTGGGTTGTTTAACCACTTCTGGACCGGAAGGTTTTTACCCCCTTAATGAGCAGGCCATTTTTTTTGCTATACGGCAATGCATTATTTTAACTGACAATTGCGCGATCTTGGGACGCTGTGTCCAAATAAAATTGATGTCCTTTTTTCCCCACAAATAGAGCTTTCTTTTGGTGGTATTTGATCCCCTCTGTGGTTTTTATTTTTTAAGCTATAAACAAGAAAAGAGCGACAATTCTGAAAAAAACAAACAAACAAACAACAACAAGATGTTTTACTTTCTGCTATAAGACACAGCCAATAAAAAAAAATAAAAAAAATAAAATGTTTTCATAATTTTAGGCCAATATATATTCTGCCATATTTTTGGTAAAATAAAATCCCAATACGTGTATATTGATTGGTTTGCGCAAAAGCTATCACGTTTACAAACTAGGGGATAGATTTATGGCATTTGTATTTATTTCTTTATTTTTTACTATTAATGTCGGCAATCAGAAATTTTTAGCGGGACTGCGACCTTGAGGTGGACAGATTGGACACCTAACTTACACTTTTGACACTTTTGAGGGAACCAGTGACATTACTACAGTAATCAGTGCTAAAAATATGCACTGTTACTGTACTAACGAAACAGCCAGTGAAGGAGTTAACACCAGGGGGGAGATCAAAGGGTTAAGTCTGTCCCTAGGGGATGCTTTCTAACTGTGTGGGGGATGGACTAAGTAGATGAATATAGAAATCTGTGTTTCTGAATAGCAGGAACACAGGATCCCTGTGTTCATCTGTGACAGAACGGCGCTCTGCCTTGTTTACATAGGCAGACTGCCATTCTGTCTCTATGGGGAGCAATCGCAGGTGGCCTGCTGATTGGCTCCCCCTCTGGCCAATCAAAAGATACAAGGTCCAGGTAAGTCGTTTCACGTAATAAAGCCGACCTGACGCAGTATATGTGGGGCGACTGGTCGGCAGGTGGTTAGCTTAGTTGATGCACTATGTTATGGTTATCGCTATAGTAAAGATTCTGTAAAGTTCCTCTTCCAGTCTTCTCCCATCGCTTTGTGTGGTAGAGTCTGTAATGTTTCCCATTAAAACAGATCATATTGTAGCTAAAAGTATTTATTTGCATCCATCAGGAATTGTTATGTATTGTTCAATACCTTTTTGTGCTTTTTTCTTCAGTTTTAATTTCTGTGATAGTGTTACATGCTGGACTCTACCTACAATGAGCAATGTACTGGCATACTAAAAAGTACAACACATGTCAAAGATAAAAGGCAGAGAAATGTAATAGATATAAATCTTTGAAGTAAATCAAGTATAGTAAAAAAAAAAAAACTCTACACCTCAGATACCAAAATCACTTTCTATCCAAATCCTTTCAGGGTAAATTAGAAGTAACCTTAGAGTAACTAAGGCATGGTGTGCCTAAAATAAAAATGTGATTTTCCATAATGTTTTTAAGTCCATCTAAAAAGGTTTATGTGCATCCATCCCATTTAGGGGACAAAATAGCATGCTATAGCTGCATACTATTTTAATTAAAGCTTAAAGCATATTTCCACTTTTGCAGTCAAATTTGAGGAAAAACCCACTTAATGTTTGTTATGTGTTCCTATTCGCACAGCAAAAAATGTCAAAATGTTTTATTACCTTTTAGATGTTTTTTGGAAGGGGGTGTCTTGGCTGACTGCAAGTTTTTTTTTTTTTTTAAATGTAAAGAGTGAGCCCGTCCCAGGTCTGTGCTTATTAATATACAATGCAAAAGGCCCAGTCACTGCACTATTCACTCTTTGTTAGAACAGACAATGTTCAAATCTAGTTACAACTGATAATTAGTGTTGAGCGAACACGGACTGTATTATTCGTGTTCGTACCGAATAATTGGATTTTTTGTACCCGAACACGGACACGGACACTTTACTGTATGTTCGGGTAAAAATCCGTGTTCGGTCGTTTTATTTCCGGGTTTTGCATGCTTTGGCGCTCTTTTCATGGCGGGCTTTCAACAGCCAATCAACAATCGTTTAACTGGTGTGCCTTAAGCCATCCCAGCCATGCCTGCAAATGTCTCAGTAGCTGTGATTGGCCGTCTGAAGCATGTGACCAAGTCTTTATAAGTTCGAGGCAGCCGCAGCGGCGTCATTATGCTGCTTAGATTCAGGGACAGAGCACACATCAACGTGCTGGCTGCTGATTAGGGAAAGATAGGCAGGAAAAAACCATTTGTGTCCGGATAGAATTGAGGGACAGGTCGGAGTGTTTAGGCAGGGCGAGTTGTAGGCATTTTAGGGATAGAGTCTGCTGAATTATAGGGTCAGTGTCTTCTACAAACTACAATCGATATTGCTGTGTGGGGGGTGGGGTGAATCTGCACTCAATCCTGATCTACGATCTCTTCTCAATCCTGTTAGGGACAGAGTCTGCTGAATTTTAGGGAAACTGTGTTCTACAAACTACAATCGATATTGCTGTGTGGTGTGGGATTGGAGGCAGGTGTCAGTGATCCACATCCATTTTTCTGTGTGTGAGCTGCAGTGAACACAATCTTTTTGGGCTGCAGTGAACACAATCTTTTTGGGCTGCAGTGAACACAATCTTTTTGGGCTGCAGTGAACACAATCTTTTTGGGCTGCAGTGAACACAATCTTTTTGGGGTGCAGTGAACAAAATCTTTTTGGGGTGCAGTGAACACAATCCTTTTTGGTGTGCAGTGAACACAATCTTTGTGGGGTGCAGTGAACAAAATCCTTTGTGGGGTGCAGTGAACACAATCTTTTTGGGGTGCAGTGAACAAAATCCTTTTTGGGGTGCAGTGAACAACATCCTTTTTGGGGTGCAGTGAACACAATCTTTTTGGGGTGCAGTGAACAAAATCCTTTGTGGGGTGCAGTGAACACAATCTTTTTGGGGTGCAGTGAACACAATCTTTTTGGGGTGGAGTGAACAACATCCTTTTTGGGGTGCAGTGAACAAAATCCTTTTTGGGGTGCAGTGAACAAAATCATTTTTGGGGTGCAGTGAACACAATCTTTTTGGGGTGCAGTGAACACAATCTTTGTGGGGTGCAGTGAACACAATCTTTTTGGGGTGGAGTGAACAACATCCTTTTTGGGGTGCAGTGAACAACATCCTTTTTGGGGTGCAGTGAACACAATCTTTTTGGGGTGCAGTGAACACAATCTTTGTGGGGTACAGTGAACAGAATCTTTGTGGGGTGCAGTGAACACAATCTTTGGGGGGTACAGTGAACACAATCTTTGTGAGGTGCAGTGAACACAATCTTTGTGGGGTGCAGTGAACACAATCATTGTGGGGTGCAGTGAACTCAATCTTTGTGGGGTACAGTGAACACAATCTCATACTTCTGAAGGTTTGAGGGTGCTGCCTGTTCCATACTCCCCCTACTCCTCATCTAGCCTTTTAGGGGTACAAACAATAGTAATTGGGGCCTAGTGTGGTTGTGTACGTGTGATATACATACACTTTTTTGGGATCATATTTTCTATTCCGCTATTTAATCAAAAACCTTTGGGGATCAGTTAAATTGGGGGATAGTCTGTGTTGGTACGTGTGAGAGAGATCCACCTTTCCAAGTTGTTGGGGTTCATCTCATACTTCTGAAGGTTTGAGGGTGCTGCCTGTTCCATACTCCCCCTACTCCTCATCTAGCCTTTTAGGGGTACAAACAATAGTAATTGGGGCCTAGTGTGGTTGTGTACGTGTGATATACATACACTTTTTTGGGATCATATTTTCTATTCCGCTATTTAATCAAAAACCTTTGGGGATCAGTTAAATTGGGGGATAGTCTGTGTTGGTACGTGTGAGAGAGATCCACCTTTCCAAGTTGTTGGGGTTCATCTCATACTTCTGAAGGTTTGAGGGTGCTGCCTGTTCCATACTCCCCCTACTCCTAGCCTTTTAGGGGTACAAACAATAGTAATTGGGGCCTAGTGTGGTTGTGTACGTGTGATATACATACACTTTTTTGGGATCATATTTTCTATTCCGCTATTTAATCAAAAACCTTTGGGGATCAGTTAAATTGGGGGATAGTCTGTGTTGGTACGTGTGAGAGAGATCCACCTTTCCAAGTTGTTGGGGTTCATCTCATACTTCTGAAGGTTTGAGGGTGCTGCCTGTTCCATACTCCCCCTACTCCTAGCCTTTTCGGGGTACAAACAATAGTAATTGGGGCCTAGTGTGGTTGTGTACGTGTGATATACATACACTTTTTTGGGATCATATTTTCTATTCCGCTATTTAATCAAAAACCTTTGGGGATCAGTTAAATTGGGGGATAGTCTGTGTTGGTACGTGTGAGAGAGATCCACCTTTCCAAGTTGTTGGGGTTCATCTCATACTTCTGAAGGTTTGAGGGTGCTGCCTGTTCCATACTCCCCCTACTCCTAGCCTTTTAGGGGTACAAACAATAGTAATTGGGGCCTAGTGTGGTTGTGTACGTGTGATATACATACACTTTTTTGGGATCATATTTTCTATTCCGCTATTTAATCAAAAACCTTTGGGGATCAGTTAAATTGGGGGATAGTCTGTGTTGGTACGTGTGAGAGAGATCCACCTTTCCAAGTTGTTGGGGTTCATCTCATACTTCTGAAGGTTTGAGGGTGCTGCCTGTTCCATACTCCCCCTACTCCTAGCCTTTTAGGGGTACAAACAATAGTAATTGGGGCCTAGTGTGGTTGTGTACGTGTGATATACATACACTTTTTTGGGATCATATTTTCTATTCCGCTATTTAATCAAAAACCTTTGGGGATCAGTTAAATTGGGGGATAGTCTGTGTTGGTACGTGTGAGAGAGATCCACCTTTCCAAGTTGTTGGGGTTCATCTCATACTTCTGAAGGTTTGAGGGTGCTGCCTGTTCCATACTCCCCCTACTCCTAGCCTTTTAGGGGTACAAACAATAGTAATTGGGGCCTAGTGTGGTTGTGTACGTGTGATATACATACACTTTTTTGGGATCATATTTTCTATTCCGCTATTTAATCAAAAACCTCTGGGGATCAGTTAAATTGGGGGATAGTCTGTGTTGGTACGTGTGAGAGAGATCCACCTTTCCAAGTTGTTGGGGTTCATCTCATACTTCTGAAGGTTTGAGGGTGCTGCCTGTTCCATACTCCCCCTACTCCTAGCCTTTTAGGGGTACAAACAATAGTAATTGGGGCCTAGTGTGGTTGTGTACGTGTGATATACATACACTTTTTTGGGATCATATTTTCTATTCCGCTATTTAATCAAAAACCTTTGGGGATCAGTTAAATTGGGGGATAGTCTGTGTTGGTACGTGTGAGAGAGATCCACCTTTCCAAGTTGTTGGGGTTCATCTCATACTTCTGAAGGTTTGAGGGTGCTGCCTGTTCCATACTCCCCCTACTCCTAGCCTTTTAGGGGTACAAACAATAGTAATTGGGGCCTAGTGTGGTTGTGTACGTGTGATATACATACACTTTTTTGGGATCATATTTTCTATTCCGCTATTTAATCAAAAACCTTTGGGGATCAGTTAAATTGGGGGATAGTCTGTGTTGGTACGTGTGAGAGAGATCCACCTTTCCAAGTTGTTGGGGTTCATCTCATACTTCTGAAGGTTTGAGGGTGCTGCCTGTTCCATACTCCCCCTACTCCTAGCCTTTTAGGGGTACAAACAATAGTAATTGGGGCCTAGTGTGGTTGTGTACGTGTGATATACATACACTTTTTTGGGATCATATTTTCTATTCCGCTATTTAATCAAAAACCTCTGGGGATCAGTTAAATTGGGGGATAGTCTGTGTTGGTACGTGTGAGAGAGATCCACCTTTCCAAGTTGTTGGGGTTCATCTCATACTTCTGAAGGTTTGAGGGTGCTGCCTGTTCCATACTCCCCCTACTCCTAGCCTTTTAGGGGTACAAACAATAGTAATTGGGGCCTAGTGTGGTTGTGTACGTGTGATATACATACACTTTTTTGGGATCATATTTTCTATTCCGCTATTTAATCAAAAACCTTTGGGGATCAGTTAAATTGGGGGATAGTCTGTGTTGGTACGTGTGAGAGAGATCCACCTTTCCAAGTTGTTGGGGTTCATCTCATACTTCTGAAGGTTTGAGGGTGCTGCCTGTTCCATACTCCCCTTACTCCTAGCCTTTTAGGGGTACAAACAATAGTAATTGGGGCCTAGTGTGGTTGTGTACGTGTGATATACATACACTTTTTTGGGATCATATTTTCTATTCCGCTATTTAATCAAAAACCTCTGGGGATCAGTTAAATTGGGGGATAGTCTGTGTTGGTACGTGTGAGAGAGATCCACCTTTCCAAGTTGTTGGGGTTCATCTCATACTTCTGAAGGTTTGAGGGTGCTGCCTGTTCCATACTCCCCCTACTCCTAGCCTTTTAGGGGTACAAACAATAGTAATTGGGGCCTAGTGTGGTTGTGTACGTGTGATATACATACACTTTTTTGGGATCATATTTTCTATTCCGCTATTTAATCAAAAACCTTTGGGGATCAGTTAAATTGGGGGATAGTCTGTGTTGGTACGTGTGAGAGAGATCCACCTTTCCAAGTTGTTGGGGTTCATCTCATACTTCTGAAGGTTTGAGGGTGCTGCCTGTTCCATACTCCCCCTACTCCTAGCCTTTTAGGGGTACAAACAATAGTAATTGGGGCCTAGTGTGGTTGTGTACGTGTGATATACATACACTTTTTTGGGATCATATTTTCTATTCCGCTATTTAATCAAAAACCTCTGGGGATCAGTTAAATTGGGGGATAGTCTGTGTTGGTACGTGTGAGAGAGATCCACCTTTCCAAGTTGTTGGGGTTCATCTCATACTTCTGAAGGTTTGAGGGTGCTGCCTGTTCCATACTCCCCCTACTCCTAGCCTTTTAGGGGTACAAACAATAGTAATTGGGGCCTAGTGTGGTTGTGTACGTGTGATATACATACACTTTTTTGGGATCATATTTTCTATTCCGCTATTTAATCAAAAACCTTTGGGGATCAGTTAAATTGGGGGATAGTCTGTGTTGGTACGTGTGAGAGAGATCCACCTTTCCAAGTTGTTGGGGTTCATCTCATACTTCTGAAGGTTTGAGGGTGCTGCCTGTTCCATACTCCCCCTACTCCTAGCCTTTTAGGGGTACAAACAATAGTAATTGGGGCCTAGTGTGGTTGTGTACGTGTGATATACATACACTTTTTTGGGATCATATTTTCTATTCCGCTATTTAATCAAAAACCTTTGGGGATCAGTTAAATTGGGGGATAGTCTGTGTTGGTACGTGTGAGAGAGATCCACCTTTCCAAGTTGTTGGGGTTCATCTCATACTTCTGAAGGTTTGAGGGTGCTGCCTGTTCCATACTCCCCCTACTCCTAGCCTTTTAGGGGTACAAACAATAGTAATTGGGGCCTAGTGTGGTTGTGTACGTGTGATATACATACACTTTTTTGGGATCATATTTTCTATTCCGCTATTTAATCAAAAACCTTTGGGGATCAGTTAAATTGGGGGATAGTCTGTGTTGGTACGTGTGAGAGAGATCCACCTTTCCAAGTTGTTGGGGTTCATCTCATACTTCTGAAGGTTTGAGGGTGCTGCCTGTTCCATACTCCCCCTACTCCTAGCCTTTTAGGGGTACAAACAATAGTAATTGGGGCCTAGTGTGGTTGTGTACGTGTGATATACATACACTTTTTTGGGATCATATTTTCTATTCCGCTATTTAATCAAAAACCTTTGGGGATCAGTTAAATTGGGGGATAGTCTGTGTTGGTACGTGTGAGAGAGATCCACCTTTCCAAGTTGTTGGGGTTCATCTCATACTTCTGAAGGTTTGAGGGTGCTGCCTGTTCCATACTCCCCCTACTCCTAGCCTTTTAGGGGTACAAACAATAGTAATTGGGGCCTAGTGTGGTTGTGTACGTGTGATATACATACACTTTTTTGGGATCATATTTTCTATTCCGCTATTTAATCAAAAACCTCTGGGGATCAGTTAAATTGGGGGATAGTCTGTGTTGGTACGTGTGAGAGAGATCCACCTTTCCAAGTTGTTGGGGTTCATCTCATACTTCTGAAGGTTTGAGGGTGCTGCCTGTTCCATACTCCCCCTACTCCTAGCCTTTTAGGGGTACAAACAATAGTAATTGGGGCCTAGTGTGGTTGTGTACGTGTGATATACATACACTTTTTTGGGATCATATTTTCTATTCCGCTATTTAATCAAAAACCTTTGGGGATCAGTTAAATTGGGGGATAGTCTGTGTTGGTACGTGTGAGAGAGATCCACCTTTCCAAGTTGTTGGGGTTCATCTCATACTTCTGAAGGTTTGAGGGTGCTGCCTGTTCCATACTCCCCTTACTCCTAGCCTTTTAGGGGTACAAACAATAGTAATTGGGGCCTAGTGTGGTTGTGTACGTGTGATATACATACACTTTTTTGGGATCATATTTTCTATTCCGCTATTTAATCAAAAACCTCTGGGGATCAGTTAAATTGGGGGATAGTCTGTGTTGGTACGTGTGAGAGAGATCCACCTTTCCAAGTTGTTGGGGTTCATCTCATACTTCTGAAGGTTTGAGGGTGCTGCCTGTTCCATACTCCCCCTACTCCTAGCCTTTTAGGGGTACAAACAATAGTAATTGGGGCCTAGTGTGGTTGTGTACGTGTGATATACATACACTTTTTTGGGATCATATTTTCTATTCCGCTATTTAATCAAAAACCTTTGGGGATCAGTTAAATTGGGGGATAGTCTGTGTTGGTACGTGTGAGAGAGATCCACCTTTCCAAGTTGTTGGGGTTCATCTCATACTTCTGAAGGTTTGAGGGTGCTGCCTGTTCCATACTCCCCCTACTCCTAGCCTTTTAGGGGTACAAACAATAGTAATTGGGGCCTAGTGTGGTTGTGTACGTGTGATATACATACACTTTTTTGGGATCATATTTTCTATTCCGCTATTTAATCAAAAACCTTTGGGGATCAGTTAAATTGGGGGATAGTCTGTGTTGGTACGTGTGAGAGAGATCCACCTTTCCAAGTTGTTGGGGTTCATCTCATACTTCTGAAGGTTTGAGGGTGCTGCCTGTTCCATACTCCCCCTACTCCTAGCCTTTTAGGGGTACAAACAATAGTAATTGGGGCCTAGTGTGGTTGTGTACGTGTGATATACATACACTTTTTTGGGATCATATTTTCTATTCCGCTATTTAATCAAAAACCTTTGGGGATCAGTTAAATTGGGGGATAGTCTGTGTTGGTACGTGTGAGAGAGATCCACCTTTCCAAGTTGTTGGGGTTCATCTCATACTTCTGAAGGTTTGAGGGTGCTGCCTGTTCCATACTCCCCCTACTCCTAGCCTTTTAGGGGTACAAACAATAGTAATTGGGGCCTAGTGTGGTTGTGTACGTGTGATATACATACACTTTTTTGGGATCATATTTTCTATTCCGCTATTTAATCAAAAACTTCTGGGGATCAGTTAAATTGGGGGATAGTCTGTGTTGGTACGTGTGAGAGAGATCCACCTTTCCAAGTTGTTGGGGTTCATCTCATACTTCTGAAGGTTTGAGGGTGCTGCCTGTTCCATACTCCCCCTACTCCTAGCCTTTTAGGGGTACAAACAATAGTAATTGGGGCCTAGTGTGGTTGTGTACGTGTGATATACATACACTTTTTTGGGATCATATTTTCTATTCCGCTATTTAATCAAAAACCTTTGGGGATCAGTTAAATTGGGGGATAGTCTGTGTTGGTACGTGTGAGAGAGATCCACCTTTCCAAGTTGTTGGGGTTCATCTCATACTTCTGAAGGTTTGAGGGTGCTGCCTGTTCCATACTCCCCCTACTCCTAGCCTTTTAGGGGTACAAACAATAGTAATTGGGGCCTAGTGTGGTTGTGTACGTGTGATATACATACACTTTTTTGGGATCATATTTTCTATTCCGCTATTTAATCAAAAACCTTTGGGGATCAGTTAAATTGGGGGATAGTCTGTGTTGGTACGTGTGAGAGAGATCCACCTTTCCAAGTTGTTGGGGTTCATCTCATACTTCTGAAGGTTTGAGGGTGCTGCCTGTTCCATACTCCCCCTACTCCTAGCCTTTTAGGGGTACAAACAATAGTAATTGGGGCCTAGTGTGGTTGTGTACGTGTGATATACATACACTTTTTTGGGATCATATTTTCTATTCCGCTATTTAATCAAAAACCTCTGGGGATCAGTTAAATTGGGGGATAGTCTGTGTTGGTACGTGTGAGAGAGATCCACCTTTCCAAGTTGTTGGGGTTCATCTCATACTTCTGAAGGTTTGAGGGTGCTGCCTGTTCCATACTCCCCCTACTCCTAGCCTTTTAGGGGTACAAACAATAGTAATTGGGGCCTAGTGTGGTTGTGTACGTGTGATATACATACACTTTTTTGGGATCATATTTTCTATTCCGCTATTTAATCAAAAACCTTTGGGGATCAGTTAAATTGGGGGATAGTCTGTGTTGGTACGTGTGAGAGAGATCCACCTTTCCAAGTTGTTGGGGTTCATCTCATACTTCTGAAGGTTTGAGGGTGCTGCCTGTTCCATACTCCCCCTACTCCTAGCCTTTTAGGGGTACAAACAATAGTAATTGGGGCCTAGTGTGGTTGTGTACGTGTGATATACATACACTTTTTTGGGATCATATTTTCTATTCCGCTATTTAATCAAAAACCTTTGGGGATCAGTTAAATTGGGGGATAGTCTGTGTCGGTACGTGTGAGAGAGATCCACCTTTCCAAGTTGTTGGGGTTCATCTCATACTTCTGAAGGTTTGAGGGTGCTGCCTGTTCCATACCCCCCCTACTCCTCATCTAGCCTTTTAGGGGTACAAACAATAGTAATTGGGGCCTAGTGTGGTTGTGTACGTGCGAGATACATACACTTTTTTTGATCATATTTCCTATTCCGCTATTCAATAAAAACCTTTGAGGATCAATTGAATTGCGGGATAGTCTGTGTCGGTACGTGTGAGAGAGATCCACCTTTCCAAGTTGTTGGGGTTCATCTCATACTTCTGAAGGTTTGAGGGTGCTGCCTGTTCCATACCCCCCCTACTCCTCATCTAGCCTTTTAGGGGTACAAACAATAGTAATTGGGGCCTAGTGTGGTTGTGTACGTGCGAGATACATACACTTTTTTTGATCATATTTCCTATTCCGCTATTCAATAAAAACCTTTGAGGATCAATTGAATTGCGGGATAGTCTGTGTCGGTACGTGTGAGAGAGATCCACCTTTCCAAGTTGTTGGGGTTCATCTCATACTTCTGAAGGTTTGAGGGTGCTGCCTGTTCCATACCCCCCCTACTCCTCATCTAGCCTTTTAGGGGTACAAACAATAGTAATTGGGGCCTAGTGTGGTTGTGTACGTGCGAGATACATACACTTTTTTTGATCATATTTCCTATTCCGCTATTCAATAAAAACCTTTGAGGATCAATTGAATTGCGGGATAGTCTGTGTCGGTACGTGTGAGAGAGATCCACCTTTCCAAGTTGTTGGGGTTCATCTCATACTTCTGAAGGTTTGAGGGTGCTGCCTGTTCCATACTCCCCCTACTCCTCATCTAGCCTTTTAGGGGTACAAACAATAGTAATTGGGGCCTAGTGTGGTTGTGTACGTGTGATATACATACACTTTTTTTGGATCATATTTTCTATTCCGCTATTCAATAAAAACCTTTCTAGGGCAAGATCTTAAATTACAGAAATATGAGGAGACCGTCAAATAAGGGCCGTGGCCTGGGTCGTGGTGCTGCTGGTAGAGCTCCTGTTGCAAGGAGAGGACATGGTCGATCTGTGCCAGCTACACGCACAAGTGAAACACCTTCCTCAAGTGTGAGTAGGCGACAGAACCTGCATCAGTATTTGGTAGGGCATCAAACGCCCCTAGAAGTGATGAGGCCAGAACAAGTTGAGGCGATAGTAGATTGGTTTGCTGCTGACAGTGCCTCCAGTTCCTTCACATTGTCTCCCACCCAGTCTACTGCAGAAAGGTCAGAGTTGGCACCTGCAGCCAATGTCCAACCGTCTTTCACCTCACCCCCTTGCAAATCAGGCCAGCAGTCTGAGCCCCAAGCCATACAGCAGTCTCTTATTCTTTTTGAGGACTCTGTCAGCAGGGTTTCCCAGGGCCATCCACCTAGCCCTGCCCCAGAAGTGGAAGAGATTGAGTGCAGCGATGCCCAACCACTTATTTCTCAAGATGAGTACATGCAAGGATCATCGCAGCACGTCTCCGATGATGACGAAACGCAGGTGCCAACTGCTGCGGCGTTCAGCATTGTGGAGACCGACAAGGAGGGCAGGGGTGAAGACTGGGTGGAAGATGATGTGGAGGACGATGAGGTCCTCGACCCCACATGGAATGAACGTCATGCAGGTGACCTGAGTAGTTTGGAGGAAGAGGCGGTGGTCGCACAGAGCCACCAGCACAGCAGAAGAGGGAGCAGGGTGCAGAAGCGGAGCGGCCGTGCCCTAGACACTACGCCCGCTACTGCCCAACGCAGCAAGGGAACGAGCGCACCAAAGTCAGCTCAAAGGAGTTCTCTAGCGTGGAAGTTCTTTAGAAAATGTGCTGATGACAGGACACGAGTGGTTTGCACCCTGTGCAATCAGAGCTTGAAGCGAGGCATGAACCTTCTCAACCTGAGCACAACCTGCATGATCAGGCATCTAAGTGCAAAGCACGAGCTGCAGTGGAGTACACACCTTCAAAACCAAGAAACGTCTCTGGCTCATCCTGCTTCCTCTTCTGCTGCAGTCTCGGCCGCTCCAGCCACATCTGTAGTGATACCGGCACCTGCCACCCCGCAAACAGACGATCTGTCAGCAACACCACCACCTGGGTCACCAACAACCATCTCCACAATGTCCCGTGGAAGCGTTCAGCTTTCCATCTCCCAAACACTTGAGAGGAAGAGGAAGTACCCCCCTACCCACCCGCGATCCCTGGCCCTGAATGCCAGCATTTCAAAATTATTGGCCTTTGAAATGCTGTCATTCCGTCTGGTGGAGACGCACAGTTTTAAAAACCTTATGTCGGTGGCTGTCCCACAGTACGTCGTGCCCAGCCGCCACTACTTTTCCAGGCAAGCCATCCCTTCCCTGCACAACCAAGTGGGGGAAAATATCAGGTGTGCACTGCGCAACGCCATCTGTGCCAAGGTCCACCTAACTACGGATACGTGGACCAGTAAGCACGGTCAGGGGCGTTATATCTCCCTAACGGCACACTGGGTAAATGCAGTGGCGGATGGGCCTGAGGCGGATAGCAATTTGGCGCATGTCCTTCCACCACCGAGGATTGCAGGGCGCTTCAGTTTGCCTCCTGTTCGTAACTCCTCCTACTCCGCTTCCTCATCCTCTACCGCCTCCTCATCCGGACAGCGTAACACCTTCACCACCAACTTCAGCACGGCCAGGGGTAAACGACAGCAGGCAGTTTTACAACTTGCCTGTTTGGGGGACAAACCACACACCGCGCAGGAGTTGTGGAGGAGCATGGAACAGCAGACAAATGAGTGGTTGCTGCCAGCGAGCCTCAAGCCCGGCCTGGTGGTGTGTGATAACGGGCGAAATCTCATAGCAGCTCTGGGCCTAGCCGGTTTGACGCACATCCCTTGCCTGGCGCATGTGCTGAATTTGGTGGTGCAGAGGTTCCTTAAAAACTACCCCGATATGTCAGAGCTGCTGCAGAAAGTGCGGGCCGTTTGTGCGCACTTTCGGCGTTCTCACCCTGCTGCTGCTCGCCTGGCAGCGCTGCAGCGTAACTTCGGCCTTCCCGCTCACCGCCTCATATGTGACGTGCCCACAAGGTGGAACTCCACCTTGCACATGCTGGAAAGACTGTGCGAGCAGCAGCAGGCCATAGTGGAGTTTCAGCTGCAGCACGCACGCGTGAGTCGCTCTGCGGAACAGCACCACTTCACCACCAATAACTGGGCCTCCATGCGAGACCTGTGTGCCTTGTTGCGCTGTTTTGAGTACTCCACCAACATGGCCAGTGGCAATGACGCCGTTCTCAGCTTAACTATCCCACTTCTATGCCTCCTTGAAAAAACAATTCGGGCGATGATGGAAGAGGATGTGGCACAGGATGAGGAGGAGGAGGAGGATGAAGAGGTAACATTTCCAAGGCTTTCAGGGCAGTCATTCGCAAGGGGCTCCGAGGGTGGGTTCCTGCACACGCAAACGCCAGGGACGCAATTGTCCAGCAGGGGCACAGTTCTGGAGGATGAGGAGGATGAGGAGGAGGAGGAGCTGGAGGAGGAGATGGAACCATGTTCACAGCAGGGTGGCACCCAGGCCAGCTCATGGCCATCACTGGTGCGTGGCTGGGGGGATACAGAGGACACGGACGATACACCTCCCACAGAGGACAGCCTTTCGTCGCCTCTGGGCAGCCTGGCACACATGAGCGATTACATGCTGCAGTGTCTCCACAACGACCGCCGAGTTGCCCACATTCTAACTTGTGCTGATTACTGGGTGGCCACGCTGCTGGATCCCCGTTACAAGGACAACGTACCGTCCTTAATTCACTCACTGGAGCGCGATCGCAAGATGCGCGAGTACAAGCGCACACTGGTAGACGCCATGCTGCTGGCATTCCCATCTGACAGCGGGGCCACAGTGGAAGCACAAGGCAGAGGAGGAGGAGGAGGAGGTCGCCAACGCAACCAGGGCACCGCCAGCACCTCAGAAGGCAGGGTTAGCATGGCCGAAATGTGGAAAAGCTTTGTCAGCACGCCACAACAAACAGCAGCACCAGCAGCTCAGATGGAACGTCTTAGCAGGAGGCAGCATTTTACCAACATGGTGGAGCAGTATGTGTGCACACGCCTACATGTAGTGAATGACGGGTCTGCCCCCTTCAACTTCTGGGTCTCCAAATTGGGCACATGGCCTGAGCTTGCCCTTTACGCCTTGGAGGTGCTGGCGTGCCCTGCAGCCAGTGTATTATCTGAACGGGTATTTAGCACGGCTGGGGGCGTTATAACAGACAAGCGCAGCCGCCTGTCCAGAGACAATGTGGACAAGCTCACGTTCATTAAAATGAACCAGGCATGGATCCCACGGGACTTTTCCGTACCTTATGCAGAATAGCAATGGATACCGACCTTACCCACCCATTGTTCCATTTTTGCTCTTTCTCACTCTTTTGGGGTGTACCCTCATTTAAAATTTTTGAAAAGAAGCAGTGTTGGCTACCTCGTCCTCCTCCTCAGGGCCAGATTAATGTAGGGGCTATTGGAGCTGCAGCTCCAGGCCCCTACCTTTTATATAGGCCCCGGGTTGGCCATATTCACTGTTACCGCTCTTCTGTCACTTGTAAACACAGAAGTCTGGCTTCTATGCTCGCTTCCCCAGGCAGCACCCTCAGAACCTCCCCACACAGCGTGAAGGCCGGACAAGGAGGGACAGTTGGCGATGCATGGATGTGTTTATGGGCTTCAGAGACAGCATCCCATGTTGAATTAGGCATGCATGGCTGCACCCTTCCTCCTCTGGGTGCATGGCAAGGCACGGCCCTTAAGGCCCTTCAAAATCCTCAGCACCAAGCCCATGATGCTGTTAATCCGGCCCTGGTCCTCCTCCACCGCCGCTTCCACCTACACCGCCCATAGGTGTGCGCAGCCTATTGCATTAAGGTGTGCACCCCAAAGTTGAAATACACATGCATGTGTTTGCCAGCAGGGAGAGTAATGTATCGGGGCCATGTACCTGTAGGCAAGGAGAAATAGAGCAGAGCAGGTCCCAGGGAGATCTTTCCCATCTCCTCACTGGCAATGCTATGTGCCCTAGGTGATTAGGGTGTGCCCAGGCACACCCAGCACACCCTGTGCGCACGCCTATGTCACCGCCACATCCACCACCACCTCAACCTCCCTCCTACTCCATATGGGCCTCGTCCTTCAGAGATGAAGAAGAACATTGTTTTATTTTTCTGTTTTTTTTTTGTTGTTTTAAGTTATTTCCCTATCCACATTTGTTTGCAGAGCACTTGCCATGCTCTTAATTACGTTTTGCTGCCATTTGCAGCACTCTAGCCCTTTCCTTTGGTGTTTTAGAGCCATTTTAGTGCCTTAAAGTTCGGGTCCCCATTGACTTCAATGGGGTTCGGTGTCCGGGAAAAGTTCGGTAAAAGTCCGGGACACGGACCCGGACTTTTTTTTAAAGTTCGGCCGAACCCGTCGAACACGGACATCTAGGTGTTCGCTCAACCCTACTGATAATGTGAATCTGTCTAAGGCCCCTTTCACACAGGCGGACCATTCAGATCCGCCTGTCCGTTTTTTTGGCGGATCTGAACGGATGCCTCATGCATCTCTACGGGGCATCGGATGTCAGCGGAGACATGTCCGCTGGGGGGGGAGATCAAAGGGTTAATTGAGTTTTATTTCTTCAAATCAAAAAGTCCAACATCGACATGTGCAAGACAAACAGGATAGCAGCAAACGCGTTTCACACCATGTGCTTATTCATTGCTGATTGCAAGCAGACATGTGTGATCATTTATGAGCCAGGCAGCACTATCTTGTCCAATCAAACAAGTGGTTTCCGGAACATAGACACCTGGCTCAAATAGATGAAGACCGATTGGTCTGGCTGCATAAAAGAGGACATACACATTCAATCCGATTGTTCCAATCGTTGTTCAAAAATTTGCAAAAAAACTTTTTTACTCCAAGAAAACAATAAATCCATGAACAACATATAGATTGAATGTGTATGCAAAGACCCACAATATTCCATATATAAACAAACAAACATAGTATCAAACATTCAATATAAAATTTTAGCAGAAAGATACAAAAAAACTATCTATAACCAAATAAATGAATACATGTATATAGATACAAAAGGAGGAGGAGGAATAAATACACATGATGCGCATGATGAAAAAAGATCAATTCACTATTTAAACAAAAAATATATATATATAAAAAAATATATAAAACATTTTTTATGCGCACCATATATATCTACTCCTATTCAAAACCAGCTAAGCCCTGACAACCCACTGGGAGCAAAACAACCAGAGAACCCTTCACATATATGTTTATATGGCAAAATAATTTAGTGAAGTCTAAAAAAAATCACGTGCGATTTTGTAGTCGCTTTAAACAAAGCAAAAACATATCCACGGCTCATGAGGGGAGACTCTTCTATATGTCTAAGTGAATACACATTCCAGTCATACATCATTTCTGATCCCACCCAACAAACAAAGCATGTCAAGACCTGTGTGGAACCATAATATCTAATGTAAAGGGGAGGTTCCTTATACATATATGTATCCACCCCCAAAAGAGACAAAAAAAAAAAAAGCCATCTTACCCGTATTGGAGGGAATATATTATATAAAATCCTTTCAGTCAAAAAATGGCTACAAGTTCAGTCGTTATTGTATATAAACAAATAAGCTTATAAAAAAGGAAGGGAGAAGGGGGGGAAAGAAAAAAAAGGGGGGGGGAAGGGGGGGGGAGAGGAGGGGAAAAGGAGGGAGGGAAAGAGATGGTAGAGAGGGGAGGGGAGGGGGGAAGGAGGGGGAAAGGAGAGGAGGGGGGGTGAAATGGTATTATCCTTTACTCAAAATAGTGGGAAACATCCCATTCAAAATTCATTCCACTTGGAATGCGATTACCTAGATGGAATATCCAATATACCTCTCTTTTACATAAGCTCCTGAACAGATCCCCACCTCTAAAGGGGAGTTTGACTTTTTCTATCACCTGGACATGCAAGGAGCTAAAATCTCCATTATGTAGGTTATTGATATGTCTCGCTATATTGGTGGATTTTTTTGTCCTGATGGCACTTAAATGCTCCCGGAATCTCTCCCGCAAACGGCGAGTGGTGCGTCCAATATACTGCATACCACATATCCCACAAGTAATGATGTAAATCACATTGCTAGTATTGCAATTAAAAAATTGTTTCAATTGGATACTTTTGCCGTTTGAATTAGAGACAACCGTTTGGCCCCCAAGTATGTGGGGACAACTAGAACAGTCATTACCACCACATTTGTGGTTGCCCTTAAAATATAGCCATGTGGTCTGGGGTTTACCTCCTGGACAAAAAAGACTTGGCGAGAGGGATGTACCTAAAGAGCGTGCTCATCTAGGAATGACATTGATCCCATTCTCTAATATTTTCATTTGTATTTCATCCTCAAATAAAATTGGCAAATACTTATTGATTATATTTCTCACTTGCTGAAAGTCTTGGTTTGTTTCTACATTTCTGATGTTCAGAAAGGAGCTGGCACCTGTCTTTGCTTTCTGCAATCTTTTTTGCCCGTTTGAGCATCCAAACAGGATACCCTCTTTGTCTGAAACGCAAAAACAACTAATTTGACTCCCGCTCAAAGTCAATGTCTTCGCTGCATATGCGGCGCAATCGGATAAATTGGCCGATTGGTATGCCTCTAATAGTATGGATTGGATGGTTAGATTGGGCCAAAAGAAGAGTGTTCCCAGACAGAGGCTTTCTATATAAATTAGTGATGACCCGGCCATTAGAGGAGGTGAGAAGAACACCAAGAAAGCATATTTGATGATCATTACTGCAACCAGTAAAAGTCAAATTTTTTTCATTGAGGTTCAAATAATTAAAAAAAAAATCCAAGCTGCCCATTTTGCTGTCGCAAATAAACAGCAAATCGTCTATATAGCGAAAAAATAAATGTATGTATTGCCTAAATGGATTTCTATCTCCAAAGATGTGGGACCACTCCCACCAACCCATGAAGAGGTTGGCGAGTGAGGGCGAAAACTTAGCGCCCATCGCAGCCCCACACCTCTGGAGATAGAAAGAGCCATCAAACGAAAAGTAATTATGTGACAACAAAAACTCCAAGACTTCCAAAATATAGGCACTGTGGGTAGGAGGCAAAGCTGAAAAATGCTCCAAATAAAAGGACACTGCAGATATGGACAGATGATGTGGAATACATGAGTACAAACTGGCCACATCACAAGTGACCCATACATATTCCTGCTTCCACGCCACCTCCTGCATGATGGACAATAAGTGTTTCGTGTCTTTTAAAAAACTGGGTAAAGACTTGACTAATGGCTGTAACTGGCTATCCAGCCATTGTCCCAACTTTTCATTTAAGGACCCTATACCTGCCACAATGGGTCTACCATATAAGGGATCTAATCTAAAGGGATTTATGCGTCTTTGGTAGGTGGTGGAAAATGGGTATGATGGGATGTGTAGGTATCAATGTTTCTGCCTCCTTAACACTAAATATGCCTAAATATATGCCCTTCTGGATTAAATTACTCAGAGCACCCTTGAACAGCAATGTAGGATCATTATATAGAATTTTATAGGTATTATTATCTGAGAGTTGCCTCAAGGCCTCTTCCCGGTACATGGCGGCGTCCATAACGACTACTGCCCCTCCTTTGTCGGAATTTTTTATGACTATAGAATCATCTTTTTGTAAGCTATGGAGGGCAGACCTTTCTTCCCGTGTTAGGTTGTCTATATGTGCGCCATCTGCACCGGGATTGAGGTGATTGCTCAACTGTGTCAGATCCCTTTCTATGCATTTTTGAAATCTGTCCATGCTGTCTGTGCATGCATTGACTGGATAAAAATCAGATTTATTTTTCATCTCCACTTTAATAATATCTTCATTAATTATATTGCCAATGCGTCCAGTCTCATTGCTCTCCAAGGCCAGCTCTGTTAAATCCATGAGAGAACATGTTTCTTGGAAAGAAAAGCAATCTGGTTGTTCTTCATATGTCAATTCCAAAACAGAAGAATCCTCAGAATCATTATTCTCTTTAAAAAAGTGTCTTTTTATGGTAATGTTTCTAATAAATTTATTGACGTCAAGTAGTGTCCCAAAAAGGTCAAAATGCTGAGAAGGACAGAATCCTAAACCCTTGGATAAAAGGGATGTCTCTCCTGGGGTTGAAGTGCGATGTGACACATTGATTAAATTTCTTACAATTTGCGTGTCTGGGGTCTCAGGGAATAGGCCCCTCTCCCTCCACTTCCCATGTTCATTGACAAGGTCTTTAAAAGTTTCCAAAAGAGGAACTCCAGTCATTTTCTGTTTGTTTAACATCAGCAGCTACAAAAACTGTAGCAGCTGTCTGTTAATAAACCCACACTAACCTGTCCCAGGATCCTCTGTCTTCTGTGAAAAGAAAAAGTAACGAGGGCGCAGCCGCCTAGCGCATTACCTTTGCAAAAAAAAAATTATTTAACCGATTTACGACCGCCCGCCACAGTTGTACTGCGGCAGGCAGCAGCTCCTGCACGAACTGCCGTAACTGTATGTTGGTCGCAAGCAGGGGGAGAGTCAGCGGGGAAGCCAATGCAGTGGGCAGGCGGCTCCGATGGCCGCCTGACACCCGCGATCGTTCCCCGCTGAGAGAGAAGTATGGTTGTAAACACAGCTGACCGTTCTTCTCCCTGGAATGATCATAGAGCCCCTGTGATCCTTTTATATAGGAACACAGGTATCTATGGTCATTTCACAAGCCACACACCCCCCACAGTTAGAATCACTCCCCTAGGCTCACATTTAACCCCTTGATCACCAACAATGTCAACCCCTTCCCTGCCAGTGTCATTATTACAGTAACAGTGCATATTTTTAGCACTGATTACTGTAGTAATATCACTGGTCACCCCAAAAGTGTCAAAAATGTCAGTCAGGGGTTCGATCAATGTCGCAGTTCCGCAAAAAAATCACAAATCGACGCCATTACTAGTAAAAAAAAAACAATATAAATGACATAAATCTTTCCTGTAGTTAGTAGACACAATAACTTTTGCGCAAACCAATCAAAATATGCTTATTGCGTTTTTTTTTTTTAACCAAAAATATGTGCCAGAAAACAAATTGGCTTAAAATGTTAAAAAATTGTCGCTCTTTTTTTTGTTTATAGCGCAAAAAATAAAAATCGTACAGGTGATCAAATACCACCAAAAGAAAGCTCTATTTGTGGAAAAAAGGACATATATTTTGTTTGGGTACAGCGTCGTACGACCACGCAATTGTCAGTTAAATTCACGCAGTGCCAAGTTGAAAAAAGAGGCCTGGTCATTAAGGGGACAAATCCTTCCGGTCTTAAAGTGGTTAAAATATATACACATCATACTCACAAATAAGGAAGACAAGCAGATAAAGGTATAAATAAACCCAGATTTCCACCTAGCATGGTCTGCTAATCAACGGCAGTCATGGAATGAATATCTCCAAAGGAAGCTGATGCGTTTCGTGGGGTAGCCCCTCTTCCTCAGAGCTGGATTTGGAGTGTGGGCAGCTGATCTTTAAATAGTCATACATAGATGACCCTAAACCACAAGTCCCTCCCACAATGGGCTGGGCTGTAGTATTAGAACTCCCGCTTGGATAAATGCCATAATAAAACATACATGTAAATAGGCCACAACATACAGATCCGCAAAAAAGGTGTTTTGCCAATGACTTTTCAACATAAAATATACTTTTGTGTAAAATAGATGCTCTATCAAAACAATATATATACATATAAATATATATAAATATAGAGCTAAGAGTAAGCATGCAGTGATAATAATAAAATTAACAAAGTGGTACATTGTTTTGCATGGGAATCTGTTGTTTTATATTGTAGGCCTGTAATTCTTAGGAATAAAACTATAAAAGTAAAAAAAATATATATATATGAATAAATTAATAAATTAACAAATTAAATTAGTAAATAAACTAATAAATTAATAATAAAAAAATATTAATAAAAAAAGGAATAAAACCGTAAAAGTGCAGGTAGGGCACTGGACAAAGCACTAGGGACAAAACTGAGGTTCAATGGTTTACTACAGTAATGTAATCCTAACAGATTACAATGTATCATGTCATGTTTTGTGTACTTTTTAAATTTGCAGCGCTCGCAGGGAAGGGAACCTGGAAAATGGATGCCAGTGTTCTTTTAGAATACCGCTACCTATCAGATTCTGCAACCGGAAGTGGCATTCAGAAAGAAAAACTTACTGCACATGCGCCATGCGTTCCAACATGGCCACTATGCGTTCCAATAGCTTTCCTGATGTGACAGAACACGAAGAAGCTGCGGACATCTTCTTACACCCATGCAAGTCTTACATTTAAGATTTACTTTATCAGTAAACTCACCTTACAGACTGAATAACAGTATTACATTTCTATTATTATGATAATATAGTAAATATAGCGAGAAACCTACAGGTAGAAGGTGGTGACGGCCATCTTGGTACACCCTGCACTGCTCAGCGACAAACTGATTTTATAGTGAAATAGACTATTTCACTCAGTCGCAGTGAAATAGTCTATTTCAGTATATAAGGTGAGTTTACTGCTAAAATCATTCTGAAATTCAAGAGTTGCTTGGGTGTAAGAAGAACATGTCTAATGCTGCATCATGTTCTGTCACATTAGGAAAGCTATTAGAACGCATAGTGCCCATGTTGGAATGCATGGCACAAGCGCAGTAAGTTTACTCGTCCAAACGTTACTTCCAGTTGCAGAATCTGATAGGTAGCGGTATTCTGATAGAACACCGGCATCGGCCGGAGGACATCGGGGTATCATAATGACAGGTAAGTTTCACTACAGGGAAATCCCGAATGTGGCTCGGAGTTATGGCTTTTGGTAATGAAAATTAACCCCAAGCCACACTTGGGATTACCGCCAGGGAGGTTAAAGGTGAGAAAAAAAAGTCAAAATAAAAATGTTTGATATTTCACTGTGCCTTGTGGCCTTGGCAAATGCCAGGGTTCATTGATAAATACCCTTATGTACGTTGCTTTTTGCCTTTTCTAGCATGCAGGTTTATTTGAACCTGCTGCTTTACTCGCAACATGTACAATTTGTTTATTTATTTTAATGTACACCAAAGGTTTTCAACTGCATTACTGTGAATGCACACAGCAGCCCTGTCTGTTCCTTGTTCACAGGTTGCTGAGGTGCTCACTGCTACTACTGCCAATCTATACATTTTGCTTTTATGTCAAAATGTTTAGGAAAATGTCATTTAAACTTCCAACAGCTTAAATAATTAAAAAAATGCAGCCTGTACATCATGTTAACATCTACAGCCTGCTGGCTGTTGCTGTGAAAGTACCTGCTGAGCTAAAAGACCTGTGTGCAAAAAAAAACATGTGATCACTATAATTGGCTGTCATTGTGATCAGTGGATTAGGAACCAGTCAGAAAACTTGGCTGAGATAGTGACAGCACGGTTTCTGACCTTGTACTGCTGCAGGCTTCCGTTGTAAAAGGGAAGGCAGACTATGGTCCCTCCAGCACAAGAAATTGTGCTGAGGGACAATAAATGTATATAAACCCTAACTTTATACTTCTATTATTTTCTCCCTTATGGTCCATTAATAATGCCATTAAAATAATTTTGTTATATTTGATAAGGAAAAAAACAGTTGATCCTGCCAGATTACTAGTGCTGGCTTGTTTCATATGCACTCTGCAACCTTATATCAATCATTTTTTTGTTATTGGCCATGCCATCCAGCTCTGTGATATGGAGTTGAGGAGTGGAGGAAGTGTTCTGTAGTCTGCACATACTTCCCTGTGGTTGTAAACCCCAGTAAAGGAATCTGAACAAAGTACATATATCTGCAGTGTTTATTTATCTCTCCCCAAAGCTCTAAGTGAACTTTCTCTCTGTTGCTTTGTTCCTCTCTTATCAGCATGAATCACTTCTGAGAAGCATTCCCGACACTTGAAATAAATTTGTGTCGGAAGGGATCTCAGAATGGAGCTTGCCTATTCAGAACACAGTTCTTCGGCTGTGTGGAGGGGAGGGGGGGGGTGTGCCTTTCCTCCAATCAGCTCTCACACACTGCTACTGAAGTCTGCCCCCTCCTCTGTGCTTCTGACAGATGAAGAAAGATTTTAACACTTTTCTGCCCTTTTGAAGGGGTGTACGGTAGAGAAGACTGCAGATAAACAGGTAAAATCTATGTAGGAGAATTTGTTTACTCTCTGTGTATCATCTCAGGCTGTTCACTTCACTGGGTATATGTGAGGGTGTACAACCACTTTGACCACTTCAGCCCCAGAAGGTTTTACCCTCTTAATGACCAGTTCATTTTTTGTGATTCGGCACTGGGTTGACTTAACTAACAATTGTGCGGTCGTTCGATGATGTACCCAAATACAATTAGAGCTTTCTTTTGGTGGTATTTGATCACCTCTGCGGTTTTTGATTTTTTTTTAATTTCTGGTATAAAACATTCCCAATAAAAAAATTTAAAAAATCTAATTTTTTTATCAGTTTAGGCCAATTTGTATTCTGCTACATATTTTTGGTAAAAAAAAATCCCAAAAAGCGTATATTAATCGGTTTGAGCAAAAGTTATAGCGTTTACAAACTATGGGATAGATTTTTGGACTTTTTATTCTTTTTATTGTTTTTATTAGTAATGGCGGCGATCAGCGATTTCTAGCTGGATTGTGACATTGCGATGGACGAATCTGACACTTAGTGACACTTTTTGGGGGCTAGTGACACCAATACAGTGATCAGTGCTAAATAATATGAACTGTTACTATATAAATGACACTGGCAGGGAAGAGATTAATACTGGGGGGGGGGGAATTAAAGGGATTAAGTGTGCACCTAAATTGTGCTTACTAACTGTGGGGGGGGGGGGGGAAGGCCCTGTGACAGACACACAGAGATCGGTGCTTAGCTGAAACACACAATCTCACTGTGCCTGTGTGACAGGAGAGCTGCCTGCTTTGTTTAAAAAGGCAGGCGGCTCTCCTGTCAGTCTCCCTGAAGATCGCCGGAGGCCAGCGGTGGTCCGAGACCACATTTACATACAGTGCCTTGCGAAAGTATTCGGCCCCCTTGAACTTTGCGACCTTTTGCCACATTTCAGACTTCAAACATAAAGATATAAAACTGTAATTTTTTGTGAAGAATCAACAACAAGTGGGACACAATCATGAAGTGAAACACAATTTATTTGATATTTCAAACTGTGTTAGCAAATAAAAAACTGAAAAATTGGGCGTGCAAAATTATTCATCCCCCTTAAGTTAATACTTTGTAGCGCCACCTTTTGCTGCGATTACAGCTGTATGTCGCTTGGGGTATGTCTCTATCAGTTTTGCACATCGAGAGACTGAAATTTTTGCCCATTCCTCCTTGCAAAACAGCTCGAGCTCAGTGAGGTTGGATGGAGAGCGTTTGTGAACAGCAGTTTTCAGTTCTTTCCACAGATTCTCGATTGGATTCAGGTCTGGACTTTGACTTGGCCATTCTAACACCTGGATATGTTTATTTGTGAACCCAAACCATGATGCTGCCACCACCATGTTTGACAGTGGGGATGGTGTGTTCAGGGTGATGAGCTGTGTTACTTTTACACCAAACATAACGTTTTGCATTGTTGCCAAAAAGTTTGATTTTGGTTTCATCTGACCAGAGCACCTTCTTCCATATGTTTGGTGTGTCTCCCAGGTGGCTTGTGGCAAACTTTAAACGACACTTTTTATGGATATCTTTAAGAAATGGCTTTCTTCTTGCCACTCTTCCATAAAGGCCAGATTTGTGCAGTATACGACTGATTGTTGTCCTATGGACAGAGTCTCCCACCTCAGCTGTAGATCTCTGCAGTTCATCCAGAGTCATCATGGGCCTCTTGGCTGCATCTCTGATCAGTCTTCTCCTTGTATAAGCTAAAAGTTTAGAGGGACGGCCAGGTCTTCATAGATTTGCAGTGGTCTGATACTCCTTCCATTTCAAGATTATCGCTTGCACAGTGCTCCTTGGGATGTTTAAAGCTTTGGAAATCTTTTTGTATCCAAATCCGGCTTTAAGCTTCTTCACAACAGTATCTCGTACCTGCCTGGTGTGTTCCTTGTTCTTCATGATGCTCTCTGCACTTTAAACGGACCTCTGAGACTATCACAGTGCAGGTGCAATTATACGGAGACTTGACTACACACAAGTGGATTCTATTTATCATCATTAGTCCTTAAGGTCAACATTGGATCATTCAGAGATCCTCACTGAACTTCTGGAGAGAGTTTGCTGCACTGAAAGTAAAGGGGCTGAATAATTTTGCTCGCCCAATTGTTGAGTTTTTTATTTGTTAACAAAGTTTGAAATATCCAATAAATTTCATTCCACTTCATGATTGTGTCCCACTTGTTGTTGATTCTTCACAAAAAAATACAGTTTTATTTCTTCATGTTTGAAGCCTGAAATGTGGCAAAAGGTCGCAAAGTTCAAGTGGGCCGAATACTTTCGCAAGGCACTATAACTACGTAGATCTATGTGATTATGCGCATTTCTCTTGCTCCATAGATACATTATAGTAAGTGATTGTTGCCACCCTAGGAAGGTAAGTGTCTTATCAGTAAGTGAAAACAGGAGAAAAGCAAAAGAACAAAAAACAAATACAGCCACATCATCTAAGAACCAGTGATCTGCAATATATATATACATATATGTATATTGCAGTATCTCACAAAAGAGTTCCCCCCCCCCCCACATTTTTGTAAATATTTTATTCTATCTTTTCATGTGACAAAACTGAAGATATTACACTTTGTTACAATGTAAAGTAGTGAGTGTACAGCTTGTATAACAGTGTAAATTTGCTGTCCCCTCAAAATAACTCAACACGCAGCCATTAATGTCTAAACCGCTGACAACAAAAGTGAGTACACCCCTGAGTGAAAATGTCCAAGTTGGACCCAAAGTTTCAATATTTTGTGTGGCCATTATTATTTTCCAGCATTGCCTTAACCCTCTTGGGCATGGAGTTCACCAGAGCTCACAGGTTGCCATTGGAGTTCTCTTCCACTCCTCCAAGATGACATTAGGGAGCTGGTTGATGTTAGAGACCTTACACTCCTCCACCTTCCATTTGAGGATGCCCCACAGATGGTCAATAGGGTGTAGGTCTGGAGACATGCTTGACTAGTCCATCACCTTTACCCTCAGATTCTTTAGCAAGGCAGTGGTCATCTTGGAGGTGTGTTTGGGGTCGCTATCATGTTGGAATACTGCCCTACGACCAGTCTCCGAAGAGAGGGGATCATGCTCTGCTTTAGTATGTCACAGTACATGTTGGTATTCATGGTTTCCTCAATAAACTGTCGCTCCCCAGTGCCGGCAGCACTCATGCAGCCCCAGACCATGGCACTCCCACCCCCATGCTTGATTGTAGGCAAGAGACACTTGTCTTTGTACTCCTCACCTGGTTGCAGCCACACACGCTTGACACCATCTGAACCAAATAAGTTTATCGTGGTCTCATCAAACCACAGGACATGGTTCCAGTAATCCATGTCCTAAGTCTGCTTGTCTTCAGAAAACTGTTTATGGGCTTTCTTGTTCATCATATTTAGAAGAGGCTTCCTTCTGGGATGACAGCCATGCAAACCAATTTGATGCAGTGTGCGGCGTATGGTCTGAGCACTGACAGGCTGACCCCCCACCCCTTCAACCTCTGCAGCAATGCTGACAGCACTCATATGTCTATTTCCCAAAGAAAACCTCTGGATATGATGCTGAGCACATGCACTCAACTTCTTTGGTCGACCATGGCGTGGCCTGTTCTGAGTGGAACATGTCCTGTTAAACCACTGTATGGTCTTGGTCACCGTGCTGCAGCTCAGTTTCAGGATCTTGGCAATCTTCTTATAGTCTAGGCCATCTTTACGTAGAGCAACAATTCTTTTTTTTTCAGATCCTCAAAGAGTTCTTTGCCATGTTGAAATTCCAGTGACCAGTATGAGAGAGTGAGAGCGATAAAACCAAATTTAACACACCTGCTCCCCATTCACACCTGAGACCTTGTAACACTAATGAGTCACATGACACCAGGGAGGGAAAATGGCTAATTGGGCCCAATTTGGACATTTTCACTTAGGGGTGTATTCACTTTTGTTGCCAGCGGTTTAGACATTAATGGCTGTGTGTTGAGTTATTTTGAGGGGACAGCAAATTTACACTGTTATACGAGCTGTACACTCACTACTTTACATTGTAGCAAAGTGTAATTTCTTCAGTGTTGTCACATGAAAAGATATAAGAAAATATTTACAAAAATGTGAGGATTGTAGTCACTTTTGTGAGATACTATATATATATATATATATATATCTATTTATATATATACAGTAAACCCCCCTCCATTGCGGGGGTTACATTCCGGACCCAGCCGCGAAAAGTGAAATTCTGCGAAATAGAAAAACCCTATTAAAATGCATTGTAGGCATGTTTATTTTACTGTCACTGTACGTGTAGAAGCATTTTAAGGTCTTTAAACACACTTTTAAAACAATAGAAACTCATTTAAACACATAAAAGATACTAAGAGACAGAGCAAGAGCTATGGAAAACACAAAAATATTTCATTTTTAATGATTTATATAGTAAAATAACATTACAAAAAAAACCGCGAATTACCGGGACCGCAAAAACTGAACCGCGATGGAGCGGGGGATTACTGTATATATATATAAAGTCAGGTCCATAAATATTGGGACATTGACACAATTATTATCACGGAAACCTTACAGGATAATTACATGTCACAGTTGGTGTACTATCCGACTAGAGAAAATGCAGTCCTGGATCTATTGATCACTAATGACCCAGACCTAATCTCGGAGGTAGGAGTCCAGGACTACCTGGGCTCTAGCGATCACAGGATGATCACATTTAGTGTAAATAACAATATAACAAGGCAAGTGGGGAACATAAGAACCCTAAACTTCAGAAGGGCAAACTTTCCAAAAATGTACTCATTGATGGAAAGGGTAAACTGGGACCAAGCCCTGGGATCACTGACCACAGAGGAAAAATGGGAATGCTTTAGGAACATATTAAGCAAATGCATCTTGCAGTGCATTACAATGGGAAATACATTTAGAAGAGACAAAGCCAAACCTGGCTGGCTAAACCTTAGAGTTAAAAAACTTATTAGGGGAAAAAAATTGGCCTTCAAGAAATATAAATCAGAGGGCACAGTATCGGCTTTCGAGCAATACAAGGAGGCAAATAAGAAAAGTAAACACAAAATCAAGATAGCTAAAATCAACTTTGAGACACAAATAGCGGAGGATATTAAAAAAAAAAAAAAAAGAAATTCTTTAAATATATCAACAGCAAAAAAACTAGGGCAGAGCATATTGCACACATAATTAACGATGATGGGAGGATGGTTACAGAGGACACTGAAAAAGCAACCGTGAATGCTTTTTTCTCGTCAGTCCTTACACAGGAAACGGAGGCGTTCAATGACCATGACTGTATGGTTAGTAGTAACACAGGACTTGCCACTATGGCTAACAGAGGGTGAAATCAGGGAAAGGCTGGATAAACTTAACACAAACAAATCACCAGGCCCGGATGGCGTACATCCGAGAGTACTCAAAGAACTCAGTAAGGTTATATCTAGGCCACTGTTCCTGATCTTTGCTGACAGTATTAGGACAGGAGATGTACCAGGGGATTGGAAGAAAGCTAACGTGATTCCGATATTCAAAAAGGGACAGAGGCATATCCCCGGAAATTATAGGCCTGTCAGTTTGACATCATTAGTATGTAAACTTCTGGAGGGGATGATAATGGACTATATCGTAGAGTTTGCTAAAGACAACAACATCATCAGCAGTAATCAGCACGGGTTTACAAGTGGGCGTTCTTGTCAAACCTATCTCTTAACATTCTACGAGGAGGTGAGCTGTGAGCTAGATAGGGGCAGACCAGTGGATGTGGTGTACTTGGATTTCGCTAAGGCGTTTGATACAGTTCCCCACAAGCGCTTAATTTATAAAATAAGGTCTGCAGGTATCGACAGCAGGGTTTGCTCTTGGATACGCAACTGGCTAAAAGGGCGTGTCCAAAGGGTGGTAATAAACAGCACATACTCAGACTGGTCTGAGGTAGTAAGCGGGGTCCCCCAGGGCTCAGTCCTGGGACCGACCTTGTTCAATTTATTCATAAACAGCATTGAGGTCGGGATCAGTAGTTCGTTATCAGTTTTTGCAGATGACACAAAATTGGCCAGGGCAATAACTGCACAGCATGAAGCAGATATCGACATGGCAAATGAGGTTTAATGTGGAGAAGTGTAAGGTTTTGAACTTGGAGACTAAAAACATAAAAGCACAATACACATTAGGAGGGGAACCCTTGGGGGAATCAAAAATGGAGAAGGATCTGGGTTCTTGGTTGATGATAGATTACGCAATAGCATTAGATTAGGCAATAGCATGCAATGTCAAGCGGCAGCTGCCAAAGCCAGCAGAATATTAGCATGCATAAAGAAAGAGATGTATTCCAGAGATAACACTATAATCCTTCCACTTTATAAAACTCTGGTCCGACCGCATCTGGAGTATTCTGTCCAGTTCTGGTCGCCAGTCCTCAGGAGGGATGTGCTGGAGCTGGAGAGAGTCCAGAGAAGGGCAACTAAACTGATTAGGGGATTGGAGGACCTTAATTATGAAGAGCGTCTGCAATCGCTTGATTTATTCTCCCTGGAGAAGAGACGCCTGAGGGGGGACATGATAGCAATTTATAAATATCTCAATGGGGATCTCAGCATAGAAAAAAAGCTGTTCAGTCGAAGGGATTGCATGAGGACTAGAGGGCATACAATGCGATTGGAGGAGAAGCGTTTTAACCCCAGGCAACGTGAGGGGTTCTTTACTGTTAGGGCTACAAGATTGTGGAATTCTCTACTACAAGAGGTGGCTTCTGCGGGAAGTATGGTGGCTTTCAAAAGACTCTTAGACATACATCTCAAGGATCAGAACATTCAGGGCTATGTGAGATGATTACAGCCACACACACCTACACAGGTTGAACTGGATGGACTACTGTCTTTATTCAACCTCATCTACTATGTAACTATGTAATTATAATATTTTTGGCTATATACACCACCACAATGGATTTGAAATGAAACAAGCAAGATGTGCTTTAACTGCAGACTTTCAGCTTTAATTTGAGGGTATTTACATCCAAATCAGGTGAAAGTTGTAGGAATTACAACAGTTTGTATATGTGCCTCCCATTTTTTAAGGAACCAAAAGTAATGGGACAATTGGCTGCTCAGCTGTTCCATGGCCAGGTCTGTGTTATTCCCTCATTATCCTATGTACAATGAGCAGAAAAAAAGGTCCAGAGTTCATTTCAAGTGTGCTATTTGCATTTGGAATCTGTTGCATGTCAACTCTCAATATGAGATCCAAAGAGTTGTCACTATCAGTAAAGCAAGCCATCATTAGGCTGAAAACACAAAACAAACCCATCAGAGAGATAGCAAAAACATTAGGTGTGGCAGAATTAACTGTTTGGAACATCCTTAAAAAGAAAGAACACACCGGTGAGCTCAGCAACACCAAAAGACCCGGAAGACCACGGAAAACAATTGTGGTGAATGACCAAAGAATTCTTTCCCTGGTGAAGAAAACACCCTTCACAACAGTTGGCCAGATCAAGAACACTCTCCAGGAGGTAGGTGTATGTGTGTCCAAGTCAACAATCAAGAGAAGACTTCGACAGAGTGAATACAGAGGGTTCACCACAAGATGTAATCCATTGGCGAGCCTCAAAAACAGGAAGGTCAGATTTGAGTTTGCCAAACAACATCTAAAAAAGCCTTCACAGTTCTGGAACAACATCCTATGGACAGATGAGACCAAGATCAACTTGTACCAGAGTGATGGGAAGAGAAGAGTATGGAGAAGGAAAGGAACTGCTCATGATCCAAAGCATACCACCTCATCAGTGAAGCATGTGGTGGTAGTGTCATGGCGTGGGCATGTATGGCTGCCAATGGAACTGGTATTTATTGATGATGTGACTGCTGACAAAAGCAGCAGGATGAATTCTGAAGTGTTTCTGGCAATATTATCTGCTCATATTCAGCCAAATGCTTCAGAACTCACTGGACGACACTTCATAATGCAGATGGACAATGACCCGAAGCATACTGCGAAAGCAACCAAAGACTTTTTTAAGGGAAAGAAGTGGAATGTTATGCAATGGCCAAGTCAGTCACCTGACCTAAATCTGATTGAGCATGCATTTCACTTGCTGAAGACAAAACTGAAGGGAAAATGCCCCAAGAACAAGCAGGATTTGAAGACAGTTGCAGTAGAGGCCTGGCAGAGTATCACCAGGGATGAAACCCAGCGTCTGGTGATGTCTATGCGTTCCTGACTTCAGGCTGTCATTGACTGCAAAGGATTTGCAACCAAGTATTAAAAAGTGAAAGTTTGATTTATGATTGTTAATCTGTCCCATTACTTTTGGTCCCTTAAAAAGTGGGAAGCACATATACAAACTGTTGTTATTCCTACACTGTTCAACTGATTTGGATGTAAATACCCTCAAATGAAAGCTAAAGGTCTGCAGTTAAAGCACATCTTGTTTGTTTCATTTCAAATCCATTGTGTATATATATATATATATATATATATATATATATATATATATATATATATATATATATATACACACATACACACAGTGTATACAGTATACTGTATATTTTACTATTTTATACTATCAGGGAGCAGTTTTAACATCTAACTGATATACAAGAAATCCTGTATGGGGTACATCAAGGGAATTTCTATTTACAGAAAAAAGGGAAAGATAATTTAATTAGTTAGAAATTTCCCCTGTCTGTGGTTCTCTCTCAGTACCCCAGTATTTTGACTAGTATACACAATCTTAACATGTTACTGCTTTCTATAAATTATTTCTATAAATTATTTAAAAAGTCAAAACATCCTTTCTCCTTTTCAGTGTATGCTATCCATCACTACTTCATTTCTGAAGAAAGACAAAACATGCACTGTGATACAAGGGCATCTTATTAACCGTAAACTAGACTGCTGCTTTATACAAAATGTACTGCTATCAAATTTTAGGAGTTCATCTGTAAATTCTGCTTGTGTCATTTGTGACTTTCTGCTGTGACTTTGTTTATGATTTGCAACAATGAGAATAGGGGAACACTGAGGCTGTGTTTATTACAAATGTTCCAGTTACAACTGAGTATTACAATGTCATTGGTGATGGATCTCTTTAAAATGCATAGCCCCGTGAAAGTGCACTTGGAAGGTGGAAATTCGCCTTACTAAAATAGATGAATCACAATTCTTAGCCTCTTCCTCCTTTCATGATGATGAAATATTAAACCTGTTTGTAGGCATAATGCATGAATTATATTCTATTATGAACATGTTGCTGAATATAAATTAAAATGTCTAAGGCAGTAGCAGAAATAGTGTGAATAACTATATATAGTTTTAAGTCTGTCATTTCTATTTACTATTGCTTGCTTCAATAAAATGAACTTTTAATTGGATTTTTTATATTTTTTTTAATTTTTACATATCCTATATGGTATATATTGCAATATGATTTCTTCCAGTGCAATAGGGATTCCTCCAGTATGTTTTCTGTCAGTGAGCAGTGTGTAAGGCAGAACCAGATCTTAAGCTTTAAGTGGGGTACACACTAAGAAAATCGGGAGAATGAACGCCCAATTTTCCTTGTATCACAGCAAAGTCAGAACTGAAGAAAGAAAGATGTACGAAAATTCTTCTACGACCAAGGCTTTTTTTTGTTGTTTATTGTTTCGGATCATGCGTTTCTTTTCTGATTTTTCTTTTTTCAAAACTGTTTTTATTGGATTTTCAAGTAAATACAGAGCATATGATATACAAGTAATAAGCAATATGTCAATTACATTGGTTGGAAATATAACATAAAATAACAAGCGCAACAAAGTCCTTATAAATCTTTAAACTAGCCACTATATGTGGCAAGAAGTACAAGCAGTAACATCTAAGGACATCGTACAATATGTGATGGAATCAGTACCCACCAGCAAATAGCAATGTATTGGCATGTGAGATACCTGCAGTAATAGAGAATCACGCTAGTTCCCCTACTAAAGAGAGAAAACGGCAACTTGACGCCTATTTACCCCCTACACTTGGGCACCCCTATGGGGAACTATACTGTGCCCAAGTGCAGAAGGGGAAAGGAGGAAGTGGCTCTCCAGTGGTGGAACAAGAGGGGAGTAAAGAGGGGGATGGAAAGATTATTGGGGGGAGGAATTGGCCATTAGACGCTCAAGCCAATCGGTCCAAGGTAGCCATAGTTGAGATGTAGTTTGTGCAGATCGGTTTTTAAGAGACAGGGTGCGTTCAAACATGTAATGCGTGTTGGTGAGGTCAATAACTCCCTGAGTTGTCGGTGGCAGTTCTTGTTTCCAGGCTCGTGTAAGATTGAGTCTGGCCGCAAGTAGGATATGTGTCACGGTGTGTCTTAGGGGTTTGGTAAACTGATCTATCTCTAGGGACAGTAGTGCAAGTCCAAGGGTATGAGTTATAGAGATTTGTGTAATTTCTTAGAAAATTGTGAATACGGCCTTCCAGTATCGGGTAAGATGTGGGCATTGCCATAATATGTGGAATAGAGTACCATCATGTCCGCAAAGTCGCCAGCATGTACCATCATTATTTGGATCAAATTTGTGGATTCTAGAAGGTGTCAGATACCATCTAAGGGAGAATTAAATGGAAAGCTCCCATAAATTGGAGCAGCTAGTGGCCAAATATACGGATTGCAGTGCTCGAGTCCATTGTTTGTCCGTATATTGTGTACCCATGTCTCGTTCCCATAGTAGATGGGGGGAGGTTTTAACAAAAGAGGTTTTATGTTGAAGGAGGTTATAAAAGGTGGTTATGCGTTTCTGTTTAGGGGGCCCTCTGCTTGTGAGGTATAGCCATGCATGGACATGGATAAACTTTGACCAAGGTGGGAGGGAGGTTAAAAAATGGGTCAATTTCATGTAGGTAAATAACGCAGAGTGTGAAAGATTAAAGTTGGTCTGTAGAGTCCCAAATGGGAGAAGTTTGGAGTCGTGATATAGGTCGTTGATGTGAGTAATGCCTTTCTTCTGCCAATCCAAAATATATACTTGGTCCATGAGTGAGTGCAGGGCCGATAACAGAATCTTAAGTGGAATTTGGAGATGAGGGGAGGAATCCTGTGTCACTAGTATCTTCCACGCCTTGGCTGCAGCAACCATAAATGGGGAAAGGTAGGAAGGAATTTTTGCACCCAAGGTAGTTGCCATGAGCCTAGCAAATAGGTATTTTCTATTGCAATAAGTAGATTCCATGGTGCTCCATAAAGTGGTAGGGGTTGGTTTAAACCAGTCCTGCAATGGAGTGAGGACTGATGCTAGATAATAGTCATGTATATCCACATACCCAGTGCCCCCGGCAGAACGATGTTTGATTCATTTAGTATGTGCACATCTGGATTTTTTACCCTGCCATATATATGTAGATAGTAAGGTTTGGAGAGATCTGAAGTACTGTTTTGGTATCGGGATTGGGAGAGCCCTGTATAAATATAGCAGCTGTGGGAGATACATCATTTTGAAAGCTGCCAACCTTCCTAACCAGGAGAATTCAGAGGAGGCCACTTGCTTAAGGTTGTCCTGTAATTTAGCACGTGCTGAAATGAAGTTATGTTTAAAAAATGTTTTAGTGGATGCGTTTAGCTGCACACCTAGATATGATATGCTGTGGTCTGCCCACGTATACGGGAATTGCTGTTGCTGATACCCAATATATTGGACTTGGATTCATTAACTTTATAAAATGAGACCTCCCCAAACCATTTTAGTATCCTCTGAATTTCCTGTAAGGAGGCAGTGGGGTTAGTAATCATAAGGATTACGTCGTCCGCAAAGAGACTCATTTTATGATGTTGGTCTGCCATACTTATTCCTGATATTTTAGGATTGGAATGGATATGTTCGGCTAGGGTTTCCATAATCATGTTGAATATCAAGGGGGAGAGGGGGCACCCCTGTCTGGTGCCGTTTGAAATATTGAACGGGTGGAAATTGCTTCCGTTGTACGGACTATTGCAGAAGGCGTGGAATATAGGGCCATTATGGCATTGTGAATAAAGCCCCGAAATCCAAATTTCTGTAGACCGGCCGAGAGCAATCCCCAATGGACCCTGTCGAACGCCTTCTCCGCATCCAAGGATAGGAGCAGAGAAAGCGTTCCACAGAGGCCCGCATGATGTATAGCGTTGATAACGCGTCTGGTAGCGTCCGAAGCCTGCCGGCCCTTGGTAAAACCTGATTGGTCTTTATGGATTATAGTGGGAAAGAGGTCTACTAATCTAGTGGCTATCACCTTGGCATAAATCTTCACGTCAATATTTAGATGGGCCTAAAGTTTTGGGGCTGGTTTGGTTATTTTCCAGGTTTGGGTAGGGTTACAATCATGGCACTTAGCATCTCTTTTGGGAAGGCTGAGGAGGAGGCAGCAGAATTGAATACCGCACGTAAAAGGGGAATTAAGGAATTACTGAATTTCTTATAGTATTCGGCCGAATAACCGTCTGGTCCTGGTGATTTCAGGTTGGGGAGTGTGGAGATGGCATTAGTTATTTCCAGGTCGGAGAAGGGTCGGTTGAGTGACTCAACGTCATGGAGAGGAATAGATGGTAAGTCGATGCGTTCGAGAAAGTTGTGGATGTCGGAGGGGGAAGGTTGGTGTGTCGCTTGGTCAGTTTTGAGGTTGTAGAGGAACTCGTAATAAGTGCTAAAGGCATCAGCTATAAGATTGGGTTTGAGTAGTTTTTCTTTTGATTTGGGATGATACAATACATGTAGGGGATTCTAGACTTAAGCCTCTGCCCCTTAATGCGAAAGGCCATAGCTTTGGTGGCTTTGTTGCTAGTGGAGTACATAGTAGCTTTCCACTTCTTGAGATTATAACTAAATTTGTCCAGTAGGAAGGCTCTAAGGTCTTGTCTGAGAGCGAAAATTTGCGACTGTAGTGTGGGAGAAGGATTTTCTTTGTTTTGGGAATCTAAGGAAGATAGTTTTTTAGTGATATCATCCAGCTGCTGCATCCTCCTCTTCCTATCCCTAGCACTTATTTGCAGAAATACTCCTCTTAAGACAGCTTTATGAGCGTTCCACATGACCAACGGGTCAGACTCAGGGAGACAATTTTCGGACATGAAGTTGTCCAAATGGGATTGGATTTCACTTGTGTATGTTGGATTAGATAAAACATGATTGTGCAACCTCCATACAAAGGTGGATTGTGCAGGGGGGCCATGTTTCACTGAGATGGTCAGCGGGGAGTGATCCGACCAGGTGGCCGTGTGGAGCTCTGCAGCAGAAACACGTTCCAATATTTGTTTATCAGATATGCATAGATCAATGCGTGAGTAGGTACCATGAGGAGGGGAAAGGTAAGAATAGTCCCTCTCCGCTGCATGACAGCACCTCCACATGTCATAGAGATCGTTAGCCCATATGAATCTGGAAAGAGATGCGTTATGCCTCCTAGGGGTGGCAGATGTGTCCAAAGTGCTGTCTGGCGCTAGATTAAAGTCACCACAGATAAGTAAATTACCTCACTGGAGGGACTTAGCTTTTTGAACCACTGAACGAATAAATGTCATTTGGTGGCTATTGGGAGCATAAAGATTGACAATGGTATAGTTTTGATTGTCTATCGAGCACCTGAGTATGATGTAGCGACCTTTGGGGTCTAAGATAGATTTGTGATATTGGAAGGCCAAAGAGTGTTTAACAGCTATGAGGACTCCTTTACGTTTCTTTTTCCCAGAGGCCAGATAAAAAAAGGGGAAATGTTTATGGCTGCACTTTGGGGTTGCAGATTGGGAAAGGTGTGTCTCTTGTACACAGATGATGTCGCCATGTAGAGAATTGGCTGTGGACCACAATGAGGCCCGCTTTGCAGGGTGGTTAAGTCCTCTAGCATTCAAGGATAGGATAGTAAAAGACATGGTATCCTGATGGTAATGACAGTAAAGAGGAAGTTTATACCTGTTGAAATGAGATTGATGGTAACCTTAATTGTCGAGGTGATGTTGGATGAGAACGCCCTCTCTCCGATGGGGTGATTAGGGCGAGAAAGTTCTTGCACTGAAGCTCAACTGTGGGCACTTGTGGTCTTGAAGGTCTGATGTTACTGCAACAAACTGTAAGTACTGTGCGGTAAGCAAAAAACAAAAAATAGAAAAAAGGAGAACAGGCACAGCAGCCCCAGTGAAAGGGAGCAATAAAAAAAAAAAAAAAGATAACTGAATGTATGTATGAGAATGAACTAGGGCAGTTCAATATGATAGCAAACCAAGTCACCAAATGGTGAACAGTAGTCAGCAAGAGGTACCCTGTTGTAGGCTTGCTGACAGTGAAGTGGGGGGTTCTCCACCAAAGGTGGGCAGAGAGTGTTTGGAGAAGAGTAGGCGTATAGTAGTAGCCCAGCCGGACTAATTAGTGTTGAGGAGGGGAAGCGCAGGGTATCATGGGTGAAATTTCTGCTTTATGGGCCCCAGATGGGCCCTGGAGCTAGGAGAGGAAGATTGCCTTGGCCCATCTTGGAAACCTTTAGGTGGTTCTGGTATGATGCCCCATGAGTGGAGAAGTTTCATGCCGCCTTCAATAGTGGAAATGGCGTGGGGGATCCCATTGTAGGTAACGAGCAGGGTTGCAGGGTGTCGCCATTTATACATAATCTTATGATTGAAGAGAGCCTTGGTTAGGGTCTTCAATTGTCTTCTTTACTGCAGTGTGTGTTGGGACAAGTCTGCAAAAAGTTTTATTTCTGCATAAGGTGCAGGCAGTGTGCCTAGTTGTCTGGATACTTGTAGTATTTTTTCTTTAGCAGGATAAAAGTGCATGCGTAGTAGCACGTCTCTAGGGACAGAATCCTCCAGGTGGTGTGGTTTGGGAAGTCTGTGAATCCTGTCAATGGTCAGTTCTATAGGAGTCAATTCTGGCACCATCGTGGAAAACATAGTAGATGCATGCTGTAACAGTTCAGCAGGTTGAACCGATTCCGGAATGCCTCTAATTTTAATGTTATTATGGCATGATTGATCTTCTAGATCTTCCAACTTGTGTTTAATCCACTCATTGTCATCTTTCTGTTCAGTGTAGGCATCTATGAGATCATTCACTGTCTCTGTGCATTCCTCCATTCTGTGCTCTATATGTGACACCCTATTACCCACATGTTTCATATCACAGGAGAATTTGTGCATGATAGTGGTGAGATTAGCCATAAGAGAAGATTGAAAAGTGATCAGCATATTTTTCATAGTGGTATCCAGTACAGGCTAGCCCGTGTTAGGAAAGGCAGCAATAGATGATTGTAGTGCAGACATAGATTGCATGGAAGGTAATGGAGTACTCACTGCAGGCTCAGAGGGGTCTTCCGGGTCCAAACGCATGCGGGTTTTCGCAGGGCTGCATGAGACCGGTGTTGCAGGAGAGGAGTCCGGTGTTGTGGTGAAAGACAGGGGCTCCGCTGAAAGAGGGACCGCATCAGGTAGGTCCGTATAGGCCGTGGCGCGGCCGCGATCCGCCATCGTGTCGGCGCCATCTTGGGTTCTCCCAGGCTGTGCGGGCGGTTTAGAGAAGAAGGCCGTAAGTTTCTTCGGGCCTCTCTCATCCTTCCTTTTGCGACCGGATATCTCCCTAGATGATCAGGAGGGTATGTGGAGTAGAAAGAGGTGCTGTGGTAGTCTGTGCTTCCCCGATGCTGATAGATTCTCCGGCCGGCTACCGAGAGCTCTCAGCTCATGCAGCCATCCAGCACGCGCGCAAGCCACGCCCCCTCCTTTCTGATTTTTCTCGTATGGAAATCATACAAAAATGGTACACATTAAATGAAAATCAAAACATAAGGTGTATGCTACATGAACTAACAGATGAAAAATGTACCTTCGTCCTATATATTCCCATATAGAGTAGAAAATTGGTATGAGGCACTGAGGACTTTCATGGTACAGTATGAACTCACAAAACAGTGATTATATAAAAATATACAAACGTTTATTACATCAAGGGATAATAAAAAAAAATCACCCATAAAGGGAAAAGTGAACTGGATAAATGATTTCTACTGAAGGACAGTCACACAATTAAAATAGAACACAGCAAAATTCCTCAAATACAGATTGGATATTAACCAAGGTGTCCACCCAAGTATGGGGGACCTTTAATAGTATATCTCCAATCACACTCTACATGTTTCGCGGAATGTCCGCTTCTTCAGGAGTTTGATTCAAGAGGAATGTGTAATCTGTGGAAAGATACAAACCCAAAATAATGTATATAAACAGCAAACACAATAAAACAGACATAGACATACGAATGTACAAATGCTGTATATACATAAAATCACAGAGATTAATTCACTACCAGAAAGTGAATATAAGCATAGATAGACTGTCGGGATTATTGGGGGTGATTGATTCAAATAATAATAGGTAAAATAAAAATGATTTTAAAAGCCATGTATATTCATATTATGCATAAAAGGTTCTGCACAGGACAGGATCCATCTTGTTTTTAAGGTGAAAGAAGGTTCATATATGTCTTGATGCAAAATGTCTCTTACAAGTTTACAAAGGGTCTATGGTTTCAACAAAGATCTTTGTATTTCTTTTAAAATCATAAATAAGAGGCCTTTTTGACATCTCTATCAGATAATACTTAGTCAGTCTGACCAGATGTTAAGGGGATGGTAGTGCCAGTCTGTTTATAAGTATTTAACAATAGACAATGGCTCAGTGTTTTTCATCAGACATTTTAAAATGAGAACTATATAAGTTTTTTTAAAGATACATTATTAAATGTGAGAAGATATTAGCCATAATTATGTCATTATATTATGTAAGGCATATACATATATATATTTAGGAATATTGTATCACATTTTGGGTTTATATTCTCATAGTAGTAATCTTACTTAGACTTAAAACTAAAGTGAATACTAATTACTTCATTTTAAGGTATGTGGTAGGAGTGTTTATATAAGAATTGTTTTAGTCTAGTCTAAGTGTTCAAGGTGTTGTAAATCCTACAGGCCAGACATCTTAATTGACAGTGTAAGACACAGACAAGTGATTTAATGGGCTTTCACTAGTCAACAGGTCAACAAGGTCACTTGCAAATAGTAGGCCATTGTATGTTGTGACGTATGTTAAATACAAAATCTAATGAACGGTGCAATACTGCCTCCTGTAGACGAAATACCAGGTGCAGTCTTGAGATAATTTGAGATATTCCCATATAAAAATATTATATTGTGTTAAATAATATAATTATTTAAATGGCATTACTTGCCAAGGTGAATGATGGAGATACAGATGGGCATTTATGTATGTACTGGGAGTCTGGACAAAGTTTTATGTGTTTTATGATTACTCTTACATATAGAGAAATCGTCCTTTAATTTTATTATACCAAGTATTGGGTTAATTATCAAAAGAGGTGTGTCTCTGACCTCACCAGTTTAGGTATAGAATATCCTGACCAATTGGGATAATGTTTCATCCCTCTGGGTTTTACCTATGGTAATTTTTATAGCTCTTTGTTCTTACCATATAAAAGACCAACCCAGATGAGAGATAGAACACATCACTTTACACTACTGACAACACACCTCACACTTACACCACACACGCTATTACATTCCTCGATAGACTCATCCAGACATACTCTATTTGTCCATCATTCATCTGAAACTTGAAGGGAAGCCACCATCTTAAGAAAGGCGTCCATCTTAGGACTCTGGTAACGCCCATTTGAAGCTAGCGGCCATCTTAAATGTGGTAAATATAATATGCTATGATATTTGATTTTATTCAACAATTGTTTATTCCTTCCTTATATGTTTTATATTGCATATTTAAGGGTAATGAGATTACAATCCCAGCCGTATAAACCATGGTAGATTTTTCTCTAAAAAGCTGTTTTTTGTTTTTATACACTTTTATTAATATCAGATTCAGTGCATTATTTGCAATTTTAAGTCTTCCGTTTTGCATGGCTTATTCTCATTCCATCTGCAGTGGAATGAATTTGGGCTGTGTGATTACGCAGACCATTGTAGTCTGTTTATATAGAACATAAATTTATGGCTTATACTATACCTGGGAAGAAATGGTAATCTTGCTTTCGTTTTGGTTTCACTTTCACTTTGTTTTAGTTTCACTTTCATTATTGAGCTAAACATCACATTGCATTGATTATTTGAAGTTAGTATTTTCTGTAGAAGTTATCTTTTTGTGTCACTTCTTGTTTGATCATATATTGTGATTTACATGTCTTGAGAATAAATATTTTATATATATATTCCATACTGTAGACTGTACTCACTAAGATTGGTATATGCTTTTAAAAAGAAATTAATCAATTAAAAAGAATTCACGACATTGATTTATGGAATAAGTGGAGACTCTCCTACCGCACAGATCTTTGCTTATTGAACATAAATAAATACACTGCTTTATTCAGAGCAGTATAAATATTCTGACATAATTAAGTACGAGCGTGAGATATTTATTATTAAATATGCTTACATATAATGGAGGCCCCAGCGAGATAATTATTGATTTCTTACATATGCCAATCATAATTATGATCAGGTGACATAATCAATAACTTTAAAAAAAAAAAAAAAATTTTTGGAATTTTTTTTTTTTATTAATTGTGAATGTGATAGAAATGCCTTAAAAATGTCTACAGCAGGTAATGTTCACGCTGCCAACTCTGGCAAGGTGTAAATCCCTAGTGGTAATGCCACAACCCCAGTAGATTCGGCACAGATCATAAATGTGTGGAAACACCTCTCTGAGTCTGAAATGGTGGAATATGTAAATGCTGGTTAGAGTCATATATCAAAATCCTCAATTGTCAGGCCAAAAAATGGGCATCTGACTGGGTAGAGGACAACCCGCTGTATGAACTCACCAATAAGCTTATCTAACACCAAAAGACGTCAGGAGGCGTGATCACATACTTTTAGAGTCATGGCCAATCTTACTGTATTTCTGTGAGGAACTGCACCAAAAGGCTCAGCAAAAAGGAGTTTAGTAAAGTTTTGATCTCCACTCCAAATAAATGAGAGAATGAGGTTAGGAACCTCCTTGAGCAGGTGAAAGTAACTTCTATTGGGACACATAAGTTAAGAGAATGTAGCGTGAAACTGCAAAATGAAGTAGAACTGTGGTAGAAGTCTTATAAAGTAAACTGTAATGAAAGTAACCATTTGAAAGTGAAATGTAAATGATTAATGCAATAATAAGGAAGTTTTGAGCAAGGAAAAATATTTTTCTAGCAAAAAGTTGCCGAGTAACCAGCAGTGGAAAATTAAAAAAAAATAAATAAAATAAAAATGTAACAGTTCATGTCATGACAGGAACTCATTAGTAACTAAATAAAAGAGGTCCAAAAGGTCATGGTGTCCATGCATAAGGGCAATGCTTAATTAGTCCTGCATTTTAAAATATGAAATAATTATTCATAGACCCAGATATGATTCCCAGTCTGATGGTTATGACCCAGACAAGGGGGGATAGTCAGGCAAAGAGTCCATGTCCTACCCCAGCCATATTCCTAAAATAGGAAGGCAGAAATTGGGCAGCCATGTATAAATAGGTATGAGTCATATCAGGTCACTGCAAAAAGACTAGCACCCCTAAAAAGACACCATACACCTCCAGGAAAAAAAGTTTTAAAAAGAGTACTGTCCTGATTTTTTTTAAAGAAAAGGTCCTTAGACATTATTGATCATCTTGAGGCCTATGAAAACAACTTTCTGTGTTGTGCCTCAAGGATGTAATTTAAAATCCAGCCCATACAAAAACTTTACTGCTGCTAGAGCTGTTATCTACAATTTAAAAATGTACACAGCACCAAAACCCCATTGATTTTTTTTTATTTGCTGTACTCAAAAGTGCCTAACACCCTTCAATGAAGGAGCCTGAGTACAACCACCTGGAATTTAAATCCCTGTACTTTGAGGCATTGCCCATGCACATAATAATAAGTTTGGCAAAGGAGCAAGACATGCCACCTAGGCCCCAAGGGGACACCGGATACCTAAAGGAGGACACCGGACATCCCATCAACAAGGGGGGGACACCCACAAATAAATAGGGATTTGCCCCATCTTAGGGATCCCCAAAATCCTCGGGAAGATCGAGAGACATTAAGGCCCAGACCTCACGCCAGAACCCAGCAACTGGTTCTGATGGGGATCTGTCCCATTTGTCTGAACCCGAGAGACATAGGTACCGCAGGAGGCGGAGCCAATAATTTAATTCTGTAAAAATTGATCAGCTGATCACTTGGTTCACTCAGGGCACTGCAACCCAGAATTAAAATAATTCCTCTTTAGGAACAAATCCTATGGCCAGCCAAAGGCCACAAAATCCTTAAATGCCCAAATGGCAGGAATCAGAAGGGATACACTGAATAGAGGCATAGGATACAGAGGTTCTAACACCATTTTATCCCAGGTCACAGCATTGAGGATCCTGAAATCTCTGCCAGGGGAATCTTGGTTGTTAGATACTAACTACCCTCCTATTTTTCAGTGGTCACTTCATCCCTCTGACTCAAACAGGTCACTTAAAGCGGACATATTTCGAAAAATCGCCAATGACGGTGACACCAAGGAGGATCAAACCCTAATGACGTAATGAAGTCAAGAGGTTAAAGGTTGTATACGGTAACCAAGAAGGAATCCTCAATGCCAGGTAGTTTTATTGCCTCCAATAAATTGCATTGATGCCCCATAGGGGGAGATATATATATTTTTTTCTCCTAAGTAGTAGGTAAATTTTAAACAAAATATTGTATCATTGTTTAATTGTCCAATGCGTAGTATCCATGGTGATAAATACATTCCCATGTTAATAAGCCCCGGAAGTCAGTCGCCCTAGGAAAGGTCCCATATATAGTCTCACCTTCCATTGAGGTCATATAAAAGACTAATCACACGGTGGATTAAAGGAGAACTCTGAGAAAGCTTAGGGTACCAACATCGCATTAAAATGTCAATTGATAAGAATGTATATTCATACTATATGTTTCATCCAATAGGAAGAGATTAACCTTCCATGCCAGGTCGTTGATTGGTACAGACGATGATGTTTGCCAAAGACACAGCGATCGGATGGGTCATCTCTCCTTAGAGCCCAGCTCAGGACGGAACCCCTCATTGAATCGTATCCCTCTTCAGGAATCAAGCTGCGAGACGCCCCAGATTCTTGTTGACGGAGAGGAAGATTTGTTTCTACAGATCTTTGTGCACTTGATCTGAGGAGATCCATTGAGAGGAATCGCACTACCTCCTGTTTTCAGTTGAAGGAGATGTGAGAATGGTGTGAGCAAACCTCAGTCTGGGTGTATGACACTCTAGACCATGCTGAAACCATTCATTATACAACCAACATCCAAGGTTGAACGTCCAAACCGATTTCTCAGATTCCTGATTGCTAACATTGTTTTACTGCGCTTTGAATGGTAGTTGCCAATGCCATTGCAGCAGTTAATTTCTGTCTCCATTAAAACTTTGCAAACTGGAGATGCAGATTTCAAGGAACATTTGTGTTTCTTTACCAGGAGATCAGAATTCAAAGAGACTAATAAGGAACAGTTTGTGACATAGCTAACACTGGCAAAGTTGCTACAAACTGACATTTTGAACTGATTTTTTTTTCTCAATTTTTTTTTTTACCGCTTTACTTAAAAGTTATGAACAATTCCCAATATGAACTATTCTCTTACAAAAAGAGAACAAGACATTTTTTTTTCTTTTGCTACTCCTTCTAAAAGCTTTCTCCCCAGATATGCCTAAGTTGCTCACTTGCCTACTGGGAAGAAAGGGGGGGGGGTATGTTGGGATTATTGGGGGTGATCGATTCAAATAATAATAGGTAAAATAAAAATGATTTTAAAAGCCATGTATATTCATATTATGCATAAAAGGTTCTGAACAGGACAGGATCCATCTTGTTTTTAAGGTGAAAGAAGGTTCATATATGTCTTGTTGCAAAATGTCTCTTACAAGTTTACAAAGGGTCTATGGTTTCAACAAAGATCTTTGTATTTCTTTTAAAATCATAAATAAGAGGCCTTTTTGACATCTCTATCAGATAAGACTTAGTCAGTCTGACCAGATGTTAAGGGGATGGTAGTGCCAGTCTGTTTATAAGTATTTAACAATAGACAATGGCTCAGTGTTTTTCATCAGACATTTTAAAATGAGAACTATATAAGTTTTTTTAAAGATACATTATTATATGTGAGAAGATATTAGCCATAATTATGTCATTATATTATGTAAGGCATATACATATATATATTTTGGAATATTGTATCACATTTTGGGTTTATATTCTCATAGTAGTAATCTTACTTAGACTTAAAACTAAAGTGAATACTAATTACTTCATTTTAAGGTATGTGGTAGGAGTGTTTATATAAGAATTGTTTTAGTCTAGTCTAAGTGTTCAAGGTGTTGTAAATCCTACAGGCCAGACATCTTAATTGACAGTGTAAGACACAGACAAGTGATTTAATGGGCTTTCACTAGTCAACAGGTCAACAAGGTCACTTGCAAATAGTAGGTCATTGTATGTTGTGACGTATGTTAAATACAAAATCTAATGAACGGTGCAATACTGCCTCCTGTAGACGAAATACCGGGTGCAGTCTTGAGATAATTTGAGATATTCCCATATAAAAATATTATATTGTGTTAAATAATATAATTATTGAAATGGCATTACTTGCCAAGGTGAATGATGGAGATACAGATGGGCATTTATGTATGTACTGGGAGTCTGGACAAAGTTTTATGTGTTTTATGATTACTCTTACATATAGAGAAATCGTCCTTTAATTTTATTATACCAAGTATTGGGTTAATTATCAAAAGAGGTGTGTCTCTGACCTCACCAGTTTAGGTATAGAATATCCCGACCAATTGGGATAATGTTTCATCCCTCTGGGTTTTACCTATGGTAATTTTTATAGCTCTTTGTTCTTACCATATAAAAGACCAACCCAGATGAGAGATAGAACACATCACTTTACACTACTGACAACACACCTCTCACTTACACCACACACGCTATTACATTCCTCGATAGACTCATCCAGACATACTCTATTTGTCCATCATTCATCTGAAACTTGAAGGGAAGCCACCATCTTAAGAAAGGCGTCCATCTTAGGACTCTGGTAACGCCCATTTGAAGCTAGCGGCCATCTTAAGTGTGGTAAATATAATATGCTATGATATTTGATTTTATTCAACAATTGTTTTTTTTTTTTTCCAAACAGTTTATTAAGGTAAAAAGCATACATAGTACAAAAAAGATCAAGGCAGTAATGGGCATTTGACAAAGCCCACAAAAATGAGCAAGTACAAAAGTGATATACAGGTAAGCAGTACAATGCACGTGAGGGACAATAAGAGAACATAGGCAAACCCATAAAGTGACATATAGCACCAAGGTGTAAAAATAGAGAGCTCGTGGGAGTGCCAAGGGAATATGGGTCTATTGGAAGGGTTCGTTGGGTAGAGCACCCTCCCACCTGGTGGGAACCGGAATATGAGGGTTACCTGTAAGAAAGCCTAGTGGTTCCCCCAAACCCGACACCCCTTAAAGGGAGCTACCTGTGTCAGAGAGTGGGGGATCCACCGCAGAAGAGTGAGGAATCCGGTATGGACATCTCTGAACATGGGCGCCACATCCGTCATCGGTGGAACCAGAGCCACCGCAGAGTGCTAAATGGAGAACCCTGAGTGATTTAGTGAGAGGCCTAAGAGGGAGGGAGGGCACGAGTGAAGGGGATCGGGAAGGGATATAGGAAAGGGGCCAAGTGGGGCGAATGAGGAAAACACAAAGGGGAGGAGGGGGAGGGTAACACAGGGGGGGGGGGGGGGCATTGCACTCCGGCAGGGGACAAGCATCAAAAGAGTCATAGGGAACTGAACATCGATGAAAGCACCCCAGAATAAGGGGTATATCCTCGGTGCAAAACAAGAGGATTACAAATTAGCCAGCGATTTTCAAGTGCTCAAGGTTTGGAATTCTGGCAACGTTTGAAAGTGTGTCCAGGGTGCCCAGGTTGTGCGGTACTGATGGTGTGAGTCCTTGGCTTGGGCCACGATGTCCTCCATCTCCGCCACCCGCCGAACCCTGCGAAGCCATTCAGCAACCGACGGGGGTGTGGTGGACAGCCAATGGCACGGCACGCACATCCGGGCTGCATTGATCAGATGTAAGGTCAGGGACTTTTTGTAGCTGGCGTAGGAGAGTGAGGTGTGGTGCAAAAGATATTGTGCCGGCGAGTAGTCCGGCGTGTACGTGGTAATACGGCAGATTAAGGCTTGAACCTCTTTCCAGAACGGTTGCAGAACGGGACAGTCCCACCATACATGTAGTAGGGTTCCTTTGTGTTGCAGACACCTCCAGCACTGCGGAGAATTGGAGGAAGAAAATTTGTGCAGAAGATCTGGAGTCCTATACCACCTGGAGTAGAGTTTATACCCAGTTTCTTGGGTCAATACGTTCAGGGAACCCTTGTGCATGTGGAAAAGCACCCGAGACCAGTCGTCTTCTGAGAGGTCCACTCCCAGCTCCCGAGTCCATCGCGCCCAAAGAGCCTCTGTATGTGCGTGAGAGGAAGGAAACAGCATAGAATATAAGATCGAGACCATATGCCGGTGCGGACCAGGGGCATCACAGAGACGCTCCAAAGAAGTCAGGGAACGGCCCCATTCCGATAGTTTCTGCGTGTGAGTCAGGAAGTGACGAATTTGGAGGTAGCAATAGAAAGGGATAGATGCCTTCGGAAAACGCTGACAAAGATCCCGATATGACAGTAGTCCAGGGCCGTCAAGGAAGTGGCGAGCCTGAAAGGGTACGTCCGAAGAGGGGCCCTCGGCAGGCACAAACGGGAGACCAGGGGGGAAATCAGGGGTGGAATGTAGGGGAGTTAAAGGGCTGCGCCGCGGTGAGAGATCCAGCTGCTCACGAAGGGCGTGAAATACCCGTATAGTAGCTCCAGTCAGGGGGTTAGCTAAGGTGGAGCGCGGAATCTTGGACGGAGCCGACCAAGGTAAGTGGTGGGCGGGGAAGGACGCCAAGGCCCCCTCGAGAGACACCCAGTCCTTAGACCTCGCATGGGCATGCCAATCCACCACCCTGGATAAATGGCATGCCTGATAATACTTGAGTAAATGAGGGAATCCCAATCCGCCCTCCTGTTTAGGACGGGTAAGCAGATCCCAACTAAGCCTGGGTTTCTTAGAGGCCCACAGGAATTTAGTGCACAGGAGCCTAAAAGATTTAAAGAAAGCAGGCGGTATACGTATGGGTAGGGCTTGAAGGATGTAGAGCAGGCGGGGGAGGATGTTCATCTTGACGATGGCGACCCTGCCAAACCAGGAGAAGCGACCCTGCGTCCAGGAGTGCAAGTCTCTTTCCACTGTGTTTAAGATCGCCAGGTGGTTCTTGGAATAAAGGTCGGAGAGGGAGCTAGGCAATTGAACGCCGAGGTATGTGATGGAGTGGGGGTCCCATTCAAATGGAAAATTGGATTGGCAAAGTTGTAAGAGAGAGGGAGGGAGGGAAATGTTGAGTGCCCGAGATTTGGAGTAATTGATTTTTAAATTGGAAAGATCTTGGAAACGTGCAAGAACGGATAAAAGGTTGGGGACCGAAAGCAGAGGATCAGTGAGGAAGAGCAAAACATCGTCAGCGTATGCCGCTAGTTTGTATGTCTTTCCCTGCAGTGAAACCCCCTTGATGTCCGAACTAGCCTGAATCTGGCGCAAAAGGGGTTCCAGAGTGAGAATGTAAATCAGGGGAGATAGCGGGCAACCCTGTCTGGTACCGTTCGACACAGAGAAGGTGTCCGACAGGGATCCATTCACCTTGACCCTAGCAGAGGGGTTGGAGTAAAGGATAGAGACAAAGCGCAAGAACCTATCTCTTAAGCCAAGGGCCTCAAGCGCAGCGGACATGTAGTCCCAGGCCACCCTGTCGAACGCCTTCTCCGCATCGAGGGACAAAAAGAAGCCAGGCGTACGCGACGTGGACAACCAGTGGTGTAAATGAATCGCCTTGGTAGTGTTGTCCCGCGCCTCGCGTCCGGGGACAAAACCAACCTGATCAAGGGACACCACCTCGGGAATGGAGGGAAGAAGGCGGTTAGCTAGTACTTTCGCAAACAATTTGATATCCACATTGAGTAGAGATATGGGACGGTAATTTGGCACTAACGTCGCGTCCTTCCCAGGCTTAGGGAGGACAGCGACATGGGCCTCCAAAAAGTCCGGTCCCAAGGTAGGCACATCGGAGAAGGCATTAAAGGCCCTCACCATGTGTGAAATCAGTTGATCCGCAAAAGTCTTGTAGTAACCAACCGTCAATCCGTCCGGACCAGGGGATTTCCCGGGCTTGGACTGCTTGAGGGCCGTCAAAACTTCCGTAGTTGATATAGGAGCATTGAGGGAGACCAACACCTCCTCCGAAAGCGGCGGAGGAGAGTGTTGGGACAAGAATTGGCGAATCTCATGCGCCCTAGATTGCAAAAGATCAGGCGAGTTCACTCGCGGCAAATTGTATAGGTCCGTGTAATAGCGTACAAATTGGGCCGCTATATCGGGAGTAGAAGCGTGCGCCTTGCCCGAAGAGTCGGAAATGGAATGGATGGTGTTGGCCGCCCTACGCTTTTGGAGAGCTCTGGCAAGGAGCCTGCCCGACTTGTTGGAATGCTCGTAGAAAAAGCCATGAGAGAGGGCAAAGTTCCTGCGAACCGATCTACCAAGGTCCTCCAGCAACTCCTGACGGGTCTTAGTGAGCTCCTCTAGGGTATCAGATGCCAAAGATAATTTATGAGAGCGTTTATTCAACAATTGTTTATTCCTTCCTTATATGTTTTATATTGCATATTTAAGGGTAATGAGATTACAATCCCAGCCTTATAAACCATGGTAGATTTTTCTCTAAAAAGCTGATTTTTGTTTTTATACACTTTTATTAATATCAGATTCAGTGCATTATTTGCAATTTTAAGTCTTCCGTTTTGCATGGCTTATTCTCATTCCATCTGCAGTGGAATGACTTTGGGCTATGTGATTACGCAGACCATTGTAGTCTGTTTATATAGAACATAAATGTATGGCTTATACTATACCTGGGAAGAAATGGTAATCTTGCTTTCGTTTTGGTTTCACTTTCACTTTGTTTTAGTTTCACTTTCATTATTGAGCTAAACATCACATTGCATTGATTATTTGAAGTTAGTATTTTCTGTAGAAGTTATCTTTTTGTGTCACTTCTTGTTTGATCATATATTGTGATTTACATGTCTTGAGAATAAATATTTTATATATATATTCCATACTGTAGACTGTACTCACTAAGATTGGTATATGCTTTTAAAAAGAAATTAATCAATTAAAAAGAATTCACGACATTGATTTATGGAATAAGTGGAGACTCTCCTACCGCACAGATCTTTGCTTATTGACCATAAATAAATACACTGCTTTATTCAGAGCAGTATAAATATTCTGACATAATTAAGTACGAGCGCGAGATATTTATTATTAAATATTCTTACAAGACCCAGATTCTGTCCCCAATGATACCCAAATGCCACAAGGGGAAGAGGTGGGGGACTTAAGTCACTGACTTGACTTGAGTCAAACTTAGGTCACCAGTTTGAGGACTTGAGACTTGCTTGACTAAAATTAATAAAAGACTCAACTTGACTTTGACTTGGTATTCATGACTTGAGACTTGACTTTGACTTGAGACATATGACTTGAAATGACTTTACTTTTAAGTTATTAAATATTTGCATTTTCTCAAGATGTGTTAAAGCAAAATTAATGTGCCTGTTATGTTTCTGACACCACAGTCACTTAAAACACCTCAGTGTGTTCTGATTTTTAGGACACTGGCTGTTTAACAGTGGAAATACTTAACATTTTTTAGTGACTGTGGCGTTGAAACATGACCGGATGGAGGATTTTGAGCTGTTTGGGCATTCAAAGTGTTTCTTTAATATGCCAAGAAAAAAGCACTAAGCAGTTTTGTTAATGTTGAAAAATAAAACAAAACCTTTCCTGACCACTGACTTTTAACTGATTTAAAGGTGAAAATTGGGTTAGATCAGTATTTTGACTTGATGTGTGACTTGACCAAAATAAATGACTTGACTTGACTTGCTTGACTTCTAGCAGGGACTTGACTTGACTTTTTGCCACAGTAACTTGGGACTTTCTTGAGACTTGAAGGTAAAGACTTGAGACTTGCTTGTGACTTGCACATGTGTGACTTACTCCCATGTGTGACAAGGGGTAGCAAAGCATACTCACCAGGGACCACATCAATATAAATTCCATGAAACATGTAGAGTATGATTGGAGATATACTATTAGAGGTCTCGCATACTTGGGTGGACACCGTGGTTAATATCCAATCTGTATTAGAGGAATTTTGTGGTGTTCTATTTTAAAGCGGAAGTATACTCCGCCATTAAACTTTTACCTACAGGTAAGCCTATAATAAGGCTTGCCTGTAGGTAAAATGAATATATTCACCCTGCATGCAGCTGCTGACAGCAGCGGCGCATGCGCTCTGAAGGTCTGGCGGACCTTCAGCGCTCTTTGCCGGCTCCTTGCCAGAAAGTAAACTCCCGCACATATAATGCGATGACATCATCGCGGCTCCAGCCACTCACAACACCAGGGCCGCTGAACCCGGAAAAGACACCGAGGGAACATAACAGCTCCCTCAGCGTTGTCCGGGCGACCGTGTCAGGGCTTCGTTCTAAGGTAAGTATTTCATAATGAGCGAGTATGCGATGCATACTAGCTCATTATGCCTTTGTCTTGCAGGTTTTTTTTTTTATGTTGTGAGGATACAACTGCTTTAATTGTGAATCTGTCTTTAAGTGAACAATCATTTCTCCTGTTCCCTTTTCCCTCTTTGGGTGATTTTTTGAAATATCCATTGATATAATAAACTCTTGTATACTTTTATATAATCACTGTGCTGTGAGTTCATACTGTACCATGAATGTCCTCAGTGCCTCAATTCAATAATAAACAAAAATTGTTTATTTTGTTCCCATACAAAAACATTTTGGAGTTTGTCCCTTTGGAAATTTTTGTTCGGAATCGGCTGTCGAAAGTTGTGTACACACTATCAGAAAATTGTATGATCCTTCCTCAGATGAAAATGTTTGTCCGATTTTCTTAAAGTGTGTATGAGCCATTACTGGTTGACTCAGCAGGGGGGGTGTCATACTTCTGCAGAGAGACCACTGCTTTACATGCTGATGGGGAAAGACCTTTCTACTTGGGATGCTGCTGCTTTCTAAAGAAAACAAATTGTAAGACGTTGCACATCATTTGCACATCTTGGTTAAAAGAAACCGTAAAGCATTTACAAAAAGCCCAGAGCTTATCTTCTGGCTAGATAAAACTCTGCATAGTATTCATATGAAATATTCTGTTTACCGGGTTTCAAAAAAGTAACAGGTGTTTACATTTTAGTTGTTTGTAATCTTGACCAAATATGTATGAAAACACTACGCATTCCCTTACGCTAGGTTCACACCTATGCGTGTGGCTGTGGGAATCGCAGTAATTCCCAAAAACACTCACAGTGAGTGAATGGCAGCCTCATGCATGTAAAAACGCAGCGCATTTGCAGGTGCTGGAAACGCAGGGCAATCCCATGGTCAAAAATTCCATGCGATTTCCTTGCCATCCCATTTTTGAAAAGGATGCCTGTACCTTTTTTTGTGGAAACGCTAGCATGCCAGCCCATTCATTTCAAAAGCCTGCTGTGCCCGCGCAAACGTGGGCCACAAAAACACTACGTTTTGAACGTACCCATTTTTGTGCAGTGAGGTTCCCAGTGTGGGTGCAATTTACACTGCGTTTGGCGTGCCATTGAGATTAATGGCACCCGCATGCATCCAGCGTGTTTTTCTGTGTGGGTGGTTTTAGCTGTGGGAACAGGTGTGAACCTGCTGCAGGAACCACATGCACAGATGTAAACCTAGCCTTAAATAATAAATTCAGAACAAAATAGCAATGTGTAGGAAAAATGCTAAAAAAATTATTTATTGAACTGCATGTAATTAACTTTAATTTCTCACACCTTTACTTAACTTCATTTTGTTTCCTCTCAATATTTACCAGTGTTAGCCCAAAGTGATTATCTTTTTTCAAACACTTAGTTATTGAATGCAACCTTAAGTCTAGGTTCACACCTATGCATTTTGTAGTGTGTTTCGCAGTTTGCAGAAACGTTCTACAGTCCATTTGACATGGTTTCCAATGGTACATGTTCACATTTATGCTTTTTTCTGCCAATGCGCTTTTGGAAAGGGTCAGCGAGGACTTATCATAATCTAGAAACTCCCAGATCCTACCCCTCCATGTGAATGAGTATGGGGTATAGTACCCCTACTCATTTATCAAATGTTTAAGTAAGTTACTGCACGTTTAACACTGTATATTTCAATGTGTTACTGCACATTTAACGCAATATAGTTTAATATGTTACTGCACATTCAACTAAGTATATTTCAGTGTGTTACTGCCCGTTTACCTCAGTATGTTTTAGTGCGGTAGTAAACGTTTAACGCAGTACATTTAAGTGCATTTGTGCACGTTTTACGAAGTATATTTCAGTGCATTACTGCACATTTGACAAGGTATATTTTAGTGTGTTACTGCACGTTTAATGCAGTGTATTTCAGTGTGTTAGTGCACATTTAACGACATATATTTCAATGCGTTAGTGCGCGTTTAACACTGCAGATTTCAGTGCGTTACTGCTTGTTTAACGCAGTATAGTTCAGTGTGTTAGTGCACGTTTAACGCTGTACACGTCAAGCGCTACTGCACATTTAACTCAATACTCTTTAGTGCGATACTATACGTTTAACGCAGTATATATCGGTATGCTACTGCGTGTTTAGCGCAGTATATGTCAGTGCATTACTGCACGATTAACTCAGTATAGTTCAGTACGTTAGTGCATGTTCAACAAAGCAGATTTCAGCGTGTTACTGCATATTTAACCCAATATACTTCAGTGTGTTACTGCACGTTTAATGCAGCATATTTCAGTGCATTACTACACGTTTAACGCAGTACATTTCAGTGTATTACTGCACGTTTAACGCAGTATATTTCAGTATGCTACTGCATGTTTAGTGCAATATAGTTCAATGCGTTAGAGTACGTTTACCACAGTATTTTTCAGTGTGTTACTGCACATTTAACACAGTATAGTTCAGTGCATTAGTGCATGTTCAACAATGTAGATTTCAGTGTGTTACTGCATGTTTAACCCAGTATACTTCAGTGCATTACTGCACGTTTAATGCAGCGTATTTCCGTGCATTATTTTAACGCAGTACATTTCAGTGCGTTACTACATGATTAACGCAGTATATTTCAGCGCATTAGTGCATGTTTAACGAAGTATATTTCAGTGTGTTAGTGCACATTTAACTAAGTATATTTCAGTGCCTTAACCACTTGCCGACCGCCGCAAGTACATATACTGCGGCGGTCAGCCCCATGCAGGCAAAGTGGCGTATGGGTACAACAGTCGTCTGCGAGCCAATAGGGGGCGAGCGCGCGCTGCCGGAGGCGCGCTCCCGGCCCGTCCGTTCACGGGCATCCCCGCGCGAGTGACCGGCGGGTCCAATTTCCGCCGGTCACTCACGATCTCCCGCTAGAGAGGGAGAAAGGCAGGTGGCTAATGTAAACAAAGCCGCCTGTCATTCTCCCTGATGTAACAGCAGAGATCATACGATCCTGCTATGTAGGATTGTATGTCTCTGTGGTTACATCAAAAGCCAAGCCCCTTTACAGTTAGAAGCACGCCCCTAGGGACACACTTAACCCCTTGCCTGCCAGTGCCATTTTTACAGTAACAGTGCATATGTATAACACTAATTACTGTAGTAATGTCACTGGTACTCCCAAAAGTGTCAAAAATGTCAGTCAAGGGTCCGATCTGTCCGCCGCAATGTCGCAGTCCCGCAAAAAAAGATCGCCGCCATTACTCGTTAAAAAAAAAATAATAAAAATGACAAAAATCTTTCCCTTAGTTAGTAAACGTAATAACTTTTGCGCAAACCAATCAAAATACGCTTATTGCGATTTTTCTTACCAAAAATATGTAGCAGAAAACAAATTGGCCTAAAATGTTAAAAAATATTGATTTTTACATTTTTGGGGGGGGGGGGGGATTTCATATAAAAAAAATGTGAAAAAATATTGTTATTTTTTCAAAATTGTCGCTCTATTATTGTTTATAGCGCAAAAAGTAAAAATTGCACAGGTGATCAAATACCACCAAAAGAAAGCTCTGTTTGTGGGAAAAAAAGGATGTCAATTTCATTTGGGTACAGTGTTGCACAACCGCACAATTGTCCGTTAAAGTCACGCAGTGCCGAATCGCAAAATACCCCCTGGTCTTTGAGCAGCCAAATCCTCCGGGGCTTAAGTGGTCAATGCACATTTAACAAAGTATATTTCAGTGCGTTACTGCACATTTAACAAAGTATATTTTAGTGCGTTACTGCACATTTAACTCCGTATATTTCAGTGCATTACTGCCCGTTTAACGCAGTATATTTCAGTGCCTTACTGCACGTTTAACAATGTATATTTCAGTGCATTACTGCAAGTTTAACAAAGTATATTTCAGTGCGCTACTGCATGTTTGACGCTGTATAATTTAGTGCATAGGTGCACGTTTAAGGCAGTAGATTTCAGTGCCTTATTGCACATTTACACAGTATATTGCAGTGCAGCAGTGCAGTTTTACTGCAGTATGTTGTAGAGTGTCAGTGGAGTGTCTGTGTAGTGCATACTCAAGTAAAGTCTTGTTTTATTTAGCGATTGCCGCTGAGCACTTGTGATTAGAGATGGCCTTGCAGTTCGCCCAGTGATTGGTTCGCGGCAAATTTTGCGAACACATGGCGTTGTTCACAGCGGCCATATTAGTTTACATTAAGGGAACTTTGACCCATGACGCAGCCGTCAGGTGAAACGGGACAGCCAATTGAAACATTTCAGCACATGGACATGCACCCTACCTTATAAATAGACCAGAGCAGCCGGCCATTTCCCATTCTGCTTTTTGTCAGCGTAGGTAAAGGTCTGCTGTGTTCATGAGGGAGAGATTGCCAGACACAAATAGCTCTGTTAAGATCCACAAAAGTCCTTTTCAGGGCTGGTATTTCGGTATAGATCTACTACAGTCTCTTTTGAGTTTAGGGACAGGTATACAGTCTGTGCTTAAGGGACAGTTAGAGATCGGCAGTGACACAAATCGCTCTGTTAATGTCCACAAAAGTAATTTAAAGGGCTGAAATTTTTTTGGTATTGGTGTGCAGTTTCTGTTCAGTTTAGGGACCGGTATCCAGTGTGCTCTAGGGACAAATCTGCAGTGACACAAATCGCTCTGTTAATGTCCATAATAGTCATTTTAAGGGCTGGAATTTTTTTGGTATTGGTGTGCAGTTTCTGTTCAGTTTAGGGACAGGTATCCAGTGTGCTCTAGGGACAGATCTGCCGTGACACAAATCGCTCTGTTAATGTAAACAAAAGTAATTTAAAGGGCTGGAATTTTTTTGGTATTGGTGTGCAGTGCATTATATAGGGGTGTATTCCACGGTATAATATACTTTGTAATATAGAAAGCATATAATAGTAGATTTGTTTTGTGCACTGTGCAGCATTGTGACTGGTGTGGTGAGCTTTGCTGCAGCAATACTACAAATAGTGACAAAAGCACTTTTAATGTATTATAACTGGTGTGATAAACCAACAGTGGCCCCCCAATACCACATATTGAAGTGGGGTGTTATCTGAGTATACTTTTCCAATTGTATTTGTGTCCTGCAACAATATTGCCTCTTTTGCTGTGCTAAGTCTGATGCACACAGTGCCAAACTCCCTGGCCAATTTTTTGAACAACTGGTGTGATAAACCAGTGACCCCCCAATGCCACATATTGAAGTGGGGTGTTATCTGAATATACTTTCAAAAGTGTATTTGTGTCCTGCAGCAATATTGCCTCTTTTGCTGTGTTAACTCTGCTACACACAGTGCCAAACTCACTGGCCATTTTTTGAACAACGGGTGTGATAGACCAGTGGCCCCCCAATACCACATATTGAAGTGGGGTGTTATCTGAGTATACTTTCATAAGTGTATTTGTGTCCTGCAACAATATTGCCTCTTTTGCTGTGTTAACTCTGATACACACAGTGCCAAACTCCCTGGCCAATTTTTTGAAAAACTGATGTGATAAACCAGTGGCCCCCCAATACCTCATATTGAAGTGGGGTGTTATCTGAGTATACTTTTACAAGTGTATTTGTGTCCTGCAACAAATTCCTTTTTTTGCTGTGGTAACTCTGATACACACAGTGCCAAACTCCCTGGCCAATTTTTTGAACAACTGGTGTGATAAACCAGTGGCCCCCCAATGTCACATATTGAAGTGGGGTGTTATTTAACAGTACACTTTTCTAAGATTGTATTTAAGTCATGCAAATAGTTGGCCTCTTTTGCTGTGTTAACTGTGCTACACACAGTGACAACAGTTACTGGCCAATTATTTGTAGAACTGGTGTGATAAACCTGTGGCCCCCAATACCACAGATTGAAGCGTGGTGTTATATACCTTTTTCCAGATATACTGTGATTCTCTAGAGACTTTTGTCACAGGGTAATTTAAAAATATGACAGGCAGAGGAAGAGGCAGGCACTTACGCAGGGGTGGTAGAGGTAGGGCAGGAGCAGTAGGCCGGAGCCAAAGTGTGAAGCTTCAGAAGGCGCGTTCGATTACGTCAAAGGACGCACCAGACTTGGTTGAGTGGCTCACTCAGCCTTCCTCTTCTGCACCCTCCTCATCCTCTCTATCTGCACCCCCTTCACTCTCTGCTTTGTGCACCCCCAAAGACACCACAACCACCTACCCTCCGCTTGAGTCACTGGAATTATTTTCCGATCCATCACAAGACATTTGCGATGCGCAGCCATTGTTGGCATCGGATTAGGAAGAGGAAGTAGCAACAGCCGCCACTCAGCAGTCTAAAGACAGTACCCAGATCAGCCCAAGGAGGTTGGTCCTCGCTATTGCTACCTACTCCGAGATCTCGATTGTTTGTGGTTGGGAAGGTGACGTGGATGATAACATGTCTATGGACGTCACGTGGATGGCCACAAGAGAGGAAGAGGAGGGGACTTCAGAGGGAGAGACGGACCAGCAGATAGGGAGGAGAGGCAGGCAGAACCTGCATTGCACAAGAGGTACAAAGCAGACTGCAAATGTATCAGGAGCAAGCCATCAACCATGTACAGTCACATCTGGCGCTCCCAGGACGCACATGGCTCCGCAGTGGGGGCTTTTTTTAATGAGTCCATTGCTGACAACAGTGTTGCCATCTGCAGCCTTTGCAGTCAACGCATAAGTCGCGGCAAGCCCAACACTCACCTAGGGACAACCGCCTTAAGAAGGCACCTGAACTCCCATCACCAAGCCCAGTGGGAGCAACACCGTCAGAACCCACAAAGCCACACTCCAGGCTCTAACCGTCCAGCCTCTTCTCCTCCTTCTCCTCTCTACTCACATTTGTCCTCCACTCCACCTTCGATGATGCCGTCGTCACGTTGTTCCTGAAAAAGGCAGGCTTCTGTGGCCCAAATGTTGGAGAGGAAAAAAATAATGACGCCGGATAACCCTCTTGCCCAACGTTTGACTGCTGGCTTGTCGGAACTGATAGCCCGCCAACTACTGCCATATCAACTGGTGGATTCGGAGGCCTTTTGTAAATTTGTGGCAATTAGAACACCACAATGGAAGGTCCCAGGCAGGAAATATTTCTCGCAGAAGGGCATTCCAGAGCTGTATGGCCATGTTTAGCGGCAAGTGAATATATCTCTGGGACACAGTGTTGGTGCCAAGATACATCTGACCACATACCCATGGTCTAGCAAACATGGGCAGGGAAGGTATATCACTTTTACTGCCCACTGGGTGAACCTTCTGACGGCCGTCAAGCATGTAACCCGTGGCACCGGTGTAGATTTGGTTGTACTGCCACGGATTGCATGCAGGCCTGTCTCTTCTTCTCCTCCTCCTCCTCCATCCTCCCTCTCCTCCTCGGCGGACTCCTCCTTTTCCGCTGCTACCGTCTCTTCTGCTGCTCCGCCCAAGATCCCCAGAACCTATTCCACATGCCAGGTGAGACGTTGCCATGCTGTGCTGCATCTGTTGTGCCTGGAAGCCAAGAGCCACACTGGTCCTGCATTCCTTTCAGCTTTGCATTCACAGGCAGATCAGTGGCTGACACCGCTGAATTTGACAGTTTGTAAAGTGGTGTGCGACAACGGTGCCAATCTGCTGGGCATGCTGAAACAGGGCAAAATAACACACGTGCCATGCATGGCACACGTCCTGAACTTGGTGGTGCAGCGATTCATTGCCAAATACCCTGGGGTCCAGGATGTCTTGCAGCAGGCCAGGAAAATCTCGGGCCATTTCAGATGATCTTACACAGCCATGGCTCGCCTTGCAGACATTCAGTGGCGACACAACCTGCCCATCAGGTGTCTTATTTGTGACTGCCCGATGCGATGGAACTCAATGTTGCATATGCTTGATATTCTGCTCCAGCAGAAACGTGCAGTTAACGGCTACCTGTACGAACTTTGCGGCAAGACAGGTTCTGGGGACCTTGGGTTTTTTTCACCTCGCCAGTGGCTGCTCATGCGGGACACATGCAGACTTCTACGGCCATTCTATGAGATCACCAAACTGGTCAGGCACGGCCAGGGCGCCATCAGTGACATTGTACCGTACGCCTTCTTTCTGGAGCGTACATTGCGTCGCGTCATTGAACAAGCCGTCGAGGAGCGGGAAGATGAGGAAGTCGCAATGTTGGATAAATTCCCAGTGGGTGCTACTGCATCTGAGACAAGTCAACTGCAAAGGTCTGAAGAGGGTCAGAGGAGGATGGTGCTGGGGGGGGGATAAGAAGCAAGAAGAGCATGCTTTAAAACTTTCTGGGATCCCTGGTGTTATCCGTGAATGGGGGGAGGAGAGCGAGGACAACATTATCCTGGATGATGAGCTGGAAGCAGGCCACTACACCGCTTCCAGTTTAGTGCGAATGGGGGCCTTCTTGCTCCTGTGTTTTAAGGGGGACCCCCGTATAAAAAGCATAAAGGCCAAGGACCAGTACTGGGTGGCAACGTACTTAGACCCCCGGTACAAACAAAAAATGGTGGAAATGTTACCACAATCACAGAGGGCGGTCAGAATGCAGCACTTCCAGGCCTTGCTGCGGGAAATGCTGCATTCTGCTTTTGCATGTGCTGGTAGAGGAATTTCCAGTCACAGAGAGACAGTTGCGGGTAGCAATCCAACAGCGCCTGCAAGAAGAGGGCGGTTTGAAGATGTCTTGGTCACTTCAGATATGAGATCCTTCTTTCAGCCGAACCATCGACTGCTGTACTCCGGATCCAGCATCAGGGAACGCCTAGACCGACAGGTGTCAGACTACATCAGGTTAACGGCCGATGTGGACGCTCTGAGGAGTGATGAACCCCTGGACTATTGGGTGGGCAGGCTTGACCTCTGGCCAGAGCTTGCACAATTTGCAATGGAAATGTTGGCTTGCCCCCCGTCCAGTGTCCTGTCTGAAAGGACGTTCAGCGCAGCAGGGTGGATCGTGACCGATAAGCGCACTCGCCTAGCTCATGACAGTGTAGACTACCTCACATTTATAAAAATGAATGAGGCATGGATCTCTGAGGAATTCAACACATGTGACCAGTAGACCATGTTTCATTGAAATTCCTCATGCCAGGCCACAAATATCTGCCAGACCGCCATCCACCCACAACAATTCCTGGTCCTTGTCTAAATGCAGCGGCATAAAAGGCATTTCATGTCCATTGAATGGCAAATTTTTGGGGCCTTTCAGGGCCGACAATTATTTTTTCTGTGAATGCCTAATGTACCTCCAGCCACAGAATGCAACTTTCTTTGCTGTCAGGTAAACCCATGTGGGCTAATTTTTGGGGACAATACTGGCCGACACTTACTTCTGTATCCTGTGAATGCCTAATGTACCTTAAGCCACAGAATACTACGTTCTTAGCTGTCAGGTAAACCCATGTGGGCTTATTTTTTGGGGCCTATACAGGCCGACACTTACTTCTGTATCCTGCGAATGCCTAATGTACCTCCAGCCACAGAATACTACGTTCTTAGCTGTCAAATAAACCCATGTGGGCTAATTTTTGGGGCCTATACTGGCCGACACTTACTTCTGTATCCTGTGAATGCCTAATGTACCTTCAGCCACAGAATACTAATTCTAAGCTGTCAGGTAAACCCACGTGGGCTAATTTTTGGGGTCAATACTGGCCGACACTTACTTCTGTATCCTGTGAATGCCTAATGTACCTTAAGCCACAGAATACTACACTCTTAGCTGTCAGGTAAACCCTTGTGGGCTACTTTTTGGGGCCAATACTGGCCGACACTTACTTCTGTATCCTGTGAATGCCTAATGTACCTTCATCCACAGAATACAACATTCTTAGCTGTCAGGTAAACCCATGTGGGCTAATTTTTGGGGCCTATACTGGCCGACACTTACTTCTGTATCCTGTGAATGCCTAATGTACCTCCAGCCACCAAATACTACATTCTTTGCTGTCAGCTAAACCCACGTGGGCTAATTTTTGGGGCCTATACTGGCCGACACTTACTTCTGTATCCTGTGAATGCCTAATGTACCTCCAGCCACCAAATACTACATTCTTAGCTGTCAGGTAAACCCATGTGGGCTTATTTTTTGGGGCCTATACAGGCCGATACTTACTTCTGTATCCCGTGAATGCCTAATGTACCTTAAGCCACAGAATACTACGTTCTTAGCTGTCAGGTAAACCCATGTGGGCTTATTTTTTGGGGCCTATACAGGCCGACACTTACTTCTGTATCCTGCAAATGCCTAATGTACCTCCAGCCACCAAATACTATGTTCTTAGCTGTCAAGTAAACCCATGTGGGCTAATTTTTGGGGCCTATACTGGCCGACACTTACTTCTGTATCCTGTGAATGCCTAATGTACCTCTAGCCACAGAATACTACGTTCTTAGCTGTCAGGTAAACCCATGTGGGCTAATTTTTGGGGCCAATACTGGCCGACACTTACTTCTGTATCCTGTGAATGCCTAATGTACCTTCAGCCACAGAATACAACATTCTTAGCTGTCAGGTAAACCCATGTGGGCTAATCTTTGGGGCCTATACTGGCCCGAAACTTACTTCTGTATCCTGTGAATGCCTAATGTACCTCTAGCCACCAAATACTATGTTCTTTGCTGTCAGCTAAACCCACGGGGGCTAATTTTTGGGGCCTATACTGGCCGACACTTACTTCTGTATCCTGTGAATGCCTAATGTACCTTCAGCCACAGAATACTACGCTCTTAGCTGTCAGGTAAACCCATGTGGGCTACTTTTTGGGGCCAATACTGGCCAACACTTACTTCTGTATCCTGTGAATGCCTAATGTACCTTCATCCACAGAATACAACATTCTTAGCTGTCAGGTAAACCCATGTGGGCTAATTTTTGGGGCCTATACTGGCCGACACTTACTTCTGTATCCTGTGAATGCCTAATGTACCTCCAGCCACCAAATACTACGTTCTTTGCTGTCAGCTAAACCCACGTGGTCTAATTTTTGGGGCCTATACTGGCCGACACTTACTTCTGTATCCTGTGAATGCCTGATGTACCTCCAGCCACCAAATACTATGTTCTTAGCTGTCAGGTAAACCCATGTGGGCTTATTTTTTGGGGTCTATACAGGCCGACACTTACTTCTGTATCCTGTGAATGCCTAATGTACCTTAAGCCACAGAATACTACGTTCTTAGCTGTCAGGTAAACCCATGTGGGCTTATTTTTTGGGGCCTATACAGGCCGACACTTACTTCTGTATCCTGCGAATGCCTAATGTACCTCCAGCCACCAAATACTACGTTCTTTGCTGTCAGGTAAACCCATGTGGGCTAATTTTTGGGGCCAATACTGGCCGACACTTACTTCTGTATCCTGTGAATGCCTAATGTACCTTCAGCCACAGAATACAACATTCTTAGCTGTCAGGTAAACCCATGTGGGCTAATTTTTGGGGCCTATACTGGCCGACACTTACTTCTTTATCCTGTGCATGCCTAATGTACCTCTAGCCACCAAATGCTATGTTCTTAGCTGTCAGGTAAACCCATGTGGGCTTATTTTTTGGGGCCTATACTGGCCGACACTTACTTCTGTATCCTGTGAATGCCTAATGTACCTTCAGCCACAGAATACTACGTTCTTATCTGTCAGGTAAACCCATGTGGGCCAATTTTCGGGGCCAATACTGGCCGACACTTACTTCTGTATCCTGTGAATGCCTAATGTACCTCCAGCCACCAAATACTACATTCTTAGCTGTCAGGTAAACCCATGTGGGCCGATTTTTTGGGGCCAATACTGGCCGACACTTACTTCTGTATCCTGTGAATGCCTAATGTACCTTAAGCCACAGAATACTACGTTCTTAGCTATCAGGTAAACCCATGTGGGCTTATTTTTTGGGGCCTATACAGGCCGACACTTACTTCTGTATCCTGCGAATGCCTAATGTACCTCCAGACACCAAATACTATGTTCTTAGCTGTCAAGTAAACCCATGTGGGCTAATTTTTGGGGCCTATACTGGAAGACACTTACTTCTGTATCCTGTGAATGCCTTATGTACCTTCAGCCACAGAATACTACGTTCTTAGCTGTCAGGTAAACCCACGTGGGCTAATTTTTGGGGTCAATACTGGCCGACACTTATTCTGTATCCTGTGAATGCCTAATGTACCTTCAGCCACAGAATACAACATTCTTAGCTGTCTGGTAGATCCGCCGCATACCGCTGAGATACATCGCTGGATCCCGGTGACAAGGTAAGAAACCTCTTTTACAGGATCCAGCGATGCTTCTGGCGGTACCCCGAGTGTGGCTCGGGGTTACCGCTTTTGGCTCTGAAATTTAACCCCGAGCCACGCTCGGGAATACAGCTAAAAAGGTTAAGGAGGTAAAACCTTCCGGTCCAGAAGTGGTTAAAGGGCATCTATGTACACATTTCCACATCTTTATTAAATTTTGTAATAATCGCCCCCCCATCATATCTGGGAGGCCAACAAGCAGAGGCAGTTGTTCCCATGGCACTGTGAGGGGGCCAGCAGCGTATGTGTCCACAGGCAAATATGGGCATGGTCCATCCTCAGGCAGGGCATCATTTACTCTGTTTAGTGATGTTGCCTGTGCTATCCAGCCACAGCATGCAGACGAGGTGGTGGATTGGCTTACTAAACCATCCTTATCCTCCTCATCTTTCACCCAAGCAGAGACTAGTGTGCAGTCCACTGCAGCTACCAGAGTGGCTTATTCTGCCTACAGCTTTTCCTACCATAGCTCCAGCATCAGGCATGGAGGAGTCAGCTGAGTTATTTGAACACAGCGTCAGCCACTTGCTCCTTGATGATGCACAGCCATTACTTGATTCGGATGTTGGTTCTGAGGTTGAGGAAGATAGGAACATGAGCCTAGAGAGAGGGGAGAACACTGGTATACAAATTGCTAGCCATGTTCCCCAAGCCGCAGCGTATTGCCAAGTTGTCTCCAGTGATAATGAGGATGGAGGAGATGATAAAGATGATGTCACTAACACAACCTGGGTGCCAGGTAGAGCAGGGGAGGAAAGTGAGGGTGAGGCACAACACCAATGGTGCAGCCATCATGGAAGAGTAAAGAGCAGCCACCCTATTCCACCAGATTGTGAAGCTGTTATCTCCCGGCCCACTACTCACAGCCAATCGCACTGTTGCAATTTGCAAACTTTGCCTTAAGCACATTAAGCGTAGCAAAAACACCAGCCATTTGAGTAACTTATGCTTGAAAAGGCATTTAACCTACCACCACTCAGCCTATTGGCAAGAGCACTTGAAAGCCAAGAAAGGGGAGCAATTCTGCTCCTCCTCACCCCTCACCTTTCTGGTCTACCCCCGATATACCTCATGACTAGTGATGTCGCGAACCTAAAATTCGCCGTTCGCGAACGGCGAACGCGAACATCGGCAAATGTTCGCGAACCGGGCGAACCGCCATAGACTTCAATAGGCAGGCGAATTTTAAAACACACAGGGACTCTTTCTGGCCACAATAGTGATGGAAAAGTTGTTTCAAGGGGACTAAAACCTGGACTGTGGCATGCCGGAGAGGGATCACGCAAAAAAAAGTTCTTAAAAATTATAATTTTTTGATAGAGAGCCAATTATTGGAAAAATTAAAAAAAAATAAAAATAAAAAATTTCTTTGGATTTAGCATCTGGGGGGTCTAAAAAGTGTACCTGTGAAGTTTCAGCTCTGTAGCATGTCCAGAACCCCTAAAAAACAGCATTTGTCTTATATTTTCAGGAATATGGCTTCTCTGCGGCTGGCTTTTTCTCTTGCAGGCATTTATCGGGCATTTTTTTAGGCAGGCATGTCATTTTTTGTATTTAGTGTCTGGGGGGTCTAAAAAGTGTACCTGTCAATTTTCAGCTCTGTAGCATGTCCAGAACCCCTAAAAAACAGCATTTTTCTTATATTTTCAAGAATATGGCTTCTCTGCGGCTGGCTTTATCTCTTGCAGGCATTTAGCGGGCATTTTTTTAGGCAGGCATGTCATTTTTTGTATTTAGTGTCTGGGGGGTCTAAAAAGTGTACCTGTCAAGTTTCAGCTCTGTAGCATGTCCAGAACCCCTAAAAAACAGCATTTTTCTTATATTTTCAGGAATATGGCTTCTCTGCGGCTGGCTTTTTCTCTTGCAGGCATTTAGCGGGCATTTTTTTAGGCAGGCATGTCATTTTTTGTATTTAGTGTCTGGGGGGTCTAAAAAGTGTACCTGTCAATTTTCAGCTCTGTAGCATGTCCAGAACCCCTAAAAAACAGCATTTTTCTTATATTTTCAGGAATATGGCTTCTCTGCGGCTGGCTTTTTCTCTTGCAGGCATTTAGCGGGCATTTTTTTAGGCAGGCATGTCATTTTTTGTATTTAGTGTCTGGGGGGTCTAAAAAGTGTACCTGTCAAGTTTCAGCTCTGTAGCATGTCCAGAACCCCTAAAAAACAGCATTTTTCTTATATTTTCAGGAATATGGCTTCTCTGCGGCTGGCTTTTTCTCTTGCAGGCATTTAGCGGGCATTTTTTTAGGCAGGCATGTCATTTTTTGTATTTAGTGTCTGGGGGGTCTAAAAAGTGTACCTGTCAATTTTCAGCTCTGTAGCATGTCCAGAACCCCTAAAAAACAGCATTTTTCTTATATTTTCAGGAATATGGCTTCTCTGCGGCTGGCTTTTTCTCTTGCAGGCATTTAGCGGGCATTTTTTTAGGCAGGCATGTCATTTTTTGTATTTAGTGTCTGGGGGGTCTAAAAAGTGTACCTGTCAAGTTTCAGCTCTGTAGCATGTCCAGAACCCCTAAAAAACAGCATTTTTCTTATATTTTCAGTAATACGGCTTCTCTGCGGCTGGCTTTTTCTCTTGCAGGCATTTATCGGGCATTTGTTTAGGCAGGCATGTCATTTTTTGTATTTAGTGTCTGGGGGGTCTAAAAAGTGTACCTGTCAAGTTTCAGCTCTGTAGCATGTCCAGAACCCCTAAAAAACAGCATTTTTCTTATATTTTCAGTAATACGGCTTCTCTGCGGCTGGCTTTTTCTCTTGCAGGCATTTATCGGGCATTTTTTTAGGCAGGCATGTCATTTTTTGTATTTAGTGTCTGGGGGGTCTAAAAAGTGTACCTGTCAAGTTTCAGCTCTGTAGCATATCCAGAAACCCTAAAAAACAGCATTTTTCTTATATTTTCAGGAATACGGCTTCTCTGCGGCTGGCTTTTTCTCTTGCAGGCATTTATCGGGCATTTTTTTAGGCAGGCATGTCATTTTTTGTATTTAGTGTCTGGGGGGTCTAAAAAGTGTACCTGTCAAGTTTCAGCTCTGTAGCATGTCCAGAACCCCTAAAAAACAGCATTTTTCTTATATTTTCAGTAATACGGCTTCTCTGCGGCTGGCTTTTTCTCTTGCAGGCATTTATCGGGCATTTTTTTAGGCAGGCATGTCATTTTTTGTATTTAGTGTCTGGGGGGTCTAAAAAGTGTACCTGTCAAGTTTCAGCTCTGTAGTATGTCCACAACCCAAAAAAAACAGCATTTTTCTTATGATTTTTAGTAGAAAACTAATGCAGTGTCTTTCCAGCTGTCTTTTTTTCTTTCTGGCAAGCTGAAATATGATATGCCAAGGCAAACATGCCTATCAGTTGAGCTATGACACAGACAACACTGCACACATGGGGAAATATGTAAAACAAAAAACAGGAAAAGGAAATTAGGTGACGGTCACAAAACATGATATTGTGATTGGCCAAATAAAAAGTCGCCTCGCGATGAGGTCGCGCCAAAGTCGCGCTAAGTCGCGCCAAAGTCGCACTGGAAGCGACGCTACTTTAGTGGTAGCGGCAGTGTAAACCAGCACTAAAACATCCAGTGTGTGAATACGATCAGGTATGATGTTTTATCGGTCAAGTAGTGTAAGGGTTACGCCCGTCGCCCGCTTCACAGTGACAGACCAAACTCTGACAGACCAAATTCCCCGTTTAACAGTCAGTCAGTCCATTTGCACAACCGCAAACTCCCAATTTGCACAAGGTTGGATACCAAGCTTGCCATGTCCCGTTCCTTGTCCTCACTGACATCATTGAAGGTCTCTTCCTCCACCCAGCCACATACAACACCAAGGGTCCCCGAAAGGTGAGAACAAGCCCCCTGGGACGCCTGCTGTGGCTGGTATTCCACCTCCTCAAAGCCACCTTCCTCCTCTGACTTCTCTTCTTCAGACTCCTCTCTCTGCGTTGCCACAGGTCCAGCAATTGACAACGACAAGGCTGCTTCTGGTGGTGATGAGGACCACAACTCTTCCTCTTCATGCTCATCTACAGCCTGATCCAGTACTCTTCGCAGGGCACGCTCCAGAAAAAACGCATATGGGATGAGGTCGATGATGTTGCCTTGGGTTCGACTGACCACCAGGGTTGTCATCTCCGCAAAAGGACGCATGAGCCTACAGCCATTGTTCATGAGCATTCAGTAACGCGGCCAAAAAATACCCAGCTCCGCAGAAAGAATGAAAGAAAATGAATGTTTTTTTTTATGAAAAATTATCCTGCGGATCGCTTTTGGCCTGTACACAATGAAGCAACGACCTTATTATCTGGGGTGTGCCAACACAATCCTAGAGGTGATCGCTTCATTGTGATACGCAAGCCCCTTCACCACGACAAGGTAACGATCACGAAGGGGAATTGACACATGTATGTGCCTTTTTTTTTGTTTTTTGTTTTTTTGCAGCCACAGTGTAGCACCAGAGGCCAGAAAAATTAGGCATGTACACATGCATGAAAAAGTAGGTATTGTTGCAGCCGCTGCTGTAGCAGCGGCCTGAAAAATTGAGGTTTTAAGGCAGAAAGTGCACTAAAACATTGCGGCTTGAACCGTAGTTGGTGGCGGAGACGTCACGTAAGTCATCCGGCATGCAGAGAATGATTATATACAGCAGCGTGTGGACCATTTTTAGGCCAAGGCATCTCAGTCATCACCAGGCCTTTTTTAGTCAAATGCATCCCCCACTGTCAGTCCCTTCGGGATCCATGCCTCATTCATCTTAATAAACGTGAGGTAATCAAGACTTTTTTGACCTAGGCGACTTCTCTTCTCAGTGACAATACCTCCTGCTGCGCTGAAGGTCCTTTCTGACAGCACACTTGAAGCGGGGCAGGCCAGAAGTTCAATGGCAAATTGGGATAGCTCAGGCCACAGGTCAAGCCTGCACACCCAGTAGTCAAGGGGTTCATCGCTCCTCAGAGTGTCGATATCTGCAGTTAAGGCAAGGTAGTCTGCTACCTGTCGGTCGAGTCGTTCTCTGAGGGTGGACCCCGAAGGGCTGTGGCGATGCATAGGACTAAAAAAGCTCCGCATGTCCTCCATCAACAAGACGTCTGTAAAGCGTCCTGTCCTTGCCGGCGTGGTTGTGGTGGTAGGAGGAGGATTACTTTCACCTCTTCCCCTGTTGGATTCCCGTTGTGCTGTGACATCACCCTTATACGCTGTGTAAAGCATAGTTTTTAACTTATTTTGTAGCTGCTGCATCCTTTGCGACTGCCGGTAATTGGGTAACATATCACAGACTTTCTGCTTATACCGGGGGTCTAGTAGCGTGGCCACCCAGTACAGGTCGTTCTCCTTCAGCCTTTTTATACGAGGGTCTCTCAACAGGCATGACAGAATGAAAGACCCCATTTGCACAAGGTTGGATGCCGAGCTACTCATGTCCAATTCCTCGTCCTCACTGATGTCATTGAAGGTGTGTTCTTCCCCCCAGCCACGTACAACACCACGGGTACCAGATAGGTGACAACGAGCACCCTGGGATGCCTGCTGTGGTTGGTGTTCCTCCTCCTCAAAGCCACATTCCTCCTCTGACTCCTCTTCCTCACACTCTTCCAGTGTTGCCGCAGGTCCAGCAATCGATGGTAAGACTGTTTCTGGTGGTGGTGATGGTGACCACAACTCTTCCTCTTCCTCTTCACGCTCATCTACGGCCTGATCCAGCACTCTTCGCAGGGCACGCTCCAGGAAAAAAACATATGGGATGATGTCGCTGATGGTGCCTTCAGTGCGACTCACTAGGTTTGTCACCTCCTCAAAAGGACGCATGAGCATACAGGCATTGCGCATGAGCGTCCAGTAGCGTGGCAAAAAAATACCCAGCTCCGCAGAGGCTGTCCTAGCACCCCGGTCATACAAATACTCGTTGACCGCTTTTTCTTGTTGGAGCAGGCGGTCGAACATTAGCAGTGTTGAATTCCAACGTGTCGGGCTGTCGCAAATCAAGCGCCTCACTGGCATGTTGTTTCGCCGCTGAATATCTGCAAAGTGCGCCATGGCCGTGTAGGAACGCCTGAAATGGCCACACACCTTCCTGGCCTGCTTGAGGACGTCCTGTAAGCCTGGGTACTTCTGCACAAAACGTTGCACAATCAGATTCAACACATGTGCCATGCACGGCACATGTGTCAACTTGCCCAAATTCAATGCCGCCAACAAATTGCTCCCGTTGTCACACACCACTTTGCCGATCTCCAGTTGGTGCGGGGTCAGCCACTGATCCACCTGTGCATTCAGGGCGGACAGTAGTGCTGGTCCGATGTGACTCTCTGCTTTCAGGCAAGTCAACCCCAAGACAGCGTGACACTGTCGTATCCGGCATGTGGAATAGCCCCTGGGGAGCTGGGGGGGTGCAGTTGGTGTGGAGCAAGACGCAACAGCAGAAGAGGACTCAGCCGAGGAGGTTAGCAAAGAGGATGGAGTAGGAGGAGTAGAGGAGGTGGCAGCAGGCCTGCCTGCAAGTCGTGGCGGTGTCACCAACTCCTCTGCAGCAGAGCCACGCATTCCATGCTTGGCAGCCGCCAGCAGGTTTACCCAATGCGCAGTGTACGTTATATACCTGCCCTGACCGTGCTTTGCAGACCAGCTATCAGTGGTCAGATGGACCCTTGCCCCAACACTGTGTGCCAGACGTGACATGATTTCCTTTTCCACAATAGAGTACAGGTTGGGGATTGCCTTTTGTGAAAAATAATTTCGGCCGGGTACCTTCCACTGCGGTGTCCCAATAGCGACAAATTTTTTGAAGGCCTCAGACTCCACCAGCTTGTATGGTAAAAGCTGGCGGGCTAAGAGTTCCGACAAGCCAGCTGTCAGACGCCGGGCAAGGGGGTGACTCTGCGAGATTGGCTTTTTACGCTCAAACATTTCCTTGACAGACACCTGACTGTGGGCAGGTGACGAGCAGGAACTGCTGAAGGTGAGAGGCGGAGGGGCGGGTTGTTGATAGGGGGCATGGAGGACAGCAGTGGTTGACGTGGCTGAAGATGCTGGACCAGGAGGAGGATGGTGGCTTTCAGTTTGTGTGCTGCTTTTACTCATGTGTTGATCCCATAGGCGTTTGTGATGTGAGATCATGTGCCTTCGCAAAGCAGTTGTACCTAGGTGGGTGTTGGACTTCCCACGACTCAGTTTCTTTTGGCACAGGTTACAAATGGCATCGCTGATATCAGAGGCAGACACACAAAAAAAATGCCACACTGCTGAGCTTTGCAAGGACGGCATTCTGGTGGTGGCAACAGCTTGCGTTGATTGGCGTGCTGTCTGGCTGACCCCGGGTGCCGAATCTACATGCTGTCTGACTGCGCCACTAGCTCCTTGCGATGACCTCCTCCCCCTGCTTCCAACTCGTCTCCTCCTCCTCTCTGTCTCCCCATCTGAACTTTCCCCCTCTTCTTCTGCTCTTCGAGCAGGCACCCAGGTGACATCCACAGACACATCGTCATCATCAGCCGCTTCACTTGACAACTCAGCAAAGGCAGCAGCAGCAGGTACAACATCATCATCATCACAATGTACGTCCATGTGTATAATGCTGCCTGACTGAGACATATCCCCGTTATCTACATCCTCTGGCACTAATAGTTGCGCATCACTTATTTCTTCAAACTGATGTGAAAATAACTCCTCTGACGGATCAAGTGAAGCGGCTGTGGTGCTAGTGTTGGTGGTGGTGCCGGCGGGCTGGCGAGTGGTAAATTGAGAGGTGCCCGAAGCTGAGCTGGAAGAGGATGGTGCATTAGGGTTCCGAGCGGAAGCTGTAGACGATTGGGTGTCTTGTGTAAGCCAGTCAACTATGGCCTCAGAATTTTTTGAGTTCAGGGTCTGTGGTGGCCTCTGAACACTGGGCATTATTCTAGGGCCTAAGGAAATCACAGCACCACGACCACGACGGCCCTTGCGGGGTGGCCTGCCTCTGCCTGTCATTTTCTTTTTTAATGTGTTGTGTACTATGAGTGCAAGGTGCTGTGCCACCCTATAGGAGTGTTGGGCAGTGGGTACAGTACACTCTGTGGACCTGACAGTCACTGGCACTCAGGCAACTGCAATTAAAAAATATATATATTTTTTTTACTTGGCAAGCTGCTGTGCCACCTTATATATCAGTGGTGGGTGGGCAGTGGCACAGTACACTCTCTGTGGACCTGACAGCAGTCACTGGCACCCAGGCAACTGCAATTTTAAAAAATATATATTTTATTTTACTTTGCAAGCTGCTGTGCCACCTTATATATCAGTGGTGGGTGGGCAGTGGCACAGTACACTCTCTGTGGACCTGACAGCAGTCACTGGCACCCAGGCAACTGCAATTTTAAAAAATATATTTTATTTTACTTTGCAAGCTGCTGTTCCACCTTATATATCAGTGGTGGGTGGGCAGTGGCACAGTACACTCTCTGTGGACCTGACAGCAGTCACTGGCACCCAGGCAACTGCAATTTTAAAAAATATATATTTTATTTTACTTTGCAAGCTGCTGTGCCACCTTATATATCAGTGGTGGGTGGGCAGTGGCACAGTACACTCTCTGTGGACCTGACAGCAGTCACTGGCACCCAGGCAACTGCAATTTTAAAAAAATATATTTTATTTTACTTTGCAAGCTGCTGTGCCACCTTATATATCAGTGGTGGGTGGGCAGTGGCACAGTACACTCTCTGTGGACCTGACAGCAGTCACTGGCACCCAGGCAACTGCAATTAAAAAATATATATATTTTTTTTTACTTTGCAAGCTGCTGTGCCACCTTATATATCAGTGGTGGGTGGGCACACAGTGGCACTGCAGTGGGCACAGTACACTCTGTGGACCTGACAGTAACTGGCAGCCCAGGCAACTGCAATAATAAAAAATATTTTTTTTTTCAATTTATTGCAACAAGATGCTGTGCCACCGTATATATATCAGTGGTGGGCAGTGCACTGCAGTGGGTACAGTGCACTCTGTGGACCTGACACAGCACTCACTGCAATTATGACAGAGGAAAAAAAAAATATTTTTTAAAATGCCAGGTACTGTGCCACCCGAAATGAGTGTGGTGTGCACACAGTACAGTCTGTGGTAGGTCTGTGGCCTCTCACACACAGCGGGCAGGCAACTGCAGTGTACAATAGATATATATAGATATATATATAAAGAAAAAAATCTATTACCTTACCAGCCCTTAAAAGGGCATTTGGGGACACTATATATATATATATATGTATATATATAAATAAAAAAAATCCTCAATTACCAGCCCTTAAAAGGGCTTTTGGGGACACTAGATAGATATAGATATATATATATATATGAAGAAACAACTCAATTACCAGCCCTTAAAAGGGCTTTTGGGGACGCTAGGTATATATATATATATATATATATATATATATATATAAAAAAAAAACACAAATACCAGCCCTTAGAAGGGCTTTTTGGGGTGCTGATATTACAGCAGTAGTGGACCAAGAACACTGCAAGACCAGGAACACTGACTAACTGTCCCTAGCTTAAAATCAGCAGCAGCAGCAGCAGCTCTCTCCCTACTCTCACTACACACACTGCTTCAGAATGATCTAAGATGGATGCTGCCCTTGCTTATTTATAGGAGGTGGGAGGGTGTGGGAGGGAGGTATGCTGATTGGCTGGAAATGTGTCTGCTGACTGTAAAGTTGAGGGTCAAAGTTTGCCTCAATGATGTCTTATGGGGGGCGGACCGAACATCGCATATGTTCGCCGGCAGCGGCGAACGCGAACATGCTAAGTTCGCCGGGAACTGTTCGCCGGCAAACAGTTCTATACATCTCTACTCATGACCTCTCAGCAGCCTCCAATGACAGGGATGATGGTATAGAGCAGGGTATCCGAGTCCTTGCAGCCCATCTGCCAGTTGCACACCACCAGCTGTAGACTATAGCAGGCACATTTCTCTGCCCCATCTGCTGCAGCGAAAAAAAAAAAAAATACAGTCACTACCACCCACATGCCCAGCGCCTAAATTCAAGCTTGTCAAAGCTGCCGGCTTTGCAACTCCTTCCTTTTTGTCTGGTGGATTCTGCCCCCTTCCATGATTTTGCAGAATGTGCTGTACCACAATAGCAGGTTTCTAGACACTATTTATTTTCACGTAAGGCCATTCCAGCTCTCTACCATAATATGGAAGGCAATGTGTGGCATCGTTGGGCAAGGAAGTCAACTGCAGGATCCACAGCAGAGATTCTTGCAGCTCTGCACAGGCAGGCCCAGAGGTGGTTCATGCCACGCCAGTTGGAGCCAAGAATGGTGGTTTGTGATAATGGCACAAACCTCCTGTCCACCCTTAGACAGGGGAAGTTGACACATGTGCCATGCCTGGCACATGTCCTCAATTTAGTAGTGCAGCACTTCTTAAATAGGTACCCAGGGTTGGAAGATCTGCTAAAGCAGGCCAGAAGAGTCTGTAGCCATTTCAGGTGGTCATATAATTCAGCAGGAATTCCACCTGACTAGAGTTGAGCGAACACCTGGATGTCTGGGTTCGGCAGGTTCGGCCGAACTTGAAAAAAAAAGTCTGGGTTCGAGAACCCGAACTTAACACGACCTTTACCAGGATCCCGAACCCCATTGAAGTCAATGGTGACCCGAACTTTTGAGCACCAAAATGGCTGTAAAAAAACATGGGAAGGGCTAGAGGGCTGCAAATGGCAGCACAATCTTCTTAAGAGCAGTAAAGTATGAATGAATAACTGAAAAATAATTTTCCCCTTAAATTGGTGCTGTTTGAATAGCAGATTAGAAAAGCAGTGTCTAAACGCTGTAAGTCACAGTAAAATATAAAGGAAAAAAACGTTTTGGTTTTTTTAAATCCAGATTAAGCAGACACATATGCACTAAGCTTGCATTGCATGGCCGCTACACGCTGCACGCCGCCCACCTAACAGACTGATAAAAGTTTTTTTTTTCTCCCACCTCCTCACTGGGCTCAGGTCAGGGCAAAAAGATCATGCACTGCACCCCCACACAATAAAATGGATGTAGATCGCTGTCTGATTAAAGAAGATTCTTCCTATTCTTTCCCTGAAAGCAATCTTCAGCCTGCCCCCTACAATAATCTCCTATCTCTCCCTCAGCAGCATCAGGAACCTTTCCCTACAGTAGTTAGAGCAGAGTGAAGTGCGGCGCTATGTGACTCCAGCTTATATAGAGGCTGGGTCACATGCTGAACTGGCCAATCACAGCCATGCCATTAGTAGGCATGGCTGTGATGGCTTCTAAGGGCACACTAGTTAAACGCTTGTTGATTGGCTGCCCTGCAGCTGTTGAAACCGCGCCAAAACATGAAATAAATTACTGAACAACGGACTGTATCCCGAACATACAGTAAAATGTTCAGGTCCGTGTCCGGGTACCAAACACCCAAAAGTCCGGTACAATCCCGAACAATACAGTCCGTGTTCGCTCAACCCTACACCTGTCCATAAACCGCCTTATTTGCCACATGCCGACCAGATGGAACTTAACTTTGGAAATGCGGCAGTGGCTGCTCATGCCCCTGCAAACTGTATAGGCTCCCTCATTCTTCAATGCCTGCAAAGGGACCTGAGAATACGTGGCATCTAGGAGAATGATCAGTATTGGTTGGCAACCCTCCTTGACCACAGTTACAAGAGGAAAGTCTCGAAACTCATCCCATCCCCACAGAGGGAGAAGAAGATGAAATCTCTTGAGGACACCTTAAAGAGGAGTTCACGTAATGCCTTTCCCAACTGGTAGGTTACAGTGTCATGGAAAATGTAGTTTTGAGGTTTCTGTTGGTCAAGAGAGGAGCAGTGGAGAAGGAGGCTGTCTCAGTGATGCCTTTCAAAATTTTTTTAGTCGTCAGCGCTCAGGGCTGTCAGCTTCTACATCCCATCGGCAGCGTCTGCATCATATGGTAGGAGATTATCTAGGGGTGAGAACAGACATGGAGAGCTTTCCAGTTAAGGATCCACTTGGTTACTGGGTCATGAGAAAAGACCACTGGCCAGAATTTGCCCAGTTTGCAACTGAGCTGCTGGGCTCCCCAGCATCCAGCATGCTTTCCGCATGGGCATTTACTGCTGCTGGAGATTTTGTGACAGATAAGAGAGTGCATCTGTCCACAGACTCTGTGGACTGACTGACATTTATCAAAATGAATCAGTCATGGTGTAGCAGCAGCTATTAAGCACCTGATGCCAATGTCGCTGATTAATTGCTTTCTGGATGTGGAATCTCTGAAAGACTGTCTAGGCTGTCTAGCTTTAAGGGTGTTGATTTAATCTGGTAGAATTTGTTTGGTGTAGGTTTCATGGGTACAATTAACACCCAAGGACCAATTTTTCCACACCTGTTTGACAGGTGCATATCACTTAAATTTTTGACAGCAAGGCCAATTCTAGCTTTCATCAGAAGTACCTCTATAGGGTTATGGTATGAAAGCACCACAGACACTCAAAGACCAATTTTTCCACACCTGTTTGATAGGTGCATTGATTGCATTTATCTAATCTTGTTCCAAGTGCACAAAATCGTGGCCTCATCATACAGACTGGCTCCCCAAGCCGTTGTTTATAAAATAAAGAAAGCTTGAATGGAAAATATAATTTTTTGGCTTTATAAATATCATTATTGCTGCAGCTCTAAACATGGTACAGATGTGGCAGATTACAGGCACACTATATTTAAAGCACTTTTTCATTTTTATTGTTATATCTAATTTTTTTATGGTTTAAATGTAAGCATCAGTAAATTCTTTTTTCATGGATACATGTCCCCGGGCAGTACCCGTACCCCCATGACCATTGTATGTTACTTTAACTGTCATGCAATAGAGTAATGCACAAATAGAGCTTTCTTTTGGTGGTATTTGATCACCTTTGTTTTTTTTTTTTTTTTACGTAATAAACAAAAAAGGGCCAACGATTTAAAAAAAAAAACAATATTTTTTACTTGCCGCTATAAACAAATCCAAAAAAAAAAAAAATTCATTTCTTCATCAATTTAGGCCAATATGTATTCTGCTACATATTTGTGGTAAAAAATCCCAATAAGTGTATATAAATTGGTTTCACAAAGGTTATAATGTATACAAACTTTTGGATATTTTTATTTATTTATTTACTAATAATGGTGGTGATCAATGACTGATAGCAGGACTGCGATATTTCAGTGGACAATCGGACACTAAATGACACTTTTGACACTTTTTGGGACCAGTGACACAAATACAGTGATCAGAGCTAAAAAAAATATGCAATCAAAGGGTTACCTGTGTGCCTAGCTAGTGATTTTGTGTAGTATGGGAGATGCATTTACTAGGGGAAGGCATGGACCCCTGTCCCTGCTTTGCTGTAAAAAACAGGATCCATGCCTTGTCTACCGACAGAACAGCAATCTGCCATGTTTACATAACCAATCCTGAAGTGTCGGATACCATACGAAGTACATGATCCGGCGCAGCAGTGCCACTTTGCCGCCCTATATGTAAGTTATACGGTCGACAAGTGGTTACGTTCCTGAGGTCTCTCCTGATATGTTGTACCCCTCAGACCTTTCACCATTTTTGTTACCCATCTCTCTAGGGTCTATATTATTAATATATTTTTGTAAATGAGGTCTCCATAATTGGACACAATATTTTAAATGAGGTTTCACTAAAGATCCACAGAATATAGGGCAATCAGGGCCTCCTTCCTCCTGCTGGTGATCATCTTAGTGATGCATCCAGGAATTCTTTTCACTTTTCCACTCTTTGGCTACCCTGTTCGCTTGTTTCGCAATCATCTGAAATAAGTACACTCAACTCTTTTTTCTTTACCATCACTGTACCCCTTGTACTTGTTCTTTAAAAATAATATGTCAGTATTCAAAATACAGTTTTAGTCTTTTTTGCTTTTGAAAAACAGCTCAGGAAACATGAGTGACAAGTATTTGTGCTGTGACTATTTTCGTTTAATCTTCTTTGTATAATTTTAAGATGAAAATTGAAATAAAACTCCATTTATTTCTCTTGCAGAGTGAATACAAGTTTTATAGTACAATTGCCACAATGTATTACATCAAAACATCTTAAAGATGTTAAAACTTAATTCTGGTAGGTCTACATTTTGAGTTATTATTGTAACATTTTCTTGAAAGCAATTATAGAAATTTTTAAATGTATGTGTTTCATATATTGATTATTTTATTTCACACAAAGCTCTTTTTCAAATAAGATAGTAAAGTCTTCATAGAACAGGTATTACCGTGTTACATTCCATTACATATTCTAAACATAAGAGGATTATTCCTCATTTTGTAATATTGGGACAAATGCAAATCCAAAACCACTTGGGCAATCATTGCCCAATATTATAGAGCCAGTTATTCCAAACTGCATACAACTGTTTTGGGTTTTTTGACCATCAATCATCATTGCAGGTTATAGAAACCATGGCGTCTATGGAGTAGGTTGTGATGGCTAAAGAGCCAGTTTAACCATACAGGCAAACCACAGTAGAGCCTTATTAGAAGAAAATATATTCATATGTCTCTTTCCATTATCAATTTTAAAAAATTAGATAATTATCCCTTATCATTGGTCCCTTATTAGTTGAGCCAGATGGACCTGTGTCTTTTTTCAACGTGACTAACTATCAGGTTGTAAAAGTCCCCAAATTAATTCAGCAATTTATCATATTTACTGCTCAGGAGGCACAGAACTTCTGGCACCTCAAGCTAACCTATCATCCATATTAAAAGTGTTAGCTGTATTTCACCTTAACAAAAAAAATGTAAAGGTGAACTAACACCTTACACCATGCATATCCCCCAAGTCCCCCCAAGTCTCCCTGTCTCTCTTTCTCTCTCATCCCGTTTACAAATACAATCCCCATGCACACTTTCAAGTTTTATTACATCTTTTTCTGCTTCCTCTGTATCAACGGTCATTTTCAGTGAAGTGTTTTCCTTTATTCAGATCAAGAAAAGGCATTTGGTTACTAGGTAGCATGTTCACCTTCCTGCCCTTGTTTTAAACCAATAGTCACAATGGCCAGTTAGGACTTGGGGCTAGAGGTTGACACTATACATGCAGCCTAGGCATTCAAAATTCTTTATGCTGACTTAGAGTTGTGCAGTAATCTTTAACTGCTGAAGACAGGCAATTATTTTTTTAATATGGGCAGGCGATAGCAGTTTTTGGCTCCCAAAACTGGGTACTTTTTACACAAAGGCCTACTGTGCCTCATTATAAATCTGACCCGTGTAGTAACTGTTCTTTGGCTCTAATCCCACTTTAAAAACTGCAAGAGAAGATAAAAAAGAAGACAGTAAATAAATGCCCATTAGAATGTATTCATACCATGTGTTTTGCTAAGGTTATATCTGATCCGATGCATATAACAGAAAATTTTCCACCTAAAGACTTATATAGCCATATATTGCCACCTAATGACTATAACGGTGCACCAATATATAAATTAATCTTAATGACTTTGAGGAGCCATCTGTAGCTCCATGCAAAATGTTTGTTATCATACTGCGGGGCTAGAAAAATAGTCAGTTTCAAAGAATTTTGTTTTGCCACAATATTTCTTCAATATTAACCCCTAATGCTACTATGTGATGCTGATAGGCAAACATTTACTTATAATAATGCAAAAATGTAGGAGAGATTGACGGTTATGTTACACGACATCAAAGTCTTCTAGCTGCAATAATCTGATGTTGTGTGGGATTGCTTTGTTTATAAAAAAAAAAACTGCTCTTTCAGACACTGTTTGTTTGTTCTCATGAACAATTTTACTTTAAAAACTTAATTTAAAGTCATCTTTTTCACACATTCAAAATATATTAATAAAGGACTCATTCAGCTCCCAATATTCTATAATAAGCTGATTGCAGAATTATAAAATGCTAGATCCAAGTTGGAATCAGATCATTATAATTCCATGTTTATGATAAATAAAAAGGGGCAGTCATACATTATTTGTGTATGTGCAGTCAAAACATTCTTCTCAGTTTTGGAAGTTGGGAAGGCTAAAGGCCTGTACACGCGATAAGAAATTCTGAAGAGAAATTTCATCCGACGAACTAGCTGTCGATTTTTGGATTGTTAGTATGGTGCTTTCGACAGCCGACTCCGACTTTTCGGCCGAAAAAATCCTGATGTGCAGGCTATATAATTTTTGTCATACATAAACACAATGTCCGATTTTCGTGTAGTCTGTACAGAATTCGTCAGACAAAAATCTAAAATCTGAACACGCATGATCGGAAGCAATTAACAACCTGGAAGAATTTGTGCAGGAAAAATAGCCATTGTATCAAGAAAGAACTTTCGTCTCGCGGCAGGCAAATTCATGTTTGAAATGCAGTGCACATGCTCATCTTGGTTAATGTGAGAAGAATGAAGCTGCTGCTGCTGATAATTGTATATTTTTTTAATTAAAGAGGCATGTGTACTGTTATGATGTTAATGATTTGGCTATTATGCATGTTGCATGGTGTTTATTTCTAAAGTTAACTCCACACCGTTATCAATGGATTATTAATGGAAAATATCTAACTATTTATGAGTCCCTTTATAATTTTTTTCATACACGTATAATACATATATTGCTGCCTACTCCAAAGATGCTCTATTTTTAAAAAAAAAGATAGACAAGTTTTGTAGGAACCATTTTATTTACTTGTAAAATACATTTTTACAAAAATAAACATATAGATTTTCTCATTCAAAAATATATTGATGTAACCAAAAGTGCATTCCGTGCTCAAATAACCAAAATAAAACATAATAATCTGGAACATAAAAAACACATCATAAATGAAATTCATTTATAAATGTGCATAGTGGTAATCTTGAGACCATGCTGGTTGGTGGGGATCAGGTGCATATTGCCACTGACTGCCATGCTGCTGTTGTGGCTGTGGTGGAGGTGGTGGTTGGAAGTCAGAAAGCTGTGTGTGTCCGTGGATTTCGCCTCAGACACCTTTGTTGAGCACCTGTAGTAGGAGGAACTCGGCAATTTGGCGTTGCTCCTCAGACATAAGGCGCAGTTTATTGGCAGTTAGGAAGCCAAAAGAATTTGCCTCATCTGGCTTTCTTTGGAGGGCCATAGAGGCCCTGCTTAGGAAAGAAGCAGTGGCCTCCTCCAAGTTTTTGTTTTTTTTCCTTCTTTTTTTCTGGAGGTTGTGTTGGTATTGGCTGCTCTGACGCCATGCTTCCACTTGGCTCCTCCACATTGACACTTTCCTGTGTTGTAAATTTGTACATTATTGTAATGATATAGTGTATAGAAAATTTCATGTTTGTTCGATTATTTTCACAAAATTACAGACTTTACATTAAGGCTAAAATATTGCCTTGATAATGTTTGTTTAGCATCATTATATTTTTTGGAGACAATATATTCTTAAATGCTATACCTGTGTCAAGGTTAGCTCCTCCACATCTTCCTCCTAGGTTTCAGGACATGGGCCCTCTGCCAAAGTGGAAGGCAGAGTAGAGAGCGATGGTCTTGGTTCAGACTGTTCAGTCAGGAAGCACAGGCTCTCAAAATACCAGAGCCTTGGTACATATATGACCTCTGCAGCTGCTCCTGACTTTTGTGAATCTTTGATTTTATTCAGCTCCCTTTTGAAAGTGCTGCGCAGATTTGAAATTTTATTTCTGACATAATTTATATCTGCATTGGGGCAGAAGGTTTTGCTTAAATCTGCCAGTTTTTGTAAATCAGCGTTTCTTTTTGTTTCTTGGAGTAGTCTTTACTTTTAACTCTCCACAAACATGGCATCTGCCTGTATTCATCAATGAAATGTGGCAAAAAATCTGGTGACGTTAACTTGTCAGCCATGATGCCTCCAAGACACAACACAAGACAAAACATAGTGAAAGTTCATGTTGCTTTCCCAAAAGCTGGGCCAAATATAAGTTGTATAGGCTACAAAACACCCATGCTTTAATATAAACTTGTACCTTCGTTTGCTGAGAAGTTTCGTGCTTTGCGGATCGATCGTCCTCCTGTCACAGATCTTTCCGATGGCGAATTGTCAAACGATCTTGCGGCCTTTAAACACTACACATGCGTCAAGTCCGCCTCCAGTGGCGCGCTTATGCAGGGGTGTGGACATGCCGAATATTAAGCTGCATGCGACACACAGACATGTGAGTCGGCGGAAGAATCTTGGAGGAGTTGCAGTCATGACGGCAGTGGTTGGGCTCAGAAAAAAAAAAAAGCCGCACCTATGAGCAAGGGGGAGATGGTTGAGATGGTGGACATACTTGAGAAAAACGATTATGATGGCAAGCTGGAGAATTATGAAAGGCCCAACTCCAGAAAAGACCGAATTCTAGAGAAGGTCATTTCATCTCTAAAGAATATTTATGGTGTGGATCGATCCAAGGACCAAATCAGGAAAAGATGGTCAGATCTCAAGCATCGGGAACAAGAGCTAGATCACATCCATCTTATTATAAAAAAAAGTAAGCAATAATTGTGTCTAAACAATATGTATTGTGTATATTTGGTGTATGTTATTTAGAAATGTATATATACTAATTTCTATAAAAACTTTTGTTAATTTTCAAATTTGTCATGTATTTAAACTTAAAAAACATGAAGCAAAATATAAACTATATATGCATATTATTTTTTACAATTTTTAATAATAAATCATATTTGTTCCATATTGTATTTTTCACCTTAAAATAGGAAAAAAAAGAAAAATTTAACTCAAACAAAGACAAACAGATTAGGAGAAGGGAATCTACCATGCCTGGTCCATCCACATTGGAGGAAAATAATGATGACATGGTCCCTGATGACATGACACATTCCAAACAAACAGGTAATTGGTCCCTTTGCTACCTAAATCATTAATGCCCCGACTTTTTAGGAGGTAACCATGTGCATTTCAGAATATTTTTTAATAAAAAGAGCTGTCAAGCAGTGCACCATGTCATTGCTAACTTGCCCCCTGTCAAATTTCTGACATGCCACTTTTTTATGATGTTTCTGTAGAAAATGATCAACCAAATGCCAGCGGGATCACTTTTGAGGAAAGCAATGTGCCATGTAGTCCAGAGTGCAGCATGGTGGAGTCAAGTGTTGGACAAATAAGCTTACCACCACAGCAACTTCAAGGTTGGTAGCCAAATAATGCTAAGAAATGGGAGCCAGAAACAGATGTGAGTTTGGGGTGATTTTTTAACCTTCTATTGTTGTATTTCAGAGAAAATGGACATTCAAGATGTCCCCGAAGTTCACACATTGGAGCCATGGGATCTGTCACCTGAAACTGCCTCAGATCTGGAATTATTTGCTCCAAGATCCCCTGACATGACTCAGAGTGAGGGCCAAAAAGATACCCAAACAGAAGGAAGTCTTGGGGAGCCTGTCTTGTGCCCAAGTAAGTGTTATTCTAATGTTGGTTATTGTGTATTGTCATTTTTGTGGATTTGATTTAAAGCTTAAAAGGAACTAACTGTTAGCTACATTAGCAAGGTGTGAAACCATACAGTGCTAATGTACATAGTATAAAGTGCATTACCATGGGGAAGGAAGAGGTATAAGGAGCTGTTTGTGTCAACAGGTCGAATTGGTTAGGAGTCACAGACACCAGTGCAAAGAGAACAGAATTTTGCACGGTGTACTTTCATAGTAGTATACAGTGGCGGCTGGTGCTCAAAATTTTTGGGGGGCACAAACAAAAAAAAGTAATAGGCATTGCTTTGCGGCAAAAAACGCTGTAAAAAATTGCGTAACTTTGAGGTCGCATAAGTGTGAAAGGGGCCTTCAGTAATTAAGGTATAGTGTGCTCCCTTTCAATGCAGAGTGACCAGCGTGCCGCCTTTCAATGCACAGTGACCAGCGTGCCCCCTTTCAATGCACAGTGACCAGCGTGCTCCTTCTTAAAACACTGACCAGTGTGCCCCCTTCAATGCAGAGACCAGCATACATGCCCCCTTCAATGCAGAGACCAGCGTACATGCCCCCTTCAATGCAGTGACCAGTGTACATGCCCCCTTCAATGCAGAGACCAGCGTACATGCCCCCTTCAATGAAGAGACCAGCGTACATGCCCCCTTCAATGCAGTGACCAGCGTACATGCCCCCTTCAATGCAGTGACCAGCGTACATGCCCCCTTCAATGTAGTGACCAGCGTACATGCCCCCTTCAATGTAGTGACCAGCTTACATGCCCCCTTCAATGTAGTAACCAGCGTACATGCCCCCTTAATGCAGTGACCAGTGTACATGCCCCCTTCAATGTAGTGACCAGCATACATGCCCCCTTCAATGTAGTGACCAGCGTACATGCCCCCTTCAATGCAGTGATCAGCATACATGCCCCCTTCAATGTAGTGACAGTGTACATGCCCCCTACAATGTAGTGACCAGCATACATGCCCCCTTCAATGTAGTGACCAGCGTACATGCCCCCTTCAATGCAGTGACCAGCGTACATGCCTCCTTCAGTGCAGTGACCAGCATACATGCCCCCATTCAATGTAGTGACCAGCATACATGCCCCCTTCAATGTAGTGACCAGCGTACATTCCCCCTTCAATGTAGTGACCAGCGTACATGCCCCCTTCAATGTAGTGACCAGCGTACATGCCCCCTTCAATGTAGTGACCAGCATACATGCCCCCTTCAATGTAGTGACCAGCATACATGCCCCCTTCAATGCAGAGACCAGCGTGCGTGCCCCCTTCAATCCAGTGCACTTACCTGGATCATCATCAGCAGCAGAAGCAGCATCGGCGGCGGCGCGGCTTCTCCTCAGTCCCCCGGCGCGTCTCCTCGGGTCCTCCCACTCCCGCTTCCGCTTCCTCCTCGGCCAATGGCATGGGGTTTGCCTTGAGGCCAATCAGGAATCAGGTATTAGACCATCTCCCTGATTGGCCGGGAGGAGGATCTGTGTGACAATAGCGAATTTTCATTCGCTATTGTCACACAATGGGTGGAGTCAGGGTGCACTGCTCTGCGCCCCGGGTCCACCCTTTGCATAGCCCTATTAGAGCCTAAAGCTCTAATCAGGTGATGCAAAAAAAAAGCCCCATTGAACTCCTGCGTCCCCAACACACCGGCCGCCACTGCTAAGGGCAAGCAGGTTACACACAACAATGCACAGGGTAGGTATTAAGTATTAGTTAGTTTCTGATGAACTTGACCAAACAAAATATTCCAGATATTTTTGTCGCAAATCCCGCTCACTTCTGGAGGCCAAGCCAGAACGGGCTACCTCAATGGGCGTCATAGGATCAACAGCCCTATGTCCTTCAGCCTCTACACTAGACCCTGGCATGGCAGGGTCACTGTCAATTGGCAGAGAGGTGACATATCTTTCTGCATGCCTGCGTAAAAAATTATGAAGGATGCAGCAGCAGAGGACAATGTGATTGATCTTATATAATGCCAGATTAATAGAGGTCAGAAACAGTCTAAATAGATTGGACATAATTCCAAAAGGATTTTCAACCACTCTTCTGGCACGGGAGAGACGATAATTGAAGATCCTTTGCTCGGGGGTGAGGTTTTGCAGAGGAAATGGCTTGAGAATATGTTTCCCAAGAGCAAAGGCTTCATCTGCCACAAAAACAAAATTAAGGCCCTCAAAAGTTTGGTCACAGGAAGGCAAGTTTAGAGTGCCATTTTGTAGCCGCCGAGCAAACTCTGTTTGATCGATGACTCCGCCATCAGAGTTTCGCCCATTCTTGCCAATGTACAAAAAAATAAACTCATAGTTTGCATTGACAATGGCAAGCATTACAATGCTGAAAAAACCCTTATAATTAAAATAATAAGAGCCAGAGTTAGGTGGTGGGATGATGCGGACGTGCTTGCCATCGATAGCTCCCCCACAGTTTGGAAAATCCCATTGCTCCTGAAACTGGGCAGCAACTTCCTGTCACTGCTCTGGGTTGGTCGGAAACTGTAGGAAAAAAAAAATAGTGCTTGTGCACATCACATTATTACACACACATTTGGCACACAAATGCTTATGCAACATAAAGATAAGAACAAAATGAAGGGAATGTGTAGCATTTTTTTGTAGCACATCTACATACATTTAAAACTCGCCTCCTAATGTCATAATATTCTAAGTCACCAGCTACAGTATTTTTATATGCTGACTTTTATATTTAGCATGGGTGGGTAGAACTATACTTTTAAACATTATTAAGGCCTTGTGCACACTGGACGTTTTTACAGCAGAAAAGAAACATACACTAAAAAAAGGGAGAATGGATTCTGGGAACGTCAGAAAATGACACATATAAAAAATACTGTTAACAGGCTATGCGTTGATAGACACATAGAAGAGGATGCTGGGGTGGTTACTGGCTAATTGTAAAAATGCTTAAAGTAAAAAAGAGCATTAGAACAATGTGCATGAGGCCAGAGGGCAATTACAAAATAAAGAAATATGTAATTTGATGTACATCAAAAATAAACAAAATTATGTTGACATGACAAACACATAGAATGTAATTGAAAATCAATAAACATACCTTGATTTAGTCCTTCTGCAACACTTTAATGATAGCAGAGCACGTCTCAGCGATGATGACTCCAAGAGCTTGGGGGGAGATACCAGTGGTAAACTTGAGATCCTGCAAGCTTCTCCCTGTTGCAAGATACTTCAATGTTGCAATTAGCCTTTGCTCAGGAGTAATTGCAACCCACATACATGTATCCTGCTTACGAATATATAGGGGGACACCAAGGCGAGAAGACGGTTAAAACTGGGATCCGTCATTCTCAGATAATTCCTGAAGTCATCAGGATTATTTTCTTGGAGCTCCCGCAGCAAGGACATGTGGGAAAATTGCTCATGGTTGAGCAACCAATTTTTGGACCAGGAGCTCCTCCTTTTCTTGCCAAGAACTCGGCTTAGATCAATTACTCCCTCCCCAACAACAGCAAGAGTAGCATCATCGGTCATCATATTTGGTCATCTAACAATGTCTCGTTTATTGCGAAATGTCGTTAACCAAACAAATGCTACCGAAATCAGCAAAAGATGCCCAGAAGGGTCACGTCCACAAACTGACTTTCACTTTTATAATGTAGTACGTAGATACTTATTCTTTTGTCGGACGACAAAATTCTGGCAGTCTAGAACTGTCACAGGGTAATGTGGCAGAGCCTGACGTAAGAGGAGTGGCTTACCGGGTAACTGGCGTGGCACAGGTTCACCAGAGGCTCGGAGTCTAAGTGTTAGCCGGTTTTCACCAGGGCCCCAGATGGTGGGGATGGATTTGGCTGCTTGCTAACACCAGGTCGCGGTCCCCCGGATTCCCTGGTGGAGCCAGGATCAGGTCCAGGACCAATAGCCGGTAGCGGATAAACAGATCAGGATCAGGCAGGAGAATAGTCAGGAAAAGCCAAGGTCAAGGCGGGCAGCAGGTAATCAGAATCCAAAGACAAGCTGGGTCAGGTAAACAGCAACAGCAGAATACAAACAGACACAGGAAACAGGAGAGCTGAAGATAACACAGCAACTTCCTGTAGTGACAGCTGTGTTTAAATAGGCCAATTTGGTAGCCTCGAGCTATACTGAGGTAGCCTCTAACTATTCCAAGGTAGCCTCTGACTATTCCAAGGTAGCCTCGAACTACTGCAAGGTAGCATCGAACTACTGCAAGGTAGCCTTGAGCTATTGTAAGGTAGCCTCCAGCTATTCAAGGTGCCTCTTTGTACACGCAAGCGCATAGGCATTCGCTGGTCGGCGGCGCCAGTGCGCCTGCACAGGGTATTGATTCCCTGACAAGAACACATTCCAACATCATGGACACGCACTCTCGACAAAAGACGGACGATCGGTCGGCCGAAATTCTTAGCGTGTGTACGGGGCTTTAGAACCACTGCTATCTAGGGGGGCATTAGAATGCTTTACCCCCACTTTATGTCCTGCTGACATTTTACAAGACCAGATTTGAGTAGAACTGTCTAACTGCAACACAGACAGAAAATAGACAAATACTGTCTTTAGTAGATAATTCAGCTTCTTCAGCTTCTAACTTCAGCTTGTTTAATTAGGCTTTGACAATAAAAACCTGGAACCTGATTGATTTCTATGCATAGCTGCACCAGATTTAGCAGTTTTAGTAAATCAACCCCAGTTTGTGTACATTCTAGCACTGGCTTCGTTGTCATAGTATAGTTTGTGATAACCCCTGGCCAGCCAGTATTAGAGGATGAAAAACTGCTTGGCATGGCCTGCCAATTTGGAATGCGTTTTATATATATGTATATATATATATATATATATATATATATATATATATATATATCATAATTCTTGAAAAATGTTGGCTAGTAAGATGACACCAAATGTTTACGGATACAAACAAGATAAAATTAAAAGTTAAAGCATTGCAAGATGATAAGCTCAGGGTTAAAAATGTAGGTGTGAAATGTAAGCTTAGATTAAAAGTGTACATGGAAAACATGTAATATTAACCACTTACCGCAAAGTGACGTAGGGGTACGTCGGGTAACTTTGCTGGGTTATACCGGGATGATGCCTCGATCATTACCCAGGTGAGCCGGAGGGGACTCCCCCCCCCTTCCGCCGTCTTCTGTGACTTTTAACGGGACCCCCGTCCCACCGGGAGACCCGAGCACCCAGCCGGCACGTCCGCCGGCTGGATGGAGAATCCGATGACGTAACCCGGAGGTGGCGTCCATGACGTCACTTCTGGGTTACTGTGCTGCAAAAGGCGGCAAATTTAAAAAACGGCTGTATGCAAAAACGCCGGTTGCATACATGAAAGTGTAGTGGAGGGGTCTAGGGTCTTTTAGACCCTCGATCCCTCCAACAAGAGTACCTGTCACTGCATATTGGTGTCACAAGGGATGTTTACATTGCTTGTGACAGCAATAAAAGTGATCAGATTTTTTTTTTTTTTAAACCTGTAATAAAGTTAGAAAAAAATAAAAATAAATAGTAAAAAAAAAATTTTTAGCCGCCGCCATCACCGTTAGCTCGCGCACAAAAAAAACATATACGGAAGTAGAGCCGCAAATGAAATCGCTGTTCAAACCACACATGTGAGGAATCGCCGCGATCGCCAGAGCGTGAGCAATAATTTAAAAAAAAGAGCTACACTCTAACTTTAAACTGGTAACCGTTAAAAAATGTAAAACGTCGCCTATTGAGAGTTCTATTGACCGCAGTTTGTCGCCATTCCACGGGTGTGCGCAATTTTAAACCGTAACATGTTGGGTATCTATTTACTCGGCATGACATCATCTTTCACAATATACAAAAAAATGGGCTAACTTTACTGTTTAGTATTTTTTAAATGCAGTGAAATGTGATTTTTCAAAATTTTTCAAAAAAAATGTCGTTTTAAAGACCGCTGCGCAAATACCGCGTGACAAAAAATATTGCATTGACCGCCATTTGATTCTTCAGAGTCTTTGCTAAAATAATATATATAATGTTTGGGGGTTCTAAGAAGTTTTCTAGGAAAAAATACTGATTTTAACTTGTAAACAAAAAGCGTCCGAAATAGGGCTGGGGATTAATTGGTTAATATATAATCCATAAACTGAAGGGCTGATTTTATAAAACTTAAGAGTGCAAAATCTGGTGCAGCTCTGCATAGAAAACAATCTGCTCCTATGTTTTTTTTCTGGTCAAAGCCTAATTTAACCACTTGTCGACCGTACGGCGGCAGTCTGGCTCTCCTAGGCAAAGTCCCGTACATGTACAGCACTCACCTGGGAGAAGCTAGGGGGCGTGACAGGCGGCTCCATTCGCGATCTACCCCCCTGACAGCGAAGGACAGATGGCTGATGTAAACACAGCTGTCTGTACTTCTCCCTGAAGTTATCACAGATGTCATGTGATCCTGCTATATAGGATCGCATGTCTCTGCGATAACTTCACAAGCCACGCCCCCCACAGTTAGAATCACGCCCCTAGGGTCCCATTTAATCCCTTGATCACCCATACTGTTAACCCCTTCACTGCCAGTGTCATTTTTACAGTAACAGTGCATATTTTTAGCACTGATTACTGTAGTAATGTCACTGGTACCCCCAAAGGTGTCAAAAATGTCAGTTAGGGGTCCAATCTGTCCGCCGCAATGTCACGGTCCAGCAAAAAATCACAGATCGCTGACATTACTAGTAAAAAAAACAAAAAAAAAAACAATATAAATGACATAAATCTTTCCCGTAGTTAGTAAACACAATAACTTTTGCACAAACCAATCAAAATACGCTTATTGCAATTTTTTTTTACCAAAAATATGTAGCAGAAAACAAATTGGCCTAAAATGTTAAAAAATTTAGATTTTTACATTTTTTTTGAGAATTTCATGTAAAAGAATGAAAAATATTGGTATTTTTTCAAAATTGGCGCTCTTTTTTTTGTTTATAGCGCAAAAAATAAAAATTGCACTGGGTGATCAAATACCACCAAAAGAAAGCTCTGTTTGTGGGAAAAAAAGGACATCAATTTAGTTTGGGTACAGCACGACCGCACAATTGTCCATTAAATTCACACAGTGCCGAATTGCAAAATAGGGCCTGGTCATGGAGCAGCCAAATCCTCCGGTCTTAAAGTGGTTAACAAGCTGAAGTTAGAACCTGATTGGCTACCATGCACAGTTGCACCAGATTTTGCACTCTCCAATTTTAGTAAACCAACCCCACTGTGTGTATAGTCACACATCACACATTACACATGTTACTTGTTCCCTCACTACTAGTTATTACATAAGGTTATGCCTGGTTAAGCTGCTGTCCACAGATGCCAACAAAGTCTTTAAAGTGTAAGTTCACCTTAACAGAAAATCTCCAGCGCTGACAGGAAGGTCTAGGCGGGTTCTGATTGGTCAGTGCCGTCCATGTGACGATCCAATTAGAATGCCTCCTATCTGTACACCCTGAAGGGTACATATAGGAGACTTCAGCCCTGGAGATTTCAAATCCCCAAAGTGCTTAATCCACGACCTGATGTCTCACAGCGGGAGATTGTGGGACTACAATATAGCGGGACAGGGAGGATGGGGAGGGGGTCCAGTGTAAGTTCACCTTACAGATTTTCTGTAAAAGGTAAACTTACCCTTTAAATAAAAATGTGCTTTAGCTATAAAAAGATGACAAAATCATTTATAATTGCTACTATCTCTCTCTCCCTCTCACTCTGTCTTTTTAACTAAAATATACAATCTATTTACAAAAACAAATGAAACAATAATAAAGCAATTTTCACAGTAAGTTGTATACATACCATACATACAAAGGCAAAGATCAAGGAGACATCAAGTAAATTCAATGCAAAATCCACCCCTGCAATGAGGTAACTTTGACAAGGGCACCTCAAGAAGTGTGTCTCCCCTGACCACCTGTCACATCCAACTACTGTACATAAACCATATTGAAGTAATTGAATGAAATGAAGTAACAAGATTTTTCGTAAATCTCTATCACAAGTGTTTGTCACATAGGTAATCAATTTATTTATTTCAGAAGCCCAGTCTGTTTTTAAATGTGGTATAGTTGAAGCTTTTCAGGCTGCATTCACATCTGGGCATTTTAAAATTCAAAATGCCCAGGTGTGAATGCAGCCTGAAGACTATCACCCTACATGCCAAAAACAGGGACCTGGAGATTGCAAGGGTTGTGTATGAATTAGATAAGGTGATCTAAAGTATCCCAGGATAGACGTTAAAGCAGTGTTGCAAGGATACACCTTGAATATGCAATAAATCATAAATTACCCCAGTATCTCACTAGCTAAGGGCATTCATGAAATTTCATTGATGAGAGCCACATGTAACACAGCTTAAATAAAGAGAATCATGCATCCCTATCCTTTGTAAGATACAATAAACCCTATGAAATGTAAAAAAATTGTGTCAAGCTGTGAGTAAGGGATAGAGACATTTAGGTTAACAGTTGCAAGACTTCCTCCCATATCTCCTCTGATAGGTTGCCCAGCAGAGTGTCCCTCTACAAAACAAAGGGAAGGACACAATGTATAGTAAGTAGACACATACGTGGGATTTTAAACCTTTGACAAGATGTGAGAAAATTCAAACAGCTGGAATGATTACAATTACTATCCCATAAAGATGCTGAAGAATAGCCCCAGATGCCTTCCACATTTTAGGTTCTTGGAGTTTAGCTAGTCTGTCAAGGAAGCATTTAGACAAATAGATGTTAGTCTCATAATTTGCTCCATGCGCAGTAGTTGCTTACTAACTTCCCCATACCTTTGCCATTAGTAAGAATGTGGGGTCACAAGGGTCATGTTTATGGCATTAGGCATTCAAAGTAATGACATTTAGTGGGTTCTGATCATGAAAAAGCACCTAAATATTTTGTTTGAATAAATCTGAGCTCCCATCCATAAAGAGGCTGCATTTGGGAGGCTAAAAAGTACATCTGGGTATTCAGAACGGACAGACCCCCCAAGTCTTTAGGATATTGTATAATCTCTAATCAAATACCTTTGTTGCCTTCTTCTCTAAAGTTAGTCTCAAAAGAGACCATTATTCTGTTTACCAAATTTTTCTGCCACCAATGTGTAGCAGTATTTCCAGCATCAGTGCTGGATATTGGTCTGTCATGGTTACCGTTAACACCAACAGCACATTTAAGCTCATTGCCCAAGTGTAAATACTAAGACAATGACCAGTCCAGCATCTTTGGTTTTTAGTTTATTTTAGGAACTTGGATGGGAGAAGGGAATGAGTGGGATACTCCTCTGGCTCAACTAGTTACAAGAATGGGACACTTGAGAAAAAATGCCTTCTAGCGCTGACTTGACGCTGGCTAAATGCCGACCAATGCTTACTGATGCTTGTGAACACTGGCTTGCTGTCACTGAACTGAAACTGACTTCTGACACTACTGTTAGCTCAAAAGTCCTTTTTCACTGCTTCCTCCAGTCCTCCCTGACTGAGGTAGCCACTTGCAATTACTGCTGTAACACTTAACACTTTACACTTCAGGGCCCACCGCTGGCACCCCCTTTACTCTTCAGGGTTAACTCTGGAACCCCCTTTACTGTCACCGCTGCCTGGCTAGCTAGCTCCTGGATCCCTCTTCTCGGCAGACCCCAGGGGCAGTTTGCAGTACTCACGACTCAGAATGCTTTCTTGAAACTTGTCCCTCAACAGCTCTGCTGGTCCTCAGCACACTGGATCCTTCTCTGCAGCTCAGCTCAGCCCTGTATACCCTCAGGCAAACCACCTGGGATACCCGATTCCTCTTGACAGGAGGAGAAACAGCCATCACCTACCTTCTGGGACTCTGCTTCTCACCAAATACAATCTGACATGTGTGCCCCACAGACTTATACCCCCTCCTAGACTGCTGTGCAGCAGAATCTGCCCTTCTAGGATGGATACAAGCCCTAATGTGCTATTGGCCAGGTTTCCTCCACTGCCCAATGAGAGCCCTCATTGGGATACAGTGCTGTTAAGCAGGCAAGGCCCCACTATAATTTACCTAACACCTACCTTGGAGGGTGCTACAAATGTAAGGCGGTATATACTTTCTCAACTAAGTTTCAGCTTTTTTGTGGAAGTGAATCTGGCAGCTATTAGACCACCATGTTACTTTTACAGACCCCTGAACATAGTATGTCTAGGCTCCACTGGTACAGGCATGGTGAGTGTTACTGGTTAGAATGGAGAGAACTTAGTGAACATCCATTTTCTGATCCAATTACATCAATTCCAGGTTTTCCTGGCTACTCTGGCTGGGATAAGCACAATCTGTGCTCCATTAGATTCAATGGAGTGTAGGGGAGATATCAGGGGTCTACCAGTTGTCTTACTAAAAGAGAACCAGTCACTTTAAATATTCTATCATATAGAGACTATTGGTCTTTTATGTGATACCAATAAAGTAAAAGTGGAGCTTCAGTCAGGTTCTAAAAAAGTCAGCAACTACAAAAATGTAGCTATTGACTTTAATAAACAGATACTTACCTGTTCAGAGTTCCAACGGCGTCTAAACCTGGGCCAGTTCGTTGGTGTTTTTGCTGGCATGTTTAGTGTGGGAAGCCAACTGTGACTCCTTGCAGCTTCACAGCCAGCTTCCCACTGCATATCCACAAGCTGAACTGTGCCCTTTGAATGGTCCCACAGCCTCCTGGAACCTGTGACATGTCCTAGAAGGTTGTGGGCATGGAGGCCTAGGCAATCCGAGTGGAAGTGGAATGAAGTACCTGCCAAAACTAGGTACCCACCCCCCCCCCCCCACCGCACAAAAAAAAAAGATTCCAAATATGGAAGATGAGGTTGGAGGAGGAGGAAGAGTGGAACCTCTCACTTTACGTAAATCAAAAGTAACAAAAAAAAAAAGTATTCAAAATACTATGCTTAAAGCCCCACCATGTACACACACATACTGTACATACCTATACACTTGTGTCTGGTGAGGTGATTTATGAAAATGACGTTTGTGCTACAAATGTTAGATATTGCCATGCATGGCAAAGTGATAGCAATAGTTCTATTGGTTAACCACTTGCCGACCAGCCGCCGTAGTTTTACTGCAGCAGGTCAGCTTTGTACGTTGCTTCATGTAGCAGATAGTGGGAGCGTGTGTGGGCTGCCGGAGGGGGAGCCAATCAGTGGGTCCGGCGGACGCTATATCTGGTGGGCACCCACAATCCATCCTCATGGAGACAGAACGGCGGTCTGCCAATGTAAACAAGGCAGACCGCTGTTCTGTCAGTGATGAACACAGGGATCCTGTGTTCATCCAGTGAGTAAATCCCCCCACACAGTTAGAAAGCATCCCCTAGGCTCACATTTATCCCTTCGATCGCCCCTGGTGTTAACCCCTTCCCTGCCAGTGTCATTAATACAATAACAGTGCATATTTTTAGCACTGATTACTGTAGTAATGTTACTGGTCCCCTCAAAAGTATCAGTTAGATGTCCGATCTGTCCGCAATAATGTCACAGTCCCGCTAAAAATCACTGATCGCTGCCATTACTAGTAAGAAAAAAATAAAATAAAATAAAAATTACATACATTTTTCTCCTTGTTTGTAGACGCAATATATTTTGCGCAAACCAATCAATATACACTTATTGAGATATTTTGTTTTTACCAAAAAATATGTATCAGAATACATATTGGTCTAAATTGATGAAAAAAAATTATTTTTTATTTTTTTTTATTGGGAATGTTTTATAGCAGAAAGTAAAACATATTGGGTTTTTTCAGGATTGTTTTTTCTTGTCTTTTTTTTTTTTATAGTGCAAAAAATAAAAACTGCAGAAGTGATTAAATACCACTAAAAGAAAGCTCTATTTGTGGGAAAAAAAGAAGATCAATTTTTTTTGGGTACAGCGTCGCACGACCGCACAATTGTCAGTTAAAATTATGCAGTGGCTTGATCATTAAGGGGGTAAAACATTCTGTTCCTTAAAGAGGTTGTAAACCTCAGGGGAAATAAAAAAAAACCTGGAAGACAAAAGGCATAATGAGCTAGTATGCATCGCATACTAGCTCATTATGAAATTCTTACCTTAGAACGAAGCCCCGCAGTGCCGCCCAATCACTGGTAACACGGCCGCACATGTTCAGCCGTCTTACTTCCAGGTTTGCGCCATCCAGCCATCTGATTGGCCAGAGCCACGATGACGTCACTCACGATGCGTTCACGGCTTTGGCTGCATGTAATGTAAATACAGTATCTCCTAAACGGTGCAGGTTTAGGAGATATTTACATTACCTATAGGTAGGCCTTATTATAAGCTTAAAAGCAAAAAGCAGGGGTGCTTCAATGGCAACCCCTGCAGGTGGTTGTAAAGCAAGGCTCAACGCAGGTTAATGAAATGCAAAAGACAATTTTATTGAAATAGACCGATTGACAAACATTAAACAGTCGCTAAAAAATCCACAGAACCAGTGAAAAAATACCCGTGGACTTGTTAAGGCTGGTAAAACCACATTCATAACTCACATACACACTTGAAAGGGCCCAACTCCAAGCACCCTACTCCTCTAAATGTGACTGTCCCTCAGACATCCTAAAAAAGTATTGATGCATACGTGACGCGTCACCACGCGTTGGGCCAACCCTCCGCCTCACGCCATCTCTCTGATGGCTGCCACCTATCACTTCGTACAACAGGACATGACATACTAGCGACGCGACATGGCAGACAGCACGGCAAACATTGAAGCAGATCCTGGGTGACCCCATTTGTTTCACAGTTTGTAGCAGTGTTACATGGACATTTTCACCACAGCCGGTGACATGAAATCTGGAAGCTGAAGTAGGAGGGTAAGAAGTTATCTAGGCCTGGCTGGCCATTACCCTATGGACGTTGTTCCTAATACTCTGCTAACCTTCCCTACCCCATGGTGAAGCTGTTAATATCGGACTATGCTAACACTGTTTTCAAGACATTGGTGCCTATAAGTGTGATGCTGCCTTAGTCATCTGACTATATCTGACTACTCAATACACTGTCTGAAGGAGAGTGGACCCTGACTGGATCTCACAAGAGGGTTTTGAAAGCATTTTGTCTCAAACGCTCTGTCTGCTTCTTCACTTAAAGGTGACGCTGCCAATCCTGATCACTGTTGAGACTATTACAGGATATTTTTGTCCCTAAGCCTGCCGTTGTCCTAGTCATTGACTTCATTTGACCCCATAGTATACTTTGTGGAGGAAAGTGGATAGAAACTGGACAATACTGGGAGTGTTCTAAGATCACAGGGTCCTGAGCTTGATTGCCATCTCCAGTGATAGCCCTCACTCATCTTTTGGGACATTTTATGAATGATGAAAGAGAGTGGACTCCATCTGGACTGTACAACGCCATTTATAGACTACTAAGGCCTTAATACTCCTCGCCTGCATACAGTCTGATATAGCTCATGGACAGGGTTAATAGAGGAGTCCAGGTCTTTATGAACACACCTTGTTTGTCCAACTACACATATATACATATATGTACTTTCTTTAATGGGAGGTTAACTGCTATTATCCTATTGTCCAGCCAACATTATTCACCTGATAAGTATGTCCTCTAGTGTCTGGGTAGTATAGTCGGAGAGTCACATGGCCACCAGCTTTGACTGTCCCACGTCTATTCAGTTTTACTTGCCAAGAGTTTATACACGTATGCAGCAATACTTTTTTAGGATGTCTGAGGGACAGTCACATTTAGAGGAGTAGGGTGCTTGGAGTTGGGCCCTTTCAAGTGTGTATGTGAGTGTATGTGGTTTTACCAGCCTTAACAAGTCCACGGGTATTTTTTTACTGGTTGCTGTGGATTTTTTAGCAACTGCTTAATGTTTGTCAATCGGTCTATTTCAATAAAATTGTCTTTTGCATTTTATTAACCTGAGTTGAGCCTTGGTTTACAACCACCTGTAGGGGTTACCATTAAGGCACCCCATTTTTTTTGCTTTGTGTCCAATTTTTGTTTGTTTAGGCTCCCCGGTCGATACTTGACCGTATGGTATGTAGACTATTAGAAAGTGCTGCTCCCTAAAAACATAGGGTTGCACAGTGTTTTTCTATGTATCCCTAGATACTGTTTTTATGTTTTACTGTCACTTATTATAAGCTTACCTATAGGTACAAACCCTACCTGGGTGTTTACAACCACTTTAGGTTGTTTACTTTAAACTGATGACCTGTAAAGGCTTTTAAAGCGCTGCCTATGGACAATTTTTAGTACTGAAGTTTGCAATTATTGAGCACAATTTTAAGGATTGACATGTTGGGTATCTATATATTTAATAAACCATTTCGTTAATATCTTGTGAGATAGTAACACTGCAACTACGACCATTTTTTCTCCCTGAGTCCCTGATTCAAGAAAATATATAAAGTTTGGAGATTTTTACTGATCTGGTTCATTATGTGCATTCTAACACACATGCAAAAAAAATGTTAAAACAGTAAAATGCCCCCCCCCCCCACTCGGCCCCTGGCGTACCCACTTAAGAGCTATACCTTGGTTTTGGTTGAGACCCCTTCTGTGTGGGGGTCCATCCACGCAGCGTGGCCTCGGCCTCACCTACAGTCTGAGCGTACCCTCATTGCATCCCAGACGGTACGTCGGGTCGATCCCATATATGTATTGCATTTGTTACATGTTGTTTGTATGTTATATACAGCAGTTTTGTATACAGCAGTTTTGCATCTTAATGTGCCTTGTTTTATCTAGGCATGTACCTACTATTTTCACTGCATATTGCTGTACCATGTTTCTTTTGCCTTCAATAAAAACCGTTTAAAAAAGAAAACAGTAAAATGCAAAAGCGTGCGGATGCCCAAAAACCCATACCAGAACCTTATCCAAGCATGCAGCATGAAACCCCCCACCCTTCTGAACCATACCATTCCACATGCCCTCAACATGGGGGTGTACCAGTTGATGAGGACAAGGGCTTCTTCCCAACAGCCAACCCTAGCCTAGTATTTGTGGGGGTCTATGGGCTTGGGGCTCATTGGAAGTTGGAAGCACTCCTTAACAATATGGGGCACCCAGATACTGGCTTTCCCTATGTTTTTTTCACAAAAAAATATGTAAAGTGTAAATAGGTGCACAAACAATAAAATCAATAGGACTGCTTGCCATTTCTTATCAGAGCAAGGACTTGTAAAATACTGTGTTTGTGCGCCAATTTACTGTGACTATTTACTTGCTACAATGAATTACGTGTGTCCTCATAATTCATACAAAGCATAGTGCTGTAGGGTCTCACATATATGGAGAACACACAAGATTTATTGTAACAAGTGGAGCAGTAATCTTACACAGAGGGAGCGCCCTCAAAAGGAGCTAATGAGTGAAATATCTCTGGTGACTGAAATCTGTGGGAGCGAGTTTGATCACTAGTTTGAGATCCATTCCTTCTGGTAAGAGGCATGCGTATATGTGGGGAAGGCACTTTGCTGAAGCACCTCTACCGTAAATCCCTCTTTAATTTTAAGAGCACGAGTTATTGGATGTTATTGATTTTTTTTCACTGTGGACTGCATGTGGTTATTTTGATTTTCTTAATTTTCCATTTTTTATTTTTTTCACTTTAAATGTATTATATTTTTATGGTTTGATATTTAGATCAATTCATGTTGTTATGAGTATATAACAAAAAACTGGTTGCGCACTTATATTTACATACATGTACAATTAGATTGCATAGTGTATGGTGAGCTTTACAGAACCCAGGACATACTTCCCCCTGTTTTCAATACTACAGCCCTATCCACATGGGCTGTTATCTCATCGCTGAGCTCCTGCATACTCTGCCAAATAACAATCTGTAGCTGTTTGTTAAGGGCTCTTTCACACGGGCGATCCAATCAGATCCGCCTGTCAGTTTTTTAGGCGGATCTGATTGGATCCTCCATGCAGCTCTATGGGGCAGCGGATGTCAGCGGAGACACCTCCGCTGACACCCGCTGCCATCCGTATCCGATCCTGTCCGTGAAATCTGGACAGATGGAAACCCTATTTTTCCATCCGTTCAGGGATCGGATCGGATGAGAGCGGACAGGCGGTCCGCTCTCATCTGATCCCCCATAGAGAGCAGCGGGAGCTGTGAAACCTCCCTCTCCACACTGCAAGTGGAGACGGAACTGTCATCCGCCGGCTCAGCCGGGATCGGTGGATAGATCCCGACTGAGCAGCACAGATCCGCCTACGGAGGCGGATCGTGTGAAAGAGCCCTAAGTGGGAAAGATATTCACTGATTGTATAGGAAAAACATGCACCTGATTAGGGGTGAGGTGATATCCTGGAGTAGGAGGGTAGAGGTTGCAGAGTGTGTACTAATGAGGTCAGCTGGTATCCCAAGGTCTGTCCAGCAAGTAATAGAGAAGTTTTTTTAATACAGCCAGCTGGACACCAAGGTAAGGGGTGTGAATATAAGGCCCTTTCACACATACAGACCGTTTGTCCGTTTTTCATCCATCTGTTGACGGAAGAAAAACGGACATCAATGGATTCATATGGAAAAACGGATGACAACGGATGATCATCCATTTACATCCGTCTTCATCCGTTTCCGTCAATATCCGTTTATTTGATGAAAGCCCTATTTTTCTTCTGTTAAAAAAAAGGGATCAGATGAAAATCGGATGTAAATGGACAATTGGCCAGTTTTTCATCCATTTTTGCATTGGTAGTGGATGTAAAAAAACAGATGAGAAAACGGATAAAAAACGGACGAAAAACAGACAAAAAACGGATGAAAAATTGGATGAAAAATGGATGAAAAACTGATACATTTTGACGTGACTGAACTGATGTACTGAACGGACTGTATGTGTGAAAGGGGCCTTAATCGAAAGCTTTTTTTATTTCTACAAAAGAAGTACACTAATAGTATATTTGTACATAGGGGAGCTGGGATTTAGAAAAGAAAAGCTGATCTTATCCTTTAAATTGTAATTTTTCATATACCCAAGCAAGAAAACAGAACTGATTTGTTGAGCAGTTTGTACTCAATTTAGATTCGATGATCTATCAGAGGGAGAGAGCACCCAGATTTAATCTTGATCAAAACATAACAGTGTTTTCCTGACGCCAACATGGCAGCATACACATGTAGCCTGATCGCACGGCTGATGTTGTTCAAACTGTTGTTTGTTACTAAAGTTCTGCAAAGACAGTGACTTTGAATTATGGGAGATGTAGTTCCGGGAGGGACCAGGACCATAGACTGCTATGAAAGGAGACTCTTCTCTCAGGGAGCAATGTGACTCGCGGAGCCTGCTGGGAATGTCTTTATAAAGGGGGGCGGGATCCAATTTCGCTCTCTTGCAGAGAAGCAGGCTGGAGGCCTAGTGACGGACACTGGAGCTGAGGCGGGTGGTGTGTGTGCGCGGAGGAGACTTGGTAGTGTGACCGAGCGGAAGGTCGTTTGACAGGCTGAGGGAGTCGCTGAGCAGAGCGGGACCTAGTTGCAGCGGAAAGCAGAGTTTCCGGTTTGGGTGAGAGATATCCAGTATCTACATCTACATCAATCGCAGACCTAGACTGAGTCAGGGCAGGTGTTCTGTCTCAGCATCGATTGTACCTGTGACCCTCTTGTAGACCTCCAGTCTGTAAGTGTGTGCAGCAGGTTGAATGATGGCTTTAACAGATAGTTTACTCAATGAATAAAGACTCCAGAGGTGTTCTCCAATGCTTCTTTATGCTTCAAGTTAGCAAAGACATAAACATAGAGGCTTTTCCATAGGTAAATTTACAATGAAGTTACACAGCTTCCACAGTCTGCAGTCTCCTCATAACAACTAAACAAAATGGTAGATACAGCAGGAAAATGGAGATGGGAGAAACCATTTAGCCAGAAACAGCAGGGGTGCAAGGAAGATACCAATAACATAGCATAACATAACATGTAATAACAACTGCTAGACAGTTAAAGCTGCGTGGCAGCACACTCCCCGCCTGGTATCGTGAGATACCACTACACAATGGTTTTCCATAAACATACAATTAACATTGCATACAGTAGAATGTTATGTAGCCCTCTCCTCTAAGCTAACTATGCTAGAGGTCTAAGTGACTCCTACACATAACACTGAATCAGAATTTTTTGGAAGCAGGCATAATTAGGACTGTCTCAGTGACTGGTCTCAGGAAGGTTTTTGGGCTCCCGTCCTTTACAATCCTGACTTCCACACTTCGGACCTTTCCATCATCACTAGCAATGGCCTTTGAAATAACTCCAACTGGCCACTGGATCCGATTGGTTTGCTTTTCTTTTAGAAGAACCAGGTCCCCTTCCTTTAAGTTAGGCTTCTGGGTTTGCCACTTTTTACGTCCTTGAAGAAGTGTGAGGTATTCCCTCCTCCATCTGTCCCAGAAACAATCTGCAAGGTATTGAGCATATCTCCATTGACGTTTATATATGTCCTTTTCATCAAAGATGCTCTTTGGCGCTGGGATCTGTCCAATTTTCCGGCTCAATAATGCAGCTGGAGTTAAAACAGTTGGACATTCTGGGTCTGTGGATACAGCTGTCAGCGGTCTTGAGTTGATTATTGCTGCGACCTCAGCAAGGAATGTAGTAAGTACTTCATGGGTAAGGCGTGAAGAACTCACATCAAGCAACATAGAATCCAGTATGCGCCTTGCCATCCCAATCATACGTTCCCATGCTCCGCCCATGTGTGAAGCGTGTGGTGGGTTGAATTTCCACATGCAGCCTAGATCACTCAAATAATTTCCAACTTGGTGTCGGTCGATCTGTAACTCTTTGCAAGCACCAATGAAGTTAGTTCCACAATCTGATCCCAACATCTTCACGGGACCTCTTAGAGCAAGAAATCTCCTTAGAGCATTGATAAAGCTCGAAGTATCCATTGACTCGATTACTTCGATATGCACAGCTCTTACAGTTAAGCAAGTGAACATTACAGCCCATCTTTTGCTGTTGACTTGACCACCACGACTTCTTCTAGCCGTTACTGTCCATGGTCCAAACACATCCATTCCGACATATGCAAAGGGTGTATCTTCACTCAGTCTGTCTGCAGGTAGGTCAGCCATCTGTTGAAACTGCTGTCTACCCCGTAACTTCTGACATTTAACACAGTTGTGAATGATCGTGGCTATTTGTCTTTTTCCTCCAACTATCCAGAACCCTGCAATTCTGACTGCACCTTCAGTGTAGTGTCTTCCTTGATGTTTGACTCTCTCATGGTAATGCTGTATAATCAATGTTCCCAAATGGTGGTTTCTTGGTATTATCAAGGGGTTCTGTTCCTTCCCTGGCAGGTTTGACCTTTTCAGTCGTCCACCGACTCGAAGCATGCCCTCGTTGTCGATCACTGGGTTCAGTGTGAATAGTGGGCTACATTTTGGGACTGGTCCATTGCCTCTTAAGCACTTAATCTCTTCCACAAAGACTTCTTCTTGCACACGACGTATGATGAACAGCTCAGCCCTCTCATACTCTAATGCATTGGGTGACTCCTTACAAGTGTGCCATCCATGGCAAGAAGATGTCTGATTCGATTTGCGGAAAATCTGTGCAATATGAATCAATCTTGTTATAGTCTTCACCAACCGTTTCCAAGAGGAGAAACGTTCAAAACGTCTTACCTCCAAATTTCTTCTTGAGCAGATGTTGGAACTCAATGCTACAACTTCAGGCCGGATTTCCGGGTCAGTATCTGGATCCTCCAGGTGGAAATCGATATCTTCTTCTGAGTTTGTAGAAGACTGGTCCATTAAAAACTTGGGTCCTGAAAACCAGATGGTTTGTGTGAGGACAACTGCTGGCACTGACCTAGTAGCAATGTCTGCGGGATTCAAACCAGTCGGGACATAGTTCCATTGTTCAGGTCTACTGTTTTTCCTTATTCGTTCTACTCTGTTGGCCACATACACATAGAACCTTCTCACATTGTTGCATATATAACCAAGCACTACCTTGCTGTCAGTGTAGTACTTAATCTGATCGATTTCAATATCCATTTCATTTTGCAGGAATTCTGCGACTTCAACAGCTAGAGTCGCACCACACAATTCTAATCTTGGAATAGTGTGAGCAGGTTTTGGAGCTAACTTGGCTCTTCCTAGTAGAAACCCGACATGGGGTCTCCCGGACGGATCTATGATCTTGAGATAAGCCACAGCCGCTATGGCTTCGGTAGATGCATCACAAAAGATGTGAATCTCTTTCCTCAGACTTCTTGAAACTGAAGTGGGTGAATAGCAGCGTGGGATATTAAGTTCTTCCAGTACCTTCAAGGAGTTTCTCCAGTTCTCCCATTTAGGCAGTAGGTCTACTGGCAGAGGGGCATCCCAATCTGTCACTCTCTCAGTAAGCTGACGAAGTATGGATCTCCCTTGGACGGTAACTGGAGTCACAAAGCCTAGGGGATCGTAAAGGCTGTTAACAGTTGACAAGACTGCACGTCTGGTGAATGGCTTCTTAGCGTCAGAGACCTGAAAGGTGAATGTGTCTGAAGTTACATTCCAGAGAAGACCGAGACTTCTTTGCATGGGCAGGGAATCTACTCCCAAGTCCAAATTCTTCAAATCCTTAGCGTGATCTTCTGGATTGAAAGCCCTCAATTCTTCGCTGCTATTAGATGCGATTTTATGAAGTCTCAAGTTAGCAGTCAACAGGAGCTGTTGGGTCCTTTTTATCAAATTGACGGCTTCTTCAGGTGTTGAGAAGGATTTCAGGCCATCGTCTACATAAAAATCTCTCTCAACGAATTGCCTGGTGTCAGATCCGAATTCCTTTTCACCTTCCTGCGCTGTTTTTCTCAGTCCATAAGTCGCCACGGCAGGAGATGGACTATTTCCAAAGACATGGACTCTCATGCGATAATCTATCACCTGATCATTAATGTCATTTTTGCGGTGCCACAAGAACCTGAGATAATTTCTGTGTTCCTCTTTGACTATGAAACAGTGGAACATCTGTTGGACGTCAGCTGTCACGGCAATTGGTTCCTTCCTGAACCGCATCAACACTCCTATAAGGTTGTTCGTTAGATTTGGACCAGTTAGAAGAACGTTATTTAAAGAGGTTCCCTGGAACTGAGCGCTTGAGTCAAAGACTATTCTGATTTGCCCCGGTTTACGAGGATGATAGACTCCAAAGGACGGAAGGTACCAGCATTCTTCACCTTTCTTAAGGTCTGGTGCTGGCTCAGCATGATGGTTATCTAAAATTTTCTGCATGAATGCTAGAAAGTGCTCTTGCATCTCAGGTTTGTTACGGAGAGCTTTCTTAAGTGCAGCAAATCTGGTTAAAGCTTGTTCTCGATTGTTAGGGAGAGTAAGCCTTGGTACTCGGAAGGGTAATGGAGCTACCCAACTGTTGGAATTGTCCTTGAAGAACTCTTCATCCATAATCTTGATGAACTCCTTGTCTTCGACTGAAGGGGCAATCTTGTTGTCATCACGAGTAGTTTGGTACACTGAATCACCAAAGTCCTTTTGAGAAGTGAGCTTGCAGTTAATGCTTTGGAGTGCTTGATATGGAACTTCGTTTTTGAAATCAAGTCTTTCCTTCACATAGTAGTGCAATGGACATTTCATCAATCGATAGGTAACATTAGTTTTGTAGGAAGCTACATCCAAGAGCTTGTGAGATTGGTCTAAACAGACTTCTCCTATTATCACCCATCCAAGATCAAGTTTCTGGGCCTGAGGAGCATCATCTGGACCGTTACATAACTCTCTTATTTTATGAACTCTAGGAATGTCTCTCCCTAGTAGAATCAAAATCTTAACATCCTTGTTAAGTGGTGGAATGTAGTTAGCAATGTGGCTCAAATGAGGGTGATGACGTGCAACCTCTGGTGTGGGGATTTCTTCTCTGTTGTTCGGTAGCTGATCACATTCGATTAGAGTTGAAAGAGGAAACTCTGTGTCCTCATATTCTGATGCAACTATGAAGCCATGGGCTCTTGTTCCAGAAGTATTGACCTTTCCTGCACATGTCTGCAAGGTATAAGACCAGGTCTCTCCTTGAATGTTGAATAGGTCAAAGAATTCTGTACTGGCCAATGAGCGATTGCTCTGATCATCGAGTATGGCATACATTTTTATGGAATTTTGTGGACATCCTTCAGGAAAAACTCTTACAAGACATATCTTGCTACAAGACTTGCTATGAAGCCCTTCTCCACATACCTCTGTACACCTTGTGGTTACGGGGTCGGCATATTGCTCAGTTCTCTCCCCGCCATCACCTGATGTAGTCTTGGGGTTGCTGCCGGGTGAAGGTTTCCTTTTGAACAGGTCTGAATGAAGAGCGTCCACATGTTTGGCACTGTTGCAGAGAGAACATCTGATGGCGATCTTACAGTCTCTAGCTAAATGATCGGAGGATGCACAACACTTAAAACAGATATTATGCTCTTTGAGAAATTAATTGCGTTCTTCAATAGGCTTGTCCTTAAATGCACGACATTTGGAGAGAGAGTGTGGCGCATTATGAATAGGACACTGTTGATTAAGATTGCTAGCTTTAATGTCTGTAGCTAAGACGTTGGATGCTATTGCAGTCTTCCTCACGGCAATAGGATGCCTTAAATCCTTGAATTTACTGTTGGTGGCAATACCCCTTGAAGTACTTAAAGGAATGGTGGTTGTATCTGGATAGAAGAAGCTTGGGTCATTCTTGGATCTTGCAACCTTCCGCACGAACTCTGAAAAATAAGAAAAGGGAGGGAAGGAAACACAATGCTCATACTTATACTTTGATCCTACACTAGTCCACTTTCCCTGAAGATGACTAGGCAACTTTGCTACAATAGGATTTACGCCCTGAGCAGTGTCTAAATAGCTAAGACCTGGTAAACTAGGATCTAACTTAGCAATTTCAAGTTCATGAAGGAGGTCACCTAACTCTCTAAGCTTATGATTGTCCTTAACAGAGATTTTAGGAAAGTCGTTTAGTCTCTGGAATAAGGCAGATTCAATGACTTCGGGGCTCCCATAGTCTTCTTCTAGACGTTCCCAGGCAGCATCAAGGCCTGCTTTAAAGTTATAAATGTAGACAGATTTAAGTCTCTTTACTTGTTCTGAAGATTGACGCCCCAACCACTTTATTAGTAAGTCAAGTTCTGCTTGAGGTTCAATGTCCAAGTTCTTGGTTACCGCCTTAAATGTAGATCTCCAACTCCTGTAGTTTTCTGGGCGGTCATCAAATCCAGACAGTCCAGTTGTAATCAACTCTCGTCGAATCATATACTTGCTGAACTCTGCAATGTCAGTGCTTTCAGTTTTTATAGCCACAGGGTCTACTGATGGTGCGCCGTCTTGGACCATGGTTGGTATCTGATGTTGGCTGGTAGGTAGAGAGAAAGGTGTTGCAGATGGGTTTAATTTAGGTAAGGGTCTGTCGACTGAAGGTCTCTGAGCATTTGAAGTCAAAGAGAGCTGTATCAAAGGGGGTATAGAGTTAATTCTGTAGTCTTCTGCTGTGCCCTTGTAATCTCTATGCACATAGGGTTGTGGTGGCACATGAGCTGCGTAGGTTGATTCACTTGATTTTGTGACGTGCGGTAGTTGTGGAGGGTCTCTGTTAGTAGGTGCGTCTAGTTGACCAGCTTGCTTTGGCGACACATTGCCTTCTGATCCACTTGCTGGATGATTATGAGAAGAATCTCCAACTGTAGGTGGGACTGTATTGTCGTGGTTCTGAGTTAGGACAAACTGTAGGGTCCTTTCAACAGGGTCTTGACAAGCAGCTAAGCTGGTACAAGCTGCTCCTTCTTCTTCCAATAGGGCTTGTTCCAAGACAGATAACTCTGCTAAAGCTACTTCCTTTTCTCTATTCTTCTGAAGAATTTCTAGCTGAGCCTCTGTTTCTGCTTGTATTCTTGCTTCCTTGCATTTAGCTTCTGCCTTGAAGGCTGCTTCTTTTTCAGAGCAGGCGGCTTGAACCTGGGCTACTGCAACCTTTTGGCGAGCTTTGAGTATTTGGTCGCTCAGTATTGACCTTATAGAGCAGGACCGCAATGACTTAGAAGAAGATTTATGATATGAGCGGGCAGACCTAGAAGATTTTCCTGAGTGTCTGGAAGAAGCAGAGTTGCAGGATGTAGTCTCATGTATCCGTGCCAATCTCCCTTCTATCTGTGCCTTTGCTTCAAGATATGTGCTATGCCTCTGCTGGTCAGTAGAAGTAAAGTCCTTTAATTCCAATGCAGCTTCCTCTATGTTGGAATGTGACAATAGAGAATAGTACTTCTCAGAAAGTCTTTTATAATTCTCAAATGCCTTCTTAACCCTTGAGAGAGCAGTGTTCAATTGCTCAGAATTGTTGCTAGTTTCATTAGTGGCTGTTATACAACTTAAAGTCTTTTCCCATAATGCAGTCAAGTTACTAGATGTTTCTTCCTTACTTGCTTCATAAACCTCCCTTGCCTTCAAGGATGGATGAGGTGCTCTGACAGGACGAGCAGAATGAAGTAAGGAGTCTGCTTTATCTTGACTAAATGCAGGTAATTCTGTGAGATCTCTGTCAGACATAATAAGTACTGTATTTCTGGTGTCTTGTTAGAAATCTGCCAGAGCTCAGCTCTTTAAGTAGTGACTTCTGTTATTAAGCAGGCTGGGCTGAGGTATGTTTTTGTTACAATAGTGGCTAGTGCCTGAACTAGTTCAAACTGGATCACCTCAGAAGGCTGTAACAGTAATGAAGCATTCAGTAGGTGGCTGGTTTCATATGCAGAGTAATGCTTCTGGTGACACACAGGTGTGGTACTTACGTTTCTGAAGCTGCAGAGTCTTGGAAATTTACTTTCTGAAGCTGCAGAGATACCTGTGTGATGAAACAACTGGAAATTTACTTCAAGTACTTCTTGGAAATGTACTCTGAAGCTGTGTATTCCTGGAAATTTACTTTTCTTAAGCTGCAGAGATACCTGTGATGGATTCTTCATGGAAATGTACTCTCTGAAGCTGTGTACACCATGTAAATTTACTGTTCTGTCTCAGCATCGATTGTACCTGTGACCCTCTTGTAGACCTCCAGTCTGTAAGTGTGTGCAGCAGGTTGAATGATGGCTTTAACAGATAGTTTACTCAATGAATAAAGACTCCAGAGGTGTTCTCCAATGCTTCTTTATGCTTCAAGTTAGCAAAGACATAAACATAGAGGCTTTTCCATAGGTAAATTTACAATGAAGTTACACAGCTTCCACACTCTGCAGTCTCCTCATAACAACTAAACAAAATGGTAGATACAGCAGGAAAATGGAGATGGGAGAAACCATTTAGCCAGAAACAGCAGGGGTGCAAGGAAGATACCAATAACATAGCATAACATAACATGTAATAACAACTGCTAGACAGTTAAAGCTGCGTGGCAGCACAGCAGGACTGCCAAACTGTTTTAATAAGAAGGCCATATTGAGTTATAGAAATACCACTGGACACTGCAGTTACATATAGTGCGAGGTGGGTGAACTAGGCCTTAAGCCCTCTGTCCAGTCATAGGCTGTTAGCCAGTAAAGAAGCATCCAGGTCTCTTTTACGTTCATCTCTGTGGATTACAATTATTGAGTACTTTGGGGATTACAGTTCATCATCATCTATATTTGGATTACAATTACTTTCCTCTGATTGATTGAGGATTCCTTGCCAGTGAAGACTAGTGAGGCCTCACTCTCCAGGAGACTCTTGCAATTCAGTATAAAGGGGGCCCCCGCTAGTACACAGCGTGCACTCTGATAACTGAGCTAATATTGTTATACTGTTTATTCTATGTTATTTACTAAGCATAGTCAATCTTAATTTGCGGTCACTCTCTATATAATATAAAAGATGTAACTACCGCGCTAACCAAAAAACGAAAGTTGCCAGCACTACCAACTGACAAAAAGATTGGTGAAAAGAATAAAAAAATATAAAGTGCAGCGCTATAAGAAGAAGAATGAACCCAAAACTGTTCATATATCAAGTGCATAACATTGAAAGAGTTATATATTGAAGTGAATAAATAAGAAAACTCCCCTATTCAGAAATGGAAAATTTAAATTCCATTAATGAAATGTCCCATAAATTCAATCCATGGGTGAAAAAAATGGTCACTAGTGACACAAAGTCTAAATATCTAAAGTCCAAATAAAAGAGTAGAAATCTTGTTCTCCGTTGAAATAGTAAATATATGTGCTTACCAGAGCAAGTGGACTTACACTATCATAAGGCAAGCAAGTCACTTAGGCGTCAAGGTTAATATCAGGTGTCTTTGAAGAATATGTCATCTGGTGCTGTTTCCTGAATGTATAATCCTCCACCGGGGGCAGAAGAGAGGAACTCCTCATCCAGACCAGATTGTAATAAGTGACATAAAAAGAAAATATATATAGTGTGATACCACCTATGATAAAGTATCACATAAAACGTGCACACATTATCACCCACAAATTTTGAATAGTGGAATGTGGAACATTCACAAAGGTGCACTGACCAGGGAGAGATAAAGTGACCAAACAAGCCCGTCACCAGGTATAAAGATTAAATATGCATTTACCAGAAAGCAAAAAATAAAAAACAATCAGAATGATAATTGTCCTGAAAAGATGCTAAAATCCAACAGTAACATATGAGTCCCGTCACCAAAGGGAAAATCCTGGTATAGTATATGCTTACCAGATAGCGTGGGCCTATGATACTATACAGCATATAGGCTAAGCAGGCATTATATAAATATCCATAAAGGCTGAGCAGGTATTATATGAATATCCTCCACATGTAAAAGGATAGGATCCATAAAGGGGCGATCAACTAGATAAAGTGGTGTGCCATCACCATATGAAGTATAGTCTTAAACACTCTTACCAAAAATGATGGACCTGTAATACTATACAGTAGGCAGGTCAACAGAGCATAGCAGGAAATATGTATATGGATTCCTCTTTTAACCAGCTGTTCACAGGAGAAATATTGAACATTTCGCAGGCACAAGTGGATGTGGAAAGATGAACTCCACTCCATTTCAATGACCATGTAAGCAAGCCAAACGAAAGCACATAGTGGCTGAATCCTTTGATAATGCTTGGTGAAGGGAAACATGTCAGGATACATCATATTGGCCTAATTTGAACCTATCATGCTGTATACTTGTGGATGTCTGTAAGTACATGTCCTTTTTTAATAAAACGTAATATAGCAGTTTTACACTATGTGCTTTCGTTTGTCTTGCTTACATGGTCATTGAATGCGGATGGAGGATACACCTGCATTAAGCCACTCCCCTGGGAGCAGGGCTACACACATGATATAGTTCCGCTCCTATATCCACCCACAGGACCTGTTGAAATCTATAAAAGTCTGACTGAGTGCAGTCTCCCACATTCTCCTTTTTGTCCTCAAAGATACGTAGCAGATTTCCCAGCCGTTGTGCTTGATGTGGGTCTGCCAGGGTTACCGCTAACAACAACAGCACATTTATAACCCCTGATAAGTTTTCCTAGCCCCTACCTAGGAGGGTGCTACAGATACAACACCTACAGACCGTTACACTCAGGATAAGTTCTTACCTGCCCATTATGTCGGAGTCCACCTCTGTTCAGCCTCTCCCAGTCGCAGTCCCACATCTTAGGCCGCTAAACGAACCAACAAGGTGGGGAGCCCCTTCTTTTGGGGCTGAGGTATTCTTTATTCAAAGAAAATAATCCTTTTGTGGCATGCCTACTGTGGGGACTGGATATAGCGGCTATAACAGCTTAGCATCTAAATTTTTCCTTTTTTTTTAAAGCCTTTCCTTCTGTCATTTTTTTCTCTGTCTTTAAAAAAAATGCATATTTTTATTTTTCAGGAGGGGGGTGTTCTCTGTAGAGGGTTTGTATGTGTAGGGTCCCGGGGATCAATGGTTCAGTGTCCCCTTCCCTACAACTGTTAATGGAAAATCCTCCATTGGCTTGTAGAGAGGAGGCAGGGAAGGCGGGGGAGGGAAAGGGAGAGTCTCATTACAGGTGCCCTATTTAAAGGGCAGAAGATTGCAGATATGGATGCCTCTTAACACAGGCATCCAAAGAGAAGGCACCAGATAGGAAACTGAAGAAGCCAGGAGCAGACAAGTCCAGGTAAGTGAGAGGGATTTGGGGGGGGGGTTCTTTGCCAAAAAAAAAGGAAAATGTATATGTATGTGTATATGTATACGTGTGTGTGTGTGTGTGTATATATATATATATATATATATATATATATATATATATATAAATTATTTATGTGTATGATAGGCAGTTAAAATATAAAGATATGCGTATGCGGTGGCGATTTTTAGGGTTATAGGTATGTGTATAGGTGTGTGTGTGTGTGTGTGTGTATATATATATATATATATATATATTTGTGTGTGTGTGTATATGGATGTATATGTTATAGGGGAACATAGGCGTGCAGGTATGGGTATGGGTAAAAAATATATGTATGTATATGTATTTGGTGTATTTAACGCTCTTCCTGCTCCCTTTTCCTTTCTTGTTGTCCTTTTCGGGCCTGGCAGTTCCCTTTGCACCTTCCGGTTCCCCTGTCAGTATGAGCCTACCCACATAGCCATAGCCAAGACCACCGCATTACCAGGTAAGGGCCACCTTTGAGTATATAAGAAGATGCGGGAGAAAAAGAATGCCCTATGCCCTGACGAGCATGCCTTTTTGTCTATTTCAACCCTGGCCGCTCACACTCCCACTCTAGGAGGTCCAGAGGCTCTCTGGATCATCAAGACTTGTCCAGGGCAGAGAGTGATTCCTCCAGTCCTGTCAGATCTCACTACAAAGGGAGCAAACGTACACAAAAAAGAAAGCATACGGCTTCGCCACAAAGGGCCCAGTGCCCAAAAGGCAAATGCTGGTCATGTGGAGATGACCGATGCAAGGAAAATTTGTTTGCAGCAACTCCTTTGGACAGCTTGCCCAGCCATTCAACCCTTTTTAACCAAAGAGGTACCAGGCACATCAGGGGTGACTCCAGCTCAGCAGAGCTGATTCCCCAGATACAGCAATACAGCAGACTTCCCGGGAAGAGGGAAAAGAGACAGCTTCCTCCTCGGCAGAGAATCCGGAAGAGTCAGGCTTTGATTTCTCTATGGTGCCTCCATTTATTAAAGCTTTCAAAGCTGCGCTGGAATGGGAGGATCCAGAGCCTCCTCCAAAGAAAGGGAAAACATATTATCCCCAACTACAGAAACAGGTGGCTACCTTTCCTCTTATGACTGAAATAAGAGGCCTGTTTCAGGAGCAATGGGACAGAGGAGAGCGAAAGTCCTCTTCAACCAACAGGCTTAAAAGATTATACCCCCTCACAGAGGAAGATGGGGCACCATTATCTAACCCACCAATAGTGAATGCAGCAGTCACGAGGCTAGCCAAAAATGTGACACTCCCAATGGAGGACTCTACTTCCATTTGGGATGTTCTGGATAGGCGCACTGACATGGACTTAAGAAAGTACTCCCTCGCAGCAGGTAGTGCCTGCAAGCCAGCAGTGGCATTGACGTCTACAGCAAGTGCTATATGAGTATGGACATCGAATTTGGAGTATGCGATTCAGAACCAGCTGCCAAGAGAACAAGTCATCAAGTCATCAAAGTCATCAAAGAAAAAACTCTCGGCAGACCTTGTAGGGGAAGCAGCTATAGATGTCATAGGGTGGTCTTCCCGGGCTATGCTTAGCTCGGTCACAGCTAAGAGAGTTTTGTGGCTAAAGCCCTGGGCGGCGGGCCTGTCCTCAAAGGAAAACTGCAGCAAGCTTCCTTTTGACGGAAAAGCCCTGTTTGGCCAAAAACTGGAGAAGGCCATTACAGGGGGAAGGTTGGGTCTTTTCCCCAAGATAGAAAGGCTAGAAGACAGAAAGGATGGCCTGTTAGAGGAATGCCATATAAGTATCGGGATTATGGAAACTTTCGTCCATCCAGGGACTCTAGGAGGAATTGGAGAGGAACCCAATCTACCTACTTGGGGGAGCAGAGAAATAAGGCTCCTGCGACTCCCTCTACTACCCATAAGCCCTTTTGATACCAGACTGGCCTAGGGGCATACAGTTGGGGACAGACTGCTCAAATTTACTCAGTTCTGGCAGGATCCTTTTCAGGATCCCTTGGTTTAATCCACAGTAAGACAAGGCCATTATTGGCCATTCAAACAATGTCCCCCGGATTACTCCTTCACCCCCACCAAGACAACCAAGTCAGCCTTGAAGTTAGTAGCTCTTCAGGAGTACGTCAATATACTGCTGGATCAAGGGGCCATTATAGTACTCCTGACCTGTCAAAGATTTACAGGGTTCTACTCTCCTCAATTTCTGGTCCAGAAGAAGACAGGAGGCTTCAGGCCAGTAATAGATCTCAAGCGGCTAAAATCAATTCATCCAGATAGAGAGACTCAAGATGGAGTCTCTCAATACAATAATCCAGATAGTTCAGCCAGGGGAATGGATGATTGCGGTAGACTTGCAGGATGCCTACCTGCATATCCCGATACATTGAGTGTACCAAAGGGTTTTTCAGGTTTGCATTGGGAGACATGCATTTCCAATTTGTCTGCCTTCCCTTCGGACTGTTAACTTCTCCGCAAACCTTCACCAAGGTTTTGATTGCGACTTTGGCCTCTCTCATAGAAAAAGGGCTCAGAGTCCATCATTTCCAGGATGACATTATCCTCATGGCTCAGAACCTAGACCTCTTGCAAGAACAGAGATCTGCTTTTGTCCACTTTGCGAGCTTTCGGCTGGATAATCAATCTGAAAAAAAGCCAACTGGAGCTGACGCAGAATATGGTCTATCTGGGGGCCCAGTTCAATACCCAGAAGGCCACAGTTTCATTGCCTCTTCAGAAAATTCCCAAGATAAGGAAGAAAGTCCAGCAGGCATCAGCGGCACCAATAATGTCAGCAGCCCAATGCATGAGTCTGCCGGGGACAATGGCAACATGTATCTCAATGGTTCCATGGGCGCATTGGAGACTAAGAGTCTTCCAGCAGGGCTTCTTGATGCAATGGAAAAGGCTGCGTGTAGCCCAGCCAATCAGGATCAGCATTCGGCTGAGTCAGTCTCTGGTGGTGGACGCATCAGGAGAACTACAACAATGAGTCGTTGTCACTACAGATGCCAGCACACCAGGGTGGGGTGCCACTTGCGAACTACACAAGACCCAGGGCAGATGGGAATTCCCTTCTCAGGGAACTTTGAGCAGTCTTTATGGCATTAGCCACCTTACTACCCTACATACGGGGTCGACCAGTCCTGCTCCATATGGACAACACGGCAGCAGTGTCGTACATACAGAGGTGGAACCGATAATGTCATTTGCACAGCAACACTTGTCAGACTTGAGGGCAATATATCTTCCAGGGAGTCAGAACCTGGAAGCAGATCGCCTATCCAGGCAATTCAAGGATCCCAACGAGTGGGCTCTCAAAATTTCTGAGGAGATTGCTGGCAGAGAATCTGACGGTTATCGCGATTCTACCCTACTGGCCACGCAGACCATGGTTCTCACTAGCAATGGATTTCAGCATGTGCCCCCCGTTCATGCTGCCATGCCACACCCATGTCGACTAGCCCTAGTGGCCTGGAAATTGAGAGGCAAGGGTTACAAAACTTAGGATGTTCCCCGGAGGTCATTAGAACCTTACAGATCTCCAGAAAAGAGTCTACAAACGGCATATTCTCCAGGATATGGGATAAATTCGCCAGCTTTGCGACCAAGCATCAGTTCGAACTCAGTAACCCCAAGGTGTCACAAATTCTATTGTTTCTATAATCTGGACTAGATTTAGGTCTCAGCCTGAGTTCAATGAAGATACAGATCTCGGCCATATCAGCCTTTACCAAAAAGAAGTGGGCAACAAATCCATTAGTAGAACGCTTCATGAAAGCGATGCTCAGGCTACGCCCTCCCAAAAAGAATAGGTTTCCCCAATGGGACCTGGCAAAAGTCATTAAATTCCTGGCAAATCCTCCTTATGCTCCTTACGGAGGATTGTTCTCTTTGGAATATTACCCTTAAAATGGCTTTCCTAATAGCCATAACTTCAGGTAGGAGAGTGCCAGAGCTCCAAGCTCTGGGGGCTGCTGAGCCTTATACCGTGTTTTTCCCGGACAGGGTCGTGGTGAGACCATTAGATCACGTTGTTCTTAAGGTGGCCTTGATTTTTCACCTCTCTAGTGAGTGGGTGCTACCGGCATTTCCATAAGAATCCGATGTTGACCTGCGAGAGCTGGACATTCCCATGGTCTTCAAGTGCTATCTCCAAGTTACTTCCACATTTAGACATTCTGAAAGCCTTTTCATCCTACCTGCCAGTAGACTTAAAGGCAAGGAAGCTTCAGCCAGAACCATATCAGCTTGGATAGTTAAAACTATTCATAATGCATATACAGTGGGTACGGAAAGTATTCAGACCCCCTTAAATTTTTCACTCTTTGTTATATTGCAGCCATTTGCTAAAATCATTTAGGTTCATTCTTCTTCCTCATGAATGTACACATAGCACCCCATACTGACAGAAAAACACAGAATTGTTGACATTGTTGCAGATTTATTAAAAAAAAAAAACTGAAATATCACATGGTCCTAAGTATTCAGACCCTTTGCTGTGACACTCATATATTTGAGATGGTTCTACACCTTCATTTGAGTCCAGCTGTGTTTGATTATACTTGATTAGGAAAGCCACACACCTGTCTATATAAGACCTTCCAGATCACAATGCATGTCAGAGCAAATGAGAATCATGAGGTCAAAGGAACTGCCTGAAGAGCTCAGAGACAGAATTGTGGCAAGGCACAGATCTGGCCAAGGTTACAAAAAGATTTCTGCTGCACTTAAGGTTCCTAAGAGCACAGTGGCCTCCATAATCCTCAAATGGAAGACGTTTGGGACGACCAGAAATCTTCCTAGAGCTGGCCGTCCGGCCAAACTGAGCTATCGGGGGAGAAGAGCCTTGGTGAGAGAGGTAAAGAAGAACCCAAAGATCACTGTGGCTGAGCTCCAGAGATGCAGTCAGGAGATGGGAGAAAGTTGTAGAAAGTCAACCATCACTGCAGCCCTCCACCAGTCGGGGCTTTATGGCAGAGTGGCCCGACGGAAGCCTCTCCTCAGTGTAAGACACATGAAAGCCCGCATGGAGTTTGCTAAAAAACACCTGAAGGACTCCAAGATGGTGAGAAATAAGATTCTCTGGTCTGATGAGACCAAAATAGAACTTTTTGGCCTTAATTCTAAGCGGTATGTGTGGAGAAAACCAGGCACTGCTCATCACCTGTCCAATACAGTCCCAACAGTGAAGCATGGTAGTGGCAGCATCATGCTGTGGGGGTGTTTTTCAGCTGCAGGGACAGGACGACTGGTTGCAATCGAGGGAAAGATGAATGCGGCCAAGTACAGGGATATCCTGGACAAAAACCTTCTCCAGAGTGCTCTGGACCTCAGACTGGGCCAAAGGTTTACCTTCCAACAAGACAATGACCCTAAGCACACAGCAAAAATAACGAAGGAGTGGCTTCACAACAACTCCGTGACTGTTCTTGAATGGCCCAGCCAGAGCCCTGACTTAAACCCAATTGAGCATCTCTGGAGAGACCTAAAAATGGCTGTCCACCAACGTTTACCATCCAACCTGACAGAACTGGAGAGGATCTGCAAGGAGGAATGGCAGAGGATCCCCAAATCCAGGTGTGAAAGACTCCTGGCTGTATTAGATCAAAAGGGGGCTTCTACTAAATACTGAGCAAAGGGTCTGAATACTTAGGACCATGTGATATTTCAGTTTTTCTTTTTTAATAAATCTGCAACAATGTCAACAATTCTGTGTTTTTCTGTCAGTATGGGGTGCTATGTGTACATTCACGAGGAAGAAGAATGAACCTAAATGATTTTAGCAAATGGCTGCAATATAACAAAGAGTGAAAATTTTAAGGGGGTCTGAATACTTTCCGTACCCACTGTAGAGCAGCTAGAAGGGATCCTCCGGAGGTAGTTAGAGCTTATTGAACCCGAGCGGTATCTTCTTCTTGGGCAGCGCGTGCAGGGGTGTCCCTGGAAACAGTGTGCAGAGCAGAAAGCTGGTCTACTCACCACATGTTCTTGAGACACTACAGGGTGGATCCTGCAGCTCTTACTACAGTAGAGTTTGTAAGGAAAGCTATTCAAGCTTCTATGTCTATTGTCAAATAAAGACTAAGTTTGCAACATTAGATCCTCCATCTCAGAAGCTTATTATTTATCATGTGTATGCTGCCATGTTGGCCTCAGGAAGTTGGAAAATTGTATCGATACTTACCATCATTTTCCTTTCCTGACGCCAATACATGGCAGCATATGGACCCTCCCTCTTATCTTTGTGCTTTATACAGAGAATAGGGGAGACTGCTCTCAGTTAGACTTTTATAGATTTAAACAGGTCCTGTGGGTGGATATAGGGGTGGAGCTATATCACGTGAATGCTGCCATGTATTGGCATCAGGAATTGATACAATATTGATACAATTTTTTGAACTGAAGACTAAAAATAGTATATACGTATTTGCAGCAGACTTTTTGAAGCCTTGTTAATAGTCTGCTATAAAGGGGAGAAATTAGATTTCATGTAAAAAAAATGGTTGTCTATTTCCTAGACTTAAAGTACAGTGCCAAAATAGCAAATACTGAAAAACACAGTTTGCAGCTTTTGCAAAGTCCGAATAATTATGTGAGACCAGTTGCTGAGATGCAGAAAGGAATGCAGAAAAGTCAGACACCATAGACAGGAACACAATGCTGACGGTCACCAAGTGCACAAATGAGGTATGGCTCTTACCAGAACTGTAGACCCCCCTGTTAAGGAAGGTCAGCCAAGCCAGAAACGTAGAAATAACCACCAGGATAGGTCCACTCAGAGTCCTGCACCAGATCCACCAGTAAACTTCATCAAACATGTGGTATCCTCAAAGATTAAATAGCCTTGGCTAGTAGATGGTGTGGTCCCTCCAAAAAACAAATGAGGCTCCAATGGTGAAGTATATATATACATTTATTGAAAGGTAAAAACCGGGAATAAAACTAACATGGCATCAAATGAAGACAGCATGTAATCCCAGCTGTAGTCGCCGCAGCTGGAGGCGTGTCTGCATGAGGGCTGGCGTGTCTGACGCGTTTTGTCTTCATCAGACGTTTTCAAAGGCAAAGCCCTCCACATGCAGCACGCTGTTTATAGTGTCCCCTCGTTGGAAATGCGGTAACGCACTTCCGCTTCCGGTATGCGATGACGCACTTCCGGTCGCGGCGTGCGTGACGACGCACTTCCGGTTCCGGCAAGAGGCGCAATGAAGCACTTCCGCCCGACCTTACAGTGACCAGGAACGATCAGATGAGGCACAACTGCAGGCCATAATCCACCTGACCTGCACATCACTTCCGGAATAACAAGTCAGAGGGAAATGACGCAGGCTAAGCGGCGCGCCACCAAGATCGTCAAGCACATTGTCACTGATTTCACTGAAAGCTATGCCATTAGGATTAGCAAAAGCAAAACCAACCCATTTAGTAAGCAAATTCATATGCTAACAAATGAATTAATATGCAATCGACAAGCCCACAAAGAAGGTGTAAAACACATAAAAAAAAAAAACCCTAAGTGGCATGTGAGACAAAACACTAAATATTCCTGAAAAAATAATGTAAGATATAATAAATAATACATCTCATAAGATAAAAATATCACATATTATATGGCGAATGATACACCACCTACAATAAATGACACAGAGCATCATTGATTAGTAGTGTGTAAACCAAAAAATCATAATGATCATAGTCAAAATGATAAATGTATTCACACCTCCAAATCTGATACATAAATGTAAAAAATATATAAAAAGGTATAAACCATACACACTAATAAAAATGCATCATCAAATAAAAATGATCATGGAGATTTAAATACATATTGGACTGGGAAGCCAACATGTCCCTCAACTATTGTTAATGAAACAGTTGACGTCCCAGTCCACATTAAGGCCATGAGGGGTGTAGCACTTGAGCTAAAAAATCCAGCGAGTTTCACGATGGGAAATCACCCTCCTCACGTTACTGCCCCTCCAATGGGCAGTAAAACTATCAATGCCAATGATCTTGGTGCCAGCTGATTTCTTGTGATGACACTCCAAATAATGTCTGGATACGCTGTGCTTTGGGAAGCCACGGCGAATGTTGCCAAGATGCTCGTTGACCCTAATCCGCATCTCCCTGGTGGTCCTGCCCACATATTTATACCCACATGGGCATTCCAACAGGTAAACCACATTGCGTGTAGAGCAAGTGATAAACTTATCAATGGAATAAGTCTTATGTGTTGTCTTGGAAAAAAAGAGGTCATCTTTCTGTCCTTAATGGCATTAGCTCTACAGACTACACATCTCCTACAGGGAAAGAAACCTTTAATTTCTGGAAAAAGGTGGGTGTTTCTCATGGGTGGATCTACGATGTTCGGTGCTACTCTCAATCTAAGAGGTGGAGCCCCCCTGTAGACCACAGTGGGATACTCACCAACCACTGGGGCTAAGACTCTATCGTTCCTCAGCACCTTCCAGTGTCGGGAAAAGATTCTTTTGATATCTTGATACTGCTGAGTGTATGAGGTCACAAAGGAAGTGGTGAAACTCCCGTTACCACCACTATCCCTTGGTCTCTCCTGCAGCATATCCGATCTATCAATGTTTGCCACTTCATTGATCACCCGGTCCAAATCCCTTATCCAGAAATTTATCCTTCAACGTCTGAGATTGGATCAGATAATCCTCCAAGCAGGTACAGTTTGGTTTACACACTATTAATCAATGATGCTCTGTGTCATTTATTGTAGGTGGTGTATCATTCGCCATATAATATGTGATATTTTTATCTTATGAGATGTATTATTTATTATATCTTACATGATTTTTTCAGGATTTAGTGTTTTGTCTCACATGCCACTTAGGGTTTTTTTTATGTGCTTTACACCTTCTTTGTGGGCTTGTCGATTGCATATTAATTCATTTGTTTGCATATGAATTTGCTTACTAAATGGGTTGGTTTTGCTTTTGCTAATCCTAATGGCATAGCTTTCAGTGAAATCAGTGACAATGTGCTTGACGATCTTGGTGGTGCGCCGCTTAGCCTGCGTCATTTCCCTCTGACTTGTTATTCCCGAAGTGATGTGCAGGTCAGGTGGATTATGGCCAGCGGTTGTGCCTCATCTGATCGTTCCTGGTCACTGTAAGGTCGGGCGGAAGTGCTTCATTGCGCCTCTTGCCGGAAGTGAGTCGTCACGCGCGCCGTGACCGGAAGTGCGTCATTGCATACTGGAAGCGGAAGTGCGTTACCGCATTTCCAACGAGGGGACACTATAAATGCATGTGAAGGGCTTTGCCTTTGAAAACGTCTGACGAAGACGAAACGCGTGAGTACGCCAGCCCTCATGCAGACACGCCTCCAGCCGCGGCGACTACAACTGGGATTACATGCCGTTTTCATTTGATGCCATGTGAGTTTTATTCCCTGTTTTTACCTTTCAATAAATGTATATATATATATATACTTCACCATTGGAGCCTCATTTGTTTTTTGGAGGGACCACACCATCTACTATCCAAGGCTATTTAATCTTTGGGGATACCATATGTTTGATGAAGTTTACTGGTGGATCTGGTGCAGGACTTTGAGTGGACCTACCCTGGTGGTTATTTCTACGTTTTTGGCTTGGCTGACCTTCCTTAACAGGGGGTCTACAGTTCTGGTAAGAGCAATACCTCATTTGTGCACGTGGTGACCGTCAGGATTGTGTTCCTGTCTATGGTGTCGGACTTTTCTGCATTCCTTTCTGCATCTCAGCAACTGGTCTCACATGATTATTCGGACTTTGCAAAACCTACAATCTGTGTTTTTCAGTATTTGCTATTTTGGCGCTGTACTTTATTATTTACTGTTCTTTGGTCTGATATCACCTTTGTACTGGCAGCCTAAACTATTTATTTGTGTATTGTAGCGCAGCTATCTTTCTTCTTTTTTATCTGTGTCCAATATCTTCTGTTAGCTGCTGCTGGTTTGTGGTTTTATTATCACATATATACATGGATATTTTTTCATATAGGACGAGTCATGTCACCGATTTCAAGGATGCCTTTGAAGGCTCTCCTGACCCTAATAGGTCGGTTATTGGAGGCATATTCGTTAGATTACGTAACATCATGGTTACAGAGACCCATACTAATTTGGACATAGCTCTCCTCGAGAAATATCTTGAGGAAGGGTTTGTCCTACGGAGTCTCAGATGGGAGGTGAATACTCAAGAGACCGAGAAGGATATCACGCTATGGTTTAAGTTTTTTAATGATGCAGGTCTTAACATGTTAAGATTTTTAATTTCTCGCAAAAGACAAAAACTTACCAGATTGGATGAGGAACTCACCACCCTTAAAACATTACTATCCCCGCATAAAGACACCCCTGAATTTAAGACTAGGTCTGAGGATCTTAAAAAAATCTTAGAAAAGGAGGAGTCTGAGCAAAAATATAAGAAAAGAAAAAATATTTTAGAAATGCCGGTGATTACAGTACTAATCTTGTTTTTAAGTGGCAAAAGAAGAGGGCAGAGTTGACCAATGAGGGGACACAACCCTCTACACAATTGGACTCCCAGGGGGAGACCAGCGGTGCTCCTAGTGCTAATAAAGGTGGGGTGGTCGACCTGAGACCAATAAGAAGGATCTCGGTCGATACCCCACACCGTTTTCCCCCTAGGACTCCGCCTTCTGCCAGACCATCTGGCCCTTACCTGAGACCCACAGGGAAACAGTACCAGTTTGGTCCTAGCACCTCTCAATATCACACACTCCCAATAGAGGCCCTAAAAATAAGAATAAAAGAAAAAAACACAAGAAACCTAAGTATAATCAGTACTATACTCCTACTTATAATTCTTATACCCCGTTGGATAATTTCCAGGGTGAATACGATAAATATGAGGACAGGTTTCTCACACGGCACCCCCAACCTTCCTCCTATAGGAATAACCATCCCGAAGAAAGAGGATATGATTCACCATGGAGAACACAACATCCTCAAAGATATCCAAATTTTTTTCTGAGGGATCGCTACGACTACGATCAGAACGTAAGTCGAAACGAGGAACTAGAGGAGGAAGAAGGAACAGGAAAGAAAAGAAAAAGAACCTAAGGGGCGCCGGTATCTTTAATCTGAGCAACTCTCACTGATGATGAACTCTTTGTCCTAGACCGGGGTTTAAAGCATGTCCCCTTCAAACCATTAGACAAATTCAGTGTCTTTATGGATGTACAGAAGTATACACGCAAGCTTAATATCAAGCGTTACATGCTTTCAAACCCCGTTAGGAACTCTGTTCAAGTGAGAGAAGGCATTAAAGATTCCCATTTGTCAAATGCCTCCTTGTTTAGTCCCCCTGGTCCTCTAGCCCCGTCATTGGGAGTGTTTAGGGACTTGGTTATTAAGGACTTGGAAGCCTTAGCGGTAAAGCGTATGTACGCTGACCGTAGGTTCTCCAAGGGATTGAAGTCCCTTCAAGCTAGGGAAGAACTTGTCGTGAGACCTGCAGACAAGGGGGGTGGTATCGTTGTCCTAGACAAATCTGCATATTTGACAGAGATGTCCAATATTTTATCAGATCGCGAAACCTACTCCCCCTTAAAGTATAATCCCACACTTAAGTTCAAGCTGGAACTCTCTAAGATGGTCAACAAAGGGTTTGAGGATAATATTCTGAGCAAAAAGGAGAAATCCTTTTAAGTTCCAGTGGCACCTAAGGTTCCCATAATGTACTACCTCCCTAAGGTTCACAAAAACCTGATTCACCCACCCGGTCGTCCCATCATCAGTGGGATCGATTCAGTTACATCAAGGGTGGGGAAGTACATTGATGGTTACTTACAACCACTAGTAGTGTCCACTCCCACCTTCTTGAGAGATTCTACCAAGGTCCTGAGGCTTTTGGATGATGTTGTGTGGAGGGATGGTTATTTGTTAGCTACTGCTGACGTAACCTCCCTCTACACCATCATCTCTCACGACCATGAACTTAGCGCAGTATCGTCTTTCCTACAGAGGGACCCACAACTCATCCCTGCACAAAGGGATTGGATCCTTGAACTCCTCTCCTTCGCCATGACACACAACTATTTTTGGTTTGGAGGTTCATATTACCTCCAAACCAAGGGTGTCGCCATGGGCGCTAAATTTGCGCACCCAGTGTGGCGAACCTATTCATGGCGAAGTGGGAGGAGGATTTTGTTTTCAAGGACCAAAGAGACGAGCTTATTTTGTGGAAACTATATATTGATGATGTCATTTTAATTTGGAATGGCACCGTTGAGTCCCTTACTGGATTCTTCGAGGAATTGAACAACAATGCCTTTGGAATTCGGTTACAGCAAGAGGCAAGTGATTGTAATATCCACTTTCTTGACCTCAATATCACTGTTAGGAATGACGCTTTGGTAACTACCACCTACTTCAAGGCCACGGATCGTAACGGCTTTATTGGCATAGCTTCCATCACCCTTCATGGTTGAGATCTGTGCCAAAGAGTCAGTTCATCAGGGTACGGAGGAACTGTACCTGCGTGGAGGATTATCTGATCCAATCTCAGACGTTGAAGGATAAATTTCTGGATAAGGGATACTCCGGTTCTGATTTGGACCGGGTGATCAATAAAATGGCAAACATTGATAGATCGGATATGCTGCGGGAGAGACCTCATACACTCAGCAGTTTCGAGATATCAAAAGAATCTTTTCCCGACACTGGAAGGTGCTGAGGAACGATAGAGTCTTAGCACCTTCCAGAAAAATTGGGAGTGTCAAATTAAAGAGTGGTAATGTTGGCAGGGCTGCAGCGATTGCAGTAGATGCGAACCTGCCAGAACTTGTAAAAGGAGGTGTTAATGATGGCCATGGAGGCAGGAGGTGACAATGGTGATAGGAGGTTTTACAGAAAATAAATACTTTAGGTCAGGGATCCTCAAACTACGGCCCTCCAGCTGTTGCGGAACTACACATCCTATGAGGCATTGTAAAGCTCTGACATTCACAGACATGATTAGGCATGATGGGAATTGTAGTTCCGAACAACTGGAGGGCCATAGTTTGAAGACCCCTGCTTTAGGTGATGAAATCCCAATTAAATCTAATAGTCGCTGATGCAGGACTAGTTCATTTTAACACATCAGCTGGTTAGCAATATTATGGGACAGGCAGACTATTTTATCTGTCACAAAGCCACCCACAGCACTAAATGTATGTTCATAGAGGATGCTGGCTGAAGGGCAGCCCAGCAGCTTGATTGCATACTGGGCGTGCTCTAGCCAATGGTCCATCCTTGTTACCCAATAATCAAGAGGACAGTCTATTTAAAGGATGTCAACATCGGCCTTGAATATCTCACTTTAGAAGCCACCCCCACTGCTGATTCTTTTTTCAGTGACAGCAGGCCCTAAGTCACATTGTTTGTGAGACCATATATGGAAAGGAGGTTAACAGGTTCCTCCACAAGCACATCTCAACGTTTGCTTCTGCTGTGGAGGGCAGGATGAGCTCTGTGACTTTCCTTTATAGTGTGGATCCAGGAAGGTTTCTAACTAGTAATGGTCCCACTCCTTGTTGCAGCAAATCCTATGGTACTTTTCAGGTTCTGGAGGCAAAGGAACCCAAGTCCTTGGGGTCACTGCAGATGACATTGCCCTTATCTACCTTCTTCCCATCCAGGTATACCTCCCAGAGTTTGTGAGGGATAATACCCTCCCCCCCCCATGTCTTCCTCCTCCTTACTGCCATCACAGCAACCATAATCCTCCTCCACGTGCTCCTCCGGTAGCTACTGACACCTCACAGTGATGATGTTTGGATATAGTGGGTGCTGAGATACTTGGAACTTCTCCTCTTTCTGCTACTGCTGTGCCTCCAGTGCCTTGCCTCTAATGGTGCTGCAGCATGGCCATGGTAGAATTTCACCAGGTGGGCAGTCTCCGCTCTAATTCATCCCAAAGGTGTTCTATTGGGTTAAGGTCTGGGTTCTGTTCAGGCCAGTCAAGTTCATCCACTCCAAACTAACTAATTTATGTCTTTATGGACCTTGCTTTGTGCATTGGTGCACGGTCATGTTGGAAAAGGAAGGGGCCATCCCAAACTGTTCCCCCAAAGTTGGCACCATGAAATTGCCCAAAATGTCTTTCTATGCTGACACCTTAAAAGTTCACTTCACTGGAACTAAGGGGACAATCCCAACCCCTGAAAAACAGCCCCACACCTTAATCCCCCCTCCACCAAATGATTTGGACCAGTGCACATATCAAGGTTCATAAATACATGAATGAGTGAGTTTGGGGTGGAGGAACTTGACTGGTCTGCACAGAGTCCTGACCTCAATCAGATAGAATGTCTTTGGGATGCATTAGAGCAGAGACTGTAAGCCAGGCCTTCTCGCCCACATCAGTGCTGGCCTCACAAATGTGCTTCTGGAAGAATGGTCAAGCATTTCCATAGACACACTTCTAAACCTTGTGGACAGCCTTCCCAGAAGAGTTAATACTGTTATAGCTGCAAAGGGTGGGCCAACTCAATATTAAACCCTACGGACTAAGACTGGGATGCCATTAAAGTGGTTGTAAACAAACTCCTAAAACCTTTACCTATAGATAAGCCTTTAATAGGGCTTACCTATAGGTATTGTAAATATCTCCTAAGCTTGCACCGTTTAGGAGATATTTACATTTCATGCAGGGTTTTTCTTTTTTTGGGGGGATTACAACCTCTTTAAGGTTCATGTGCATGTAAAGGCAGGCCTCACAATACTTTTGGCCTGGACGATTGCTTTTATGCCGTGTATCATTATGTGTCTGGTGAGTGCATTCATTTTGTTTTAATAAACACCATTTCAAGACATACTGCACCATGAGCTTTTTTTTTCATTCTTTGACAATACCTTCCCCTCTACTGGACTACATTGAACCACTTACCTGCACACGGAGTGGTGCGTATTCTATATATTCATGCTGTGTCCTTCTGTGGAATACCTAATCCAAAAGTGCTGTTGATCATTGTGCAAGCAATGATCCCAACCTTCTGGTAAAAGGCTGTCTACTCCATGTGGTGAAGGTGTAGATTCATACATATCATCTGTGTCAGTCTGTTTGTTTCACATTGAGAGGTGGAAGTTCTTCTTCATTTTCAGTGACCGAATATAATCATGGACTCACTATTATAATCACCTTCAAGCGCTGCATTTTATATTCAATCTATTTATTATCACCTGGTAATTGATGCTAGCTTCTGCATTTATAACAGTTTTGGAAGCACGGTTTTCCCTATTTTACACCACCTTCATGACCATGCCATTTTTTGCTATTCAGCACTGCGCTACTTTAACTGTTAATTGTATGGTCATGCAATGCTGTACCCAAATTAAATGTATTTTTTTTTTTTTTTCACACAAAATAGCTTTCTTTTGGTGGTATTTGATCACAACTGGAACATTTTTATTTTTTTTAATTAAATTTTATAATACCAATTACACCCTCTGGGTGGAGTTTCATGGGTGTATTATTTGCAATTATATAAAAATAGCAAGTCAGTAGACAGGGAGACATTACAGATCACACCGACTCATCTAAGACACACGCCCATCATCTATAGGGGATCACAATCACCTATCATCTGAAGAGGGACACACTTCACTGAAGCCAGTACAGATGCCCGTCATCTACAAAGACATACATCAGGACACTTCATCATTAAAGACAACTCTACACATTGAATGGCAGCCATCTGAGGGTCTGGCCATCAGACATTTTAAAGCGGTTGTATCCCGCTTTTTGACACTTTTACCTACAGGTAAGCCTATAATAAGGCTTACCTGTAGGTACAAATAATATCTCCTAAACCGGCACGGTTTAGGAGATATTTACAGTGCATGCAGCCACTCGCGCGAGCGGCGCATGCACTCTGAAGGTCTGGGGGGACCTTCAATTAACTTGCCGGGAGCTTGCCGGAAAAATCACTCCCGCGCGCATGCGCGGGAGTGACGTCATCGCGGCTCCGGCCAATCAGCGCGCTGGAGCCGTCTCTTTCGGCCAATCAGCGCGCCGGAGCCGCCGAACCCGGAAGAGACGACGAGGGATCATGGCAGCGCCCGCATCGATGTCCGGGGGTCCGTGTCGGGGCTTCGTTTTAAGGTAAGTTAAACATAATGGGCTAGTATGCGATGCATACTAGCTCATTATGCCTTTGTCTTGCAGGTTTTTTTTTTTTTTTTAATAGGGTTTACAACCGCTTTAAAACCTACACCTGCTTGTGGAAGGGTAACTGTAGTTTCCATTTCTCTTGTTGACTTTTCAATTTGCAATAATTTTTTGCTAGCTGATTTGCTATCCCACTAGATATCCTAAACATTCCAAAATTTGGTTATTTTATTTGCCATATTGACATATTTTAGACGGACTTCAACCATGAGTTGGACTACAGCAGGTTCACGGGCCAAGTTAATCAAACACAGATTATTATCTGCCAAATTTGATAAAAACTGGTTAGAATATCTATATATATTTATATACTCTACAGCAGGCATGTCCAACCTGTGGCCCGGGGGAAGCATGCGGCCTGGAACTGCAGGCAATGCAGCCCACTGCCCCCTGACAATATTTTTTTGTTGGGGAGGAAGGAAGTCGGGTGGGGGGCACAGCCACAGCGGGTTCCAACTAACTGTAGGCAGTGCAATGGTGTTTGTAAAGTGACGTCTGTCAAATAAATATTAATTATTTTTTTTCTAAGTCCATACTTCCCTGACAGCTTGTTGGAGCTGTCCATCCACAGTATGAAGGGGGCGGGAGGTCCTAAAAAGGTATCATTTTACTATTATTCTAACTTAACCTGACTCATATTAAAATAGTAATGGCAAAGGTAGACCTGACCATGATAGTGAGTTGTTTTTAAAAAGGCCTAGAGGGTAAGAAAATATTACAGAAACATTTTGTATAACATTTTTTATTACTAGAGGTTGCTTCAATAGACAGGCTGACATTCTTAGCTGCTATTGTGTAAGTGACTGACATTTTTCTAATAATAATAATTTTTCAAAAAACTCTTCCACTCCAAGCCACTTATACTCCCATTTTGTGTGTTCCCTTGCCACTTCATTGTTTTAAATGTACTAACCCTGTGTAAGCTTCATGTCAGATGGTGTCAGAGCTTACACAGGGTTGAGAAAATGTCCTTCTTTTCACCTAAAAGTAAATCAAAAGAAGTGTAGGGTGCTGGACAACTTTATCTGATTTTTGATTGTGGTTTTCATGTTTTGTCTGGTGTAAGACTTGCCTTCAGGCAACTATCCAACAGAAAAGTGAAATAAAGCTGTTTGTATCTCAAAAAAACTGTTTACAATTTCCTGAAGGAAAGCACAATTGGGTTTTGGGGAGTCAAGAGTAAGTTTTATTTACACGATAACAAGTGGATGTTGTATGGGCGCTTCTGTGGATCTAGGCAGATGGTGTATAGGTCGCTGCGCCTGGGCAGCACTTGAGAGGAGAAGCTGCTCTAAAGATAATGAGAAAAAAGCAAGGCGCCTCTAAGTGCAGTAACTTCAGTAGTTTATTAAAATAAAGGGATAAAAGCACTCACAATAAGCAGGATGAGACATGTGCTGTAGTAGTCCAAGATCCGCCCAGTATCTTTGGGGCCACTACACTATGGTGCGGACGTCTGGAGATCTGCTTCCTGTATGGGCGTCCTCTGAGCTGTGTGCGGCGTCAAGATCCTAGCAACAGAGCGGAGACGCATGCGGCTGGTATCCAGTGACGTGGGTGGATGGGTGGGGGACATGTTTCGGAGCATGCACAGCTCCTTTGTCAGACCTCCACCCGCTGGAGATAAATGATTACTTATATGGGTGGCTCTAATTATGGATAAGAGGGGCAGGTGCAGTACGGCAAGAACAGGGTTAATAGGAAGTCAGCATAATGGTCATGTGCACCCGACCTAGAGACTTATAAATAGTACACAAGTGCTGCAAATTTAAAATGGCTATAAAAACTATAAGATAATACTAAAAGTGCCTAAAATTAGTAGAGATGAGATAAATAAACAGAAATGGGAGAGAAATCAAAAAAATTAAAATAAAAATAAAAAATAACAAAATACAAATAAAAATAAAAGAGTAAAAATAAAAATAAAATTTAATGAAAATAAACAAAAAGTAAATATATCAGAAAAAACCAAGTAGATTGTCTACAATAGAGTATCAATTTCTAATTCCTTGTTTATGCCCCCGGGTGACAAAACATTGAGGGTATAAATGCAGTAGGTCTCTCTGCGACATAATCGCACAAACCTCTCTGCTTCAGAGAAGGTAGGGGGAATGGACTCGATAACCCACACCTTGAGGCCAGAACTGAATTTATTATGGTGTTTAGTGAAATGTTTAGGAACACTGTGATCATCTATGCCGGCCTTAATTGCTCGGCGATGTTCTCCAAAAAGTTTTCTTAATGGCCGTATAGTGCGGCCTACATAATGTAGGCCACAGGGACAGGATAAGCAATATACCCCATGTTCTGTGGAACAAGTGTAAAATTCTTTCATAGTGTAAGTCTTACCCTTTACAGTAAATTATTTTTGTCCATGATGGACAAAACTGTAGTTGAGACGCAGAGATTTTTTACACTGATACAGTACATCCCGATGATGGAAAATAATTTTAATGAGGGGGATATATGTTTTCTGGTTTTAAGCTTACTCGGCACTATCTTACTCCTAATGTTTGGTGCTTTTCTGTATGAAAATCTAGGTTGAGTGGGTATGGTATTTTCCAAAAGGGGAACCTGTTTTAGTATATAGTGAAAAAACTATATAGTTTTAGTATAGACCAATTGTAACGGAACCGCCGACCCACACTGTACTTGTGGTCTTCCGTCAGTATACGGCTTCCTTGCAGTCATGATTGAACATAAATATCAAATCCTAGCTGCCCCCATACAAAGCTAGCCAACAACTTAGCTTGTACAAGTTAAGGAACCTTCTCCTCTTCTGCTATCCGGGCCTTGGATCCCGGTGGAGGTTTGGATGTCCCAGACTGCAGGAAGCATCCCACTGCGGCCACCAATGTAACCGCCGACCCACACTGTACTTGTAGTTTTCCAAAAACCTTTTATTTTATTCACACAATGTATACAATTAAACAACAAATGTGTTGTGGGACAAAAAAGTCTTTAGTAGGTAGTGCAAGATATGTATTTGGGACAATTGAGCTGGATAAAATCTTAGGGAATATATTCAACTGCATTGAAATAGAAAAAAAGCCTACTCAAATGAATGGTTATTGATTATTGATTATTATTATTGGTTATGGATGACAACCTAATCCTGCCTTTATTGGTAAGGTAAATATCCAAAGGTAAAAAAGCAAAAATCAAGGAGTCTACATTAAGTATATGGTAGAAATGACATACAGTATTTCTTTCCTCACAAGTTTTCATTATGAACTCATACATATGTTGGATGTACAGATGAAAGGATGTTTACCCAGCACTTAGATTTTCACATTTTCTGCAGCAGAACTGTCATCAGTCCTTCCAATGAGGAAATCCATCAAAAAGAACAGCCGAACACAACTCAATAAACCTTGTCAGATCCAGAATTTGCCAAGCGCTTGATGGGCATGAGGAATAAATGTTAGGTATCCCCTTTTGACATCTGTGCATTAAAAGATAAACGATTTCCTATTCCATGACGTAAAGCCCTCCGAGAACTCTTTTTTAGCCCCACAGTTTCAAAAGTTACCAAAATAGCATGCATGCTTCCGAGTTGTGTGACTTCACAATGTATACTAAAATAGTTTGTAATAACATTGGTGTTCTAATCTATTAAAATAAATATTATTTGAACCATACTAGAGTTACCAAACATTTATTTTAAGGAAGGTGGGAGTAACACATTCTAATTATGAGTTTAGCTACTCGGATTACATTGTACTACAAGATCCAGGATATTCTGCACCACAGGATCTAGGGTATACTGCCTTTTCTGCCAGCCTATACTGCCTGCACTACATGTTTTAGCATATTCTTCCTATTATTATATTGTTCTACAAGCATATCCTGCATATTTCTTCCCAATTTATTAACAGCAACCTCACACAATCAACACAATAAAGCCTCTCTCACAGCTCTTTCCTTATATTGACAGCCCATACTTCACCCAGCTGCCATCTACCCATACTACTTGTACATTGTCTTTGAAGAAATACAATTCTAAACATGTTCCCTATATGTGTGTATTCTGCTTACTTTGTTTAACCACCTAATAAAGTGGTAGTAAAGTTAACCAAAAAGAAAAGTCCCCTGTGCAGGTTTAAGCCATAATGTGCTAGTATGCACTGCATACTAGCACATTATGGCTAGTAATGTTCACCTGGTCTTCTTCCGGGTCTGCAAGCCCCAGGCAATGATACAGACCTTTGAAGGAACGGCACGGGTATGGTCGCGAGGTCACTGGCTGCTGCATCCTGGAATATTTCCTAAATGGTGAACGTTTAGGAGATATTAATTTTACCTACAGGTAAGCTTTATTATAAGCTTACCTGTAGGTAAAAATGGCACAAAAGGGTTTACTACCACTTTAAAAAGAATATATGTGTGCTAGTTTGGGGGGAAAAGTCTTTAAGGAAATGTTTCATGATAAAATAGCCCCATGGTATGCTGGTTGGATTTGTGTACTATTTGAAACACTCAGGTCTCTTATGATTTAAAAAAACAAAACAAAAAAAAAAAGATATTCAGTTTTCCACTGTGATCTTTTGTTGGTATTTTGTAAAAATACATGTTAAAGCATTTTTTTTTCATTATGGAGGGCGCTATGTAATATCATCAATACCATCAATAATTCAGAAAAGTGCTAACTGTATATATTGACAAAATGGTTACATTTTGGTGGGCTAAAATGTTTAAGGCTCCATTAACATATAGGCATTTCAGATGCTGGCAGAATTGCTGCAATTCTGCCCGTGATCCCGAAAAATTGCGCAAACAGAATTGCGGGACACCTGTGCAATAACTTCTTTTGGGCGACAGGCACCCCGTGGTTCTGTTTGAGCGATTTTACCGCGATACGTCGGGCAACAATCACGGCAAAATCGCACTGCATGCGGGGTGCCATTTCAAGTCACAGGAATCGCACGGGCGTCCCACAACTTGCAATGGTTTGAGATCACGGGCAGAATCGTGGCAATTCTGCCCGCGATCCGAATTACCTATATGTGAATGGAGCCTAAAGGTAATGCTACTATAGTATACGATAATGTACTGCAGATAAACAGTTACTATGAAATAGGTCTAACCCCAAGAGAAAGAGATAAAGAAGGGTTGATATTAACACCCAACATATAGAAGAGCGGGCACATTTTATTACATCGATTATATTCTGCAGTGAACATTTGGTTTAGGGGATTTGCTTATCTACATTTATTCATTTGGCAGGGAAGATTAAGATAAAGTCTTTCCATGTGCACAACATTAAAATTAACCACTTAACTGCTTTACGACAGCCCGCTGCAGTTATACTGCGGTAGGCAGCCGCTCCTGCGCAAACCGGCGTAGGTAAACGTCGGTCGTGTGCAGGGAGCTAGGGGGCATGCTCCCGCCCCCACTTGTCAGTGGGGAAGCCGATGCATGGGGCAGGTGGCTTCGATTGCCGCCTGACACCCACGATCATTCCCCGCTGAGAGAGAAGGACGGGCAACTGTTGTAAACACAGCTGACCATTATTCTCCCTGGAATGATCATAGAGCTCCTGTGATCCTTCTATATAGGAATGCAGGTCTCTATGGTAATTTCACAAGCCACGCCCCCCCACAGTTAGAATCACTCCCCTAGGCTCACATTTAACCCCTTCATCACCCACAATGTTAACCCCTTCCCTGCCAGTGTCATTAGTACAGTAACAGTGCATATTTTTAGCACTGATTACTGTAGTAATGTCACTGGTCCCCCCAAAAGTGTAAAAAATGTCAGTTAGGGGTCCAATCTGACCGCCGCATTGTCGCAGTCCCACAAAAAATCGCAGATCGCCACCATTACTATTAAAAAAAAAAAAAAACAATAAAAATGACATAAATCTTTCCCGTAGTTAGTAGACGCAATAACGTTTGCGCAAACCAATCAAAATACGCTTATTGCAATTTTTTTTTTTAACCAAAAATATGTAGCAGAAAACAAATTGGCCTAACATGTTAAACAATTTTCATTTTTAATATTTTATTTTTTTTTGGGGGAATGTTATATAGCAGAATGTGAAAAATATTGGGTTTTTTCAGAATTGTCCCTCTTTTTTCATTTATAGCGCAAAAATTAAAAATCACAGAGATGATCAAATATCGCCAAAAGAAAGCTCTATTTGTGGGAAAAAAGGACATCAGTTTTATTTAGATACAGCATCACACAAATGCGCAATTAATCTTTAAAGTAACGCAGTGCCGAATCTCAAAATATGGCCTGGTCATTAAGGGGGCAAATCCTTCCGGTCCAAAATTGGTTAAAGAGGTTGTAACCCCCCCCCCCCCCCCCCAAAAAAAAATGGAAAAAAAAAACCTGTAAGAAAAAGGTATAATGAGCTAGTATACATTGCATACTAGCTCATTATGAAATACTTACCTTAGAAGGAAGCCCCCACGCAGTGCCGCCCGCTCAGCTGTGGCACGGCCGACATGTTCGACTGTCCTGCTTCCTGGTTCGCGTCCTCTGGCCATCTGATTGGCCGGAGGCGCGATGATGTCACTCCCAAGCATGCGCGCAGGAGCTGCCGTTCACGGCACAGGGCTCTGAAGGAACAGCACGGGCGGCCTTTTCCTTTAGAGCACAAGCGCAGATAATGTCATCGGCTGCATTAAAAGTAAATATCTCCTAAACAGTGCAAGTTTAGGAGATATTTACAGTACTTAGAGGAAAGCCTTAATAAAGGCTTATCTATAGGTACACGTTATAAGATTGGGTTTACAACCGCTTTAACGACCGCCCTATAGCAGATTTATTGCTAAAGGGTGGCCGTTCTGTGCAGAATCACGTATACAGTACCTTGAAAAAGTATTCATACCCCTTGAGATTTTCCACATTTTGTCATGTTACAACCAAGAATGTAAGTATGAAGACGGGCCTTTGGCCAGCCTTTATTTGTAGGAGGAGTCTGAGGGGGGGGTATATATGCCTCCTCCTCTGGCAGGCATATGTCGGTCCATTTCCTTTTGGTTCTCTAGGTTACAGTCGGCTGTTGTCACTTCTGGTTTCCGTACAACAGAGCAGGGAGCTCTGTCAGGCTTCAGCATCAGCAAGTGGAGCCTCTCCTTTCAGTTGTCAGGGAGAAGAGAGGAGGGGGCCACGGCAACTGTTTACCACATTAAGTGGTGGTCTGGCTCTGGTTAGTCCATGTGGGGACATGGGGAGGGGGTCAGGGAGCAAGACGCAAGGAGCACACTCCTGTTGGCTTATCCCATCCTCAGAACGAAGAGGGGCAGGGGTTTTCATGGCACTATATGAGTGTATCAGAGGTATCCAGCTCGGCTCAGCTTTCATTACCCCTCACCTCATCGGCCCGGTCACACAAAGCAGTCAGTGCCTGTCCTACTGTTTAGCCACATCTTTTCTCCTGCTCAAAAAAACTCACATTCATGTTCCTAAGTTCACCTGCCGCCCTTGCAGCGTTCAGAAGGTTGGCAGGTGACGCCGTTAATGGTGGTTCATCCTTGTTACTGCCCACCAACTGCTTTGTAAATCCATGCTTGATCAAAAAAAAAATATATAAATATATATGTATATATATATATATATATATATATATATATGTATAATAAAATAAGGGGGAATTCTTTGGTAAGTTTTCATTTTATTTTCACTTTCATTTTATTGGGGCTTTCCGTTTCCGACAGCATAGTAACCAAGTTGTTGCAAGTACTATGTGTATATGGTTGCATTTGGCTACAAAAAGAAAAATATATATATATATATATATATTTTGCTATTGGGAATTTTATCGTCATGGTTTCATATATATTGCCAGATAGTCACTGCATTTCTATAATGTTTCAGGTGGATTCTAGGTTACGCTTAGGGTTAGCAGGTATGTTTTGTGTGTTTATCATATTGTCTTGCATTTTCCAGTCATGTCAGGGGTTTTTAGTTAGTTGTCACACATACCTGGACCTGTCACGTTTACAAATTTGTTACAGGCTGAGGTTTTGTTTTTAATTGTTTGTAGCGCATATAATCTCTTCGCCTGTATATCATAGGTCGCATGTTCATTCAGATACACTCCTATTTCTACTATTTCTACCTACCATGGTCTGTAGGTACGTTCGCCCTGAGTGTTACTCGGGCTTGTTTACTTGGCAGCTACCTCATTAACATACATAATTAGTCACAAGGGGGTGTCGTTTTAGAAACAGTTTTGTCTACCAGAAACATCTCTATTTTTCTCCACAGATCTAACAAGTCAAACGTATCTTAAAAGCAATGAATTTGCCTTTATCCCTCCTATACGGTTAGGGGTTTGGAGCAGGGTAGCATCCCATCCCTGAGGAACTGGACTATACACAAGCTGATAGCTGAGCTTCAGTGCAGGAGGATTCCTTTTCCGGCCACGGCTAGGAAAGCAGAATTGTTCAAATTGTTGCTCCCGAGTCCCTAGTCCATCCCAGCCATGCCTATCCACTAGTGCTGAACACATATCTGTGCTTACCTCTCTCACTCAGATATATGCAGTCCTAAATACTCTTTTCATCATTGCTACAATTACAAAACATGATAGAGGTAATTGAGACCCACCCGGTTACAACAGTTAGTGGCATCTACGCTCACAGCTCCTGTGCAGCCTAGCGTTTCTGCAGGTAAGATCTGCATATCTTTACCTGTGGTGGCTCCTTCTCCTTTAGCTGTTTTGCCTTCAGTATCCCCGACCCATTTAATCCCTGCCAACATCAAAAAGGACATTCTGGAAGGCAAAGATGTAAACCTGGCTTCCCTTCTCATAGCTTCCCAAGATATTGCTGAGAACAAATCGTATGCTTGCGGGGAGGTCTCAGTAGTTCTTAAGAAAAAGAATCCCAGGCTCAATCACAAGTTGGATTTAGCAGAATTTGTTCTCATATTAGGCATCTAAAGGAACATCAAAAAATATGGTGGTTCCATATTTTATGACTACCACCGGTCTTTTTCAGCAAAAGTGGCGGCCACCTGGGCTCAGTTTCAGGTGGTTTCTTGTTGGAGTAACATTGACATAGAGCTGTACTGCAGGCACTTCGCCAACCATAAATCTCCAGTATGTGCCACTTGTCAATTATCAGCACACACCACTGGTGTCTCAATGTTTATCATTCTTTTCACTCCAGTACCACTAGGCAGGCAGCTAATGAATCCTCTACGAGGGTTTCGGGTCAGTTGGACAAGCTGGGAAGACCCATTCATTACCTGGGTAAGGCGCAGTTGTGCAACCAGTGTAGGCTTCTGCACATCTGCGCTAACTGCTTCAGAGCCCACCTCTCTCGATACCAATCTTATTCTTGCCAGCTTGCCCATGGAGAAACTTGTCAGAATGCGTCAGGTTATTCACAAGTTTGTTCCAAAAAAGAGTTACAGTCTCTTTTGGGGATGTTTAATTTTGTGATGAGGATCATTCCACAAGGTAGATCTTGTGTTTCTATGTAGGTTATTGGCTCTCCTTCCCCTGCAATATAGAAGAAATGGCTGCACTCCAGGTATCATCAAAATTTTAGTTTATTAACCGAACATCCCAATGTGGCAAACAACAGGTAGACGCGTTTCACACACTAGCAAGTGTGCTTAATCATTACTAATTCCCCTGCACCAGGACGCTGACACACTGATGAGTTTGCAAGCTGATGCACAAGCTGATATGCTCTCGTGGAACCACTTTATATGCGACTGGAATGGTATTTCCATGTTCACTCCACAAGAATGTTTTCAGATGCCGCAGCCTCAGTGGCTTTTGCGGCCATTTTTGGGCATCAATGGTTGGAAACCAGAAGTGTTCAACATTCCTAGTTTTGCTCAGATTTCAGCTTTGTTTGAAATCTACTCGATACCTCCTGCAGCAGTCACATGGGGCCTTGGTTGGTCTGGCTCCATTTCCCCATACTAGGTATCGCCTGGTTGCGCTAGGTTTATTGCGACCAAATTTAGATATTATCCCAAAATATTGTCTTTGTTTGTCGGTGGTCTTCTTCTCTTTCACAATCTCTTTCTCTTCCTGAGTCCTTTTATCTCTTACTTTCCCAGCTCCTGGGTCCTGGCCTGGTAGTCTTTTGCCACTCCTCTGTTCCCTACCATCTTCCTCCCCTTTTCTTTTTCTTCTTGCTGTGCTTCCCCCCTCCTTTTTCTCTCCTCCGCCTTCTCCTCTTCTTTTTCCCCCGCCGGTTCTTTTTTGTCCCCTTTTTGCTTTCTTCCTCTTTCTCTTCCATTTCCTTCCCTTTCCCCTGGGCCGGGGTGGGGTTGCTTCGGCTGTCATGCCTCCCCGCGAGCGCCAGGGAACCTTAGGTTATAAAATGACCTCACTGAATGTGAGGGGGCTGTCCACTCCAGAGAAACGCGCCCGGTTGCTATCCGATTTACGGCGCAGCCACTCTCACTTTGCATTTCTCCAGGAGACCTATTTTCGCCTGGACTCTATTCCCAGGCTCTATAATCAGGATTTCCCCTGGGTGTATCATGCCCCTTCTCCAATTTCAAAATCGAAAGGGGTGAGTATATTCATTTCTAAATGTATACCCTGGTCTTTCATAGCTGCGCAGGCTGACCCCCCTCGGCAGATATCTTTTGGTGAAGGGGAAGGTGGGCCAAGTTACTGTCACTTTGTTAAATGTGTACTTGCCTAATACTGACCACTTGTCTTTTTTGCAGCGTTTGACTCCAGCGGTGCTGGACTTTCGTGAGGGCTTCCTTGTCATGGGCAGGAACTTTAACTTTGCCCCTGAACCACTCCTTGATACTTCCCGCGGGTCCTCTCACCTGGCATATGCATTATTACGCAGGCTGAAAAAGGAACTTTCCCTCCTCGACCTTGTGGACCCCTGGCGCGTGATGCACACAGGTGAGCATACACCTATTATTCTGCGATGCATAATGTTTACACAAGGATCGACTTCATCCTGGTCCCCCAAAAGGATCTCCCCTTGGTCACCTCTGCCCAAATTGGATCATTCTCCTTTTCAGATCATGCTCCCATACACATCACGATCAACTGGGACTCTAGACCCGGTAGGCCGCTCACTTGGCGTCTTAATGAGTCGCTCCTGCAGCTCCCTGATATATGGAATGAACTGGACAAGGTTCTATCTAATTATTTTACAGAAAATTCGGACATATCTCTTTCACCCCCGATTGTTTGGGAGGCTCACAAATGTGTGATACGGGGGGCTCTAATTGGAGCCGGATCGTGAGGTGGAGGGAGGGGGTGATTGAGGCCTTGCTCACCCGTATTGAGGAGCTGAGCATGAAACACAAGCATTCCCTTGCGTCCGAACATCTGTCCCCCCTGACTCGAGCTAGAGAGGAATTGAACATACTCTTCCAGAAAGTGATAGGGGGCATGGCTTGGGTCAGATGACATTTATATGAATTCTCAGACAGGCCGGGGACAATGCTGGCTCGCGCCATTCGGGGTCGGAGAAAGCGCATCTTCATCTCACAAATTTCATCAGGTGGTCGTAAGGTCCATTCTTCGTCCGCCATTGCAGGGGAACTTTATTGGTATTACCGGGCCCTATACAATCTTCCCTCTCTCAATTCACCATCCCTTGAATCAGATGGTCAAGGTGGGGCTAAGGAATACATCCGGTCTTCTGGTATGCCCTCCCTTATGCGGGCACAGAGCCTTGCCCTTGAGGGTGAAATTATGAAGGAGGAATTGTTGGCGGCGTTGGCTCAGGCGAAGCCTCATAAGGCCAACCCTTACTCTCCTTTTTCAATGCGCTCCACGACGGTACTGCGATGCCCCTGGACTCCCTGAGGGCATATATCACTCTCATTTATAAGGATGGCAAGGACCCAATGGCTTGTGGGAGTTGTCGTCCTATTGCCCTCCTTAATACCAATCTTAAACTCTTTGCCAAGGTGCTGGCCAATCGATTCCTGCTCCTTATCCCCCAATTAGTCCACTACGATCAGGTAGGCTTTATTCCATTTCGGGAGGCTAGAGACAATACGACACGGGTGATCGATTTAATCTCCGCCGCCCGGACCTCCTGCCTGCCACTGGTGCTATTGTCCACAGATGTGGAGAAGGCTTTCGACAGGGTGGCCTGGGACTTTATCCGGGCTACCCTGTCGCATATTGGTCTTGGACCTCAGATGATTCATTGGATTCTGGCCCTATATTCTGCGGTAAGGGGTTAATGACTAGCGGTCCGATTTTTTTCCCTATTTCCAACGGCACTCGACAGGGGTGTCCGTTGTCACTCCTTATCTTTGTCCTCTCCTTGGAGCCTTTTTTGTGTTCGGTCCGTGCTAATCAGGACATAACGGGACTGCAGAGAGCCGGAAGTCATCATAAAGTTGCCGCCTATGCGGATGACCTAATCTTCTTCATTTCCAATCCGACCTCGTCGTTGCCCGCCATACTCCAGGCCCTGGACCATTATGGTCACCTCTCTAACTACAAAATCAACCTCGCAAAGTCCGCGGCACTCAATGTTTCAGTCCCGGATGTGGGTGCAGGTACGTTATGGATTTCCTTTCCTCTACAGTGGGTGTCTAGCTCCCTTAAATATTTAGGGGTGCATGTTACAGCGGATCCCCTCAACCCCTTCCGGTTCAATATCCCCCATTGCTAGGGGTAATTAAGGCAGACCTTCATGCTTGGCCGTCATTGACACTCTCCTGGTTTGGTCGATGTAATGCGCTCAAGATGAATGTCCTGCCTCGTTTACTTTATGTAATCCAGGCGCATCCGATCGGAATTCCTCTCTCTTTCTTCAAGCAGGTCAGGGAAGCATTTAGATCTTTTGTGTGGGCCTCTAGGTATCCAAGAATCAAGCTTTCGACACTCTCTCTTCCTAAGATCAAGGGAGGGGTGGGGTTGCCAGACCCCCTACGGTATTATAGGGCGTCCCATCTGGTGCGGATCCTCGATTGGCACTGCCACGCGGAGGCCAAGCAGTGGGTAAGTCTCGAATGTGAGGTGATGGGTCAGGTACTGCCTTTAGGCCCATGGTCCCCCCCTGCCATTATTGACCCATTTGCCTGTCATTCAGTTATTGGTACTACTCTTCGGGAGGCCAGAACGGTAGGGCCACACCTAAGGGTGGCTTCCTCGCCCTCCCCCTTATTGCCTATCTTGGACAACCCCGAGTTCCCCCCGGGCTGTACGAGTGCCTGTGTGCGGAGTTAGCCCGGTCTGGTAGGATGCACCTCGGGGATGTCTGGTCGGGGGGCGACGTTCCATCTCCCATTGAGATCTCTCGCTGGTCTCTGGATACCCTCGACCCCCCCAGTGTGAATCAGATTCGCCACTTCCTCCTTTCTCTCCACTGGCAGGGGTTTGCCCCTCGGCCGTTGACGCCGTTCGAAACCTTGTGCAAGAGGGGTGACCCTTCTAGTCACTCCCTGTCTTTTATGTACACTTCTCTCTGACACGACTGAGTGTCTTAATGTGCCCTTCTTCCGTCAATGGGAGCGTGACTTGGGTATCTCGTTTTCCCCTACACAGGCTGATAAGATATTGAGACTGATTCACAAGGCCTCCATGGCGAATAAATACCAGGAAGTGGGATATAAGATCCAGACAAGATGGTACAGAGTTCCATCTGTGCTTCATAAGATGGATGCCGGGACCCCGGATTGTTGATTGCATTTGACGAGGTGCTTGGTCCGGGAGTATAAAAAAATCTTTGACTATTCAGCTTCTCAACACTGCAAAAGCTTGTATTTCCGCTATGTGGCGGCAGACTCAACCTCCCACACGTTCCCTGTGGTTTTCTAAAATTAATGAGATCCAACTAATGTAGCATCAGACGGCCACCATTAAAGATACTGAATAAACCACTAGGGATCTGTGGAGACCATGGGTATATTTTTCTGGCACTGACACCTATTTGCAAGAACCCAGCTGATCATATTGTGCCTTTTGGCAATTTTTTGAGGTTCTGCCCCGGCAGCCTCGCCCTGGCCCCTCTTCCCTTTTCCCCATTTTCACCCTCTCTGCTTCTAGCTTTACTGCTTTTTCATTTTACTTTTGTCCTCCCTGTGGGAGGGTATCTTTCCACCTGCCTACTGTACACCTGTTGTTTATTATCGTGGTGTGTTAAAGTGCATCTCTTCAGGACGCAGAACCGGGCATGATCAGGCTCTCACCTAATTACGTTTGATGATGCAAGTTTCAGGCAAGGGATGCCCGAGTGTTCCCATTTTGGTTTATATTTGCTCCCTTGAACATGAAATCTTTATCATTGTATGACCATGCTCCTGATAATTGTTTGCCGAACCTGTAATGCTTGTTTGTTATTCTTTCTATGAAAAACTAATAAAACTTTTAATAAAAAAAAGAAATCTACCCGATACTTGCTGCAGCAGTCACATGTGGCCTTGGTTGGTCTGGCAACACAGTGATTTTCTTTACTAATAATTTGGCTACAGTTCCTGTCCCTATACCCCTGCAGTTCCCCTGGAGATGTCAAATATGTGATGGCTTTTGCTGCTTATTACCATAGTGAATGTATCTCTCAGGTATTTAGCATTTCAGGTCCCTGTAGGATCCTGGTAGTTCTTCCATTTTTGCAGCCTACCCCCTTAAGACTATTCAGAAAACCCAAGGGCAGTCACGTTTATCACGTTTACAAGTTACCGACCAGACCTTCAGAGGCATGTCAGACATGTTGTCCCTTTCCCCTTTCAGTAGGTCCCAGTTCAGTACTCAAAGCAGCCATTTATTTAAGTTTCTCTGGTCTCCCCAGACCTGGGATGGTGTCCCAGGCCAGTTGTTATGCACCTGTGCTACCTAAAGACAGGCTCACTTGGTTTTCCGACCATTTTTCTCTACAACTTCCCAACAATAAAAACAAGCAGACGGTTCAGGGATTTGTGGTCAATTATTACAGGACTAAAAGTAGCTGTGCCCAGTAGTTGTGTTTGACCTACTTCACAGCTGCCCCCTCCCCAACTGTCCGTTACTCCCTTTCGCAACACGCCCTTCCACTTCCAAGCTGTCACGTACCTGGTCCTGAAGCCGAAATGCCGAGAGGGCTCTCCTTGCGGCTGAGTGCTTGGTGTCCCTGAAGGTGGTAACAGGAAGCACGAAGCCCAAAGTAGCAGGGATTGCCAGCTGTGCCCCAGATGAGGGTTGATGGTAGGAATATATCTCTGCAGGTGAACACCAGAGGAGGTGAGCACTAGGACCCAGGAGTGCTGTGGTAGTTGCAGACTGCACACGGCTGGAAGTAGTTTGTAATGGAGAGTGCAGCTGGCAGGATCAACAGGTAAGTACTGGAAGCAGGTTCTGCAGGCTGGGTACAGCAGGTGGGCACCAAGGCAGATCACAGCAGACAAGGCACAGCCAAAGGCGTAGTCGGGGACAGAAGCAGAGGTCAGTAAGCCAGAGGTCAGCAGATCAGATAGCAGAGTCGTGGTTAGGCAAGCCGGGGTCATACACAGGGCAGATGACAAGAGAAGATCCGTGAACAATCCGAGGTCAGAGCTGGGAGCGAGACAAGAGGAATCCAAGAACAAGCCGGGTTGTCAACAGGTGATCAGAAGCAGCAACAAACACAGGAAGCAGGAAACAGGAAACAGGAAGCTGAAGACCAGTCAGCAATGTTCATGTGCCACAGATATCCTTTTAAAGGCCAGAGGGTGCTGGGATTGGACATCCACTTTGTGGGCCAGCACGCACACGTCTTCGCCCTAGCGGACGTGCGTTTGCAATACGTGCGTGCGTATTCATGCGGCTAGTTCCCTGACAGTGCCCCCCCCTTATGGGCAGCCTCCGGATGCCCAAACGTGACACCTTCTCAGGGTTTCTGTTGAAGAATTCTTGCAGTAACCTGGGGGCATGAATATTTACCTCAGGCTCCCATGAATTTTCCTCAGGTGGATATCCCTTCCACTTAACAAGATACTGAATATGTCTTCCTCGCTTTCTGCAATCCAGTATTGCTTCCACCTCAAATTCAGTTTCCTCGCCAATAGTAATTGGAGGTGGCGGTGGGTTCTCCCTTCCTGGGAAACGATCTGGAACAGCAGGTTTAAGAAGAGACACATGGAAGACTGGGTGAATTTTGTAAGATTGCGGAAGAGAAAGTTCGAAAGCCACAGGATTGATGATTCTTTTAATTCCGAAAGGTCCGATGAACCTTGGTCCCAGCTTACGAGAAGGACAGGGGAGTTTTAGGTTGGCCGTAGACAGCCACACTCTGTCACCAACCTTGAAGGCCGGGTTCTCCCTTCTCTTCTTATCATAATTCCTTTTATAGTCATCCTGGGCCTTTTGTATTGCCTCCTGCAGGGTCTGGTAATTCGTAAAGATGGAGGTTAATCTATCTTGTACTGCGGGCACATCAGTTTCTGGCAGAGAATCTGGAAAAAAGCATGGATGAAAGCCATAGTTAGCCCAGAATGGGGTTTGGTTGGTGGCCGCGTGCACTGAGTTATTGTAGGCAAATTCAGCACAGGGGAGCAGAGATACCCAGTTGTCCTGTGAAAAGGTGGAGAAACACCGAAGATACTGCTCTAAGGTCTGGTTGGTCCTCTCTGTCTGACCATTGCTTTGTGGGTGGTAGGCTGAGGACAAGCAGACATCAATATTTAAAGCTTTGCAAAGGGTTCTCCAGAATTTGGAGGTAAATTGCACACCTCTGTCTGATACAATGCTTTTGGGCAAGCCGTGAAGTCTCACTACTTCTTTAATAAAAGCCTGAGCCGTGTCTGTGGCTGAAGGTGTGCCCACCATAGGCACAAAATGCGACATCTTAGATAATCGATCAATGACTACAAAGATGGATGTGAATCCCTCAGCCGGAGGCAGGTCCACTATAAAGTCCATTGACAACATCTTCCAGGGCAAATCAGGAATTGGTAACGGCCTTAGCAGGCCCCAGGCTCTGGTGTTACTTCCCTTATTACGAAGGCACGTAGTACAGGAGCCAACATAATCCTTACAGTCCTGATTCAGGCCTGGCCACCAAAAAGATCGTTGAATGAGCTCAATGGTCTTGTGTACCCCGAAATGACCCGCTAATTGATGGTCATGACATGCCTTCAGGACTAGGGTCCTTGCTTCTTGTGGAACGAAGATCTTGTTATTTTGCCAGAAAAAATTGTCTTGTTTTTTCAAGGAACAAACTTCAGACTACGGACACTGAGTGGAAGCTTGCTGGATGGCTGATTTTAAATCAGGTTGCAACAACAAAAAGTTTTGTGGTGAAAGGATGGTACTGGAGGAGGCTATTTCAGGGGTCTCTGGAAACATTCGTGAAAGTGCATCGGCCTTGCCGTTTTTTGACCCTGGCCTGTAGGTGATATGAAAATTAAATCGGGAGAAGAACAAAGCCCACCGTGCTTGCCGAGGCCTAAGGCGTTTAGCAGTCCTAAGATATTCCAGATTCTTGTGATCTGTAAATATCATCACTGGATGGGCAGCTCCTTCCAAAAGATATCGCCATTCTTCTAAGGCTGTTTTGATAGCCAGTAGCTCCCGATCACCGACATCATAATTCCTTTCTGCTTGACTCAGCTTCCGAGAAAAAAAAGCTACCGGATGGAGCAAGGCTTTAGGCCCCATACGTTGTGACAAGATTGCCCCAGTGGCGACCTCGGAGGCATCAACCTCCAAGACATAAGGCAGAGCAGGGTCTGGGTGCCGAAGTATTGGAGCGGAGGTGAAAAGAGCTTTCAGTTTATTGAAGGCCGCCTGGGCTTCCTGGGACCACTGAAATCGGGAATGTTGACGTGTGAGCTGGGTAATGGGAGCAATAATGGATGAGAACCCTTTAATAAATCTCCTGTAAAAGTTGGCGAACCCCACAAATCTTTGGATTCCTTTTTTATCCACTGGGGCAGGCCATTCCAGGATGGAAGACACCTTTTGGGGGTCCATAGCGATACCATCAGTGGATATGATCAATCCTAGGAACTGGATGGTTTGTCTCTCAAATTCGCATTTCTCTGCCTTGGCGTAGAGTCCATGTTTCCTGAGGGTAGACAAGACTTTCTTTACGTGCACACGATGCAATTCAAGAGATGCAGAGAAAATGAGAATATCATCAAGATAGACTATAAGGAAGTAATCCAGAAATTCTCTAAAGATGTCATTTACAAGGTGTTGGAAAGTGGCTGGGGCATTGCAAAGTCCAAAAGGCATCACAAGGTATTCAAAATGTCCAAAACGGGTTCGGAAGGCCGTTTTCCACTCGTCGCCTTCTCTAATTCGGACTAAATTGTATGCACCTCGTAGATCCAGTTTAGTGAAAACTCGAGCAGCTCGAAATCGTTGAAACAGTTCTGGTATGAGAGGTAGCAGGTAGCGGTTCTTGACCGTAATTTTATTCAATTCCCTGTAATCTACACAAGGTCTGAGTGTATGATCCTTCTTTTGAACAAAGAAGATTCCTGCTCCTGCAGGGGAAGAGGATGGACGGATAAATCCTTTTTCCAGATTCTCGTTTATGTAGAGTCGTAGAGCCTCCAGCTCTATTTCTGATAATGGAAAAATCCGACCAAAAGGAATTTCTGCACCTGGAAGTAGTTCAATAGGACAGTCATAAGAGCGATGAGGTGGCAACACATCAGCTTTCTTCTTATCGAACACATCCAGGAAGTCATGATAGCTAGTAGGCACATACTGACCGATATCTGAGACTGCCTGAACGGTCAGGCAGCTGGGAGAGTCCAATGGTTCAGGAGCGAAACAATGCTGCTGGCAGTAGGCTGAAGGGAACATGATCTCCCCTTTAGACCAGTCAATCTTGGGATTATGGGCCCTCAACCAGGGAAGGCCGAGTATTACCGGAAACAAGGGGGAGTAGAGGACATCGAAACATAGGAACTCTTGATGTCCAGAGTCAGTAATCGTTAGAATTGGTTCAGTCTCTTGGGTAATGGGCCCCGACTTGGGAATGGTGCCGTCTGCCAGGTGAACAGTAAGACTCAGTGTTTTAGGTCTAAGTGGAATCTGTAATTTCTTAGCTAATGTAAGATCCAGAAAACAACTGCAGGCGCCTGAATCAACAATGGCTCGGAATTTGACTTCCCCTTCTGCCACTTGCAGTGAGACAGGCAAGATGATATGAGCGGGGGAGGATCCAGCGACCGAGGCATATGTGGGACGAGAGGACAGGAACTTACTGGGTCTCACAGGGCAGTTTCGAAGGAAATGTCCCGTACCGCCACAGTATAGACAAAGGTTGGCTTGCCGCCGGCGGATCCTCTCTTCAGGGGTCAGGGAAGGCCGCAACAGGCCGAATTGCATGGGTGTAGTGGTGGTTACTGGAGGTTTGTAAGATTGAGTCCGTTCAAAGCGCCGCTCCCGTAATCGGCAGTCAAGCTGTATAGCCAACTGTATAAGGCGTTCAAGGGTAGTGGGAGCTTCCACCCGGGCCAGTTCATCTTTGAGCGCCTCGGACAGACCAAGCCGGAACTGGTACTTGAGTGCGGCTTCATTCCAGTCTGTATCTGCTGACCATTTGCGGAATTCAACCGTATAGTCCTCTACAGGCCGATTCCCTTGCTGGAGTGTGTGCAGGGCCGCTTCGGCCGAAGCCATTCGCTGGGGGTCATCATACAGCTGTGCCATGGCTTCAAAAAAGGCTGAAACTGAGTCTAGGACTGGGTTACTTTGTTCCATAAGATGATGGGCCCAGGATTGAGGTTCTTCTGTCAGCAAGGAGATGATGAAACCGACTTTGACAGTTTCAAGGGAGAAAGTCCGTGGCTGCAGAGCTAGGTATAACTGACAAGCATTTTTAAACGCTCTGAATTTTCTTCGGTCCCCGGAGAAACGTTCGGGTATGGGGACCCTTGGTTCAGGTGGAGGTACCACTACTGTGGGTATGACAGCGGTGCGTTCAAAAACAGCAGAGGCTGGAGCAGAGACCTCATGTGCGGTATTCTGGCAAGCAGAAAAGGACGTAGAGGGTATGCTGTGCAGGCGACCTTCTAGTTGCATATAGCCTTCTTGTAAATTCTGTACGGCTTGTGTGAGGGCTGTAACTTGTTGGCACAAAGCCTCTAGCGGAGACGCACCTCTGTCGGCTTCAGACATTTTATGGCTGACTGGTACTGTCACGTACCTGGTCCTGAAGCCGAAATGCCGAGAGGGCTCTCCTTGCGGCTGAGTGCTTGGTGTCCCTGAAGGTGGTAACAGGAAGCACGAAGCCCAAAGTAGCAGGGATTGCCAGCTGTGCCCCAGATGAGGGTTGATGGTAGGAATATATCTCTGCAGGTGAACACCAGAGGAGGTGAGCACTAGGACCCAGGAGTGCTGTGGTAGTTGCAGACTGCACACGGCTGGAAGTAGTTTGTAATGGAGAGTGCAGCTGGCAGGATCAACAGGTAAGTACTGGAAGCAGGTTCTGCAGGCTGGGTACAGCAGGTGGGCACCAAGGCAGATCACAGCAGACAAGGCACAGCCAAAGGCGTAGTCGGGGACAGAAGCAGAGGTCAGTAAGCCAGAGGTCAGCAGATCAGATAGCAGAGTCGTGGTTAGGCAAGCCGGGGTCATACACAGGGCAGATGACAAGAGAAGATCCGTGAACAATCCGAGGTCAGAGCTGGGAGCGAGACAAGAGGAATCCAAGAACAAGCCGGGTTGTCAACAGGTGATCAGAAGCAGCAACAAACACAGGAAGCAGGAAACAGGAAACAGGAAGCTGAAGACCAGTCAGCAATGTTCATGTGCCACAGATATCCTTTTAAAGGCCAGAGGGTGCTGGGATTGGACATCCACTTTGTGGGCCAGCACGCACACGTCTTCGCCCTAGCGGACGTGCGTTTGCAATACGTGCGTGCGTATTCATGCGGCTAGTTCCCTGACACAAGCATTTCTCACATTAGGATTTTGTTTGCGCATTTAAGTTTAAACCCAAAACAATTTTCGAGATATTCGTTTAGGATCGGTGCAGCACCTCCAAACGGGGTTCCTTCACACATTATCAAATATACTGGATACTGGAATTCCTCCTGTTACAGTCGATACATACCAGAACCCCACGCTGAAGTCTTTAGGGCATTTGCTACTTTTCTTGATCAAGTTGATCATGTTATCCTGTCATTAAAGCATTTTCTCTCATACCTACTCTTGTGTTTTTTTGCCCTCTTTTAGGTATACTGATCACACGACTTTAGCACACCTCAGGTTGTGGTAGTTACGGATATCGCATATCTAGTTGAAAACTCAGACTACAAATGTATTTTGTTGGGATTTTATGTGATAGATCAACACAAAATGACACATAATTGTGAAGAGGAAGGAAAATGATAAATGGTTTTCAAAATGTTTTTAGAAATAAATATCTGAAAAGTGTTACGTGTCTCCTTTACTCTGATACCCCTAACTAAAATCCTAATTGCCTTCAGAAGTCACCTAATTAGTATTAGAGACCACCTGTGTGTAATTTAATCTCAATATAAATACAGCTGTTCTGAGAAGCCCTCAGAGGATTGTTAGAGAACCTTAGTGAAAAAACAGCATCATGAAGGTAAAGGAACACATCAGACAGGTCAGTGATAAAGTTGTTGAAAAGTTTAAAGCAGGGTTAAGTTATAAAAAATATCCCAAGCTTTGAACATCTCACGAGCACTGTTCAATCAATCATCCGAAAAAGGAAAGAGTATAGCACAACTGCAAACCTACCAAAACACGGCTATTCATCTAAACTGACAGTCTGGGCAAAGAGATAATTAATCAGAGAAGCAGCCAAGAGGCCAATGGTAACTCTGGAGGAGTTGCAGAGATCCATAGCTCAGGTGGGAAAATCTGTCCACAGGACAACTATTAGTCGTGTACTCCACAAATCTAGCCTTTATAGAAGAGTCAATGTTGAAAGAAACCCATAAGAAGTCCGGTTTGCAAGTGGAGGGGAGACACCAAACATGTGGAAAAAGGTGCTTTGCTCAGATGAGACCAAAATTGAACTTTGTGGCCTAAAAGCAAAATGCTATGTGTGGCGGAAAACTAACACTGCAATTCACCCTGAACACACCATCACGGCCGTAAAACACGGTGGTGGTAGCATCATGTTATGGGGATGATTTTCTTCAATAGGGACAGAGAAGCTGGTGAGAGTTGATGGGAAGATGGATGGAGCCAAATACAGGCCAATCTTAGAAGAAAACCTGCTAGAGTCTGCAAAAGACTTGAGACTGGGGCAGAGGTTCACCTTCCAGCAGGACAACGACCCTAAACTGATGCAATGGTTTAGATCAGAGATCCTCAAACTACGGCCCTCCAGCTGTTGTGGAACTACACATCCCATGAGGAATTGTAAAACTCTGACATTCACAGACATGACTAGGCATGATGGGACTTGTAGTTCCTCAACAACTGGAGGGCCATAGTTTGAAGACCCCTGGTTTAGATGGAAGCATATTCATGTGTTAGAATTAGAGTTGAGCGAACACCTGGATGTCCGGGTTCGGCGGGTTTGGCCGAACTTGAAAAAAAAGTCTGGGTTCGTGACCCGAACTTAACCCGAACTTCAACCCGATCCCGAACCCCATTGAAGTCAATGGTGACCCGAAATTTTGAGCACTAAAATGGCTCTAAAAAAAACATGGAAAGGGCTAGAGGGCTGCAAATGGCAGCAAAATCTTCTTAAGAGCATGGCAAGTGCTCTGCAAACAAATGTGAATAGGGAAATAACTTAAAATAACATAAAAAACATAAAAATAAAAAAGAATCATCTTGATCTAGCAGGACGAGGCTCATATGGAGTAGAAGGTTGAGGTGGCAGTGGATGTGGTGGTGTAGGTGGAAGCGGCGATTGAGGAGGACGAGGTAGCCAACACTGGTTTTTGTTTTTAATTTTATTTCTTTTTAAATTAGGGTACACCCCAAAAGAGTGAGAAAGATCCAAAATACAACAATGGCTGGGTGGGATCCATGCCTGGTTCATTTTAATGAACGTGAGCTTGTCCAAATTGGCTCTGGACAGGTGGCTGTGCTTGTCTGTGATAACGCCCCCAGCCGTGCTAAATACACGTTTAGGTAATACACTGGCTGCAAGGCAGGCCAGCACCTCCAAGGCGTAAAGGGCAACCTCAGGCCATGTGCCCAATTTGGAGACCCAGAAGTTGAAGGGGGCAGACCCGTCATTGAGTACGTGTATAGTACGTAAGGAACGGAAAGGAACTGTATATGGTATATGGTAAGGAACGGTGATGGCGGTCGGGGGGCTTTTTTCCCCCTTCTGGGTTGAGTCTGGCCTTGGAAAAGGTATGTGCCCCTGGTTGTGGGCCGGGCTCTCCCAAAGCTGTCTAAGTTCTGAGGCCTTCTGGTAGGGACAGGGCTGCACTGGTCTTGCCAGGGACCGGGATTCTGAAAAGCCTGTGGTGTATGTGCCCCTGGGGTGGCAGTCCAGGGGTGCCATAATTCACGGTGGATGGCAACACTATGAGTATGGCACCAAGGACACTGCACTTCCTACACAAGTTTTTCACACCTGCCTCTAGGGCCGGGCCTTTTGGTCAGGAGTCAGGACCAGAGGAATTTTTTATTCCTGGCCGAAGGGCCTGCCATAGTATTGCAATGTGGCACTAACCGTGCACTTCTTCTTCACTATCTCTTTCCCCACTTTTATGTGTTGTGTGTCTCACGTTTTGTGTTTTTTATTGTGGCGGTACACTTTATTTTGCACAGTGTGATTAGTAGAGTGTAGGTCCTTGGGCCTGTCCCTGAAAGTCTTGGGAGGGAGTGGATATGGCCTTCTGGCTTGGTTCGCCCTCTCTCATGGGGTCTCTCTTCAGGAGAGCCCCACCTAGTACTTGGGGTGGTCTGTTTCAGCAGACCTCCTAAAGAACTGGGCTGCCTGGTTTCGGTCAGATTAGCCAGTGTAAGTACCCCAGTCCCTGTCAGGAGCCTTGCGCTTTTTGTGTTTCACTTATTTGGTGTGCGCTTTTTTATGCACCCACCGGGTAATAGTCTGCACCACGGGCTTAAAAAAAAAAAAAAACAGCTGGTGGTCCTGGTTGTTGTGGCATGCCGACAAAGCTTTTCCACATTTCATACATGCTAACTCTACCTTCTGAGGTGCTGGCGGTGCCCTGGCCGCAATATATGCAGACTAGGCCAGATTTTATTTTTTTTTCCCTAAATGGGTTTTTATCGAAAAGCGGAAAAGAACAACAGTATCCAATGGGTGTATCTCACAGTAAGATATGCAGACTAGACCGCAGTTTTTTTTCCCCTTAATGGGTTTTTATTGAAAAGCGGAATAGAACAACAGTATCCAATGGGTGTATCTCACAGTAAAATATGTAGACTAGGCCGCAATTAAATGTTTTTCCCCTAAATGGGTGTTTATTGAATAGCGGAATAGAACAACAGTATCCAAAGGGTGTATCTCACAGTAACGTATGAATGAAATTTTTTTATTTTTCCCTTAAATTGGTGATTTTTGAATAGCAGATTAGAACAGCAGTGTCTAAACACTGTATGTCACAGTAAAATATGAAGGAAAAAAGTTTTTTTTTTTTTAACCCAGATTAAGCAGACACATATGCATTGAGCTTGCATTACATGGCTGCTACATGCCGCACGCATAACAAGTTGGATACTGTTGTTGTTCTATTCCGCTATTGAATAAAAAAACCCCATTTGAATGAAAAACTGAAAAATATTTTTTTCCCCTTAAATTGTTGATTTTTGAATAGCAGATTAGAACATCAGTGTCTAAACACTGTATGTCACAGTAAAATATAAAGGAAAAAAGTTTTTTTTTTTTTTAAATCCAGATTAAGCAGACACATATGCACTGAGCTTGCATTACATGGCTGCTACATGCCGCACGCCGCACGCCGTCCACCTAAGAGACTGATAAAAGTTTTTTTTTTCTCCCTCCTCCTCACTGGGCTCAGGTCCGGGAAAAAAGATTGTGCACTGCACCCCAACACAATAAAATCAATGTAGATCGCTGTCTGATTGAGGAAGATCCTCCTATTCTTTCCCTGAAAGCAATCTCCAGCCTGCCCCTACAATAATCTCCTATCTCTCCCTCATATCAGCAGCAGCAGGAACCTGACCCTACAGTAGTTAGAGCAGAGTGACATGCGGTGCTACGTGACTCCAGCTTATATAGAGGCTGGGTCACATGCTGCGCTGGCAAATCACAGCCATGCCTTTAGTAGGCATGGCTGTGATGGCTTCTAAGGGCACACTAGTTAAACGCTTGTTGATTGGCTGCCCTGCAGCAGTTAAAACAGGGCCATTAAATCTGCACCAAAACATTAAAACCGCGCCAAAACATGAAATAAAATTACTGAACAACTGACTGTATCCCGAACATACAGTAAAATGTTCGGGTCCGTGTCTGGGTACCGAACACCCAAAAGTCAGGTACGATCCCGAACAATACAGTCCATGTTCGCTCAACCCTAGTTAGAATGGTCCAGTCCTAAATCCAATTGAGAATCTGTGGCAGGACTTAAAAATTGCTGTTCACAGATGCTCTCCATCCAATCTGACAGAGCTTGAGCTATTTTGCAAAGAAGAATGGGCAAACATTTCTAGATGTACAAAGCTGGTAGAGGCATAGATTTTTTATTTTTTATTTTTATATTTGATATGTTTTATAGCAGAAAGAAAAATATAGATACAGTATTATTTTTCAAAATGGTCTGTTATTTTTTGTTTATAACGCAAAAAATAAAAATGCAGTGGTGATCAAATACCACCAAAATAAAGCTCTATTTGTGGGCAAAAAATTTACAAATTTTATTTGGGCACAGCATTGCATGACCACACAATTGTCAGTTAAAGTAAGGCAGTGCTGTATTGGTAAAAATGGCCAGGGTCATGCAGGGGGGTAAATCTTCTGGAGGTCAAGTGGTTAATACAGACGACAAAAAAAAAATACAATACAATTTTGCTTCCTTGGTTGCCAAGTTCAACATAGAGGAATCCTGTAACGGAAGTGTAGGTGGGACAGAACGCACATGGAGAGCAGGAGTGCTGACAAAGCATTTTATTGAATGGTAGCGGGTAGGCTCACAAAGAAGGGGGCCAAAACAAAGGTGCCCAGGGTCAGACCCAACGTGAGTAGGACAGAGTTCCAGATAACAGGGATAGTCTGTAATAGGGGCTCCCGATAGAATGGGCAAAGTCCTGACCAGCGAGGGATTGGGTCACACACGGATCAGGGCAAACAATGAAGTGACAAAGTCCAGGCAGAGTTCTGGTAGGCCCAGTGTTAATCCACTCACCAGCAGGCAGGTACAGGATAAATCCAAAATCCAGGTTGTAGGAAGGGACAGGGTAAATGCAAAACCCAGGTTGTAGGAAGGGACAGGGTAAATCCAAAATCCAAGTTGGCAGGCAGGTTTGAAGAGGCCCGCAGGAACCAAAAGGGGAGTCTGTATTGTCCGGCCACAGCCCAGGGACACACAGTCTTACCAAGAGCAGAGATGAACAACACAGGAGGGACTCTCACGCAGCTAAATATCTTAGGACTTGTGTCCCAGCAGGTGGCCAGGCAACTCCCAGCCTGGCGTCCAGTTGCCCCAGCAACCAGCCCCGCCCCCCTCTACTCAAGCCCACACAAGGAATGTGTTCATTGTCCACAGTGAGCATGAAGGCGGAGAAGCAGACTTCCAGGCACCTGGCTGGGGAGGGGAGGACAGCACAAGGGGGGGGGGGGGGCAGGCAATGGAGTGAGCAGCCAAGGGGGAGGGAAGAATCCCATACTGAGGAAGATGGCAAAGTACTGGGGGTGCAGAAAAGAGGAAAAGAAGGAGGGAGAAGTAGGGCTCATGACACTTCCCTTTTGTGGAACTTTAAAAACATTACAGGTATATACAACCAAAAATGTAAAAAATAATAAATAAGACAGAAGGAAACTGAAATGTGGAATATTCTTTAGTTTTCTCCAACAGTGCAAATTCCCAAATACAGCGGAAAGCAAATTTTTCATACAGCTGTTGGCTCTCAGCCAGGTGAGTGCTCCTACAGTGAAATAATAGCCACAAAGAGAGAGTGGCCAGAGGTCCACTTTTCTAACCATTCTCATATCTGTTTAGTTTTGGAGCATTGCATTTATTTCCTAGTTAAACCATGGTTAGTTAAACCATTCACTTCACTTACAGGGCTAATACAAACAAAAAAAACTCACATGCCTCTTCAAATGCATATGTATGTCAGAGCAAAATTACTTATTCATTTTATTTTTATAAGGTATGGAAGATCATAAACTTTTTGGGATTACATTGAAAATGTAAATCATTTGACAAGATGAAAGCCCTTTCAAGCTAATAGGGGACTCTACATCTAGCTAAAACTATTAAAGAAAGTTTTGGCTAATTGTCAAAAGCAGGAGTGCATTCTCATCACATGAATATTCCCTTTAATTAACATAGTGTTTTTTTAAGTACACTAGTCATGAGAGAATCTCAGGAACTGCTATTGCTGACGTTCTTTTAAAAATGTATGCTTTTTGGCTGTGTCTAGCTTTAATACTTTTTAAATATCGGATCTGGAACAATCGTGCTGTAAATGAGTGACTGAAGAGTGTCAGAGTTAGGGTTGAGCGAACCCGGACTGTATTGTTCGTGTTCGTACCGGACTTTTGGGTATTTGGTACCCAGACCCGAACCCGGACATTTCACTGTATGTTCGGTTACTGTCCGTTGTTCGGTAACGTTATTTTAATATTTTGGTGCTGTTTTAATGGTGAGCTTTCAACAGGTGCACGGCAGCCAATCAGCAAGCGTTTAACTAGTGTGCCCTAGAAGCCATCACAGCCATGTCTACTAATGGCATGGCTGTTATAGGCCAGTGCAGCATGTGACCCAGACTCTATATAAGCTGGAGTCACACAGTGCCGCGCATCACTCTGCTAATACTACTGTAGAGAGAGGATCCTGACTGCTGCTACTGAGGGAGAGATAGGACTTTACTATAGGGCGAGGCTGGAGAGATTGCTTGTAGAGAAAGCATAGGAGGAACAATCTGCTTTATTATACAGCGATCTACATTGATTTGATTTTGTGGGGTGCAGTGAACGATTTTTTTTTTGCCCGGAGGGAGAGAGGAGTTTACTGTAGGGCCAGGCTGGAGAGATTGCTTGTAGGGAAAGCATAGATAGGAACAATCTGCTTTAATCAGACAGCGATCTACATTGATTGTATTGTGTGGGGGTGCAGTGAACGATCTTTATGCCCTGACCTGAGCCAAGTGAGGAGGAGAAGGGAGAAACAAAAAAATGTTATCAGTCTGTTAGGCGTGCGGTGCTGCACAATTCATGCATCCTCAGTGCATATGTGTGTGCTTAATCTGCATTTAAAAAAGAAAAAACATTTTTTCCTTCATATTTAACTTTAAAGACCGTATGTCTGACAGACATTGCTTTTCTAACCTGCTCTTCAAAAAGCACCAATGTGAGGGCCGTGGCGACCGCCGAGGAACATGGCCGCATAAGCTCTAAACTCCGCTCCACTCAGGCACACATCGACTACCACCGAGCTTCCTGGTCCCGCTAACAGCATCGCCACATGCCGCCAGACATCCCCCACAACCTGCTGGCCCTGGCTATGCGGAGACGCCGCCACGATCCTCCGCAGATCAAGAAACTTTCCACTTTCTTCTCCCCAATGCAGCGTGGGAGCTGCCAAGATGGCGCCGCGGCCGGACCTCCGCATCCACCTCCGAACGCTCCGCAGCATCCATCCACGGACGGACCGGTTCGGGAGCAGAAGCACCAACACTCCCAGGCAAGTTTCATGCCATCCTCTTCCTCCCCCTCTTCCGAGCCATCTTCCCCACCTCCAGGAGACCGGTCAAATCTAGGCCGCGGATCGTTCCTCCCCTCCATGAGGCCTACTCACTCCCTATGGACACTATTGCGGCCCCCTCGCCTGATCCCTTTTTGAACTTTACTCCATCTGATCAGCCTCTGTCAGTGACCCTCATGCTAGACATGCTGCGGACCCTGCGCTCATCCATCCAACATGACATGCAATCCTGCATCAGGGAATGCAAGGCAGACATTTCTCACCTGGGGGAAAGGGTTAATCAAGTGGAAAATCAAATGGGGGATTTCACCTCTTCATTTGACTCCCTAGTGGACTCCCACTCCTCTCATCATGATATCATATCTTCAATGCAAGCTAAAATCGCAGACCTAGAAGACAGGTCCCGCAGGAATAATCTTAAAATCCGTGGAGTCCCTGAATCCATCCTGCCACATCAACTGCCACACTACGCCAAAGACTTGTTTCTTGCTGTCCTCCCATCCCTCTCCTCTGCGGATCTTATGATTGATCGGATCCATAGGGTCCCCAAGCCCTCTTTCCTACCCACTGAAACCCCCCGTGATGTACTGCTAAACGTTCATTTTTTTCAAGTGAAGGAACACCTTCTTGCAGCTTTCCGCTATCGCACGGATTTACCCCCCCCCCCCAAGCTGCCAACCTGCAAGTGCTACCGCAACTTATCCTCCATCACGAAGGCCTTGCGAAACCACCAACTTGTCTACCGTTGGAAATACCCGGCCAAACTGGAGATCACGCGCGATGGCTCAAAACATCACATCTCCTCCCTGGAAGAGGGCATTCGCCTTCTCAGATCCTGGAATATCCTGCCGGAGGAGCAGGTTCAACATGGCAAGTCTGCTCCAGAACAAAGGAACCAGGAATGCTCTCATTTTTTCACCTCCGACATGATCCCTGAGTGTGCCGCAGGTACTCGATGATGTACCCGTTGCCCCCCGCTACCGGCAGTGTTAACTGCTCTGGCCTCCCCAAGGCCGTTTTTTTACCTTTTTTGTTTTTTTTTAGTTTGTACGGCTCCCCCTTTCATGGTCACTATGGCTCCTGTATTCCCCTTCCTCCACATCCTTCTTATCAAGCTCTTGGTACCACCCATGTCTCTGCTGACTGTCTGTTGACTCTCTGCTTTGCAATGTGGCCTGAATCGCTGCCTTTTCTTCATCGACCTTGGACTTAGGCTCTATCCATACCCGGTTGGACCCTCACCCGATGCACTACTGCTCCGCTGGACTCTGGGCTGGCTGCCTCTGTCCCCTTCCCACCAGGGTCAGGGTCTGCACCTCCTCTTGATGCCTTAATATGGGGGTTAAGATAGTTTCTGTTAATGCCCGGGGCCTTAATCACCCGGCGAAAAGAAGATCCCTCTGGCAGGAAGCCCTTCAACTGAATGCAGATGTCCTCACAACCCAGGAAACACACTTCAACGTACATGCTTCCCCGAACTGTTCCCATCCAGCTTTCCCTCACACCTTCCACGCCTCTGCCGAGGAGAAGAAGAGAGGTGTCCTCATAGCAATAAGGGAATCTGTTACATTTGCCCTCAGAGACTCTGTGCCTGATCCCAACGGTCGGTATCTAATCTTAAAATGTGATGTGAATAATATGCCTCTCACGTTAGTGTCTGTTTACGCACCTAATGTGCGTCAAGAGAAGTTTCTCCGCACTCTGTTGAAAAAGTTTTCCCTCTCCAAGTATGGTAATTTGGTAGTGTGTGGCGACCTTAATGCCCCTGTTAACCCAGACCTCGACACATCCTCGTCTCACAGCCGGAGACCCCCTGCTCTGGCGGACCTGCTTGAGTCCTAGGATCTGTTCGACGCCTGGCGCTGTCTGAACTCCACAGGTAGATCTTATACCTATTATTCCTCTAGTCATAATTCCTACTCCCGCTTAGATTACTTTCTGGTGGACAAGTTTCTACTCCAAAGAGTTTCCCAGTCTTCCATCCATAGTATCGTGTGGTCAGATCATGCCCCGATATCCCTCCTACTGGAGGATGGCATTTCCTCCTCCCCAGCAAAGGTGTGGAGGTGTAATGCCTCCCTCTTCTAGAACCCTACCACCCACACCACGATCTCCCAACATCTACAACAGTTCTTCGCCCTGAACTCCCCCTCTGATACCAACCCCTTCACTAACTGGTGCGCTCACAAGGCCTTCATCCGAGGCATACTCCTTAAACTAAACTCCCAACTTAGGAAGTCCTTCCGCTCCAAGCTAGACTCCCTCCTTAATGACATTCGGACCCTCGATGTGCAGATTCAGAATCAATCCTCCCCCTCCCCTACCTTGGCCGATAAAATTGCTAACCTACGCCATTCCCTTAACACTTAACTTCACAACATGACCACTACATGAGCACGTTGAAACTTAACTATTATGCCAACAACAACAAGGCGGGCAAGCTCCTTGCAAACCGCCTCAAAGCCCGCAAACGCAAAACCAAGATCTCTTCTCTCACCCACCCACACACCCACACTCTCCTTACTAATCCTCAAGCCATAGCTGATGCGTTTGCGGACTACTATTCCTCCCTGTATAACCTAGAGTCCTGCCCTTCTACTCCACAACCTACGGATCCCAATATAGCAGACTTTCTATCCAAATTGAACCTTCCCTCCCTGTCCTCTGCCCAATTAGAATCTCTCAATCAACCTTTCACAGAAGAGGAGATTTCGAAAGTGGTCCGCTCCTTGCCCCTCGGCAAGTCACCGGGCCCTGATGGTCTCTCCTCAGAGTACTTCAAATCTTTCCTCCCCACTTTGTCCCCCCACCTCCTCTTATCTTTCCAAACTGCAGTCACCGGCGGCTCCTTCCCCAAGGAAATGCTGATGGCCCATGTGGTCACCATTCCTAAACCCGGAAAATCCCCGGACACCCCTTCCAATTTCCGCCCTATATCCCTTCTAAATGTGGATGTAAAAATCTACGCCAAGCTTTTGGCCTTCAGACTTCAGACCGTTCTCCCCTCATTGATCACCTCGGATCAGTTAGGCTTCATGTTAGGCCGACAACCATCGGACGCTACCCGCTGAATGCTGAATCTCATCCACCACGCAGGGGCTAGTCGGACGCCTTCTTCTTCTGTCTATAGATGCGGAGAAGGCGTTTGACAGGGTCCACTGGGGTTACCTCAAGGCCACTCTGCTAAAAATTTGGGTTTCGGGACCGATCCTCTCTTCGATCCTGGCGCTCTACTCATGTCCCTCAGCTAAAGTGCTCACAAATGGCATGCTCTCGAAAATCTTCCCTATCACAAATGGTACCCCTCAGAGATGCCCCCTATCGTCATCCATATTCAATTTGGCCATAGAACCGCTGGCCAAAGCAATCCGCTCCCACCCGCATATTACTGGGCTCAAAATCAATCGACGGTCCCACACCATCAACCTCTTCGCAGACGACATAATTCTCTCTCTCACAAACCCTACGATATCCCTCCCCTTCGCCCACGAACTCCTTCAAAAATTTAGTACTATCTCCTTTTATAAGGTGAATTTTACTAAATCCATAATTCTTGACCTTGGAGTCAGTGCCCAAGCTAAATCACACCTCGCCACCTCACTCCCCTACATTTGGACCAGTCAAAGCATACCGTACTTGGGAATTTCCCTTGCCCCATCAGTATCCCAAATGTCCTCCTTGAATTTGAGTGCCCTGCTGTCCCAGCTCAAGAAGGATGTTGATTCCTTGGCCAAACACGAGATTTCTTGGGTAGGCAGAGTGGCCTCCTTTAAAATGCTCCTGTTACCCAAAATCCTCTACCTTTTCCGCACCCTCCCGATCCCCTTTTCTGTCCTTCAACTTAATAAGCTATCCACTTGCATGAGACGCTTCTTGTGGCAGGGAAAGAGGGCCAGATGCGCTACGAGGTGCCTTACTCTACACAGGAGAGCAGGGGGTCTCGGCCTGCCGGATATCGGTGATTATTACATGGCCTCTGTTCTTGCCCAAGTGCCACATTTGTTTGCGGGACAAAGAGACTCTTGCTGGACTTCTCTAGAGGCCGCCTGCTCCTCCACCCCCGATCTTTCCCTCCTGCTCTTGGCAGACTCATGGATCCCATTTAACTTCTCCAACCTAACCCCCCCCCACGAAGACTTCCATTCTGGCATGGAGAACACTCCTCTCCCACTCCCATCAAAACCCTAACACCACGAAGGTTAGACTCCCTCTTCTAACTTTAGAGGTCCTAATCTCCCACCTCTCCCTCAGACACTTCACCGAAGTGGACATCCTCTGGGCCAATCAACTATACCATGGCACACACCTGCTCACTTTTGATCTGCTCTCTGCTACACATGACATTCCGGTTAAGGCCCAATTCTCTTATACTCGCATAATGTCCTTTTTACTCAAGCACCCACCATCAACCTTGCATGTTGACTTCCAAGCATGGAACCACTTTACCAAGCCTAACACACACACCAGAGGCATATCCCTCTTTTACTCACTACTCCACCGGAAGTCCCAGTTACGTAAAACTCCCCAGATGCTCACCTGGGAAACCGACCTAGCTAAGGATTTTTTCCCCACCCAATGGTCTCGCTCACTGGCGTGCGCGTACTCTTCCTCCCACTGTAATAACCATTGGGAGACGTTCCAGAAGCTGCTGACTAGATGGTATAGGACCCCTCAACTGGACCCCTCAACTGCTTGCCAAATTTTACCTCTCCCTATCTCCGCTTTGCTGGAGAGAGTGTGGACAAAAGGGGACCATCCTTCATCTCTTCTGGTCTTGTAAATCGCTCACCAGCTACTGGAAACAGATATTTGCTATACTCTCCCAGATTACTGGCACAGTTTTAACCCCTGACCCCGCTCTAGCCTTACTACTTTTGGGCATAGACACCTTTCCACAAGCATTACGCACATTGACCGCACACGTTTTACTGGCCTCTACCTTGGCTATAGAGAGGCATTGGCGCACCCTTTCCCCCCCTAACCCTTCTGAGGTGGTCGCTCAGGTCCAATTAAATCATCACTATGAACGTCTCTTGGCCCTGAGGGCTACCTCCTACAAATCCTTTGAATCCAACTGGGACCCGTGGCGGAAGTGTTACGAGGGTTCGACCTTCCAGCCGCTTCCCCCTAGGGTCTCTCCACACAGTCCAGGCGCCAGCCCCCTCAGGACTTCACCACCATCTAATTCGCAAGCAGAGAACACCTCCTCCAGTTCTTCCCTCTCATCTCCCCTTCCTATTCCTCAGACAGGCACATCGGGCTAACCCGCCCGTTCCCTCTTTAGAGGTACTAACGCTGTTTTATGACTGTTGATGACTCATAACTTTCCTCCTTTGATGATGTCTTGTATGCCATGACCATTTTGCACATGTTTGCAACCTTGTTGTTTGTGTTTTTCTTTTGACTATGCCTGTTTGCCATAATGGCTGTTGGCTCCACGGCTGCGTCCGGGAGCTTCGTTCATTCTACCTTGTTTTTATTTGAAACTCTAATAAAAATTATTTGAACTAAAAAGCACCAATGTCAGGGGAAAATAATTATTTTACAGTATTTAGGGTAAAAAAATAATTTTTCAGTTTTTCATTCAAATGGGTTATTTTTTTTTATTCAATCCCCCCCCCCCTTCTTTCTCCCTTCCCCTCTTCAGTCATACTTCCGCACAGAAATCGGGGAATATTACATATATCCCTAACAGAGATTGCTATTTCGAAACCAAAAATATGGGGATGGGGGGCCGGATTTAAAGAAACTGCAGCTTCAAACATCTATGACGTGTTTCAGTTTCGCCGCGTTCAAATCAATTAACTGGCGCTGCGGCGAATTGGCTAGTGAAACAGCAATAATGAATTCCGCCGTCAGCGGGATTCACTTACGATCGCGGTTGTCTTCGTGCTTATAGCAGTTTCACATAGCGATGTGGGCTAGTGGATTAGTGCACACATCACACGTCTGTAATTCATCTCCCTCTGCTGTAGGTTCGAGGCTTACCATCTCCACCTACTTTTTTTATTTTCTTTGTTTGTTTATATTGCTAAAATGTAACGGATTACATCATATATATTGCTAAATAATGTTACACTCAGAAGCGCTTGCAAGCTTACACCATTTTAAGTGTTTTTTTGATCTTGTCTGTGTGTCGAATCGATCTTATGATTGAAAGTACCAAAGGCAAGTGACCAAACCCCTACCCTACTTCAGGGCAAGATGAAACCTCACAATTTTACCATGGTCTTCTTCCCACATTCCATACAATGTTTAGTTCTTTAGCTATATGTGCTTTTTAGCCTTAACACACTCCTTTTTTTCCACCATACAGCTTTATTCTGCCCAATAGCTAAGTGCTTTGCAACTTCACTGCAGTTAACAACGTCATGGGTTCAAATCACATCACTACACTTGGGATCTCTTTTCACTCTCATTTTTTTTAACAGTTTTTTTTAACTATCTTGAATTTGGGGGGGGGGGGGTGTCCTACCCAAATTTCAAGCACATTAATGGAAACAACGCAATTTTGATTTTATGAGTGTGGTCCTAGTTTTATCGAGATGCAATTCTTTACATATTTACCATGGTTCTTACAATTTCTTGACCAATAAACATAGGTGTCTGATATTGGACTCTCTCCATATTTCAACAACACAGACCCTCATAGTCCAACACTACATTTGCCTCACACCTCAACACAACACTGTCACATCCCTACTCTACATTACAACCCCTCACATCACCAGTACAAGCAGCATGCAAAGTGCAAAACTCCGGCCTTGGCAGCTTAATGGGCCATACACTAACAATTTGTCTAGACTTTTTCCTGTAGACTTAACCAAACCATATAATATAAGCTCAAACCTCAACACTTTCAATTTGGATGCAATCAGGCAGGCCCTTGCACTACATAGAAAATGTCAATCTGAAGGATAAAGTTTTCTCTAAATCTTACAGTGTGGATGGCCCTTTTGTCTGTAGGCACCCACACAAAACAAAAAAACACATGTTCAATTCTAAAGTCTTTATTTATTTGAGAATGACAGCAGAAGGAGGGATGCAGCAAAATAATATTGTCACTCTCCAGTCCGTGTGCCTTTACAGCGCCAGACCACGATCTTTGCTCCATGGCTACGTGATTCTGATGTCTTCCACAACTTCAGGCAGAGTTCAGAATCCATTCTGCACCTCTACCAGCTCATAGGGGACAGGCATGGCAAGGTTGCTGGTCAGCTTCCAAGCCACTTTCGAAGTTCCAGGGTGTTCATGTTGGTCATTGGCCATGTGCCTTACCAAATATCCACTGACCACAAAAGAAGATGAGTGGAGTCCATCAAGGTGGGTTTCTACCACCTACACCCGCAAGCAGTACCACTCCTGGAAAAATAAAACAAAGGATAAGACATTTCATTATGAAAATCACATCTTAATGCCTGTTTGCTTCATTCTGAACTTCATTTAATTTCGACATCACGAGTGAAATAACACATTTTATGCCAACTTACACAAACCAGAAATCATTAATGTAAACATTTGAATACACACCTGTGACGCCAGACAGCCCATCACCACAGGCTTCCCATGGTACGTGCCATGATTCCAAGATGTTGATGTTCTGGAAAATTACAACACCATAAGATACCAAGCAGCCGTTCATGTTATCAATAACTACACAGGTGGCATAGACACAAATAAACACCTGCCAGCTCTTCTCAGCCCTTTACACTATTCACAATACCAACATGTTTATGGTTAGAGGTGCATGTTTTTGCTCAAGTAACACAATTTTACCAATGTTGACTACACTTTATCTACAATGGCAAGTGTCATTGGCAGATGATAATGACCCTCTGTCTCCCTGTGAGTGGCACCTCTGCTAACTAGCTAATTAATACACATGCCCTATCTTGACCGGTTACAGTACTTACATGTAAAGTGGCTAGCAACCAGGGTATTCCGGGTGGCCATACCGGCAGCGGTGCTCCGCCGCCTGGGGGCCGCTGGCTGACGGACCTCTGGCTCCCTCTCCTCCGTCAGCTCCCAAGATTCATCCCGGGCAACGCACATGTTGTGCAACACGCAGCACGCCAGGATGATCTTGGAAGCCTTTGTAGGAGAGTACAGGAGTTCACCCCCAGGCCGGGCCAAGCAGAGAAACCGGGATTTTGAGAAGACCTATGGTCAACTCAATGATACTTCGGCTTCTCCGCAAGGCCCTGTTGTAATTCCTCTCTGCTGGGCCCTGGGGGTACCTGATTGGAGCCATCAGCCACGTCAGCTGCGGGTAACCAGCATCCCCTGAAAAATAAGAAAAATATACATTAGTTCTTCCTATCATGTGACTTTAGATGACTCCTCAAAATGGGAGACAATTAGGCATTTTACTAAACAACCTGCTCGTCTGTTTGCAAAAACTCATATGAAACATCTCAACTCTGTCTAACTGCCTAAATCACTAATACAAATGGGAAAAAGGACACACAAAGTGGTGGGTTTCTCTTGCAAGTTCCAACTTGGCCCCTATTTTGTTCCTATTACATTAGCCTAGGTCTTACTTCTGGAATATATCTGCAACTAGAGTGAGGAAACCAATATTGACTCACTTATGCAAAGTACTTTGGGGATATGGCAATACCATTGGAATAATTTGTAGGTTTTCTTTGGGTGGCTAGAGGACACCATTTACACATTGGTTAACCACCTTCATTGGACTCAAAGACAACTTTGCAAATCTTTCTTTTGTGAGCTGCTAAGCTGCTGATCTGGTTGTGTGTGAACAGCCTGACAACTCCTAACACATCCATTTTAGGTAGGCTTTGCTTAAATCAGGGTGTACACCGATGTAGCTTATTCCTATGTCTATGTAATTTTACAGTTTATGTTGTTAAGACAAAATACTTTACCAATAAGCCACCCTTGGGGCATTTGTCCACTTTCAAACACCTCGTACAGAGTACTGGTTCTTAACATACTGGAATCATGGCACGACCCTGGGTGACCAGTGTTGACACTCATGATGCGCTGTTTGGCGTCACACACTAATTGGACGTTCACGGAGTGGTACTGCTTGCGGTTCCGGTACTCACTTTCGTGGCTCCTTGGTGGCCTAATGGCTATGTGGGTGCCATCGATTGCCCCTAGGATTTGCGGCATGTGTGCCCGCAGGTAGAAACCCAACTTGACTTCATTCCACTCATTTTCATTCTGTGGCCAGTGGATAAAATTGGGCACTATATCGACTATGGCATTAATGACCAACATGAACACCCTTGAAACTGTGGGCTGGCTAATGCCCATGATACTTCCCGAAGTGGCTTGGAAGCTGCCACGCCCTAAAATATACAAAGTGGCCAGCAATCTGGCCATGCCGGGCACCGCATGGCCGCGCTGTGTGTCCGGGTCAATTTTCTCTGCTATGAGCTGGTAGAGGTGTAGAATAGTTCTTCGCTCGAGCCGGAACTTCCTCCTGACATCAGAATCCCGCAGCTTGTCCAAATAGATCCTTGGAGCAAAAATGCGTGGCTGGCGAGGTAAGGGCACACGGACTGGAGGTGCTGCTGCTGGAGGTGCTGCTGCTGCTGCTGCAGCTTCCCCACCTTCTGCTGCAGCTTCCCCACCTTCTGCTGCCTCCTGTGCTAGGGCCTCCTCAAACAAGGCACCGATAAATGCCAGCATTGCACCATCTAATGCGTCTGGGATATCGTCCTCCATTTTGAACGCGCAAATTCGCGAATGCGCAGATATATATAGAAACGGCCGGTAATTATCACACCTGTGAGCCAGCTATAAAAGGAGCACATGGCCAATATGGCTGCTGGATGTTATAGATCGATGTTTCTTATGTGCTAGCAAGACCCTGTGACCCACAACCTACATTATCTGGAGGTAAGACAATTGTATCTCTCTCTCCCAAAAAAAAGGAAGGAGAGAATTTGTACTTATCTTGGGTGTGCTTAAGTTGTCTATGGTGAATCCCCTCCAACCCACAATAGCTTGGGAACCCCTCAAGTGTCTTTTAATCATTGGCAGTTGGCCCCATGTGCATGTGGTTTGGACATGTGTTTTCTCATGTTTGTTAAAGGTGTGCAGTCTAGATTTGGCATCTAAACCTGCCCCCTTACCTTCCCAGCTTCCAAAGACACCATTTTTGCTTTCCTGATAACTGTAATTTATTATGTGCACGTATGTAGGTCATGCGATTTCTCATGTATGTTTAATGTTTGCAGCCTCCTTTTGCCTATAAAGGATTACACCACCCCCCCTCCACCAAGTCTGTTTGTGCCATTAGGTAAGTGTTTGGAGGGCCTTGTGTGATTTGTACCCATATGCGTTTTCTTATGTGTATTTTTTCCATTTCTTTGCAGCCTCTTCTGCTCTTTGCCACCACCACCACCACCACTGTGTTTGTGCCATTAGGTAAGTGTTTGGAGGGCCTCGTGTGATTTGTACCCATATGCGTTTTCTTATGTGTTTTTTTTTTCTATTTCTTTGCAGCCTCTTCTGCTCTTTGCCACCACCACCACCACCACCGTGTTTGTGCCATTAGGTAAGTGTTTGGAGGGCCTCGTGTGATTTGTACCCATATGCGTTTTCTTATTTTTTGTTTTACATTTCTTTGCAACCTCTTCTGCTTTTTTTGCCACCACCACCACCACCGTGTTTGTGCCATTAGGTAAGTGTTTGGAGGGCCTCGTGTGATTTGTACCCATATGCGTTTTCTTATGTGTTTTTTTTTTCTATTTCTTTGCAGCCTCTTCTGCTCTTTGCCACCACCACCACCACCACCGTGTTGGTGCCATTAGGTAAGTGTTTGGAGGGCCTCGTGTGATTTGTACCCATATGCGTTTTCTTATTTTTTGTTTTACATTTCTTTGCAACCTCTTCTGCTTTTTTTGCCACCACCACCACCACCGTGTTTGTGCCATTAGGTAAGTGTTTGGAGGGCCTCGTGTGATTTGTACCCATATGCGTTTTCTTATGTTTTTTTTTTTTCTATTTCTTTGCAGCCTCTTCTGTTTTTTTTGCCACCACCACCACCACCACCACCGTGTTTGTGCCATTAGGTAAGTGTTTGGAGGGCCTTGTGTGATTTGTACCCATATGCGTTTTCTTATGTGTTTTTTTTTTCCATTTCTTTGCAGCCTCTTCTGCTCTTTGCCCACTACTAACACCACCACCACCACCACCACCAAGTCTGTTTGTGCCATTAGGTAAGTGTGTTCTGTAACTGTTCACTAATTATACTGTATATGAAGAGCAATCTGCAAATCCTGTTTTTTCTGTTTTCTCTTTTGTCATTTCAGATTTAGGAGTTTGGGGCTCTTTGCTGCTGCTGGACAGCCAGATTCTCTGCCCACCTCGTGCTCCCATGGCCCCACCCACTGGAAGGATGAGAAGGGGCAGGGTGGCCAGGGTGGCCAGGGGGGGCAGGGGGGCAGGGTGGGCAGATCGTCTGGCTCTGGTGTGAGGGAGGCTCCAGCTGTATCCATGAGGGAGTCCACCATCCCCATCCCGGAGGAGGAAGCCGGGGGAGGTGGTCACGCACCAAGTGGACAAGCTGGCTCTTCTGACAGTAGTCCTGGAGCGGGTCCGTCCACCAGAGTCAGCTTGTCCACATTATCCCGGCTTCCCCGTTTCACCCACAATCAGTGCTGTGCCCTGGTCCACGCCTATATGGCCAGATATCAGGCGATACATGGGACCAGGGCCGCGTCTTACTCAGTAACAGAGAAGAACAGATTGTGGGATGAAATCCGGGATGCTGTAAATGCACTGGGTGAAGCACCTCGCCACCGTGACAGTGTGCGGAAGAAGGTCAACGACATCTGTGGGTCCGTTCGGAAGAAGCTAATTGCATGGGCTGCGGAGGGTCTTTATGACCGACAAGGTCGGCTGGATGAACGTGCACGAAGTTCTCTCTGGGATTATCAATTACCTTTCTTGAACATCATAGGACCTGATACCATCTTTACCAGAGAGGACTTAGATTCGGATGCTTTGCACCGAGGTAGGATATTATCTTGGATGTCAATTGTGTGAGTTGTTTGGAAAAGATTAACTACTATCCTATGTGTGACATTAATAGAATGTGATACTTGCCCTTCCAATTGTCCTTTTTTTGTTTTCCCCAACCTGCAATTTGTTCATCTGTAGCACGGATCTCAGCCCCTCCACAGCCCATGCAGCTTGGCGAACCAGACGGACTCACAGGTGTTGACATCAGTGCTGACCCTCCTCCTGGTAGGTCCAATATCATACTGTGCCAAACAATGTAGATGTTTTTTTTTTTCCAAGATAGCTCATATTGCTATGTCCTTTACAGAAGATCCGCAGCAGGGAACACACCCAGTGCAGCTAGGCCTGGAGGAAGGTGTTGGTATGTCTAGCCAAATAATGTTTTTTGGAATCTTATTAACCCCATTAACACACATGTTTTTTCTTATGAAAGAGTGTTGCCTTTTAGATGTTTACCCTGCAAAACACAGTTGACAGCATTAATGGGTGCCGTCATTAGTAGGGAGACCAAGCCTTCTTAACCTTTGGGAGGGTTTAGCAAGTGTCCTATGAGCCCAGGAAAGCACTTTTGAATGTTTGGCCTCAATGCTTCATTCATGAAGCTAGGAGGGCAATCTGGCCATAATCATTACTGACTAAGGTTATGTACTAAACATGTTTTTTTTTTTGTTTTTAAAAGAACATCAGGCCCCTCTTGACGTTGCAGCTGGAGTTGGATCAGGAGCTGGCGACGATTCTGCATCCAGTGCTGTGGTATGTGATATAAGGGAACAAGGTGCACATGTAACATTTCAATGGTAGCATTGATTTTGGACTAGATGTGGCTTACATTGTGTGTGTTAAATTAGTGCTATGACATTCTGACGATGCACCAGCACAACAAGAGTTCTATCTTGAACATCAGGGAATTATGTTATAATTTGGTGTGCCACTAATGTTCCAAAAACATCCAGGATCTTTAAAGTCCGGCCCGTCTTTGATTTTCCAGGTCCAAATTCATGGGTATCGTTTGGTTGGGTTGTCCTCTAGCCGATTGATGGCAAGATTTTAGACAACATACGTAGATGTATAAAGTCATTGGTGTAGTAACAGATTTACCAAAAGCATAAACAACCTACCACACCAGGGTTAATTGGGAACACCTTCATGTTGAATCTTTTTTGCCTTTGTCATATTAGTCCTACCAATATAATATGTACCCATTATCAGAAGTGTTGCTAGCTTGGATAATCTTACAATGAACAAGTACTCATTAGAAGCACATCAAACTTTTCAACGTTCTGCTTGGGGTGTTAAGTTGTCAAACTAATCTGAAATATTTAGTCATGATGTTTGATAATGATTTGGTCTATTTCTTCTGCTTTCAGGTAGCCTTAGATGCAGAGGGATTGTCACCTACCCAACTTCGTCCATCTATGCTGGATGTAGCCGAGAGGCTGCTTGATGAGTATCAGGTCCAAAATGAGTTAAGGAGGCGTACTCAGCAATCTACTGAGGCAGTACGTCTGCTCGGGCTCATACAGGAATCTGTAGCAACAATGGTACAGGTTCACCAGGATATGTTACAGGTTCAACAGGATATGCGTAACAGCTTGGTAAGTTTAGCAGACCAGCATCAACGGGATCGGCAAAGTGTTGACACTCAGGTGCTGGCCACACGCCAATGCCTGTTTGGATCTGAAGATGCCCCATTGGCAGAGCCCTCCCAAACATCTCACTCACCTGCCACTGCAGGTTGTGGTAGTGGGAGGGTAATGCCAGTGTTGGCCACTTGTCAGGCAGCTGGGGATGGGACAATTCCTCCTGTAGCCACTCCTAGCACTTCACACTCCGTTCGGACTCCCACACCCCTCAATGAGCAATCCTCCTGCACAACCTCAATGCGCACTGGTTCCACAGTACCCCTTCCACCTGACTACATTCCCTCCACACCTTTATCACTTCACTCCTCCCCAGGCCGTTCTTCTTTTTTGTCACCAATGCGACATGTCGTTTGCCCCCACACCGTGGACCACAACAACCAATCAACCACCACTCCCCACACATCTTCACAACCCTTGCACCACCAGCAGCATCAAATAGCCTTGGAGCAGCAACGATCCCATCTCATGTTAATGGCACACGTTGCCCAAATTCTTAGGCTGACCCCAGAGCAGATGAGACTATTGGCACAACATCTTCTGTCTGGGACATTTCCAAGGTTCAACACCCTGCATCATCAGCAGCCTCAGACACAAGATATGATCCTAATGGGCCACTTGACCACAACTCTACAGCTAACCCCAGACCAGATGGAACTATTGGCCCACCATTTGATGGCAGGAACCTTAACAGTGCTCACCACACTGCTTCAGGCACCACCACCAACTTAATTTTTTGTTTTTTTGTTTAATTTGGTTTAGTTTTGTTAATGATTGTTACATTGGCCAATTTGTTGGGCCATTTTTTTTTTAATTTGAGGGTGGCACAATATGATTTATTATAGTGCTTTTTTTGGGGATGAAATAAAATTTTATGCAAAATGATTAGTTTGTGTTTGCTCTTTGGTTTTTTAGGAGTGTTGGTGGCCAAGTAATGGCCCTGGTTAATGTAGGCATTTATACACACGTGCTTCTCGATCTCCAAACATATGATTTCATGTAAATTTAGATAACTCAATGTTCACATAACGACCCAAGAAAAGGTCTCCCTTCAAATGTAGCTTCAAAACAAGTCTCAAGGCTAACATAAACCAAAGCCAACATACTAACAATTACAGACCACACCACTCGACTAAACAAATACAACACAAAAGACATTCGATGTGTACACCAAAAAGAAAACTTGGGTAATAAAATAAATTTTTTAATAACACATGTGGGTGTCTACCAACTGTAGCGTACAAAAAATATATTACAATATATAATAGAATGAACTAAATTGCCAATGCAACATTTGTGTTGCAAAGAGCAACATACTTTAATTTTATTTAGATAAACATATTTTGTGTTCCAAAATTTTTTTTGAGGTTTTCACTAAAACAAGTCTTTTTTGTAAACATTTTTGGTTTTTTCCGTTGCCAAAAACAACAAGTCTTTTTTGTAAACATTTTTGGTTTAGTTTGTTACCAAAAACAACAAGGCTTTTTTGTAAACATTTTTGGTTTAGTTTGTTACCAAAAACAACAAGGCTTTTTTGTAAACATTTTTGGTTTAGTTTGTTACCAAAAACAACAAGGCTTTTTTGTAAACATTTTTGGTTTAGTTTGTTACCAAAAACAACAAGGCTTTTTTGTAAACATTTTTGGTTTAGTTTGTTTCCAAAAACAACAAGGCTTTTTTGTAAACATTTTTGGTTTAGTTTGTTTCCAAAAACAACAAGTCTTTTTTGTAAACATTTTTGGTTTAGTTTGTTACCAAAAACAACAAGGCTTTTTTGTAAACATTTTTGGTTTAGTTTGTTACCAAAAACAACAAGGCTTTTTTGTAAACATTTTTGGTTTAGTTTGTTACCAAAAACAACAAGTCTTTTTTGTAAACATTTTTGGTTTAGTTTGTTACCAAAAACAACAAGGCTTTTTTGTAAACATTTTTGGTTTAGTTTGTTACCAAAAACAACAAGGCTTTTTTGTAAACATTTTTTTTTTTTTGGTTGCCAAAAACAAGGCTTTTTTTTGTTTTTTTTTGTTTTTTTGGGTCCCAAAAAAAGGTTTTTTTTTAACTTTTTATATTTTTTGGGTTGCCAAAAACAAGGCTTTTTTTGTTTTTTTTTGTTTTTTTGGGTCCCAAAAAAAAGGGTTTTTTTAACTTTTTATATTTTTTTGGGTTGCCAAAAACAAGGCTTTTTTTGTTTTTTTTTGTTTTTTTGGGTCCCAAAAAAAAGGGTTTTTTTAACTTTTTATATTTTTTTGGGTTGCCAAAAACAAGGCTTTTTTTGTTTTTTTTTGTTTTTTTGGGTCCCAAAAAAAAGGGTTTTTTTAACTTTTTATATTTTTTTGGGTTGCCAAAAACAAGGCTTTTTTTGTTTTTTTTTGTTTTTTTGGGTCCCAAAAAAAAGGGTTTTTAATTTTTTTCTTTTTTTGGTATATTTTTTTTTTGGATGTAGAAATGTGACATTTAAAAAACATTGGAAAATTAACACAACAAATTAAAAAATAAAAACTACAATCTTTTTAAGGGTGACACATTCCTCACAAATGGCTCCTGAGGGTCTGGATCCGCCCCATAAGTGTGTTCCAAAACTAAAATTCGTTCTATGCACCATGTAACATATTCCAAAAGGACCTCATAGGTGAGGTGGGTGTGTCCTGGGTAGAAAAAGACATGACAATTAGTTTTATGCAAAATGATCCAAACAACGATTGTAATTAATGTGCCTCAACAAATATGCTTAGGAGTCTATTGGTTGGCTTTTATCAACACTCTGAAGCAAATATGCTAAATTGCTGGTGTAAACCTTAAACTCAAACTTTCACAGCAAATTGTTCAAAAGGTTACATAAGATGGCTTGGAATGTTAGTAGCAGTTCCACCAAAGCTAAGTAAAAGGCTTTTCTTCATGTCAACACAACAATCATTTAGAAGAATGTAAGGTGTTTTGGGTTCAATTGGTCAACACGATACATGTGCACACATTTATCTCTATCACCATTGGAGTTTGTGTAGCGTTCTCTCTCCCTCTTACTGTCTATAGATTGAACCTGACACATAGTAGAGACTTACCCTTTGGAATTCGGAGGGCCAGTTGTGGCCGGAGTACATGTGTCTGCTCCACCGTTTTATTTTCCGCCATCCCAGCTGTGTTAAGAGAGAAGAAAAAATTTATCTAAAAATCGAATCACGCTAACTGTAGGTTACACAGTCATGAAAACGCTCTAACACCCACTCATTACCCCTCCACATTTCCCTGAACGTTTTATTTAGACATTGATATGGTGGTGATGCAGATTTGTACAGTGCAAGCGTCATTCTTCTGGGTGAAGCTTGTAGCGTTAAGGATACGTACTCCCTGCTTTTGTGCTGATTGTGTTTTTCTGATGTTTTTGGTGCCTCAGCCCTGCCTGTTCTAAGTGTTGGAAACATATCATTTTTGGAGGGCTGCGGAAAACTAATCAGGTTAGACTTACACTCTCTAGGTTTTTGGGGACGAGAGAAATAACAATCCTCCTTTTTACATGGCCCCTGTACACACCTCTAGGCACCTCCCTCCTGTTGGTTGACCCCACAGCAGGCAGCTTGTTATGGAGGCACATGAGATGAAGCCAAGCACCCTGTGCCTGTTCAGGCACTAGGCTGTGAGCCAGCCTTGCGCCCCTCCCTTCCGATGGTCTCAATGATTAGGAGTGATAGCATCAGGAGGCAATATTGGCATGCTGTCACCTCAGTTAAGGAGGAGGGGGAGTCTGTTCCAGACAAGTATTTGTGCAAAGTTTTGGACAGTAAGAAAATGGTCCCAGTAAGTCTTAGGGGGAATATGCACACCTATCACTTGGAATACTAATGCATAGAATGCATTCACATAAAGAACCTGCTGCCTTTAGAACAACTTGAAGCCTGAGCGGGGACATACACAGTTACCATTTCTCCACTTACTAAGTAGACACATTACTGGAAAAGCACACAACTTACCATCATCAGTTTTTTTTTGGGCCCCCGAAGTGGATGGCGTTGCTGGCTCTGGAGAAACTGCACAAAAAGAACACAAATTGAGAGCTGGAATGTGGTACATTACCGAGGAAGAGTATTTATGAAAGATTGATAAACACACATTTTCAGTGTTGACTAAATCAGGACATGATTAAATTACAATGTCCCCAAAAAATTTACAAGTACAAAGCACACCATTTCCAATGTAGAGAAACTAACACCAATTTAGAATAGGGTGGCTTGAGATAACTTACAAAAGATAACATGTCCTGTAATGCTCCCCAAAACCACCTTTCAAACATGAAGGTTAAGCAAGAGTGTTTCATGACCAACCTTCCTGTCACATATAGCAAAACTACACTTGCTTTGACTCCAACTTAGATTATCCTAGATACACATCATCCTAGCACACACAATTCATGTGAGAATCTAATTTTAGGTACTTACAGACTAGTTCAGGGGAGCCTGGAGTGGTGGAGGATGGGGGAGACCCTACATGGGGGGATGGTGTCCCTTCATGGGGGGATGGCGTCGTATCTCCTAGAAACACAAAGACACAAATACAATCCTTGAACCAAAGCTATTTGATAAAGGCACACAGAAAGTCGTTGGGAAACATTGAAGGTAGTAGTTACATTGGACTGGGTAAGCAGCGGCCCCTCTTCCCCAGTCCTCCACAACAAACATCCTCAATGTCAGCTGCTACATAACCCCAATGGCAAAATATATATATTACAGCCCTTATATTTCCCAGGACACATTGAACACACAAACACATGTAGAATACTTACTTCCCATTTGAGGAGAGCCCAGGTCCTCATCACTGGGTGTCAAATGGGCCTCTTCTTGGGCACCAATGTCCTCCTGCCCCAGATCCTGGCTACTTGGCCCTGCCTGAGGCTCCTCTGTTGCTGAAGCGACATCAACCACAAAAGAAAACAAAACAAACAATCATTCCTCCAAGTTAGACCTAATACACAACACACCAGCACATCCACATTACTTACAGTGGGCCTGAGAAGGCTGAGCCTCCACATCCTGATCACTGGTTTCTAAAATAAAAGAAAAACATTATATATTATTTATGGACACAAATAGGCAGTAACCTCTCATCATGCTAGCACCATACTCAATGCCCCTACAATTCAGAACATAGAAGTGCACTTACACCAATGAGATGCATTGACCATGTTTTAAAACAGGAGGGCACCATGCAAATTAAGCGGGCGCCTAAGGCCTCGCACCTACAGGGGCCTTGCGGCCAGTGGCGGAGCACCAACATTTCGAAGGGCGCAGTCAGGGAAATCTCCCAAGTAAAAGATTGCTTTCAATCCTCGGATATAAAATTTGCTGCAGTCCCTTCACTGCGTCTGCCAGGTGTCTGTTGTCCGCTGACACTTACTCCTCCTTCTCTGACTGGGGATTGGCCGTCTGATCATGTTATCCTAAGATGTGGAGGAATCGGTAGGTGTGTACCTGCACCAGTAGGAAGTGACTGGCCAGTCAACTCACTCTGCTATCATCAGTTGTTGCTCTGGGAGGAGAGCTCCGCCCTGGACCCGGAACATACAGGTAACCAGGCCCAGACTTGATATTTTGCAGGCTGGTCATAGATTTGTGGTGTCCACTATGCAAAGGGATTGAGTAGCCCCAGGGAATTTGGAAGAGTCTGAAAATGGTTGGTGGAGGAGGAGGAGAAGAAGGCCCTGGGTGGCTGGGGGACAAGGAGAGGGCCCCTGGGTGTTTTCTAGAGGAGGAAAGATCCACAATGACGCCAGAGTCAATTGCCAGGGAAGAGAGTGGAGCTGAGCAAGTCCTGCCTATCTGACCTGAAAGCCAAACATGGTGTAGATGGAGCCCTTTGCCCTACACAATGACAGCACCGGAGGTGGAAGGTGAGTGGTAGCGGGTCTTTGACATTATAGAGCATATGGACTCTGTCCATTATTGGTAGTTTTTTGTTTGGAGTTGTCCTTTAGATGTTTAACTGTGTTGTTTTTGACCCGAGCTGTGAGGGACTGAGGTATGACAGCCCACTATGCTGAGACTTATAGTGCCCTAGAATGTTGAGGACTGAGGAATCCTTAGTCCCTAACAGAGGGCACTACAAGTCTTAGCATAGCAGGCAGTAGTTCCTCATTCCCCTACAGAGAGCATTACAAGTCCAAGCAGGTAGCCTTCTGCAGTGGGACTTGTTGTGCCCTTGACTGTGGTGGACTGAGGAAGGGAAGTGTAAGAGGGTCTCTGTAAGCTCAGATGTATGGGGGAGCTTTGGGGACCACAGAGTTCCCTTTTACACCAGAGTCCCCAGCTTCCCCCCTCAAATAATGGTTCCCAGAACTCTCCTTACATCAGAGTCTTCACACTTCCCTCTTACAGTGTAGTAAGTCTGGAGACTCCGATGTAAAGGGGGCTCTGTAAAATGTGATTAGAGATTTGAAATTTCTACCATTTTTATTTTCTACTTACGATCCACAATTTTCAGCTGCTCAAATGGCTCGCTGTCTCTGAAGGCATATTGGAGTGTGGCCGTCCTCCTCCTCCCCTTCTTCACCAAAAGCACAAGAGGGTGCCGGCCGTCCGCTTTGGCTAGAAGCAGAAGAAAAAAAAGAAACATAAAAAATACGAATGTACATAGTAGTATTAAAGGTTGTGAAGAGACACTTGATGGAGGTAGGAAAGGTAGGAGCGAGAGGGAGGGGGGGGGGGTGTTGGTATTAGTGTTGTTGCATAGCTAAACACATGTCCACCTACCCAAAAAATTGTAACCTATCTGGTCACATGTAATGTATATTTTTACTTACCGGAGATTTGCTCCACACCCTTTAGCAGGAGCCTGGGTGAGCGCCTTTTGGCATCACTCCAGGCCCGCTGCAGATCCACCATATCAGCCTGGAACTGAAATCTCCGCTGCAGCCTCATCCGGACACGACACATCATCTTGTGCTTTTGGTGAAGATGCATGTTCACCTTATCATACCCCCAGAGGAGTAGGAGCTGTGGAAAGAGCAGTGTATGTTTGAGTCCAAGTATGTCCAAAATAGTACAGTCTTCAAATAACATGCTAGGTCGTCTTTGAGATATTGTAGAACAAAGAATTCCATTTCTGGTGATACATATACATCGATGTCCAAATCTACCTCCATGACATAGGTTGCCCCACACTGGTGATTTCCTCTACATGATATAGCCATTTTCTCAATTGGCCTTTCATGACACACCCAGGGCCGCCATCAGGGGGGGACAGGCAGTCACTGTATTTACAACCTTATTGCTGTCCATTTAGCAGGGTGAAAGTAACTTTACACACATGTAGCATAGGTATCAACTTTTGTCACCATGTTAAAAGGACAGCAGTATGGGTAGCATTACAGTGACTGTTATTAGTCCAGGCTCACTAAACTAGCCAATGCTTGGAAAAGCAAGCCATGCAGATTGCTTTTCAGGTCCCTTTTAACATGAGCTGTCTGATTGGGTGTGGCTGTTAATTTTTGACGCAGACCTGATAAGCCCCTCAATTCTCCTTTATGGAGTGTTATATGTAAATGGGATTGCTTCATTTGAGATGCAGATTTAAACTATGTATGGCCAGGCTGAAGGTACCCAAGTGGATTGCTCGATCACCTGGAGGACAACGTACAACCAGTCTGTCAGATTTTACACACACTTATCGCTAGCATCTCTTGTAGCCACTAGCAATAATCACTGTGTTTTCCTGGCAGGGGCAGCACCGGGTGAACACAATGGCTCCGCAGGAGGGTTTCCCCTGTCTGTGTTGATGGTGGAATCAAGGCAAAATGTTTTTCCTGCAAGCCACGGGACAAACAAAGATAGTTTTGTAATTAATCCATGATTTTGCCAAAATGGAAAAAAAAAGAGGTTTGCTTTGTATATTCTTAAGTTTGCTACATAACTAGAACATGTAACAGTGTTATATCATTGCATGAGATTTCCCCTCACTTCCTGTCTTGGTGTCACCACGACAGGAAATGAGGGAATCTCCCGTGGGGATATAGCCAGCAATTCTTTCCTTTTATATATACTATGGACATTATAAGGCAACAATTGCAAGCTATTTCCCCACAGTGATATTCCCCTCACTTCCTGTCTTGGTGACACTAAGACAGGAAGTGAGGGGAAATCTCATGCAATGATATCACCCTATTAGAAATTGGAGTTCCGTCTAAAAAGTATACATAAAGTAAGCACTTGGTTTCCAAAGTGGCAAAATTATGGAGGAGTTAAAACCCCATAGTGTGATTGGGGAATCTGACGCTGTGCTCCTACACTCCTCAATGTGTCTGTTCATTATGCTGTGCTGAATTATCCTTGATTCGCAATTCCTGCAAGAGTTGCACATGGTATGTGGGAGATGCGAATTTAAGGTGGCATAATTATCCACACAATCACACATAATCCTTTTTAAAGGTCCCCAGCAGAATTTGATGGCATGGTGGTTCACAGCAGTGCCATCAAATTCCAGTTAGATCTGTAAATTAACAAAGCAATGTGATCTGGGGGTGTATTTAACTTGCAATGGACACCCCCATTCATTATCATATGGCAGTGTGAGATGGGTGTGTTGGGAATGTGATCCATTCAGAAAAGTGATTATACACTCATGTGTTTCTTTTAGAGGTGATTTGTTCAAGGCAATCCTTTGAAGACATGACCATTCCAGATTTTTGGGATCACTGATTCCATCTCAGGTGAACCAATTAGCTGCTGTGTGCAGATCCAGCTTATGATGGTAAGAGTGTCAGACAAGACAAATGGGGCCGAGCTTGCAGTGTGTATGGATGTATGTAAGGCAATAATTTTTGGCATTATGCATTTAGGGAATATAATAATGTTTCTAATCTTGCATATATGAAAAGGGTCAATACATTTGTCTTTATCTAGACAGATTCCAAAGCGTCAGAGCAATCTGTCACAGATAATTGTGTTTCATTTTGTGTAAACGTTGAAACTAATCAAATCTATCTATATACAGGCATAGCCCACTTTAAGTACACAATGGGACCAGGGCATGTATGTAAACTGAAAATGTACTTAAAGTGAAGCAATCCCTTTTTTCTTTTATCAATGCATGAAAATACACCAGCTCCATTGTAAATTTTGGCCACATTGACATAGCCTTACTCCGAAACCATGTGGGAGCATGTTAAGGGGATCCAGGACTATGACATGATAGATTACCTAGGCAAGCTGCCCAGCCACAAAATGGATATGGTGTAGTCCTGGGTACCCTCTCGTTGCTCCCTAAGTTTGTTATCCCTGTCACTTATGGTTTGTGAGCAGTGTCATGGCAAGCTGAACAAGCTGTGTCCTTACTCACGATTGTATATAAAGTGAGTGTACTTAAAGCAGGGTATGCCTATCTATATCTATATAGAAAGATCAGAGATGTGAACCTGTTCCCTATTATATACACTAATATATGGTATATAACATATTCTATAATGTATATATTGTATATAATGTATATATTGTATATAATATATACATAGTATATATATTGTCTCGAATATATATATTTTCTATAATATATATTTTGTGTGTATATATATATATATATATATATATATATATATATATATATACACATACATACATTATATATATATATATATATATATATATATATATATATATATATATATATATATATATATATATATATATATATATATATATATAGGGAACAGGTTCACATCTAGGAAGTTTCTATAACAGGAAGCTTCTAGATCACGTCTAATAGGCAGAAAGTGCATGCGCAGATCAGCAGACCAAAAGTTTCTTGCACACCCGCTAGATAAGCGACCCACCCACCATCCCCCATCCCCCATCCCCCATCCCGCACATTCACACCCCCTCCTTACCTTACACACAAATGCCACAATTTCGGACGTGTAGAGCGCAGGAGCCATGATTGCGATAAGGGCCGGGACAATTTCCGGAAACGTGTGCACGCACCAAAAGTTTAGTTTCCGGTTTCATGTATAAATGTGAGAATGTGGGTTTGTATATTCGCGAATTCGCGAATAGTCACCATACACAACCATTAAGCATATTTAACTTAGAAAAAGAAATACAAATACATACATTTGTGGACACCAGAAAACTTTATTTAGACACATGAAGACATTTGTAAAAAAGATTGTAAACATGCTGTTTAATACACAAATACACAGCTCAAACATTTCACATGACATATTTTTGGCACAGTCTCCACAGTATCCCATTGAAGCCACAGATTTCTATTTTTCAAACAAAAACAACCTTTGTACAACATTTAGACCATATACATCGACAAAGAGCCCATAATCAACAGATGCATGTGCAGATTGACAGAATTATGTTAACAGCAATAAATACTTACAGAGAGTCAACACACAACACAGCCAAATCTCACCTCCATAAATAACAAAGGGCCACAAATGTGAACCATAAAGCATGTGACACACAAATATTTTGGACCTCTTCGTAGGTCAAATCTTTCCTGATGTCTGAGTGAGCTATATATAATCCAAGCAAACACACACCCAGAATGGTAACGCCCAGTCCAAAAATTAACTGTGTGTGTTTTGGAGCATGCTCAGTTGCCAAAACAAGGGAAATAGAAATGAGGAGGAGGAGAGAGACCTAAACTGCCCAAATCCATGTACGTATGTATGTAGGTGTGTATAGTATATGTGAATTGATAAAATTCTCTCTTCAAGTTTGCTAGTCATTATTTAGAATGTTTAGATACAGGAATACATACATATATATACAATTACATGAGAGAGCGAGAGAGAGAGAGAAATATATATTTAGGGAAACAATTGAAACACACCTTTTGGGATTTGGGAAGTGAGATTGTGACGATTGAACAGATATGTAAGCCAACAATCTGACTCATCACTCATGAACATCCCTAAATTTGGCGTGGCAATTATATCAGGCGTTCTTATGTGCGTTTTGGCTGGCGTTTTCACAGGCGTTTTGACATGCATTTTTTGGGCAGGCATTGTTATATGAAATCACCTAAAAAAGCCCCAAAAACAGACCACAAACACCTACATGTGAACGTAGCCCGTTTGGGGGCGTTTAAGGGGGATTTGTCCAGCTCAAGGATCAACTCCCAAAACAGGCAAAAAATCCAATCCTATTCAGTTCAATGGCCCCTGTTCCCATGTGAGCATTTTGCCGGCATGAGGAAAACACCCAACGCTCACTGAGAAATAGCACAATGATTAGGGAGTCTGCCTTCCTGCTGTAGGTTTGTAAGTTCGAATCCGGAAGGAGCCCTCTGTATGGGCAACACTTGGATATCTCCAATTCTCTAAATGTTGACATCAATAATTTTGTTCATGTTTGAAAAAGGCATGTGTATCAGCAAACTTTTAATCTAAAGACATGAACAAAATACAAAAGATGCCAGTCAATATGTAGCAATATCGTGAGCTTAAGCTCTATTTGTTTGTTGGGCATACTTTGCTAATTAGCCAAGTATGAGATATATATATATATATATATACCTTCAGTTAAATGTGTATTAAAATGGTAACACTTGGCCATACCCATATGGAAGAAAATGTAGTATTTGCAATATATTTCTAAAAAAATTCTTTGGAAACACATAAAATATTGTCAAAATTGTGACATTTCCTTGATATGTGTGAAATGCTAATAATCTTTCTTTGAAATATGTTTTACATCTATTTTTTTTATATCTGACGACCAATTCCCCAATGTAATATTTTGTGGGTTTTTTCCGATAATGTGGAGGTTCTATATAAACACTGTAGATTTGACTGCTATGATTTCTGAGTTAGCAGGAAAGGTGTATGGAATGTGATGGTGTTTACTAAGGGATCCCTTGTTGGAAGTGTGCATGTTTTTCCAATTCCGCCGGTTTTTGCCATTTTCTATGGGCGAGACAGCGGATTTCCAAGCGGTATTCAAAAAAAATTTGACCCAAAATCGCGCTGGCGAAATTTTTTGAGCCTATTTGGCGTTGCGCATGCGCACATTCGCGCGTTCGCAGCTCGAGGCTGGAGGAGCTGTTTAACCTTTCTACACTTTCGCAGATATCTCTCTTTCTAAGTCAGTTTTTGACATTTTTTAAACGCAAGTCATTTCCAAATTGACTTCCACACCTTCCACAGTGATTTGGGATTTTTGGGGGTACAGGGGAAAATTTGGCTAAACTTTAGTCGAGCTTTTAGCTGGCGTGGTTTTAAGTCGCGCTCTGACCATATTGCATCTTAATGAATCTCACACTAGGCGCTATTTTCCGCCCGCCGTTCTTTGAATGCCAATTTCAGACTTAAATAATCGCCGGTTCGCAAAATCCCGCCGAAACGCCAATTCGCCGTACTATGAATTAGGCCCTAAGTGTCAAAAAAGCCCAATTAGACATATAAGTTATGTAGATTGATTTTTGTAAACCAATTTTGAATTGTTTCTCACTAGATTTGTATATGATGAATCTTGTACTCTCTGACCCGGAGGATGACGATGACGACACGGCACATTGTGTGGTACCTTGGATATATAATCTGACTTGAAAGTATTATTGTGAGCCATTTAATATATGTAAATAGAATAGAAGGCTATATGTTTAAGCTCCTGGATGACCCACGATCAGCATTGCTGCATGTAATAACTCCGAGCACCAGTGGGGGGAGTCCGTGTTAATTACACCTAGATCTTAGATCTGAGTGTCTATATATAGTATATCAGTTCTGGCAGTTGCTCGTTCTTCAATTGATATTTCCATATGTGGTGATCATTGTCACCAGTAGGGGGAGCTCGCGGCAGATGCATTCAGACCTTGTACTTTGGATGCCTTGTATAAGATGTCACTTCCTGTTGACGTCTGCTGACTGGATTGTAATGCACCAGGGAGAGTGTCACTTCCTGGTGCGACCGGATATGACGCAATGGGGGCGTCATATCCGGCCATAGGAGGCGAACAAGGAAGTGTCTGCAATGTGTGTTACCCACAGCTGTATGGGATTAAAGTTGGCGCCAATACAAGAGAGGGAGGGCATTAATTCCCCTGCCTATATATCACCTATGGAATTCAATACTCATCAGGCAGGCTGGCTGGCGTGAATGACCACAAGGTAAGTACCGCTGACACTATTACATATGAGCATGTATTGCCCTTACTGGCTATACACAATAGAATGATACAACATAAGCTGACTTGGAATTGGATGGATATTTCCTACAGGACCGGTTAAACCCGGGATATACCATCCCTTCCTCCCACCGTTCTTGAATAGGATGAGGTGATATTATAGGTTCCTGCCTGAAGCCATTCATACACTGCAAAAAGGTGGCCATATTCTCTGGTGATTTATCCCCCTCTCTCCCTCCTCCCCACTCCTTCTTATGGAGATATATGAAGTATTCACATCACAAGCATACCTACTTAAACAGGGTTTTTACCCCCCCCCCCCCTTTTTAGGCTAGAAGGACCTTACACCTATACTCTTCTGATTCAGTGTGGTAACCATCGTGCTTCCACAACAGAACAGCTTTAGAGTCCTGACTATCAAGCTATAACATAGTGCCATCCTATTCAGCATAATAAGGTGGGTTAGTATTGAATATCCTCTAAATATATCCACAGTAATATGCATATAATTAAATAGACTCTACTCTTGCAGCGGTGCTCACTGCGGTGATCAGGAGGCTGGACACTTAGCCTAAAATAAATGAGTGAATATATGTATACATTGAAGGCTATACACAAATACTAAGGGGACAATATTTGGTGCTTTTTCGTGTCGCCACTCTGTCATCTTCCGAGTCATTAAAAAGGGTCAGTACAAAACCAGAGCTCTATATGATTATATTTGACTAATGATGATTGATGTAACTTTTTGGAATTATAAGACACTAATTGTTATTTTGTTTGATTTCATATTACCTATAGAAATACCGGTCTGTTATGGTCTCACAGGCCCTGAGGAAGCCTTGAGCGAAACGGGTCGGCTTGCTGGGGACCTACATTGACCGTATTCCATCAGAGACCTACTCTTTCCATCCTATACAGGCTCTTGGTTATTTCTCCCTTCTGGGAAGTATTTCTATTCATGACTCCTTTATATCTGATTTTATCAATATTATTCTATATTATGTTGTTTGTTCTAACTTGTGCTAACACGCCCATGTTTTTTAAGAGGCAAATTTAATAAAATGTAAAATATTTTTAGAAATTGGTTTGTGCGTGATCCTTCTACTCCCACTGGCCCGCAAAGCCCCACTTTTCTCTATCTTTTGTGTTCTTATATCAATTAGGGGTAAGGGCTAGGGTTGAGCGGACACCTAGATGTCCGTGTTCGACGGGTTCGGCCGAACTTTAAAAAAAAGTCCGGGTCCGTGTCCCGGACTTTTACCGAACTTTTCCCGGACACCGAACCCCATTGAAGTCAATGGGGACCCGAACTTTAAGGCACTAAAATGGCTCTAAAACACCAAAGGAAAGGGCTAGAGTGCTGCAAATGGCAGCAAAACGTAATTAAGAGCATGGCAAGTGCTCTGCAAACAAATGTGGATAGGGAAATAACTTAAAACAACAAAAAAAAACAGAAAAATAAAACAATGTTCTTCTTCATCTCTGAAGGACGAGGCCCATATGGAGTAGGAGGGAGGTTGAGGTGGTGGTGGATGTGGCGGTGACATAGGCGTGCGCACAGGGTGTGCTGGGTGTGCCTGGGCACACCCTAATCACCTAGGGCACATAGCATTGCCAGTGAGGAGATGGGAAAGATCTCCCTGGGACCTGCTTTGCTCTATTTCTCCTTGCCTACAGGTACATGGCCCCGATACATTACTCTCCCTGCTGGCAAACACATGCATGTGTATTTCAACTTTGGGGTGCACACCTTAATGCAATAGGCTGCGCACACCTATGGGCGGTGTAGGTGGAAGCGGCGGTGGAGGAGGACCAGGGCCGGATTAACAGCATCATGGGCTTGGTGCTGAGGATTTTGAAGGGCCTTAAGGGCCGTGCCTTGCCATGCACCCAGAGGAGGAAGGGTGCAGCCATGCATGCCTAATTCAACATGGGATGCTGTCTCTGAAGCCCATAAACACATCCATGCATCGCCAACTGTCCCTCCTTGTCCGGCCTTCACGCTGTGTGGGGAGGTTCTGAGGGTGCTGCCTGGGGAAGCGAGCATAGAAGCCAGACTTCTGTGTTTACAAGTGACAGAAGAGCGGTAACAGTGAATATGGCCAACCCGGGGCCTATATAAAAGGTAGGGGCCTGGAGCTGCAGCTCCAATAGCCCCTACATTAATCTGGCCCTGAGGAGGAGGACGAGGTAGCCAACACTGCTTCTTTTCAAAAATTTTAAATGAGGGTACACCCCAAAAGAGTGAGAAAGAGCAAAAATGGAACAATGGGTGGGTAAGGTCGGTATCCATTGCTATTCTGCATAAGGTACAGAAAAGTCCCGTGGGATCCATGCCTGGTTCATTTTAATGAACGTGAGCTTGTCCACATTGTCTCTGGACAGGCGGCTGCGCTTGTCTGTTATAACGCCCCCAGCCGTGCTAAATACCCGTTCAGATAATACACTGGCTGCAGGGCACGCCAGCACCTCCAAGGCGTAAAGGGCAAGCTCAGGCCATGTGCCCAATTTGGAGACCCAGAAGTTGAAGGGGGCAGACCCGTCATTCACTACATGTAGGCGTGTGCACACATACTGCTCCACCATGTTGGTAAAATGCTGCCTCCTGCTAAGACGTTCCATCTGAGCTGCTGGTGCTGCTGTTTGTTGTGGCGTGCTGACAAAGCTTTTCCACATTTCGGCCATGCTAACCCTGCCTTCTGAGGTGCTGGCGGTGCCCTGGTTGCGTTGGCGACCTCCTCCTCCTCCTCCTCTGCCTTGTGCTTCCACTGTGGCCCCGCTGTCAGATGGGAATGCCAGCAGCATGGCGTCTACCAGCGTGCGCTTGTACTCGCGCATCTTGCGATCGCGCTCCAGTGAGTGAATTAAGGACGGTACGTTGTCCTTGTAACGGGGATCCAGCAGCGTGGCCACCCAGTAATCAGCACAAGTTAGAATGTGGGCAACTCGGCGGTCGTTGTGGAGACACTGCAGCATGTAATCGCTCATGTGTGCCAGGCTGCCCAGAGGCAACGAAAGGCTGTCCTCTGTGGGAGGTGTATCGTCCGTGTCCTCTGTATCCCCCCAGCCACGCACCAGTGATGGCCATGAGCTGGCCTGGGTGCCACCCTGCTGTGAACATGGTTCCATCTCCTCCTCCAGCTCCTCCTCCTCCTCATCCTCCTCATCCTCCAGAACTGTGCCCCTGCTGGACAATTGCGTCCCTGGCGTTTGCGTGTGCAGGAACCCACCCTCGGAGCCCCTTGCGAATGACTGCCCTGAAAGCCTTGGAAATGTTACCTCTTCATCCTCCTCCTCCTCCTCATCCTGTGCCACATCCTCTTCCATCATCGCCCGAATTGTTTTTTCAAGGAGGCATAGAAGTGGGATAGTTAAGCTGAGAACGGCGTCATTGCCACTGGCCATGTTGGTGGAGTACTCAAAACAGCGCAACAAGGCACACAGGTCTCGCATGGAGGCCCAGTTAAATTAAATAGCGGAATAGAAAATATGATCCAAAAAAAGTGTATGTATATCACACGTACACAACCACACTGGGCCCCAATTACTATTGTTTGTACCCCTAAAAGGCTAGATGAGGAGTAGGGGGAGTATGGAACAGGCAGCACCCTCAAACCTTCAGAAGTATGAGATGAACCCCAACAACTTGGAAAGGTGGATCTCTCTCACACGTACCAACACAGACTATCCCCCAATTTAACTGATCCCCAAAGGTTTTTGATTAAATAGCGGAATAGAAAATATGATCCAAAAAAAGTGTATGTATATCACACGTACACAACCACACTAGGCCCCAATTACTATTGTTTGTACCCCTAAAAGGCTAGATGAGGAGTAGGGGGGGTATGGAACAGGCAGCACCCTCAAACCTTCAGAAGTATGAGATGAACCCCAACAACTTGGAAAGGTGGATCTCTCTCACACGTACCAACACAGACTATCCCCCAATTTAACTGATCCCCAAAGGTTTTTGATTAAATAGCGGAATAGAAAATATGATCCAAAAAAAGTGTATGTATATCACACGTACACAACCACACTAGGCCCCAATTACTATTGTTTGTACCCCTAAAAGGCTAGATGAGGAGTAGGGGGGGTATGGAACAGGCAGCACCCTCAAACCTTCAGAAGTATGAGATGAACCCCAACAACTTGGAAAGGTGGATCTCTCTCACACGTACCAACACAGACTATCCCCCAATTTAACTGATCCCCAAAGGTTTTTGATTAAATAGCGGAATAGAAAATATGATCCAAAAAAAGTGTATGTATATCACACGTACACAACCACACTAGGCCCCAATTACTATTGTTTGTACCCCTAAAAGGCTAGATGAGGAGTAGGGGGGGTATGGAACAGGCAGCACCCTCAAACCTTCAGAAGTATGAGATGAACCCCAACAACTTGGAAAGGTGGATCTCTCTCACACGTACCAACACAGACTATCCCCCAATTTAACTGATCCCCAAAGGTTTTTGATTAAATAGCGGAATAGAAAATATGATCCAAAAAAAGTGTATGTATATCACACGTACACAACCACACTGGGCCCCAATTACTATTGTTTGTACCCCTAAAAGGCTAGATGAGGAGTAGGGGGAGTATGGAACAGGCAGCACCCTCAAACCTTCAGAAGTATGAGATGAACCCCAACAACTTGGAAAGGTGGATCTCTCTCACACGTACCAACACAGACTATCCCCCAATTTAACTGATCCCCAAAGGTTTTTGATTAAATAGCGGAATAGAAAATATGATCCAAAAAAAGTGTATGTATATCACACGTACACAACCACACTAGGCCCCAATTACTATTGTTTGTACCCCTAAAAGGCTAGGAGTAGGGGGAGTATGGAACAGGCAGCACCCTCAAACCTTCAGAAGTATGAGATGAACCCCAACAACTTGGAAAGGTGGATCTCTCTCACACGTACCAACACAGACTATCCCCCAATTTAACTGATCCCCAAAGGTTTTTGATTAAATAGCGGAATAGAAAATATGATCCAAAAAAAGTGTATGTATATCACACGTACACAACCACACTAGGCCCCAATTACTATTGTTTGTACCCCTAAAAGGCTAGATGAGGAGTAGGGGGGGTATGGAACAGGCAGCACCCTCAAATCTTCAGAAGTATGAGATGAACCCCAAAAACTTGGAAAGGTGGATCTCTCTCACACGTACCAACACAGACTATCCCCCAATTTAACTGATCCCCAAAGGTTTTTGATTAAATAGCGGAATAGAAAATATGATCCAAAAAAAGTGTATGTATATCACACGTACACAACCACACTAGGCCCCAATTACTATTGTTTGTACCCCTAAAAGGCTAGATGAGGAGTAGGGGGGGTATGGAACAGGCAGCACCCTCAAACCTTCAGAAGTATGAGATGAACCCCAACAACTTGGAAAGGTGGATCTCTCTCACACATACCAACACAGACTATCCCCCAATTTAACTGATCCCCAAAGGTTTTTGATTAAATAGCGGAATAGAAAATATGATCCAAAAAAAGTGTATGTATATCACACGTACACAACCACACTAGGCCCCAATTACTATTGTTTGTACCCCTAAAAGGCTAGATGAGGAGTAGGGGGGGTATGGAACAGGCAGCACCCTCAAACCTTCAGAAGTATGAGATGAACCCCAACAACTTGGAAAGGTGGATCTCTCTCACACGTACCAACACAGACTATCCCCCAATTTAACTGATGCCCAAAGGTTTTTGATTAAATAGCGGAATAGAAAATATGATCCAAAAAAAGTGTATGTATATCACACGTACACAACCACACTGGGCCCCAATTACTATTGTTTGTACCCCTAAAAGGCTAGATGAGGAGTAGGGGGGGTATGGAACAGGCAGCACCCTCAAACCTTCAGAAGTATGAGATGAACCCCAACAACTTGGAAAGGTGGATCTCTCTCACACGTACCAACACAGACTATCCCCCAATTTAACTGATCCCCAAAGGTTTTTGATTAAATAGCGGAATAGAAAATATGATCCAAAAAAAGTGTATGTATATCACACGTACACAACCACACTAGGCCCCAATTACTATTGTTTGTACCCCTAAAAGGCTAGATGAGGAGTAGGGGGGGTATGGAACAGGCAGCACCCTCAAACCTTCAGAAGTATGAGATGAACCCCAACAACTTGGAAAGGTGGATCTCTCTCACACGTCCCAACACAGACTATCCCCCAATTTAACTGATCCCCAAAGGTTTTTGATTAAATAGCGGAATAGAAAATATGATCCAAAAAAAGTGTATGTATATCACACGTACACAACCACACTAGGCCCCAATTACTATTGTTTGTACCCATAAAAGGCTAGATGAGGAGTAGGGGGAGTATGGAACAGGCAGCACCCTCAAACCTTCAGAAGTATGAGATGAACCCCAACAACTTGGAAAGGTGGATCTCTCTCACACGTACCAACACAGACTATCCCCCAATTTAACTGATCCCCAAAGGTTTTTGATTAAATAGCGGAATAGAAAATATGATCCAAAAAAAGTGTATGTATATCACACGTACACAACCACACTAGGCCCCAATTACTATTGTTTGTACCCCTAAAAGGCTAGGAGTAGGGGGAGTATGGAACAGGCAGCACCCTCAAACCTTCAGAAGTATGAGATGAACCCCAACAACTTGGAAAGGTGGATCTCTCTCACACGTACCAACACAGACTATCCCCCAATTTAACTGATCCCCAAAGGTTTTTGATTAAATAGCGGAATAGAAAATATGATCCAAAAAAAGTGTATGTATATCACACGTACACAACCACACTAGGCCCCAATTACTATTGTTTGTACCCCTAAAAGGCTAGATGAGGAGTAGGGGGGGTATGGAACAGGCAGCACCCTCAAATCTTCAGAAGTATGAGATGAACCCCAAAAACTTGGAAAGGTGGATCTCTCTCACACGTACCAACACAGACTATCCCCCAATTTAACTGATCCCCAAAGGTTTTTGATTAAATAGCGGAATAGAAAATATGATCCAAAAAAAGTGTATGTATATCACACGTACACAACCACACTAGGCCCCAATTACTATTGTTTGTACCCCTAAAAGGCTAGATGAGGAGTAGGGGGGGTATGGAACAGGCAGCACCCTCAAACCTTCAGAAGTATGATATGAACCCCAACAACTTGGAAAGGTGGATCTCTCTCACACGTACCAACACAGACTATCCCCCAATTTAACTGATCCCCAAAGGTTTTTGATTAAATAGCGGAATAGAAAATATGATCCAAAAAAAGTGTATGTATATCACACGTACACAACCACACTGGGCCCCAATTACTATTGTTTGTACCCCTAAAAGGCTAGATGAGGAGTAGGGGGGGTATGGAACAGGCAGCACCCTCAAACCTTCAGAAGTATGAGATGAACCCCAACAACTTGGAAAGGTGGATCTCTCTCACACGTACCAACACAGACTATCCCCCAATTTAACTGATCCCCAAAGGTTTTTGATTAAATAGCGGAATAGAAAATATGATCCAAAAAAAGTGTATGTATATCACACGTACACAACCACACTAGGCCCCAATTACTATTGTTTGTACCCCTAAAAGGCTAGATGAGGAGTAGGGGGGGTATGGAACAGGCAGCACCCTCAAACCTTCAGAAGTATGAGATGAACCCCAACAACTTGGAAAGGTGGATCTCTCTCACACGTACCAACACAGACTATCCCCCAATTTAACTGATCCCCAAAGGTTTTTGATTAAATAGCGGAATAGAAAATATGATCCAAAAAAAGTGTATGTATATCACACGTACACAACCACACTAGGCCCCAATTACTATTGTTTGTACCCCTAAAAGGCTAGATGAGGAGTAGGGGGAGTATGGAACAGGCAGCACCCTCAAATCTTCAGAAGTATGAGATTGTGTTCACTGTACCCCACAAAGATTGAGTTCACTGCACCCCACAATGATTGTGTTCACTGCACCCCACAAAGATTGTGTTCACTGCACCTCACAAAGATTGTGTTCACTGTACCCCCCAAAGATTGTGTTCACTGCACCCCACAAAGATTCTGTTCACTGTACCCCACAAAGATTGTGTTCACTGCACCCTAAAAGGATGTTGTTCACTGCACCCCACAAAGATTGTGTTCACTGCACCCTAAAAGGATGTTGTTCACTGCACCCCAAAAAGATTGTGTTCACTGTACCCCCCCAAAGATTGTGTTCACTGCACCCCACAAAGATTGTGTTCACTGCACCCCAAAAAGATTGTGTTCACTGTACCCCCCAAAGATTGTGTTCACTGCACCCCAAAAAGATTGTGTTCACTGTACCCCCCAAAGATTGTGTTCACTGCACCCCACAAAGATTCTGTTCACTGTACCCCACAAAGATTGTGTTCACTGCACCCCAAAAAGATTGTGTTCACTGTACCCCCCCAAAGATTGTGTTCACTGCACCCCACAAAGATTCTGTTCACTGCACCCCACAAAGGATTTTGTTCACTGCACCCCAAAAAGATTGTGTTCACTGCACCCCAAAAAGGATTTTGATCACTGCACCCCAAAAAGGATGTTGTTCACTGCACCCCAAAAATGATTTTGTTCACTCCACCCCAAAAAGATTGTGTTCACTGCACCCCACAAAGATTGTGTTCACTGCACCCCAAAAAGATTGTGTTCACTGTACCCCCCAAAGATTGTGTTCACTGCACCCCACAAAGATTCTGTTCACTGTACCCCACAAAGATTGTGTTCACTGCACCCCAAAAAGATTGTGTTCACTGCACCCCAAAAAGGATGTTGTTCACTGCACCCCAAAAAGGATGTTGTTCACTCCACCCCAAAAAGATTGTGTTCACTGCACCCCACAAAGATTGTGTTCACTGCACCCCAAAAAGATTGTGTTCACTGCACCCCAAAAATGATTTTGTTCACTGCACCCCAAAAAGGATGTTGTTCACTCCACCCCAAAAAGATTGTGTTCACTGCACCCCAAAAAGATTGTGTTCACTGCACCCCACAAAGGATTTTGTTCACTGCACCCCAAAAAGATTGTGTTCACTGCACCCCAAAAAGGATGTTGTTCACTGCACCCCAAAAAGGATTTTGTTCACTGCACCCCAAAAAGATTGTGTTCACTGCACCCCACAAAGGATTTTGTTCACTGCACCCCACAAAGATTGTGTTCACTGCACACCAAAAAGGATTGTGTTCACTGCACCCCAAAAAGATTTTGTTCACTGCACCCCAAAAAGATTGTGTTCACTGCAGCCCAAAAAGATTGTGTTCACTGCAGCCCAAAAAGATTGTGTTCACTGCAGCCCAAAAAGATTGTGTTCACTGCAGCCCAAAAAGATTGTGTTCACTGCAGCTCACACACAGAAAAATGGATGTGGATCACTGACACCTGCCTATCTCCAATCCCACACCACACAGCAATATCGATTGTAGTTTGTAGAACACAGTTTCCCTAAAATTCAGCAGACTCTGTCCCTAACAGGATTGAGAAGAGATCGTAGATCAGGATTGAGTGCAGATTCACCCCACCCCCCACACAGCAATATCGATTGTAGTTTGTAGAAGACACTGACCCTATAATTCAGCAGACTCTATCCCTAAAATGCCTACAACTCGCCCTGCCTAAACACTCCGACCTGTCCCTCAATTCTATCCGGACACAAATGGTTTTTTCCTGCCTATCTTTCCCTAATCAGCAGCCAGCACATTGATGTGTGCTCTGTCCCTTAGCTAAGCAGCAGAATGACGCTGCTGCGGCGGCTGCCTCGAACTTATAAAGACTTGGTCACATGCTTCAGACGGCCAATCACAGCTACTAAGACATTTGCAGGCATGGCTGGGATGGCTTAAGGCACACCAGTTAAACGATTGTTGATTGGCTGTTGAAAGCCCGCCATGAAAAGAGCGCCAAAGCATGCAAAACCCGGAAATAAAACGACCGAACACGGATTTTTACCCGAACATACAGTAAAGTGTCCGTGTCCGTGTTCGGGTAAAAAAAATCCAATTATTCGGTACGAACACGAATAATACAGTCCGTGTTCGCTCAACACTAGTAAGGGCCTATATGCACGGTACCTTTTTGCCAGGGTAAAAAAATTATTTTTCAGTTTTTCATTCAAATGGGTTATTTTTTTTTTTTTTATTCAATAGAGGAATAGAACAACAGTATCCAACCTGTTAGGCGTGCGGTGCTGCACATTTCATGCAACCTCAGTGCATATGTGTGTGCTTAATCTGCATTTAAAAAAGAAAAAACATTTTTTCCTTCATATTTAACTTTAAAGACTATATGTCAGACAGACATTGCTTTTCTAACCTGCTCTTCAAAAAGCACCAATGTGAGGGGAAAATAATTATTTTACAGTATTTAGGGTAAAAAAAAAAAAATCATTTTTTTATTCTAATGGGTTATTTTTTTTTTATTTTATTCAATAGCGGAATGGAACGACAGTATTCAACCTGGCTGTTAGGCGTGCGGTGCTGCACATGTCATGCAACCTCAGTGCATATGTGTGTGCTTAATCTGCATTTAAAAAAGAAAAAACATTTTTTCCTTCATATTTAACTTTAAAGACTGTATGTCAGACAGACATTGCTTTTCTAACCTGCTCTTCAAAAAGCACCAATGTGAGGGGAAAATAATTATTTTACAGTATTTAGTGTAAAAAAATTATTTTTCAGTTTTTGTATTGTTGTGTTGTATTGTGTCTTGCAATAAAGAAAAAAACATTTAGGGGCAAAAAAAGTTGATTTCGGCCCTGTCTGCATATGTTACAGTGACATACACCCATTGCATACTGTTGAATTGCGCCTTGCAATAAAAAAAACAATTTCGGGGACAAAAGAGTTTATTGCTGCCCTGTCCGCATATGTTACAGTGAGATACACCCATTGCATTCTGCTGAATTGCGCCTTGCACTAAAAAAAACAATTTAGGGGACAAAAGAGTTTATTGCTGTCCTGTCCGCGTATGTTAAAGTGAGATACACCCATTGCATACTGTTGTATTGCGCCGTGCAATAAAAAAAACTATTTAGGGGACAAAAGAGTTTATTGCTGCCCTGTCCGCATATGTTACAGTGAGATACACCCATTGCATACTGTTGTATTGCGCCTTGCAAAAAAAAAAAAAAAACATTTAGGGGCAAAAAAAGTTGATTGCGGCCCTGTCTGCTTATGTTACAGGGAGATACACCCATTGCATACTGTTGAATTGCGCCTTGCTGTTAAAAAAAACTATTTAGGGGACAAAAAAAGCGGATTGCGGCCCTGTCTGCATATGTTACAGTAAGATACACCCATTGCATACTGTTGAATTGCACCTTGCAATAAAAAAAAAAACTATTTAGGGGACAAAAGAGTTTATTGCTGTCCTGTCCGCGTATGTTAAAGTGAGATACACCCATTGCATACTGTTGTATTGCGCCGTGCAATAAAAAAAACTATTTAGGGGACAAAAGAGTTTATTGCTGCCCTGTCCGCATATGTTACAGTGAGATACACCCATTGCATACTGTTGTATTGCGCCTTGCAAAAAAAAAAAAAAAACATTTAGGGGCAAAAAAAGTTGATTGCGGCCCTGTCTGCTTATGTTACAGGGAGATACACCCATTGCATACTGTTGAATTGCGCCTTGCTGTAAAAAAAACTATTTAGGGGACAAAAAAAGCGGATTGCGGCTCTGTCTGCATATGTTACAGTAAGATACACCCATTGCATACTGTTGAATTGCACCTTGCAATAAAAAAAAAAATATTTAGGGGACAAGGAAGTGTCTGCAATGTGTGTTACCCACAGCTGTATGGGATTAAAGTTGGCGCCAATACAAGAGAGGGAGGGGATTAATTCCCCTGCCTATATATCACCTATGGAATTCAATACTCATCAGGCAGGCTGGCTGGCGTGAATGACCAAAAGGTAAGTACCGCTGACACTATTACATATGAGCATGTATTGCCCTTACTGGCTATACACAATAGAATGATACAACATAAGCTGACTTGGAATTGGATGGATATTTCCTACAGGACCGGTTAAACCCAGGATATACCATCCCTTCCTCCCACCGTTCTTGAATAGGATGAGGTGATATTATAGGTTCCTGCCTGAAGCCATTCATACACTGCAAAAAGGTGGCCATATTCTCTGGTGATTTATCCCCCTCTCTCCCTCCTCTCCACTCCTTCTTATGGAGATATATGAAGTATTCACATCACAAGCATACCTACTTAAACAGGGTTTTTACCCCCCCCCCCTTTTTAGGCTAGAAGGACTGCAGGTCTAAATCGTGTATATATATATATATATATATATATATATATATATATATATATATATATATAACAAATAAACCATCCCATCGGCCCTGATCAAGGGAAAAGGAAACAATAGGTGGATATATTGAGTGCAGCCACCGGGTATGAATCAATTGTTGCATTTGAGTATTAGAGGCTATAAAAAGTGATATAAGTGATTTTATAGAATTTTTTTTTTTTTTTTGGGTACTATGTACCTTACACCTATACTCTTCTGATTCAGTGTGGTAACCATCGTGCTTCCACAACAGAACAGCTTTAGAGTCCTGACTATCAAGCTATAACATAGTGCCATCCTATTCAGCATAATAAGGTGGGTTAGTATTGAATATCCTCTAAATTTATCCACAGTAATATGCATATAATTAAATAGACTCTACTCTTGCAGCGGTGCTCACTGCGGTGATCAGGAGGCTGGACACTTAGCCTAAAATAAATGAGTGAATATATGTATACATTGAAGGCTATACACAAATACTAAGGGGACAATATTTGGTGCTTTTTCGTGTCGCCACTCTGTCATCTTCCGAGTCATTAAAAAGGGTCAGTACAAAACCAGAGCTCTATATGATTATATTTGACTAATGATGATTGATGTAACTTTTTGGAATTATAAGTCACTAATTGTTATTTTGTTTGATTTCATATTACCTATAGAAATACCGGTCTGTTATGGTCTCACGGGCCCTGAGGAAGCCTTGAGCGAAACGCGTCGGCTTGCTGGGGACCTACATTGACCGTATTCCATCAGAGACCTACTCTTTCCATCCTATACAGGCTCTTGGTTATTTCTCCCTTCTGGGAAGTATTTCTATTCATGACTCCTTTATATCTGATTTTATCAATATTATTCTATGTTATGTTGTTTGTTCTAACTTGTGCTAACACGCCCATGTTTTTTAAGAGGCAAATTTAATAAAATGTAAAATATTTTTAGAAATTGGTTTGTGCGTGATCCTTCTACTCCCACTGGCCCGCAAAGCCCCACTTTTCTCTATCTTTTGTGTTCTTATATCAATTAGGGGTAAGGGCCTATATGCACGGTACCTTTTTGCCAGGGTAAAAAAATTATTTTTCAGTTTTTCATTCAAATGGGTTATTTTTTTTTTTTTTATTCAATAGAGGAATAGAACAACAGTATCCAACCTGTTAGGCGTGCGGTGCTGCACATTTCATGCAACCTCAGTGCATATGTGTGTGCTTAATCTGCATTTAAAAAAGAAAAAACATTTTTTCCTTCATATTTAACTTTAAAGACTATATGTCAGACAGACATTGCTTTTCTAACCTGCTCTTCAAAAAGCACCAATGTGAGGGGAAAATAATTATTTTACAGTATTTAGGGTAAAAAAAAAAAATTTCAGTTTTTTATTCTAATGGGTTATTTTTTTTTTATTTTATTCAATAGCGGAATGGAACGACAGTATTCAACCTGGCTGTTAGGCGTGCGGTGCTGCACATGTCATGCAACCTCAGTGCATATGTGTGTGCTTAATCTGCATTTAAAAAAGAAAAAACTTTTTTTCCTTCATATTTAACTTTAAAGACTGTATGTCAGACAGACATTGCTTTTCTAACCTGCTCTTCAAAAAGCACCAATGTGAGGGGAAAATAATTATTTTACAGTATTTAGTGTAAAAAAATTATTTTTCAGTTTTTGTATTGTTGTGTTGTATTGTGTCTTGCAATAAAGAAAAAAACATTTAGGGGCAAAAAAAGCTGATTTCGGCCCTGTCTGCATATGTTACAGTAACATACACCCATTGCATACTGTTGAATTGCGCCTTGCAATAAAAAAAAACAATTTCGGGGACAAAAGAGTTTATTGCTGCCCTGTCTGCATATGTTACAGTGAGATACACCCATTGCATTCTGTTGAATTGCGCCTTGCACTAAAAAAAAACAATTTAGGGGACAAAAGAGTTTATTGCTGCCTTGTCCGCGTATGTTAAAGTGAGATACACCCATTGCATACTGTTGTATTGCGCCGTGCAATAAAAAAAACTATTTAGGGGACAAAAGAGTTTATTGCTGCCCTGTCCGCATATGTTACAGTGAGATACACCCATTGCATACTGTTGTATTGCGCCTTGCAAAAAAAAAAAAAAAACATTTAGGGGCAAAAAAAGTTGATTGCGGCCCTGTCTGCTTATGTTACAGGGAGATACACCCATTGCATACTGTTGAATTGCGCCTTGCTGTAAAAAAAGCTATTTAGGGGACAAAAAAAGCGGATTGCGGCCCTGTCTGCATATGTTACAGTAAGATACACCCATTGCATACTGTTGAATTGCACCTTGCAATAAAAAAAAAACTATTTAGGGGACAAAAAAGTTGATTGCGGCCCTGTCTGCATATGTTACAGTGAGATACACCCATTGCATACTGTTGTATTGCGCCTTGAAATAAAAAAACTATTTAGGGGACAGAAAGAGATTAAATTGCGGCTTAGTCTGTAAATGTACGTGTGAGATACACTCGTTGGATACTGTTGTTCTAGTCCGCTATTCAATAAGCACCCATTTAGGGAAAAAATATTAAATTGCGGCCTAGTCTGTATCTGTACGTGTGAAATACACCCGTTGTATACTGTTGTTCTAGTCCGCTATTCAATAAACACCCATTTAGGGAAAAAATATTACATTGCGGCTTAGTCTGCATATTTTACTGTGAGATACACTCGTTGGATACTGTGTTTCTAGTCCGCTATTCAATAAACTTCCATTTAGGGAAAAAATATTACATTGCGGTTTAGTCTGCATATTTTACTGTGAGATACACTCGTTGGATACTGTTGTTCTATTCCGCTATTCAATAAACACCAATATAGGGTAAAAAGATTACATTGCGGCCTAGTCTGCATATGTTACAGCGCAACAAAGCACACAGGCCTCGCATGGAGGCCCAGTTACTGGTGGTGAAGTGGTGTTGTTCCGCAGAGCAACTCATGCGTGCGTGCTGCAGCGGAAACTCCACTATGGCCTGCTGCTGATCGCACAGTCTGGCCAGCATGTGTAAGCTGGAGTTCCACCTTGTGGGCACGTCACATATGAGGTGGTGTAAGAAGAGGTTTGCTGTTCAGAGTTGTGTTTCTGTTCAATCCCGCCAGGACTTGGCGAATGCGCATGTGCGAATGCGCGAACGCAAGCACGCAAACACGCAACGTGACAGATGCTGGCGCCAAATGGACTATTTAAACCCAGCCCTTGCTCAGCTCCAGTGCTGCATTGTCTTCAGCCTTGTTGACCTGAACCTGCTAACCTGTATCCTGTTTACCAGTACCAGACCTTGTCCTAACTATCCTCTGCTCTCCGCCTGCACCGACCTCGGCTTGTCCCTTGACCTCTGCTCCAGTCTGCTCCTTCTGGCTCCTGTATGACCGTTTGGCTTCTGACCCGGCTTGTCTCACTACACTCCTGCCACCAGCACTAGTTGCCTGCATACCTGCTCTGGACCTACCCGGCTATCCCTGTCTGTGGACATCAGCCTGCTTCCAGCCACATCAGGCACTCGTGCTACTCTATACTCTGCACCTGCACTATCAGGGGTCCCGATTCAGAGGCGTAAGAGAGGCCTTCCTCACCGTTCAGGCTCACCTCCAGGTACGTGATAGGCGGTGAGCGGGAAGGCCGAATTTACGCTGCAGCGCTGACAGGCGAGCAGCAGCAGGGTGAGAACGCCGAAAGTGCACACAGACGGCCCGCACTTTCTGCAGCAGCTCTGACATATCGGGGTAATTTCTAAGGAACCTCTGCACCACCAAATTCAGCACACGCGCCAGGCAAGGGATGTGTGTCAAACCGGCTAGGCCCAGAGCTGCTACGAGATTTCGCCCATTATTGCACACCACCAGGCCGGGCTTGAGGCTCACTGGCAGCAACCACTCATCGGTCTGCTGTTCAATGCCCCTCCACAACTCCTGCGCGGTGTGTGATTTTTTTTTTTCCCCCCCAAAACAGGCAAGTTTTAAAACTGCCTGCTGTCGTTTACCACTGGCTGTGCTGAAGTTGGTGGTGAAGGTGTTACGCTGACCGGATGAGGAGGTGGTAGAGGATGAGGAAGTGGAGTAGGAGGAGTTAGGAACAGGAGGCAAACTGAAGCGCACTGCAATCCTCGGTGGTGGAAGGACATGCGCCAAACTGCACTCCGCCTCAGGCCCAGCCGCCACTGAATTTACCCAGTGTGCTGTTAGGGAGATATAACGTCCCTGACCGTGCTTACTGGTCCACGTATCCGTAGTTAGGTGGACCTTGCCACAGATGGCGTTGCGCAGTGCACACCTGATTTTGTCACCAACTTGGTTGTGCAGGGAAGGGATGGCTTGCCTGAAAAAGTAATGGCGGCTGGGCATGACGTACGGTGGGACAGCCACCGCCATAAGGCTTTTAAAACTCTGTGTCTCCACCAGACGGAATGACAGCATTTCAAAGGCCAGGAATTTTGAAATGCTGGCATTCAGGGCCAGGGATCGCGGGTGGGTAGGGGGGTACTTCCTCTTCTGCACCAGTGCTTGGGAGATAGAAAGCTGAACTCCTCCATGGGACATTGTGGAGATGGTTGTTGGTGACCCAGATGGTGGTGTTGCTGGCAGATCCTCTGTTTGCGGGGTGGCAGGTGCCGGTCTCACTACAGAGGTGGATGAAGAGGCCAAGACTGCAGCAGCAGAAGAGGAAGCAGGAGGAGCCAGAGACCTTTCTTGGTTTTTGAGGTGTCTACTCCACTGCAGCTCGTGCTTTGCACTTAGATGCCTGGTCATGCAGGTTGTGCTCAGGTTGACAAGGTTTATGCCTCACTTCGGGCTCTGATTGCACAGCGTGCAAACCACTCATGTCCTGTGATCGGCACATTGTCAGAAGAACTGCCACGCTTGGGAACTCCTGTGAGCTGGCTTTGGTGTGCTCGGTCCCTTGCTTCGTTGGGCAGTAGCAGGCGTAGTGTCTAGGGCAAGGCCGCTCCGCTTTTGCACCCTGCTTCCTCTTCTGCTGTACTGGTGGCTCTGTGCGACCACCGCCTCTTCCTCCAAACTACTCAGGTCACCTGCATGACGTTCATTCCATGTGGGGTCGAGGGGTCATTATCTGAGATGTGTTGCGATGGTTCTCCCATGTACTCATCTTGAGACATAAGTGGTTGGGCATCGGTGCACTCAATCTCTTCCACTTCTGGGGCAGGGCTAGGTGGATGGCCCTGGGAAACCATACTAACAGAGTCATCAAAAAGAAGAAGAGACTGCTGCATGACTTGGGGCTTAGACTGCTTGGCTGATTTGCAGGGGGGTGAGGTGAAAGATTTATAGATATGGGCTGCAGGTGCCAACTCTGACCTTTCAGCAGAAGACTGGGTGGGAGACAATGTGAAGGAACTGGAGGCACTGTCAGCAACCCAATCTACTATCGCCTGTACTTGTTCTGACCTCAACATTTGTAGAGGCGCATTAGGCCCTGCCAAATACTGCTATAAGGTTCTGTCGCCTGCTCGCAGCTGAGAAAGGTGTTTCACTTGTGCATGTAGCTGCCACAGATCGACCACGTCCTCTCCTTGCAACAGGAGCTCCACCAGTAGCACCACCCCCCAGCACTAACATGGTGGAGCAGTATGTGTGCACACGCCTAGACGTACTGAATGACGGGTCTGCCCCCTTCAACTTCTGGGTCTCCAAATAAGGCACATGGCCTGAGCTTGACCTTTACGCCTTGGAGGTGCTGGCCTGCCCTGCAGCCAGTGTATTATCTGAACGTGTATTTAGCACGGCTGGGGGCGTTATCACAGACAAGCGCAGCCGCCTGTCCAGAGCCAATGTGGACAAGCTCACATTCAATAAAATTAACCAGGCATGGATCCCACAGGACTTGTCTGTACCTTGTGCAGATCAGACATGTATACCGTCCTTACCCAGCCATTGTTGTATTTTTGATCTTTATCACTCTTTTTGGGGTGTACCCTAATTTAAAAAGAAATAAAATTAAAAACAAAAACCAGTGTTGGCTACCTCGTCCTCCTCCACCGCTGCTTCCACCTACACTGCCACATACAAAGCCACCTCAACCTCCTACTCCATATGGGCCTCGTCCTCCTCCACCGCCGCCGCCGCTTCCACCTACACCGCCATATCCTCCGCCACCTCAACCTCCTACTACATATGGGCCTCGCCCTCCTCCTACATCATTCAAGATGATTATTTTTTATTTTTCTGTTTTTTAAGTTATTTCCCTATCCACATTTGTTTGCAGAGCACTTGCCATGCTCTTAAGATAATTTTGCTGCCATTTGCAGCCCTCTAGCCCTTTCCATGTTTGTTTTAGAGGCATTTTAGTGCTCAAAGGTTCGGGTCTCCATTGACTTCAATGGGGTTCGGGATCGGGACAAAGTTCGGGTTAAGTCCGGGTCACGAACCCGGACTTTCTTTTCAAGTTCGGTCGAACCCGCCGAACCCGAACAACCAGGTGTTCGCTCAACTCTACTCGCAGATCTTGGGGCATTCCCACCATATATGGATCATTGGGCCCTCTACCTGACACCTCCTCTAGCACATATTTGACTTCTCTGGTTGGCATTGGTTTGCTATAACCGGTTTAATATACCATCTCGCGAGACACTTTAGTTCATCTGGATGGTATTCACATCTCTAGCAGTGCAGTGGATGGCTCTCAGCACAGTTTTCTTCTTGTGATCTTCTATACTAATTCCAGTTTCTCTTTCCCATTTTTCTATAAAAGTCGTTTTCTTCATACCCACCAGATCGGTTAGCATCTTATAAATTAGAGACACATCTTGTCTTGCCTTTGTTAGCGGGTTACAGAGCTTTTTCAAACGATTCAACTCAGATCGATGGGTTGGGGATCGATTTTTCAGATCGATGGGTTGGGGCAAAGATCCTACTGTTTTAAATGCATATAATTACACTCTTTTAGTGTCAACTTTTCCGTAGTGTTAAATTCATAAAGTGGCCTAATCTTTCCTTTGTGTAATATATCTTAATCGTAAATCTCCTAACCCACCTCCAAACTGTGTCCCATACCCAGGTAAAAGAAATGTTGTGCCCGCTAATGTTAATAACAGAGTTGTATTCCCACCTGGCCTGCGTCCCATGTTTTATATACAACTCTCGTTATTTTGTGTATATCCTTGTGTATTTCTCTATATTTTTGTGAAATCCAAATATTCTTATCTATTTGTATTCGAATTAACGGGATTTCCAATTTAACCAATCTTTTTTTCTGAATTTTTTTTCATCCATTCTATCATTCGTGATGACACTGCTGCTGTGTAATATCGTTTATTATCAGGTGCCCCTAATCTCCTTGACAACTTATCTCTACTAAGAGCGGCATACTGCACCCTAGGTTTTTTCCCTTGCCATTTGTACTTTAACAACATTGTTTTTATTGTTTTAAAATATGTGAGTGGGATAGCAATGGGTAGCATTTGGAATCTACATATTATTTTAGGTAAGATTATCATTTTGAACATATTTATTCTGCCCAACCAGGAGACTGGGCGAGTTGATATTTTTCTAATATTTAGCTTTATCTCCTCTAACAGGGGTATGTAATTAGCTAAATAAAGACCTTCCGGTTGTGGTGTTATATTTATCCCTAAATATTTTAACTTTGCTTTTGCCCAAGTAAATGGAAATTCCTTCTGTAGTGCCTGTTCTTCTTTCTAATTTAAATTTCAGATTTTGTTGGATTTATCTTAAAATTTGACAGTTCTCCAAATCTCCTCAATTCTTTGACATTTGGGAGACTTATTGTAGGGTTACTACTATAGAACAAAACATTGTCTGCATATACTGCAATTTTATATTCATCCTACCTGATCTTTACCCCCTTTATTTACATGTTGTCCCTGATAGATGCCAACAGAGGTTCCAATGACAAGACGAACAGCAGGGGCGAGAGGGGGGAAACCCTGTCTCATCCCATTACTCATCTCGAGCCTGGCTGACAGACTACCATTTACTTTTATCAAAGCATATGGATTTCTATATAGAGCTCCTATCCAGCAATTCATCCTAAGTTCTTAATTGTTTTAACCATGAACTCCCAGTCCACCCGGTTAAATGCTTTTTCAGCATCAATTGACAGGAGGTTCAGGACCTATGTACTAACAATTGCATTCTAATTCTGTTATCCTTTCCTTCTCTTTCTGGAATGATACCTGTCTGATCTGCATGTGTCCATTCCGGCATTAAATCTTTCAATAAGTTTGCTAAGATTTTAGCGTATAGTTTTGTGTCTGTATTTACCAGTGCTATTTGCCTATAACTAGAGCATAGGGTTGCGTCTTTCCTTTCTTTAGGAATTACAGTTATGTGTGCTTGCAGTGATTCAGTTCTCATTTCCCCTTTATCGCTTATCTCATTCATATAAGAACAGATTTTTGGGACCAGTATTTCCTTAAATCACTTATAATATTTGGTTGTATATCCGTCTGGACCAGGGTTTTTTCCAGATAGAGTATTTTTTTAAAGCCCCTCTAACTTCCCCCTGAGAAATTGGTGCTTCTAGAGCTAATAGTTTCCCCGAGTCTATTTTAGGAGGCTTTGAATCCTGATTATATTCCACAATCCTTTGTTTTCTATATCGTTCCACCTCAGGTATATATTTTTGACGAACGATAAATAGGTTATTATAGTAGTTTTGAAAGGAGCTTGCTATTTCAGTAGTTAAAAAACACCATTTCTCCTTTGCTATTCTTTATTTTTTCCATATAAGTATTTGATTTTTTTACTTTTTAATAGCCCAGACAGGTATTTTCCCAGTTTATTTCCCCACTTGTATCTCTCCTTAGCTACCCTTGTCTCCTCTTCAAGTAGATCTCTTAATTCAACTCTTTTTAACACCAAAGCTTTTTGTATTTCAGCCTCCAAACTCATTTTATGTTTCTGTTCTAGCTCATGTAGCGCTAATACTACCCTGTTTATGTTTGCGGTTCTTTCTCTTTTTTTCCTGGAACCTACTGAGATGAATATTCCTCCTATGTATGTTTTTATGTGCTTCCCAAATTGTAGCCAGAGAGACATCAGGCGTTTATTAGGAAATGCTGGTCTCCATGAGCTTTTTTTGGGACCCTGGGAATTTTATTTCCATAACTATTGGGGCATGATCAGAGATGGTCATTGTGCGTATTGATGTACTAACTACTGTCTCTATCAACCTATGATCTATCATTATATAGTCCAATCTTGAGTATATCGAGTGCACAGGGGAATAAAATGAATAATCTCTCTCTCCTGGATGCTGAGTTCTCCAAGCATCTGCTAGCTGATACAGCTCAGTTTCCTAATCCAACATCCTTGCTTCATCCGTGTACTCGACGTACACTCCATAGACGGGTCCATGCAAAAGTTAAAACTGCCTGCCAGGATTAAATTGCTCTACGGCCACATCACCCTGAACGCGCCCGATCTCATCTGACTTAACAATAATTTAACCCATGCAACATGGAGAGGCAAGGGTAGTGCTTTAATAATTCATTAAGAACATGAGTAGGGGGAGGTGGTTGGAGAATGGCAGAGTGAGGACGTGCTCTGTGTGAGCTCCTGACTGCTCCCTCCCTGACCGAGACGATCCCGCCACGAAACAAAGCAAGCACGGCAGATATGAAGTGAGGCATGCCAGCGAAAAACAAGCCTAAAACTCGTGGCACCATCAGACAAACACGAGCACAATCCCGCTCACAGGTATTGAGGACCTTGGAAGAGATTAAAAAGTACTTCACCGGCATAAAGAGCATGGAGATCAGTGCCCCAGGGACCTCGGAGACCGCAAGGTTGGAAGATGAGGGGGTGAAGTGTAGCGGGAGCTCGGTCATAGTGGTCGGATTGGACACCACTCAAGGAGGTCACCGTGGAGACCGGAGCCCTGAAGTCCGTTGTGTCTGTGAACCCGGGAATTGCCGAGGCGGAGAGAGTTGTGGGTTTAACGGGTGAGCCGCCGGCTTGGATGCTATCTAAGTAAGCTACGGTGCGACTGGAGGATCATAATGGGGCAGCAGCAGCATGTAAGACGTAGATGCTACAAATACTGAATCAGAGATATGGTCATTACTGCGAGCATTACCAACTAAAATAGACATAGAAAAAATTATATTAAAAATGGAAGAGTCACATCAAAGGGAAATGAAAGAAATACGCAAAGAAGTGAGTAGCATATCAGATAAAGTGAACACTGGAGAGAAAACTGTAGCAGCATTATCTGGCAGGGTAACAAAAATGGAAAGAAACCAAGAAGATTATTCAGACTTAATGGCCTCTATGCAATTGCAGATGGAAGATCTGGAAGATCGGAGTCGACGGAACAACCTTAGATTAAGGGGCTACCTGAGCAAGTGGAAAGAGACCAACTCCAGGAAATGGTAAGCGATATTTTTTCTAAAATAATAGACCCTAATAACATCAATACCGTAGTACTGGACAGGGTCCATAGAGCCCCAGGACCTAAAATGACAGACCCCGACAGATCAAGGGACGTTATATGCCGGATCCATTATTTCTCACAAAGAGAAGAGATCCTCAGGAAGGCATGGTTAAAAGGGACAATCGAACATAATGGGGTTAATATTAAAATATTCCCAGATCTTTCCAGCGCTACGCTCAATAGCAGGGCCATTTTACGCCCGATATTGGAAAAGGCCAAACAGCTGGGGTTTACCTATCATTGGGGCTACCCATTAATGGCTACATTCCACAAGAACACTAAATTTTACACCCTGCGCTCCACCGCAGATCTACCGGGTTTGTTCGAATTTCTAGGAGCAGAAGAAATTCAGATACCTAATTGGCGGGCAGCCCTACCCCAATACCTGGAGAAAACTGCGCATGGGAAGATGAGAGACCCCAGAAATCATAGAAATTAAGTGGGACTTCTAATGGAAAATAAGAAATAACTACGCCAGGATCAAGAAGCACTAAATATGAACTAAAAGTAGATGATTGATTATGGAACTTTGTCCCTTCTTTTTTTTTTTTTTTTTTTACCTTTTTCCTTTTTTTTTTTTTTTTCCCTAAGAAGAGGGAAGGGAAAGAAAATATTAAGTGTATATAAGTGATAAGCTGGATGAGGGGTTGGGGGGGCCATGAGACAAATATGAGACAAATATTGTCTCTTATTCCTGTCTTGGAGTCCTCCCGTATTTAGAGAGGAATTATTGATGGTTTGTCTTTATTTTTTTTCCCCCTTCTCTCTCAAATTCCCCCCCCCCCTCCTCTCCGACTCGAGATTCATAGGGAGTAGAAAAGTAGAATCCTCCCTCTCCCCATTCCCCGGGGATAAGATTAAGTCAGATGAGAAATATAGACATCGGGAGGGAACCCCTATAGACTGACCAAGTAGATGAAGATAGACTAGATAATCATTTAGGCATATCTATACACTGTTGTACACTAATAGTTTAAGAGCACAGATAGGCCGTCGGCCTTCTTTTTTTTTTTAAATTTTTTTGACACACATAAATACACAGTTATGCACATACAGATATTTACAAGTTTTCTTTTTTCTCTTCTGTTCTCTTAGAGGGGAAAGAGGGGAATCCCCTTATCCTACAAAAATTCACCTTTTTTTTTTCTTTTCTCTTTTCCTCCCATGTTTTGAGAGGCATTACACTGAGATTGATTTTTCATTTTTTAGGGGGATAAGTACACACCAATGAACTTTTCTTTGGTTTCTTCCTTTTTTTTTGGTGTGATAATGTGATTGAATTTTTATTGGAAAGCACTAATGGAACTGTTTGCATTGTGATGGAGAGATTGGAGTGGGATAGGGAGGAGAAGGGAGGAAGGGAAGACTTGTCCCTCCCCTGTGCTCTCTGTACCTCTCTATGTCTCCCTGATTGATGAGTTGTTTTGCATGTGGTTTGGTTTAATCTTTTTTTTTTTTTCCAAAGCCCGAATGAATTATATATTGGTCATGGTCATTTAAGATATCTAAAGAGTAAGGAAAGGGAAAAAAGTTCTTTACCATTTCTCGTTTATCTCCTGTGGATTTTTTGTATGGATTTATAGTAAGAAGGGAGAAATGGGAGACGGGGGAGGAGAGGGTTTGGAGGAGAATGGAGGGGAGGAAGGAACAAAAGAGTGATATTTAAAATTGGAACATGATATAAGGGATAAGGGTTGAAAGTATAAATGTGAACATGTGCTTATAAATATTAGTTTAAAAATAGCGGGGTTCTATTGTGTTCGGGGAGGGAGAGAGCTGGAACCTTGCTCTGTGACTTTCTCTAACCACGGACCTAAATAGGATAGCACACACAACATTGGGACGGGTTGTGTGCGTTTAAATAACAAGTTGTTACTACTATAGTATAGGGAGGGTTTCATTTTTGGGGGTTTTTTCTTTTTTTTTTTTTTTCTTCCATATCTCCTTATTCCTTTTCTACTGCCGAGTTTGAATGGCAACTATAAAGATTATGACATTGAATGCAAGGGGTCTAAACACACCCGAGAAGAGACACATGTTATTAAATGATTTGAGGCGCTCCCAAATAGACATAGCATTAATACAAGAAACACATTTTAAAGAAAATAAAGTACCTATACTCAGAAATAAAAATTACCCGTGGGGATACCATTCGACGAATAGAGAAGCTAAATCAAAAGGGGTGTCGATCCTTATTGCTAATAAAATACCATGGACCCTGCATGATATACAAATAGATCTAGAAGGGAGGTATGTTTTGTTAAGGGATAAATAGGAGAGGTGAAGGTAACGTTGGTAAACATATACGCTCCTAATTATAACCAAGACACTTTCCTTACGAGGGTTCTGAATAAACTGTCAGATTTCGCGGAGGGACAATTATTATTGGGAGGGGATATAAATACCCCCCTAAATCCTCTGATGGACACTTCAGTAGGTCGCTCCTCAAATTTTCCACGAACCGGTAAACGCATAATTCAAGAATTATATAAACATCAACTTGTAGATGCATGGTGTCTAACACATCCTGGTGAAAAAGATTATACATTTTACTCATCTGTACACAAAACATACACAAGAATAGATTATTTTCTCGTCCCCCATAGACAGCTACATGCAATAAAAAAAAAATAGAGATCGGAAGTATAACATGGTCGGATCATGCACCAATTATCTTACAATATTCACTCTCTGAAACCCTATCCCTAGGGAGCCGGTTCTGGAGATTGAATGAGAGCCTATTACAGATATCGGAGATCCTCAGGGATGTAACTGAGGAATTAAAATTTTATTTTCAAATAAACGAGACCCCTGGTGGAGACCCGGGTATCCTGTGGGAGGCTCATAAAACTGTGATCTGGGGTGTGCTGATTAAGCATGGATCGAGGATTAAAAGGGAGCGGGAAAAACAAATGGCAACATTGCTTTCTTCATTACATGAGTTAGAGAATAACCATAAAAGGAACCCAATGCCCAGTACGGAGATAGAAATGAATTGTTTACGGAAACAAATTACAGACATGCTAGGTTATAAAGCTAAAGCATCTTTACAGAGGAGCCGTAAAATAGGATACGAATCAGGAAATAAGTGCAGGAAACTGTTAGCCAATGCGGTAAAAGATATGAAATTGGTTACATATATCCCCCAAATCTTATTGTCTAAGGGTAGTAAAATATAATTGCCTAGACAAATTACCCAGACCTTTGGAGACTATTACTCCTCCTTATATAATTTAACAGATCAATCACCATCTATAACACAGATGGAGGAATACATAGCCTCAGCTCAAATGCATAAATTAGCGGAGGAAATTTGCAGGGAACTGGATTCGCCAATAGAATTAACAGAAATACAACAAGCCTTGAATATGATGAAGATCGGAAAGGGCGCCGGGACCGGACGGCTTTACCCTTCAGCACTACAAGGCTTTTTTCCCGATTTTGGGACCATACTTGTTAAAACTATTTAATGATGTTGGACGAAGAACAGTTTTCTGCAGAGATACGTTGAGAGCACATATTACGGTTTTACTTAAAGAGGATAAAGACTTAACGTTATGCGGAAGTTACAGGCCCATATCACTCCTTAACACAGATGTAAAACTTTTTACTAAAATAATAGCATCTCGATTATCCCAACATTCACAATTTTTGATTCATTTAGATCAAGTGGGATTTATAAATAATCGAGAGGCGAGAGATACCACAAAAGTATTAAATTTATTATTTGAAGCAGATAGATCTCAAATCCCATGTGTTTTTTTTTTTTTTAAAGGTATTTTTATTAATAAACATAAAACACAGACAACAGTCCGATATAAATCAGGAAGTACAATCAAGAAGGAAATAATGCATATCCAAGAATCATACAGACAGTAGTACAGGGCAGTAAGGCAAATAACATCAACCACAGTAGCGCCAACATAGCAACCTTAGTTGACTGCCCCCACCCCGCCTCTCCCGCTCCAACCAGAAACTTCGTAGGATGATATTTAAAAAGTTTTTTTTTTTTTTTTCCTCCCCCCCCCTCCCAACAACTTAAAACATATAACCTTCCAGATAGTATAAGGAGAAAGTACAAACCTTACAAAACCCTTCACAGAATGCATTCCTATCACATCAGCAAGTATGCAACCCACCATAGGGAAGAAGCACCACCCCCCTCCCAGCCCCGGGCACCCAAAAGGTAAAAAAGGCAAAAACGTCCCCAAGGAGGAGCAATAAGTTTGACAAATAATCACACATTATCTCAGAAGTTTAGACCTCTCTGGACCCTAGAACCGAGTCCATCCATGAGGACCATACCTTAGCAAATTTTTTCTTGGAACCCCTAGCCAGATATGTCAATTTATACATAGGAAGAGCATTGTTGACCAGTTCCACCCAGGCTGCTACCGTAGGTGGAGCGTCCTGTTTCCATCTCAGGGCAATCAGTTTCTTGGCATAGAAAAAGAGTATACACAACAGAGTCCTCTGGGACTGCCGAATACCCTCCTCCCCCAGATTGCCAAGTAGGCATCTGTCCGGTGCGAGAATATTCGGCAGTGCCAATTTATAAAGGTACATACCCCCTTCCAGAAGGACTGAATCAGCGGACATAACCAGACCATGTGAAAGAAGTCCCCTCTAACTTCCTGGCAGCGGAAACACAACGGGGAGGCAAGCCTTCCCATCGCAAAGAGACGACAGGGAGTATAGTAAATTCTATGTAAATAATTCAGTTGAATAACCCTGTCCCCCGCAGCTATCAATCCATGGAACTGGGCACTGAGCAGGTCATCCCAGTCCGCCAGTTCCAATTGAGGTATATCAGCCTGCCACTTTGCCCGAAGGGACCCCATCCTCCCCTCACCCTGGTCAAGAGTCAACCCATATAGTCGAGAGATGAGTTTAGTGTGGTCGGGATTCATCAATGCCTTTTCCAACCGAGTCGGAGCCAGGTGGACCCCCCGAAGACCAAATTGGGCCGCCACTGCGTGCCGAAGTTGCTGATACAGAAACCAGCACGTCGAGGGAATCCCCAGCTCCGCCCTCAGCTCAGCAAAGGACTTAAAGGTCTGGTTCACAAACAATTGATGGGCATATTTTAAGTCAAATCCCGCCCACCTCTTAGAGGAATCCAACTTATGTAAATCTGGCAGTTCCGGGTTAAACCATATAGGAGCATTAGGGGATCTATTGAAGGAAGAACCCCCCGTTCTAGCGTTACAAATATGCACAATTTTGCAGGATAGTCTAAGGATAGCAGCACCCTCCCTCGGGTAAGGACCATTCCTATATAGTGAATTAAGGAGTGCCTCATAGGAGCCCATCACCGCTGCCGACGTGGTAACTGCCGCGTTCGGCAGGTCCAGGAAGAACCACGCATGGACATGTGTCAATTGAGCAGCCAAGTAGTAAGCCTGCAGATCCGGAGCCGCCAGACCCCCAGCGTGAGCAGGGAGTTTTAGCGTGCTGAACGAGATCCGCGCCGGCTTCATACCCCATAGAAAAGAAATCAGTATGGATTCAATGCTTGCAAAGAACCGTTTGGGAAGGTACACCGGCGCCTGCCAAAAGAGATAGAGGAAGCGGGGCAGATAGATCATTTTAAATATATTGATTCTACCCATCAAGTTAAGTGGCAACTTGCTCCAGGTGACCAAAGTTTGTTTTAACCGTTGTATCAGTGGAGCAATATTGTTGTCAACGTACATGCCCACCGGTTGCTGAATGACCACACCCAGGTATCGAAATTTAGTCACCACCTGAAGGCTACGTGGAAGCACCAGGTCAGGTGCCCGACTTGGGTCAAGGGGAAACGCCACCGACTTATCCCAGTTAACCTGGAATCCCGAGAACCGCCCGAAGGATTCTATCACCTCCAGGGCAGCATCCAGGGACTCCCGGGAGTCATCCAAATAAAGCAGCATGTCATCGGCATATAGAGATGTTTTCTCTTCCAGCTCCCCCACCCTGCAACCACGTATCCTCTCATCACGCCTGAGCAAGGTGGCCAGTGGTTCCAGGGCCAGGGCAAACAGCAGGGGGGACAATGGGCACCCCTGCCTAGTACCACGGGACACTGGAAATTGTTCAGTAACCCTGTTGTTGACACGTAAGCGCGCCACTGGCGAGTCATAGAGTAAGCGCACCCACCTGATAAACTTTGGACCAAATCCCATCCTGCCCAGCACTGCGAATAAATAGGGCCACTCCACCGAGTCAAATGCTTTATGAGCATCTAAGGATAATATCAGTCTGGTGTCCACTCCAGAGGGTGGAGCCTGCAGGTTGATAAAGAGACGACGCAGGTTTATCGCCGTAGAGCGGCCTGGAATGAATCCAGTTTGGTCAGAGTGAATAATCTTAGAGACAACGTTATTCACCCTACGGGACAAAACCTTTGCCATAATTTTGACGTCAGCATTAATCAGGGATATAGGCCTATAAGATTCGCAGTACATCGGGTCCTTGCCTGGCTTGGGTATCAACACTATCAGGGCCTCCCGAAGGGAGGGTGGGAGCTTCCCAGTCTCAAAAGCTTCAGCATAAACCTTAGACAGTCGGGGGACCAGAGTCCCCGAGTAGGCTCTGTACCACTCAATCGGAAACCCGTCCATCCCCGGTGTTTTATTAGCCGCAAAAGAGGAAATTGCAGCCGCGATCTCCTCAGCAGTAATAGGGCCCTCAAGCGACACACTATCCTCCACCTCAAGTGTCTCCATCGGGATATCCCGTAGGTAGGAGTCCAGTTCCTCCTGAGAGAAGGCGGCTCTTGAGGAGTACAAGGACTTAAAAAAATCTAGAAAGGCTCCCACTATCTCCGTGCCCTCTGTGCACCGCCGATGCTGAGCATCATAAACACCGGCAATAGCCGTGATCGGGTGTTCAGAGCGAGAGAGATACGCCAGAATCTTACTATTTTTATCGCCATATTCAAACACTCGCTGCTTTTGATAGAGTAATTTTTTCTGAGTCTTTTCTAATAAAATGAGATCCAACTGCCGAGCACTGTCCCGCCACACGGAATAGTTCTCTGAGGAGGGGTTTTTAACATATTCCAATTCAGCCTTAGTCGCCTCCGACTGGAGAGATTCCACCCTCCAGGCCCTATCCTCCCTGAGTTGTTTAATCACCCCGGACACCAAGCCCCGCATGGTAGCCTTGAAGGCATCCCACACCATGGCACCAGAGGCCGTCTCCTGATTGACCAGCCAGAAATGAGCCATCTCCTTCTCAGTGATATTGAAAAAGATTTCTTTGTTGAGCCACTGAGGGCTCAACCTCCACAGTTTGTAACCAAGTGAGGAGGAGAGGCCAATTGTAATAAGCAAAGGAGAGTGGTCCGAGACGTCCCTGGGCAAGTAGGAGACGGAAATCAGTCTCGGGAGCAAGTCCGGGGAGACCAGACACATATCCAACCTGGAGAGAGTTTTATAAGAGGCAGAGTAACAGGAATATTCTCTAGCGGTCGGGTTCCTCCACCTCCAGCAGTCCACCAACTGGTATTTGTCGACTGAAGCCGCAAGAGGGGAAGAAGCCGACACATCCCCCGGATACCTATCCACCGCAGGGGACATCACTGCATTAAAATCGCCCGCAATCAGCAAAGGCCCTTCGGCCACCTGTAACAATTGGGCCATTACCTTGTCCCAGAAGGCTAGTGTAAATGGGGGCGGGATATAAACAGATAAGAAAGTATACACCACATTCTCAATTTGCAATAAAACGATAACATATCGCCCATAGATATCGGTAATAACCTGTTTCACCAAGCACTGAAGTGAACGAGTCACCAGGATTGATACCCCCCTGGCGTGTGTGGAAAACATGGAGTGGAAGCCATGCGCCACAAACGCCCGCTTAAGGGCAAGAACCTTAGACCCAGTCAAATGTGTTTCCTGTAAAAATACAATCTGAGGGGCATATTTCTGTAAATAGTTAAAAACCAGGGCCCGTTTCACTTTATCGTTAAGCCCCCTGACGTTCCAGGAGAGCACAGTTAACTTGTCCACAGCCATGGTAAGAAAAAAAAAAGGACAGTCCCATGCTGATGAGGTCCCCCAGAAACCGGGCAACAGGGGGCAGCGCATCAACCGCCGTAGGAAGCATCTGTATACAGGAGGTAAGGAGCGCAGGAAGCATCCATGAAGGGTAGAAACCAGTCCCGAAGAAACAAAAAAACAAAAAGTCCCCAACCCCCCACCCTGCCCGTAGCCCCAACATGCCCGAGCCTGTACCCCAAACCAAACCAAGTCAGTGGAACTAGTGGAGAACCGAACCTAAGCAACGTTCCTAGAACGCCACCATACAGTCACACCACATAGAAGTTACCATCCGGGAAGGGGAGTCAGGAGTACACCTCCCACAGATGAAGAAGAGGATAAGGGCAATAATCCAAGGCACAAAAAGGTATCCCCAACCTTGTGACAGGCTCAGCATCCGGAAAGATATCAGGAGGAAGGATACCCCACTCAGCAATGCCCTCAGCCCCTGCCCAAGGAATTCAGCAATTGATCAGCGTCCGCAGGATCCAGGAAGAATTGCGTCTTGCCTCCACACACCACACGTAGTTTAGCAGGATACAACATACTGTAAGGTAGCTGCCGCTCCCTGAGACGTTTCTTGACATGCACAAATGCTGCTCTCTGTTTTTGCGTGCCCGCTGAGAAATCCGGAAAGATGGTAATGACAGCATTGTCAAAGCGGAGATCCGGCAGTTCCCTGGCCTTCCTCAAAGCTGCATCTCTGTCCCTGTAGTGAAGGATCCTTGCCAGCAAGGGTCGAGGCCTAGCTCCCGGTGCAGGGGCCTTAAAGGGGACCCTATGAGCCCTCTCAATAGCGAATAATGGGGAGAAGGAATCAGGGCCCAGCGCCTGTTTCAGCCAGGATTCCACAAAGGCCTCAGGATGTCTGCCTTCAGCTCCCTCCGGGAAGCCCAGGAATCGCAGATTATTGCGACGCAGGCGGTCCTCCATATCCCCTAACTTAGCTGCCTGGGCCTTCTGCTCCGCCTGTATGCCTCTAAGTGCTGCAGGGAGAGGGAATACATCATCCTCTACGGAGCTTATACGTTGTTCTGCAGTGGTGACCCTCTGCCTGAGCTTGTGGACAACATCTTTAAGGAGGGAGAAGTCCACTCTAAGAGCATCAATCTGGGATGCAAGGGAGGTCTGACACATTTTTATGGCATCCATGATCTGCGACAGGGTGGGTTCAGGTACCTGGGATATGCGTGGTCCCGCAGGTTCTGTGGCGGTATGGCCAGTGACAGTGCTGGCCATTCCGGACTGTCTCCCATCCAGGATGCGTGAGCAGCTGCAGCAGAGGCCCCGGCAGCGTGAGAGGATCGGGCGCCATCTTGGGCCTGTGCCGAGGGATCCGGATCGCGATCCTCCGGGACACCGGCCTGTCCCTGCCGTACTTCACCATATCTGTCGGGTGCAGGAGTGATCGGGGAGCCGAGGGAGGTAAGTAGCCAGCGAATTAGAGCCCGGATGGCAAAGGATTAGATGCAGGAGAATCGATCGGCAGCGGAGCTAGGAGAAAAAGCTCCTCACATCCCGGAAGTCAGCCCCATGTGTTTTTTTAGGCATTGACGCAGAAAAAGCGTTTGATTGTGTTAACTGGAAATTTATGTTATCAACACTTAAACACATTGGCCTGGGTAATACCATGATACAAAGGATTTCATCTATATATTCCGACCCATCAGCTCAGGTGAAAGTGAATGGGATCTTATCAGACCCTTTTAATATTAAGAATGGGACAAGACAGGGATGTCCTTTATCCCCTATTCTTTTTGTGCTTTCCCTGGAACCATTTCTACGCAGAATAAGACAAAAGGTATTCTGATGGGGAAAGAACAGCATAAAATTTCCGCTTATGCAGATGATTTATTATTTACAATAACAAACCCGGTGATATCGTTACCCAATCTCATTAGAGAATTTGAACAATACGGCGACATATCTAACTTGAGGATAAATTTCAACAAATCAGAGGCCATGGGTATAAGACTATCTAGTAGCTCTTTACAGATGCTAAAGCAGAATTTCAAATTTAAGTGGTCAGATAAAGCATTAAAATATCTGGGTACGTATATACCGGCTAATTCTGCTTCAATATATGAATTTAATTTTGTGCCTCTCCTGACCACAATTCTTCTTAAATTAGAAAAAATGGAATACAGGCCTACACTCTTGGCAGGTGTAATCTTATTAAGATGTCCATATTACCTAGATTTTTATATCTTTTTCAAACACTGCCTATCAAGGTCCCAATTTGTTACTTTAAACAGGTAAACTCAATATTTATAAAATTTATCTGGGCGAATAAGAAACCTCGGATATCACGACAGTTACTGACTTTACCAAAAAAAATATGGAGGAGCGGCAATCCCAGATATCCGTAAATATTATTATGCTTCACATGTCAGGAGGCAAATCTACTGGTGTTGACATGGTGAAACAAAGTTATGGGTGAAAATAGAACAGACACATACACTGATTTCTTTAAATAGGGCACTATGGTGTTATGAGAACTTACCGGCAGAATTAAAATCACACCAACTGATTGGGATGACTTTAAAAATATGTTCACAAATTTGTTTTCAGAACAGGATCACCACCTATGACTCACCATTATATCCTATAATAGGGAACCCACGATTTGCGATAGGACTAGAAGCACAATCTATTAGAAGTCTCGGTAAATCGGGATGTTGCCAAGCTTCTCATTTTTTGAGAGAGAGTAAATGGCCTTCTCTGGAGACATTAATAGATGAAGGAGGTGCTTTTAGACTTTCTTTTTGGAATGCACTTCAACTCTATTATTTCTTAGGATCAATCCCTAACCCTTAGAAGTATAGCCGCCAATTAACGGTTTTTGAAGAATATTGTTCGGACTCAGGGAATATATCTCATGTGCTAGCCAAAATATATAATTTGATAAATATACCTGAGGTAGAATATCAATTGCCCTATTTCGATAAATGGGAAAGGGAGTTATCTTGTGCCTTCTCCATGGAGCAGAGACAACATATGATTAGTCTTGTTTTTAAATCGTCTATATGTACTAAATACCAAGAACTAAATTTAAAAATTTTGACAAGGTGGTACTATACACCATATAAATTACACAAAATAGCAATAAATAACTCTGACAGATGTTGGCGATGCTCGGTGGAAGAGGGCACATTAATACACATTTTATGGTCATGCCCTAAATTATCAGACTACTGGGAAAAAAGTTAGAGAGATAATGCAAAAGTTTTCAGAAGTGGAGATACCAGAAGATCCAGCCTTTTTTCTTTTTCAATTGAGTGGGATTCCAGGGAAGAGGTATAGAGGATCCTTATTATGCCATATGGCAAATGCAGCTAGATCATGTATCCCTCTCAAGTGCAAGAAACAAGGGACTCCAACAATAGAGTGTTGGATACGCAAAGTAGAGGAAATAAACAAAATGGAAGACTTGGTTTTGACAGCACAACATAAAAGAGAAAAATACATAGAAATATAGGGAGCTTGGAATTTGTTTATGATATCGAATCACGGGATAGATATATTGGAAGAAGATATGATAGCCTCTTGAGTAGTAAAAGGATAACTAGGCAGGAAAGGGAGGGGATAACCCTTTAACCCTTTCCTATTCCCTTCCCCCCCCCCCTCCTTCCCCCCCCCCCCTTTCATAAATATTTTTTTTTCTTTCTTCTGGGGTTGATTTGTGTTATTTAGAAATAGGGATGATAGGGTGAGAAGAGCACATCCGAAGTTAACTGTGTAATGAACAGATTGATGTAGGAATATATTTGAATATGATATGCAGTGATGGAAGTAACTGTGTTTAAGTAAGCGGCATTACTTAACGCAGTTACTTTTGAGGGTAACGAATAATATATCTGATTACTCGTTCCCTCCCTGTAATGCCGTTGCCGCTACTTTCGGCTGCGTTACCGCAATTACATCTACCGCCACTAGATGGCAGAAGTTGTAATTGTAATTCCCCCTCTCCTCTATGACCGCTGTCTGCGGTACAGGAAAGAGAAGAGGAGGAGACTCAGATAAGGACCGGTGTAGCATGAAGATCTGTATCCCAGTGAGAATTGGTTTACCCTGCGCAAATGCTCATGAGCCAGATTTCGGCAAAATAAGCCGAGCGCCGAGCCGTTGACGAGCCAATACAGCAGCATATATTTAACCCTTAGATGACTGAGCCGATGGAGCTGAAGGGGATACATGTTTTCACGGCTACAGCGGGCAGAGAGGAGAGGAGAGTGAAGGTGAGCGGGTGTGTGGTAGTGGGATGGTGGTCTGTGTGGGGGGGGGGCAGGGGTTCATTAGCTGCAGATTAATGCATTAAATTATCCTTCCAATGGAAATATAGAGTCAGCGTGGGATGGTGGTCTGTCGGGGGGGGGGGGGCTGCAGTGGGGTGTGAGGTGAGCGGGTGTGTGGTAGTGGGATGGTGGTTTGTCAGTGGGGGGGCTGCAGTGGGGTGTGAGGTTAACGGGTGTGTGGTAGTGGGATGGTGGTCTGTCAGTGGGGGGGGGGCTGCAGTGGGGTGTGAGGTGAGCAGGTGTGTGGTAATGGGATGGTGGTCTGTCAGTGGGGGGGGGCTTTTTGAAGTGTCCAGACAGTTCAGCAGTCCAGACAGGAGGAGGACATGCAACAAGTGCTTTACAACAGGTGTGTGCTTGGGGGGTGGCTTTGGCATGCGAGGGGGGGGGAGGGCTCTGTCTCTGGCTGCAGCACATACATCATGTATGTGCTGCAGTCAGAGACAGTGCCCTCCCCCCATGCCTTGTATGTTCTGCACTGCAGTCAGAGACAGTGCCCTCCCCCCATGCCATGTATGTTCTGCATTGCAGTCAGAGACAGTGCCCTCCCCCCATACCATGATAAAGTGGGATATATGGGGGACCCTGCCCGGCCTGCTCTAAAGTGGGATATATGGGGGACCCTGCCTGGCCTGCTCTAAAGGGGAATCTATGGGAGAGCTTTGGGGATGCTGGCCTGCTCTAAAGATGGATCTATGGCGACCCTGTTCTAAAGAGGGATCTGTGCCATAGATCCCCCTTTAGAGCAGGGTCCCTTATAGATCCCCTTTAGAACTTGGTTCCCCTAGATTCCCTTTAGAACAGGCCCTGGGGCCCTATAGATCCCCCTTTGGAGCAGGGTCCTTATAGATCCCCCTTTAGAGCAGGGTCCCCATAGATCCCCCTTTAGAGAAGGGTCCCCATAGATCCCCCTTAGAAAGGGTTCCTCATAGATCCCCCTTGAGAGCAGGGTCCTCATAAATCCCCCTTTAGAGCAGGTCCCCATAGATACCCCTTTAGAGAAAGGTCCCTATAGATCCACCCTTAGAAAAGAGTCCTCATAAATCCCCCTTTAGAGCAGGGTGCCCATAGATCTATGGGCACCCTGCTCTAAAGGGGGATCTATGGGGACACCTCCCTAAAGGGGGATCTATGGGGAGCATGGCCTGCTCTAAAGGGGATCTTTGGGGGACCCTGCTCTAAAGGGGGATTTATGGGGACCCTGCTCTAAAGGGGGATCTATGGGGACCCTGGCCTGTTCTAAAGGGGGATCTATGGGGACCCTGCTCTAAAGGGGGATTGATGATGACCCTGGCCTGCTCTAAAGTGGGATCAATGGGGACCCTGCTCTAGTGTCCCAGTACCAGGGTGCCACACCGCCACCACCACCAGTGTGCCACACCACCACCACCACCAGTGTGCCACACCACCACCACACTGCTACCACCATTTCAGGCAGCAGGTACCAAAAAACAAAACAAAATACAGTTACTCACAGTTAGGAGGACTCAGACCCCCACAGTGTGCCACACCGCCACCACTATTAAAGATCTTATAGAATGTAATTGCATTATAGAATAGTAAAAAAAAGTCGCAGTTACTTTTCTGAGTAACTAATTACTTTTTCAATGTGGTAACTGAGTCACTAACTCAATTACTTTTTGGGAGAAGTAATTTGTAACTGTAACTAATTACTTTTTTTAAAGTAAAATTATATTTGCAAAAAAAAAAGAACATGAGTAGGAATTCTTTATTTTCTGACTATAATTTTATTAAATATCATTGCTTAGAAGCATGCATGATTAATCACTGTGACCTGTGAGTATAAGGTATGATATAACTGCATACTGAAAAGGAAAAAATGTAATGTTTTTTAGCTATAAAAGGTTTGTTACAATCATTTTCAAACATACATTTATTTTAATTCTGGCTTTGCATATCTTTTAAAAAATAATTACAAATATATAAAAAAAAAAAAACTCACACATTATAAAAAGTTTTAAAGACAATGCCTATTAATGTGTTACTCAATAGATGCATACAGAAAATAAAAATGTATTTTGCTCCAGTTGCTAGCCTCTTTCCTCAGCAACTCTATCTCATGTCACTTAAGACTGCATTACCTGCTCACATTTTAGTGATTTGCTCTGCCATAAACTTAATATATGTGGACAGGGAAGAAAATCAGTTTAGTTTAGTGTTGGAAAAACACATCCTACATATATTTATTATGCTGTTATAACAGAATTACATTTTTCATGGTTTAGGAGTTAAATTTAATTATATTCGAACAAAATGTAGTATACATTTCTTATACAAAAACAATTTATAGAAATAGATGGTACATATATTTTAACTGAAACCTCTGCATTTTAATTATTTATATTAATTACCCCTATTGTCTAAGACTTCCTAGCAGAATCAGTTAAATAGTTTCAGGGTTTGTCCACAATGGTCTGCCACCTTGTTGCTAAGGGGTATTGCATGTCTCAAGGAAAAGACTTATGCTGGCAGGAGTCTCTGCTGCCATTAGAGTCACCAATGAGGATGTGCTTTGATTTCAGAATAATAATAATGAGTTTGACCCAAGCTCTACTTGTTCACAGTCTAAAAAAACAGTGAACTTGTGCAATTGTTTGCTGGAGTAACCACTAATTTTCAATCATGCAAATCATTGCCTTTGAACTGTGTGCAGGGGGCTTAGAAGGGCCAATAATGGGGTTTTTCTATTGTGGAAAGTTGGAGTAGATAGGGATAGTTGACAGAGAATTTTCAAGGAAGGATAGTTACAGCTATAGTGTTCAGCCCTATATAGTGCTATATACAGAGCTATACAATGCTACAGTATATACCGTGATAAATTACAGTGAATTGCAGTGTTGTGGGCTACAAAGCGTGTAGTGTACCCCCCCCCCCCCCATATTCACTCTGCTTTATTGTACTATGTTCCTTTTTAATTGCTTTGTAATGAGTTACTGTACAAATTATTTGTGTAGCACTCTTTGTATACCACTTTTTCATTCTTCAGCAACATCTTCTTCTCTCTTGCTGTTTTTTTTTTTTTTTTTGGGGGGGGGGGGGTTTATTGGGATTTGTTTTTCTTTAAAAAAAAAAAATAATAATGATAAATATACAGGATATATATATATATATATATATATATATATATATATATATATATCTACAGTATCTCCCTTTGTAAATATTTTATCATATATTTTCATGTGACAACACTGAAGAAATTACACTTTGCTACAATGTAAAGTAGTGAGTGTACAGCTGATATAACCGTGTAAGTTTGCTGTCCCCTCAAAATAACTCAACACACAGCGATTAATGTCTAAACCACTGGCGAAAAAAGTGAGTACACCCCTACGTGAAAATGTCCAAATTGGGCCCAAATAGCAATTTTCTCTCCGATGTCATGTGACTCCTTAGTGTTACAAGGTCTCAGGTGTGAATGAGGAGCAGGTGTGTTAAATTTGGCTTTATCGCTCTCACTCTCTCATACTGGTCACTGAAAGTTCAACATGGCACCTCATGGCAAAGAACTCTCTGAGGATCTGAAAAAAAGAATTATTGCTCAACATAAAGATGGCCTAGGCCAGTGATGGAGAACCTTGGCACCTCAGATGTTTTGGAACTATATTTCCCATGATGCTTAACTACACTGCAGAGTGCATAAATATCATGGGAAATGTAGTTCCAAAACATCTGAGGTTCCAAGGTTCACCTAGGCTATAAGAAGATTGCCAAGACCCTGAAACTAAGCTGCAGCACAATGGCCAAGACCATACAGCGGTTTAATAGGACAGGTTTCACTCAGAACAGGCCTCTCTATGGTCGACCAAAGAAGCTGAGTGCACGTGCTCAGCGTCATATCCAGAGGTTGTCTAATGAAAATAGAAGTATGAGTGCTGCCGGCATTGCTGCAGAGGTTGAAGGGGTAGGGGGGTCAGACTGTCAGTGCTCAGACTGGTCTGCGTGGCTATCATCCCAGAAGGAAGCCACTTCTAAAGGATGCAGAAAAAAGCCCGCAAACAGTTTGCTGAAGGCAAGCAGACTAAGGACATGGATTTCTGGAACATTGTCCTGTGGTCTGATGAGGCCAAGATAAATGTATTTGATTCAGATGGTGTCAAGGGTGTGTGGCGGCAACCAGGTGAGGAGTACAAAGACAAGTGTGTCTTGCCTACATTCAAGCATGGTGGTGGGAGTGTCATGGTCTGGGGATGCATGAGTGCTGCTGGCACTGGGGAGCTACAGTTTATTGAGGGAACCATGAATGCCAACATGTACTGTGACACACTGAAGCAGAGCAGGATCCGCTCCCTTTGGACACTGGGCCACAGGTCAATATTCCGACATTATAATGACCCCAAACAAACCTCCAAGGCAACCACTGCCTTGCTAAAGAAACTGAGGGTAAAGGTGATGGACTGGCCAAGCATGTCTCCAGACCTAAACCCTATTCAGCATTTGTGGGGCATCCTCAATCGGAAGGTGGAGAAGCGCAAGGTCTCCAACATCCACCAGCTCTGTGATGTTGTCATGGAGGAGTGGAAGAGGACTTCAGTGGCAACCCGTGAAGCTCTGGTGAACTCCATTCCCAAGAGGGTTAAGGCAATGCTCGAAAATAATGGTGGCCACTCAAAATATTGACACTTTGGGCCCAATTTGGACATTTTGGATAATTTTGCAAGGTAAGGATAAAGAAATGTCACCAACATTCCTGCAGCTGCAACCTACTGCCAAGTGGGCCAATTCTGCCAGTTATCTATCACCTATCTGGGACAAGTAGTCTCAGCTAAAGGAAAAGCCACTGACCCCTTGAAGCTGGAAGCTGTTACCACCTGACCAAGGCCCCACAATGAAGCAAAGCCAAGATTGAATCTGAAGTTCTGCTTTTAATAACCAAGAGCTGCGGAAGACTTTGCCAATATAGCTCGACCTTTCACTGGTCCCCTCGCACAAGGGACATCTGAAGTTTAGAGAGGTATACAGGAAGCGTGGTCTGGGCAATGTGAACAGGCATTCCAGCAGTTAAAGTGGTGTTTAACCCATGCTTCCTTTTTCTACTATGCTGATCTTCCTTATAATCTGCATGTGAATGTAGAGAGGGACTCAGTGGAGAGTGGTATCAAAAGAATTAAGGAACTGTTGCTTTTGTGAGTTGGAGTCTCGCCTCTGCTGAAAAGAACTATCCTACCCATGATATGGCATTTTTGGCCCTGAAGTAGGTAGCTGTTGACAAGCTGAAGAATTGCTTGTATGGAACAGAGTTTGAAGACAAATAGGACAACAATCCACTCACCTATATCCTTACACTACCAAGCTGAACAATACAGGACATTGATGCTTGGCATCCTTGCCTGGGTTTCGCTTCAGCCTAAAGAATTCATCAGGGTTGGAAAAAGAGAGGTTGATGACCTATTCTGAAGGTGGCACAATGCAAAATATTCAGGAGTATACTGGACTCAACTGACACTGGAGGGAATCCAAGTTCTTATTTTAGGGAATGTATCGTTAATAAACCCATGGGATGACAGATGCAAAGGTTGTTGGTGTTAGTGCTATAGGAGGCCTCAAGCTCTACTGAAATATCAAGTGAAAGATGTAATGTACCTTGTAGAGGCGGAAATTTTGAGAGGGCTCTCCCTTACACTTCTTGTTTTGTTCAACCCCCAAAATTATGACAGGGTAGGATAGGACACAGATTGGCACACACATCTGTAGTAAGTCCTAGCCAGCAGCTTTTGGTAAAGTAGAAGCTTAAGAACAGGAACTTGTGCCAGATGTTGTCACAGGTCTTGCAGAAGCATGAGACAGGAATGTTGTCAGACAGACAGTCCTTGGCAATAGGGATGATCGAACTTTTGAAAAGTTCGGTTCGGCCAGAACATCCGAACTTCCCGAAAGTTCGGCCCGGATTTCAGAACCCCATTGAAATCAATGGGACCCGAACTTCGGTAATCAAAAAACACCATTTTAAGCCCTAAAACCCAATAAATGCCCCTAAAAAGTGCCTAGGGTTCTGGGTCATGCCCCATTAACTATTAATCACACAAAAAAAAGTTCTTAAAAATTGTCATTTTTGATAAAAAAGCCAATTATTGAAAAAATAGATTTTTTATTTTGACTTTGAATTTAGTATCTGGGGGGGGGGGGGGGGCCTAAAAAGTGTACATGTGAAGTTTCAGCTCTGTAGCATGTCCAGAACCATGAAAAAAAAAAAGATACGTTTTCAGTAGAACAGGGATGTGGGACCCTCTTTTAACACCTATATGATCTTTTTTTCTGGTTCTGGACATGCTACAGAGTTGAAACTTCACAGGTACACCTTAGACCCCCCAGACACAAAATCACACAAAAAAAGTTCTTAAAAATTGTCATTTTTGATAAAAAAGCCAATTATTGAAAAATTAAAAAAAAAAAAAAAAAAAAAAAAAAAAAGAGATTTTTTGATTTTTACTTTTGATTTAGTATCTGGGGGGTCTAAAAAGTGTACATGTGAAGTTTCAGCTCTGTAGCATGTCCAGAACCATAAAAAAAGATCGTTTGTATTAGAAAACTTTCAGCACAGGAGGTTGGCTTCGCTGCTGTAACACCTTGCCGGTTTAATAGAAGGCATTTTTTTGGGTTCTTTGCAGTCAGGAAAAACATCTGAACTTGTGTATAGTGGTACTGTGCACAAGTTCTGATGTTTTGCCTGCCTCCAAAAACCCCCAAAAAATGCCAGCAAAAACACACCTGGGCATTTTTTTTTTGACGCTAGCGTTTTTTTTGGCATTTTTTGGGGTTCTTTTGAGTCAGGCAAAACATCTGAACTTGTGTATAGTGGTGTATATACACACATACATATATTTATATACACACCTAGACATATATAGGTGTGATAGTAGCAGAAATATATGCTTGCGCTAATGAAATCATTTACAGTAATATATTTCTGCTAATATTTCTGCTACTATCACACCTATATATGGCTAGGTGTCTATATACATATAATTATGTGTGTATATATACCACTATACACAAGTTCAGATGTTTTGCTTGCCTCAAAAGAACCCAAAAAAATGCCTGCTTTGAAACCGGCAAGGTGTGAAAACCGAGGAGAGGAGCTAACCCCCTGAGCTGAAAGTTTTCTAATACATACAATCCTTTTTTTTCTGGTTCTGGACATGCTACAGAGCTGAAACTTCACAGGTACACCTTTTAGACCCCCCAGACACAAAATCACACAAAAAAAGTTCTTAAAAATTGTCATTTTTGATAAAACAGCCAATTATTGAAAAAATTTAAAAAAAAAAGAGATTTTTTTTGATTTTTACTTTGGATTTCAGATCTGGGGGGTCTAAATGGTGTACATGTGAAGTTTCAGCTCTGTAGCATGTCCAGAACCATAAAAAAAGATCATTTGTATTAGAAAACTTTCAGATCACCAATATGGCTTCTCGGTTTCCACACCTTGCCGGTTTAATAGAAGGCATTTTTTTGGGTTCTTTGCAGTCAGGAAAAACATCTGAACTTGTGTATAGTGGTACTGTGCACAAGTTCAGATGTTTTGCCTGCCTCCAAAACCCCCCAAAAAATGCCAGCAAAAACACACCTGGGCATTTTTTTTTGACGCTAGCGTTTTTTTGGCATTTTTTTGGGTTCTTTTGAGGCAGGCAAAACATCTGAACTTGTGTATAGTGGTATATATACACACATAATTATATGTATATAGACACCTAGCCATATATAGGTGTGATAGTAGCAGAAATATATTACTGTAAATGATTTCATTAGCGCAAGCATATATTTCTGCTACTATCACACCTATATATGTCTAGGTGTGTATATAACTATATGGATGTGTGTATATACACCACTATACACAAGTTCAGATGTTTTGCCTGCCTCCAAAACCCCCCAAAAAATGCCAGCAAAAACACACCTGGGCATTTTTTTTTTTTTTTTTTTTTGACGCTAGCGTTTTTTTGGCATTTTTTTGGGTTCTTTTAAGGCAGTCAAAACATCTGAACTTGTGTATAATGGTATATATACACACATAATTATATGTATATAGACACCTAGCCATATATAGGTGTGCTAGTAGCAGAAATATATTACTGTAAATGATTTCATTAGCGCAAGCATTTATTTCTGCTACTATCACACCTATATATGTCTAGGGGTATATATACAGACATATATGTGTATATATACCCCCTATACACATGTTCAGATGTCATGTCTGACATCAAATATGTCCTCAAAAAAGCACTGGCAGTGGCAGCCCCTGCAGCATAAAAAATGCTTGGCTGGTGAGAAGCCATATGGGTGTGCCGAAGCAATTCAGAGAAATGATCATTTCTCTATAGCGGTCACCCTGCTATGGAAGGGTTTTGTCACCCTGCCATAGCAGTCACTGCCAGTTAACCCTACACTACACTACGGTCCCCTTACACTTAACACTTTCCCTACAGAAACTAAATTTTTGAAGCTAACTTAAGTGTAAAGGAGCACTCTAACTACCCTAGATATCCCTTTCCTCACACTAAAAATAGCTAAATGACACTTTTAAAGTAAAATTAACAGAACTGCTTCCACTCTCTTCCATGTCCAGTATAACAATGCTAGGAATATGGCGGGGGCGATCTTATATACTGGGGGGCGTATTCACTAATGATTGGTCTAGGAACCCCCTAGTCACTCCAATCACATTCCTAGCATTCTCCTGCCCCCTCAATTGGCTTTTGCTAATGGTTCTGGTCCAATCACGGGCTTTTAAAGCCCATTTCCTGAAGCATTGCATTTTGGGCGGTTCTGGTTGCCGAATTCCAAACTTTTTGGGCAAAAAGTTCTAAATTCGGCCGAACCTCGAACACCCAATGTTCGGGCCGAACCGATGGTCGACCCGAACAGTTCGATCATCCCTACTTGGCAACAGTCAGACAGTGAAGGTACAGATTCAAAAGATGAGAGGTCTTTATCACACGAGCAAAAAATGAGCCAAAAGTATAAGCAAAATGCAAGGTCAAGACATAAGCCAGAGGTCATGTAACAGAGGGATCAAGACCAATGGGACAACTGGGTATAACAAAGGAACAAGAAGAGACTGGTCATGGGTTACAGGAGCTGATGACCACTTAGCAATGATCTTAAGCCTTGCACTGCTTGAAATAGGCAACTGGATGACAAAAGACCAATCAACCTGTCCTAGCGAAAAGCACGTATGCCCCTAATTATGTGCGCAAACACAGTTCTTTGGGCAAGAACATGATCATGGTTTTCCTGACCATGGCTTTGCATGATGAACACAGTCAGCTGGGATTAAAGGGGAGTTCCAACCTAGTCAGGCATTCAGTTTAATGGCCTTCCATAAAAGTGGAGACTGAAGACTTTGCCCCTTAGAGCTGCCCCTATGGGCAACCCACAAAGCAAAGGCCCGATTGAGTTAAATTCCTGTGCTTGGAGCTAGATACTAGTGGATAAGAGAACATCTTGGTGAAGTTCAACCACTTTACCCAATATGCACAAACTTTCTCCGTGAAGGATAGGGTTGAGCGGACACCTAGATGTCCGTGTTCGACGGGTTCGGCCGAACTTTAAAAAAAAGTCCGGGTCCGTGTCCCGGACTTTTACCGAACTTTTCCCGGACACCGAACCCCATTGAAGTCAATGGGGACCCGAACTTTAAGGCACTAAAATGGCTCTAAAACACCAAAGGAAAGGGCTAGAGTGCTGCAAATGGCAGCAAAACGTAATTAAGAGCATGGCAAGTGCTCTGCAAACAAATGTGGATAGGGAAATAACTTAAAACAACAAAAAAAAACAGAAAAATAAAACAATGTTCTTCTTCATCTCTGAAGGACGAGGCCCATATGGAGTAGGAGGGAGGTTGAGGTGGTGGTGGATGTGGCGGTGACATAGGCATGCGCACAGGTTGTGCCGGGTGTGCACACCCTAATCACCTAGGGCACATAGCATTGCCAGTGAGGAGATGGGAAAGATCTCCCTCGGACCTGCTCTGCTCTATTTCTCTTTGCCTACAGGTACATGGCCCCGATACATTACTCTCCCTGCTGGCAAACACATGCATGTGTATTTCAACTTTGGGGTGCACACCTTAATGCAATAGGCTGCGCACACCTATGGGCGGTGTAGGTGGAAGCAACGGTGGAGGAGGACCAGGGCCGGATTAAGAGCATCATGGGCTTGGTGCTGAGGATTTTGAAGGGCCTTAAGGGCCGTGCCTTGCCATGCACCCAGAGGAGGAAGGGTGCAGCCATGCATGCCTAATTCAACATGGGATGCTGTCTCTGAAGCCCATAAACACATCCATGCATCGGCAACTGTCCCTCCTTGTCCGGCCTTCGCGCTGTGTGGGGAGGTTCTGAGGGTGCTGCCTGGGGAAGCGAGCATAGAAGCCAGACTTCTGTGTTTACAAGTGACAGAAGAGCGGTAACAGTGAATATGGCCAACCCGGGGCCTATATAAAAGGTAGGGGCCTGGAGCTGCAGCTCCAATAGCCCCTACGTTAATCTGGCCCTGAGGAGGAGGACGAGGTAGCCAACACTGCTTCTTTTCACAAATTTTAAATGAGGGTACACCCCAAAAGAGTGAGAAAGAGCAAAAATGGAACAATGGGTGGGTAAGGTCGGTATCCATTGCTATTCTGCATAAGGTACGGAAAAGTCCCGTGGGATCCATGCCTGGTTCATTTGGTTTTAATGAACGTGAGCTTGTCCACATTGTCTCTGGACAGGCGGCTGCGCTTGTCTGTTATAACGCCCCCAGCCGTGCTAAATACCCGTTCAGATAATACACTGGCTGCAGGGCACGCCAGCACCTCCAAGGCATAAAGGGCAAGCTCAGGCCATGTGCCCAATTTGGAGACCCAGAAGTTGAAGGGGGCAGACCCCTCATTCACTACATGTAGGCGTGTGCACACATACTGCTCCACCATGTTGGTAAAATGCTGCCTCCTGCTAAGACGTTCCATCTGAGCTGCTGGTGCTGCTGTTTGTTGTGGCGTGCTGACAAAGCTTTTCCACATTTCGGCCATGCTAACCCTGCCTTCTGAGGTGCTGGCGGTGCCTTGGTTGCGTTGGCGACCTCCTCCTCCTCCTCCTCTGCCTTGTGCTTCTACTGCAGCCCCGCTGTCAGATGGGAATGCCAGCAGCATGGCGTCTACCAGCGTGCGCTTGTACTCGCGCATCTTGCGATCGCGATCCAGTGAGTGAATTAAGGACGGTACGTTGTCCTTGTAACGGGGATCCAGCAGCGTGGCCACCCAGTAATCAGCACAAGTTAGAATGTGGGCAACTTGGCGGTCGTTGTGGAGACACTGCAGCATGTAATCGCTCATGTGTGCCAGGCTGCCCAGAGGCAACGTAAGGCTGTCCTCTGTGGGAGGTGTATCGTCCGTGTCCTCTGTATCCCCCCAGCCACGCACCAGTGATGGCCATGAGCTGGCCTGGGTGCCACCCTGCTGTGAACATGGTTCCATCTCCTCCAGCTCCTCCTCCTCCTCATCCTCCTCATCCTCCAGAACTGTGCCCCTGCTGGACAATTGTGTCCCTGGCGTTTGTGTGTGCAGGAACCCACCCTCGGAGCCCCTTGCGAATGACTGCCCTGAAAGCCTTGGAAATGTTACCTCTTCATCCTCCTCCTCCTCCTCATCCTGTGCCACATCCTCTTCCATCATCGCCCGAATTGTTTTTTCAAGGAGGCATAGAAGTGGGATAGTTAAGCTGAGAACGGCGTCATTGCCACTGGCCATGTTGGTGGAGTACTCAAAACAGCGCAACAAGGCACACAGGTCTCGCATGGAGGCCCAGTTATTGGTGGTGAAGTGGTGCTGTTCCGCAGAGCGACTCACGCGTGCGTGCTGCAGCTGAAACTCCACTATGGCCTGCTGCTGCTCGCACAGTCTTTCCAGCATGTGCAAGGTGGAGTTCCACCTTGTGGACACGTCACATATGAGGCGGTGAGCGGGAAGGCCGAAGTTACGCTGCAGCACTGCCAGGCGAGCAGCAGCAGGGTGAGAACGCCGAAAGTGCGCACAAACAGCCCGCACTTTCTGCAGCAGCTCTGACATATCGGGGTAGTTTTTAAGGAACCTCTGCACCACCAAATTCAGCACATGCGCCAGGCAAGGGATGTGCGTCAAACCGGCTAGGCCCAGAGCTGGTATGAGATTTCTCCCGTTATCGCACACCACCAGGCCGGGCTTGAGGCTCGCTGGCAGCAACCACTCATTTGTCTGCTGTTCCATGCTCCTCCACAACTCCTGCGCGGTGTGTGGTTTGTCCCCCAAACAGGCAAGTTGTAAAACTGCCTGCTGTCGTTTACCCCTGGCCGTGCTGAAGTTCGTGGTGAAGGTGTTACGCTGTCCGGATGAGGAGGCGGTAGAGGATGAGGAAGCGGAGTAGGAGGAGTTAGGAACAGGAGGCAAACTGAAGCTCCCTGCAATCCTCGGTGGTGGAAGGACATGCGCCAAATTGCTATCCGCCTCAGGCCCATCCGCCACTGCATTTACCCAGTGTGCCGTTAGGGAGATATAACGCCCCTGACCGTGCTTACTGGTCCACGTATCGGTAGTTAGGTGGACCTTGGCACAGATGGCGTTGCGCAGTGCACACCTGATTTTTTCCCCCACTTGGTTGTGCAGGGAAGGGATGGCTTGCCTGGAAAAGTAGTGGCGGCTGGGCACGACGTACTGTGGGACAGCCACCGACATAAGGTTTTTAAAACTGTGCGTCTCCACCAGACGGAATGACAGCATTTCAAAGGCCAATAATTTTGAAATGCTGGCATTCAGGGCCAGGGATCGCGGGTGGGTAGGGGGGTACTTCCTCTTCCTCTCAAGTGTTTGGGAGATGGAAAGCTGAACGCTTCCACGGGACATTGTGGAGATGGTTGTTGGTGACCCAGGTGGTGGTGTTGCTGACAGATCGTCTGTTTGTGGGGTGGCAGGTGCCGGTATCACTACAGATGTGGCTGGAGCGGCCGAGACTGCAGCAGAAGAGGAAGCAGGATGAGCCAGAGACGTTTCTTGGTTTTGAAGGTGTGTACTCCACTGCAGCTCGTGCTTTGCACTTAGATGCCTGATCATGCAGGTTGTGCTCAGGTTGAGAAGGTTTATGCCTCGCTTCAAGCTCTGATTGCACAGGGTGCAAACCACTCGTGTCCTGTCATCAGCACATTTTCTAAAGAACTTCCACGCTAGAGAACTCCTTTGAGCTGACTTTGGTGCGCTCGTTCCCTTGCTGCGTTGGGCAGTAGCGGGCGTAGTGTCTAGGGCACGGCCGCTCCGCTTCTGCACCCTGCTCCCTCTTCTGCTGTGCTGGTGGCTCTGTGCGACCACCGCCTCTTCCTCCAAACTACTCAGGTCACCTGCATGACGTTCATTCCATGTGGGGTCGAGGACCTCATCGTCCTCCACATCATCTTCCACCCAGTCTTCACCCCTGCCCTCCTTGTCGGTCTCCACAATGCTGAACGCCGCAGCAGTTGGCACCTGCGTTTCGTCATCATCGGAGACGTGCTGCGATGATCCTTGCATGTACTCATCTTGAGAAATAAGTGGTTGGGCATCGCTGCACTCAATCTCTTCCACTTCTGGGGCAGGGCTAGGTGGATGGCCCTGGGAAACCCTGCTGACAGAGTCATCAAAAAGAAGAAGAGACTGCTGTATGGCTTGGGGCTCAGACTGCTAGCCTGATTCGCAAGGGGGTGAGGTGAAAGACGGTTGGACATCGGCTGCAGGTGCCAACTGTGACCTCTGCAGTAGACTGGGTGGGAGACAATGTGAAGGAACTGGAGGCACTGTCAGCAGCAAACCAATCTACTATCGCCTCCACTTGTTCTGGCCTCATCACTTCTAGGGGCGTATGATGCCCTACCAAATACTGATGCAGGTTCTGTCGCCTACTCACACTTGAGGAAGGTGTTTCACTTGTGCGTGTAGCTGGCACAGATCGACCACGTCCTCTCCTTGCAACAGGAGCTCTACCAGCAGCACCACGACCCAGGCCACGGCCCTTATTTGACGGTCTCCTCATATTTCTGTAATTTAAGATCTTGCCCTAGAAAGGTTTTTATTAAATAGCGGAATAGGAAATATGATCCAAAAAAGTGTATGTATCTCGCACGTACAAAACCACACTTGGCCCCAATTACTATTGTTTCTACCCCTAAAAGGATGGATGAGGAGTAGGAGGAGTATGGAACAGACAGCACCCTCAAATCTTCAGAAGTATGAGATGAACCTCAAAAACTTGGAAAGGTGGATCTCACACGTACCGACACAGACTATCCCGCAATTCAATTGATCCTCAAAGGTTTTTATTGAATAGCGGAATAGGAAATATGATCAAAAAAAGTGTATGTATCTCGCACGTACACAACCACACTAGGCCCCAATTACTATTGTTTGTACCCCTAAAAGGATGGTTGAGCAGTAGGAGCAGGACTATGGAACAGGCAGCACCCTCAAATCTTCAGAAGTATGAGATGAACCCCAAAAACTTGGAAAGGTGGATCTCACACGTACCGACACAGACTATCACGCAATTTAATTGATCCCCAAAGGATTTAATTGAATAGCGGAATAGAAAATATGATCAAAAAGAAAGTGTATGTATCTCACACGTACACCACCACACTAGGCCCCAATTACTATTGTTTGTACCCCTAAAAGGATGGTTGAGCAGTAGGAGGAGGAGTATGGAACAGGCAGCACCCTCAAATCTTCAGAAGTATGAGATGAACCCCAAAAACTTGGAAAGGTGGATCTCACACGTACCGACACAGACTATCACGCAATTTAATTGATCCCCAAAGGTTTTAATTGAATAGCGGAATAGAAAATATGATCAAAAAGAAAGTGTATGTATCTCACACGTACACCACCACACTAGGCCCCAATTACTATTGTTTGTACCCCTAAAAGGATGGTTGAGCAGTAGGAGGAGGAGTATGGAACAGGCAGCACCCTCAAATCTTCAGAAGTATGAGATGAACCTCAAAAACTTGGAAAGGTGGATCTCACACGTACCGACACAGACTATCCCGCAATTCAATTGATCCTCAAAGGTTTTTATTGAATAGCGGAATAGGAAATATGATCAAAAAAAGTGTATGTATCTCGCACGTACACAACCACACTAGGCCCCAATTACTATTGTTTGTACCCCTAAAAGGATGGTTGAGCAGTAGGAGCAGGAGTATGGAACAGGCAGCACCCTCAAATCTTCAGAAGTATGAGATGAACCCCAAAAACTTGGAAAGGTGGATCTCACACGTACCGACACAGACTATCACGCAATTTAATTGATCCCCAAAGGATTTAATTGAATAGCGGAATAGAAAATATGATCAAAAAGAAAGTGTATGTATCTCACACGTACACCACCACACTAGGCCCCAATTACTATTGTTTGTACCCCTAAAAGGATGGTTGAGCAGTAGGAGGAGGAGTATGGAACAGGCAGCACCCTCAAATCTTCAGAAGTATGAGATGAACCCCAAAAACTTGGAAAGGTGGATCTCACACGTACCGACACAGACTATCACGCAATTTAATTGATCCCCAAAGGTTTTAATTGAATAGCGGAATAGAAAATATGATCAAAAAGAAAGTGTATGTATCTCACACGTACACCACCACACTAGGCCCCAATTACTATTGTTTGTACCCCTAAAAGGATGGTTGAGCAGTAGGAGGAGTAGTATGGAACAGGCAGCACCCTCAAATCTTCAGAAGTATGAGATGAACCCCAAAAACTTGGAAAGGTGGATCTCACACGTACCGACACAGACTATCACGCAATTTAATTGATCCCCAAAGGTTTTAATTGAATAGCGGAATAGAAAATATGATCAAAAAGAAAGTGTATGTATCTCACACGTACACCACCACACTAGGCCCCAATTACTATTGTTTGTACCCCTAAAAGGATGGTTGAGCAGTAGGAGGAGGAGTATGGAACAGGCAGCACCCTCAAATCTTCAGAAGTATGAGATTGTGTTCACTGTACCCCACAAAGATTGTGTTCACTGCACCCCACAAAGATTGTGTTCACTGCACCTCAAAAAGGATTTTGTTCACTGCACCCCACAAAGATTGTGTTCACTGCACCCTAAAAGGATTTTGTTCACTGCACCCCAAAAAGATTGTGTTCACTGTACCCCCCAAAGATTGTGTTCACTGCACCCCACAAAGATTCTGTTCCCTGTACCCCACAAAGATTGTGTTCACTGCACCCCACAAAGGATTTTGTTCACTGCACCCCAAAAAGATTGTGTTCACTGCACCCCAAAAAGGATGTTGTTCACTGCACCCCAAAAAGGATTTTGTTCACTGCACCCCAAAAAGATTGTGTTCACTGTACCCCCCAAAGATTGTGTTCACTGCACCCCACAAAGGATTTTGTTCACTGCACCCCAAAAAGATTGTGTTCACTGTACCCCCCAAAGATTGTGTTCACTGCACCCCACAAAGATTCTGTTCACTGTACCCCACAAAGATTGTGTTCACTGCACCCCACAAAGGATTTTGTTCACTGCACCCCAAAAAGATTGTGTTCACTGCACCCCAAAAAGGATTTTGTTCACTGCACCCCAAAAAGGATGTTGTTCACTGCACCCCAAAAAGGATTTTGTTCACTGCACCCCAAAAAGATTGTGTTCACTGCACCCCACAAAGATTGTGTTCACTGCACCCCACAAAGGATTTTGTTCACTGCACCCCAAAAAGATTGTGTTCACTGCACCCCAAAAAGGATTTTGTTCACTTCACCCCAAAAAGGATGTTGTTCACTGCACCCCAAAAAGGATTTTGTTCACTCCACCCCAAAAAGATTGTGTTCACTGCACCCCACAAAGATTGTGTTCACTGCACCCCAAAAAGGATTTTGTTCACTGCACCCCACAAAGATTGTGTTCACTGCACCCCACAAAGGATTTTGTTCACTGCATCCCAAAAAGATTGTGTTCACTGCACCCCACAAAGATTGTGTTCACTGCACCCCACAAAGGATTTTGTTCACTGCACCCCAAAAAGATTGTGTTCACTGTACCCCCCAAAGATTGTGTTCACTGCACCCCACAAAGATTCTGTTCACTATACCCCACAAAGATTGTGTTCACTGCACCCTAAAATGATTTTGTTCACTGCACCCCAAAAAGGATGTTCACTGCACCCCAAAAAGGATTTTGTTCACTGCACCCCAAAAAGGATGTTGTTCACTGCACCCCAAAAATTATTTTGTTCACTGCACCCCAAAAAGATTGTGTTCACTGCACCCCACAAAGATTGTGTTCACTGCACCCCACAAAGGATTTTGTTCACTGCACCCCAAAAAGATTGTGTTCACTGCACCCCAAAAAGGATTTTGTTCACTGCACCCCAAAAAGGATGTTGTTCACTGCACCCCAAAAAGATTGTGTTCACTGCACCCCACAAAGATTGTGTTCACTGCACCCCACAAAGGATTTTGTTCACTGCACCCCAAAAAGGATGTTGTTCACTGCACCCCAAAAAGGATGTTGTTCACTGCACCCCAAAAAGGATTTTGTTCACTCCACCCCAAAAAGATTGTGTTCACTGCACCCCACAAAGATTGTGTTCACTGCACCCCAAAAAGGATTTTGTTCACTGCACCCCACAAAGATTGTGTTCACTGCACCCCACAAAGGATTTTGTTCACTGCACCCCAAAAAGATTGTGTTCACTGCACCCCACAAAGGATTGTGTTCACTGCACCCCAAAAAGATTGTGTTCACTGTACCCCCCAAAGATTGTGTTCACTGCACCCCACAAAGATTCTGTTCACTATACCCCACAAAGATTGTGTTCACTGCACCCTAAAAGGATTTTGTTCACTGCACCCCAAAAAGGATGTTGTTCACTGCACCCCAAAAAGGATTTTGTTCACTGCACCCCAAAAAGGATGTTGTTCACTGCACCCCAAAAATGATTTTGTTCACTGCACCCCAAAAAGATTGTGTTCACTGCACCCCACAAAGATTGTGTTCACTGCACCCCACAAAGGATTTTGTTCACTGCACCCCAAAAAGATTGTGTTCACTGCACCCCAAAAAGGATTTTGTTCACTGCACCCCAAAAAGGATGTTGTTCACTGCACCCCAAAAAGATTGTGTTCACTGCACCCCACAAAGATTGTGTTCACTGCACCCCACAAAGGATTTTGTTCACTGCACCCCAAAAAGATTGTGTTCACTGCACCCCAAAAAGGATTTTGTTCACTGCACCCCAAAAAGGATGTTGTTCACTGCACCCCAAAAAGATTGTGTTCACTGCACCCCACAAAGATTGTGTTCACTGCACCCCACAAAGGATTTTGTTCACTGCACCCCAAAAAGATTGTGTTCACTGCACCCCAAAAAGGATGTTGTTCACTGCACCCCAAAAAGATTTTGTTCACTGCACCCCAAAAAGGACGTTGTTCACTGCACCCCAAAAAGATTGTGTTCACTGCAGCCCAAAAAGATTGTGTTCACTGCAGCTCACACACAGAAAAATGGATGTGGATCACTGACACCTGCCTATCTCCTATCCCACACCACACAGCAATATCGATTGTAGTTTGTAGAACACAGTTTCCCTAAAATTCAGCAGCAGCAGCCTCTCCCTAACAGGATTGAGAAGAGATCGTAGATCAGGATTGAGTGCAGAGTCACCCCACCCCCCACACAGCAATATCGATTGTACTTTGTAGAAGACACTGACCCTATAATTCAGCAGACTCTATCCCTAAAATGCCTACAACTCGCCCTGCCTAAACACTCCGACCTGTCCCTCAATTCTATCCGGACACAAATGTTTTTTTCCTGCCTGTCTTTCCCTAATCAGCAGCCAGCACGTTGATGTGTGCTCTGTCCCTGATCTAAGCAGCAGAATGAAGACGCTGCAGCTGCCTGGAACTTATAAAGACTTGGTCACATGCTTCAGACGGCCAATCACAGCTACTGAGACATTTGCAGGCATGGCTGGGATGGCTTAAGGCACACCAGTTAAACGATTGTTGATTGGCTGTTGAAAGCCCGCCATGAAAAGAGCGCCAAAGCATGCAAAACCCGGAAATAAAACGACCGAACACGGATTTTTACCCGAACATACAGTAAAGTGTCCGTGTCCGTGTTCGGGTACAAAAAATCCAATTATTCGGTACGAACACGAATAATACAGTCCGTGTTCGCTCAACACTAGTGAAGGATCAAAAGGTTTCTACTATAGTCAAATTCCCAGCAGAAAGGTTAGAAGGTTCACTCAGAGGGACTCTAAGAGCAAACTCATCAAAAAGATATTAAGCATGCTGGAGTACAAGTCACAAACTATTTCATACCACCCTCAAGAAGACCTGCAGACAAAGCAATGAAGCTGTACCCTTAAGAACATGCTGAGGATGCCTATGTCTGAGAAAAAAACAACAGAAGGAGGATAAAGATGATTAGGAGAAAGATCCGGTAATGGAATAGCTGTGGCAATCTGGTCCCACTGTTGTCAACCCATCTGTACTTCACAATAACTCAAGAATATTGGAGCTGATGTAACAGAATCCCTGCCAAGGCTCAAACTTAAAAGTCGCAAGAAGAGGTACTTTTCAATAGGGATAAGCCGAAAATTTCTAGGTTCGGTTTAGTAGGCATTCTGAAAACATTATAGGAGTTCAGATTCAGACTCCAAACCCCACTGAAATCAATGGAAGCTGTTCAATTTTGATAATGGCCATTTTCAAGTTAAAAGTCAAGGGATTGACAAAGAAAGAGCATGGGGGCTTGGCACTGATCTGGGAGACATGTACCAAAGGAAACAGATGTAAACATTAGTGATGGGGTGAACACCCCCTGTACGGTTCGCCCCAGAACATCTCGAACAGGGAAAAAGCTCTAGCTAACATGCAAACTCCATTAAAGTTTATGGGACATGAACATGAAAAATCAAAAGCCCTAATTTTAAAGGCTTATATGCAAGTTATTGCCATAAAAAGTGTATGGGGACCCGGGTATTACACTGGGGGACAAGTATCAATGCTAATTTTTTTTTTAAAAAACTATAGTTTTTATAGGAGCAGTGATTTTAATGATGCCTAAATTGAAACAATAAAATTGAAAAATTCCTTTAAATATCGTGCCTGATGGGTCCCCTTAATTTGCCCGCAAAGTGGCGCATTTGTATGATGTATGTAGCCCGTTGCAGCAATACTGACATTTCTAAAGGAAAAATTACATTTAATCACTTTGGACCGGAAGGATTTGACCCCTTAATGATCAGGCCATATTTTGCGATTCGACACTGCATTATTTTAACGAAAAATTGCGCAGTCGTTGCGACGCTGTACCGAAATAAAATCTGTATCCTTTTTTTTTCCACAAATAGAGCTTTATTTTGGTTGTATTTGATCACCTGTGCGACTTTTATTTCTTGCGCAAAAAAAAAAAAAGAGCGACATTTCTGAAAAAAAACAGGATTTTTCACATTCTGCTATATAACATTCCCCAAAAAAATGTTTAAATCCACATTTTTCATCCTTTTAGGCCAATTTGTTTTCTGCTACATATTTTTGGTAAAAATCGCAATAACCGTATTTTGATTGGTTTGCGCAAAAGTTATCGCATCTACAAATTAGGGGAAAGATTTATTACATTTTTATTTATTTATATTATTTTACTAGTAATAGCGGCGATCTGTGATTTTTAGTGGGACTGTGACATTGCGACAGACAGATTGGACCCCTAACTGACATTTTTGACACTTTTGGGGGGACCAGTGACATTACTACAGTAATCAATGCTAAAAATATGCACTGTTACTGTAATAATGACATTGGCAGGGAAGGGGTTAACCTAGGAGTGATCAAAGGGTTAAGTGTGTGCTTAGGGGAGTGTTTACTAACTGTATGGGGGTTGGGCTTGTGAAATGATTATAGAGACTTGTGATCTTATATAGCAGGATCACAGGTGCTCTGTGATCATTTCAGAGAGAAGAGCGGTCAGCTGTGTTTACAACAGCTGACCGTTCTTCTCTCTCAGCGGGGAGCAATCACGGATGACCAGCCACAATCAGTGCCGCTGGTCGGGTGCATTGGCATCCCCACTGCTTAGTGGCAGCTCCCCAGCACCACACGCACGGTCGACATAGGGCTATGTTGGTTCGCGCAGGAGAGGCTGCCTGCTGCATTAAATCTGCGGCGGGCGGTCTTAATGTGGTTAAACTTGCTTGCGGCTGTAATGTATTTTTGGATCCCGGCAATACAGCTAAAAAAATGTAAAAAAAAACTGCGTGGGGTCCCCCCCAAAATCCATACCAGACCCTTATCCGAGCATGCAGCCTGGCTGGCCAGGATGGGGGTGGGGGGAGTGAGCGCCCCCCCTTGAACCATACCAGGTTGCTTGCCCTCAACATGGGGAGGGTGCTTTGGGGTGACAAGGGCCTCTTCCCGACAACCCTGGGCTGTGGTTGTAGGGTTCTGCGGGTGGGGGGGCTTATCGGAATCATGAAGCCCCATTTAACAAGGGGGGCCCCCAGATCCTGCCCCCACCCACTATGTGAATGGATGTCGGGTACATCGTACCCCTACTCACTCACCAAAAAACTGTACAAAAAAATAAACACACAAGCCAGTTTTTGACAAGTCCTTTATTCAAAAATAAAAATAAACAAATAGTGTCCCTCAATGTAAATCCGTCGTCAATCACGCCGTCCGCCTGACCCGAAAAATAGAAAAAAAATCAAAGAAGCTTCGCCTATTCAGAGGCCTCCCGCCAAATGAGGCACTTGATGTCAGAAGGGGGCGGTGACACCGTGTGACGTAATCTGGTGGCCCCGCCCCTTGTCTATAAAAGAGCTGTCACAGCTCAAGCTCCTCATTCGGCGGGAGGCCTCTGAAGAGGCGAGGCATCTTTGATTTTTCTATCTATTTTTCGAGTCCAGCGGGCAGCATGATTGACGATGGATTTACATTGAGGGACACTATTTTTTTATTTTTGAATAAAGGACTTGTCAAAAACTGGCTTTTGTGTTTATTTTTTTTGTACACTTTTTTGTGAATGGGTAGGGATATGATGTACCCGATACCCATTCACATAGGGGGGGCAGGATCTGGGGGCTCCTTGTTAAAGCCCCCCACCCACGGACCCCCACAACCACAGCCCAGGGTTGTTGGGAAGAGGCCCTTGTCCCCATCAACATGGGGACAAGGTGCTTTGGGGGGGCACCCCAAAGCACCCTCCCCATGTTGAGGGCAATCAACCTGGTATTATTCAGGACGGGGGGGCTCGCTCAACCCCCCCCCCCCCGGCCTGCCAGGCTGCATGCTCTGATAAGGGTCTGGTATGGTTTTTGGGGGGGACCCCACGCCCTTTTTTCAATTTTGGCATTGAGTTTCCCTTAAAACCTATACCAGATGCAAAGGGCCTGGTAGATATTTTTTCTGTCATAGGGTTCCTCTTTACCACTTAAATACAGGGCACTCTCCCCCCCCCCCCCTGCCTAGACCAATTTTCAGCTTTCAGCGCTCATTGGCATCTATGGGAAATATTGGTCAGCTTGATATGGCACTGATCCCTGTTTTTAACCACTTCCTTACCAGGCCATTGTAAAATGACATCGGCAGGAACACTTCGCTGATCTGGGCGAACATCATATGATGTCCGCCCGGATCCGCTGCTCTCCCGCCCCTCTGGGGGCAGGCAGCGTGGCGATCAGGATGCAGCGTGTCCGTCGGGACACAGCCCATCCCCGATTGGTGTAAAGAGACATTAAAAAATGGCTCTTTACCATGTGACCAGCTGTGTCCAATCACAGCCAGCCACATGCACTTCCCCCGTGCACGCTGCTCGTGCGTGCCTCCAGGGGCGCGCAGAGCGGCGATCGGGGATGGAGAGTGTCACTCGGACACAGTCCATCCCTGATCAGGGTAAAGAGCCAATGAAATTGTCTCTTTACCACGTGACCGGCTGTGATCAATCACAGCCGGTCACAGAATGTCAACAAAGACAACGGTAACTAGCTGTTACCGTGTTCTCCTCCTCACACACTGATCCTGTGTGAGGAGGAGATTGCGGTAACAGCTAGTTACCGATCATACTGCACCCCAAAACACACTGATTGCCCCCCTAATAAAGAGGACCTGTCACTAACCCTTTAAAGTATACCTGTCACTAGCCCATCAGAGTACCCGAATACTTGTCACCAGCACATCAGATACTCTGATGACAGGTACTCGGTACTCTGATGGGCTGGTGGCAGGTACTCGGGTACTCTGATGGCCTGGTGACAGGTATTCGGGTACTCTGATGACAGGTACTTGGGTACTCTGATGACAGGTACTTGGGTACTCTGATGGGCTGGTGACAGGTACTTGGGTACTCTGATGACATGTACTCAGGTACTCTGATGACAGGTACTCGGGTACTTTGAGTACCTGTAATTAGAGTACTTGAGTACCTGTCATCAGAGTACCTGTCACCAGAGTACCTGAGTACCTGTCACCAGAGTACCTGAGTAACTGTCATAAGAGTACCCGAGTACCTGTCACCAGCCCATCAGAGTACCCGAATACCACTCTGTATCCCATCAGAGTACCCGAGAACCTGTCATCAGAGTATCCGAGTACCTGTCTCCAGCCCAGAGTACCCGAGTACCTCTCTGCAGCCCATCAGAGTACCCAAGTACCTCTCTGCAGCCCATCAGAGTACCCGAGAACATGTCATCAACGTACCCAAGTGCCTGTCACCAGCCTATCAGAGTACCCAAGTACCTGTTATCAGAGTATCCGAGTACCTGTCACCAGCCCATCAGAGTACCCGAGTACCTGTCTCCAGCCCTTCAGAGTACCTGTCTGCAGTCCATCAGAATACCTGAGTTCCTGCCTCTCGCCCATCAGTTTATCTGAATACCTATCTGCATCCCAATAGAGTACCTGAGTACATCAAAGTATCCAAGTACCTGTCTCCAGCCCATCAGAGTACCCGAATACCTCTCTGCAGCCCATCATAGTACCCACATACCTCTCTGTAGCCCATCAGAGTACCTGAGTACCTGTCTCCAGCCCAGAGTACCCAAGTACCTGTCTCCAGCCCAGAGTACCCGAGTACCTGTCTCCAGCCCAGAGTGCCCAAGTACCTATCTTCAGCCCATCAAATTACCGGAGTACCTAACTCTAGCCCATCAGAATACCCAAGTATCTCTCTGAAGCTCATGCTTTCCAAAATGGGGTAATTTTGTGGGGGTTTCCATTGTCCTGGTGTTCCGGGGCCTTCAAAAGTGTGATAGGTTGTAATGAAATTATATGTGTAATTTATGCTCCTAGAACACCTAACGGTGCTCCTTGCATGTTGGGCCTCTGTATGTGGCTATGCTGTGACAAAGTCTCACATATGTGGTATCGCCATACTCAGAAGAAGTAGCAGAATGTATTTTGGGGTGTAATTTTTGCTATACACATGCTATGTGTTAGAAATATCTTATAAATTGACAACTGTGTGTAAAAAAAAAATGTGTTTTCATTTTCTTTCCACATTTTGCAAAAACTTGTGGAAATAAATGACATGTTCAAAAGACTCATTATGCCTCATAGAATATGTGTTGGGATGTTTGCTTTCCAAAATGGGGTTATTTTGTGGGTAATTCCATTGTCCTGGTGCTCCAGGGCCTTCAAAAGTGTGATAGGTCGTTAGAAAATTATACGTGTAATTTATGCTCCTAGAACACCTGACGGTGCTCCTTGAATGTTGGGCCTCTGTATGTGGCCAGGCTGTGTAAAAGTCTCACACATGTGGTATTGCCATACTCAGGAGGAGTAGCAGAATGTATTTTGGGTTGTAATTGCAAGTATGCACATACTGTGTGTGAGAAATAGCTTGTTATTATGACAATTTTGTGTGGAAAAAAGAAATATTTCCTCATTTTCCCAAGAATTGTGGGAAAAAATTACAACTTCAAAAAACACACCATGCCTCTTACTAAATACCCTGGAATGTCTACTTTCCAAAAAGGGGTAATTTGGGGGGTATTTGTATTGTCCTGACTAGGGATGATCGAACGGTTCGGGTCGACCATTGGTTCGACCCGAACATTGACTGTTCGAAATTCGGCTGAATTCCGAACCTTTGGCGGAAAAAGTTCAGAATTCGGCAACCAGAACCGACCCAAAATGCAATGGGACAGGAACTGGGCTTTAAAAGGCCGTGATTGGACCAAAAACATCAGTAAAAGCCAATTGAGGGGGCAGGAAGATGCTAGGAATGTGATTGGAGTGACTAGGGGGTCCAGAGGCCAATCAGTAGTGAATACGCCCCCCAGTATATAACATAGCCCCGCCAAATCGCTAGCACAGTAATACAGGGGCTGTGGAAGAGAGTGGAAGCATTTCTGTTACTACTGCTGCAAAAGTGTCATTTAGCAATTATTAGTGTGAGGAAAGGGATATCTAGTGTAGTTAGGGTACTATATACCACTATAGTTAGATTCAATAATCTAGTTTCTGTAGGGAAAGTGTTAAGTGTCAGGGTGACCGTAATGTAGTTTAGGGTGAACTGACTCTGACTGCTATGCCAGGGTGACAGAACTCATCCATGTCAGGGTGACCGCCATAAGAAAAAGATCATTTTTCTTAGAATTAATAGTAGAGCAGGGATGGGGCTCCGCTCCCTGTATGCCAGGGTGACCGAATTCATCCATGTCAGGGTGACCGCCATAAGAAAAAGATAATTTTTCTTAGAATTTTTAGTAGAGCAGGGATGTGTCTCCGCTCCTGTCACACCTAGGCGTTTTTGTTTCAGGCGTTTATTGGGCTTTTTTGTGGACGTCTTTGAAATCAGGCATGACATCTGAACTTCTGTGTAGGGGTATATATACACACACACATATATGTATATATACACATACACACATAGGTGTGAAAGTAGCAGAACCCCATCCATGCGCTAATTCAATTATTTGCAGGGATGTGGCTCCGCTCCTATCACACCTATATGTGTGTATATATACATATATGTGTGTGTGTATATATACTTCTGTATAGGGGTATATATACACACACACATATATGTATATATACACATACACACATATAGGTGTGATAGGAGCGGAGCCACATCCCTGTGCTAATAAAAATTCTAAGAAAAAATATCTTTTTTTTCTGGTTCTGGACATGCTACAGAGCTGAAACTTCACAGGTACACTTTTTAGACCCCCCAGACACTAAATCCAAAGAAATATCATTTTTTTTTCAATAATTTTTTCAATAATTGGCTCTATCAAAAACGACAATTTTTAAGAACGTTTTTTTGTGTGATTAATAGTCCCTGGGGCATGACCCAGAACCCTAGGCACTTTTTAGGGGCATTTATTGGGTTTTAGGGATTCAAAATGGTGTTTTTTGATTACCGAAGTTCGGGTCCCATTGATTTCAATGGGGTTCTGGAATCCGGACCCGAACTTTCGGGAAGTTCGGGTGTTCTGGTCGAACCAAACTTTTCAAAAGTTTGATCATCCCTAGTCCTGACATTTCAGGGCCTCAAGAAATGAGATAGGCCGTCAGTAAATCAGGTGTGATTAGGTGTGATCAATTTTCAATGATAGGCACCATAGTTTGTAGACTCTAATTTCACAGAAAACGAAATAATAACCACTAATGGGGGTTATTTTTACCAAATATATGTAGTAGTATAATTTTGGCCCAAATTTATGAAAAAAAAATACTTGTTTGCTAAATTTTATAATAGAAACTAAAACAAAATGTTTTTTTTTTTTCAAAATTTTCGCTCTTTTTTCACTTAAATCACAAAAAATAAAAAACCCAGTGATGATTAAATACTACCAAAAGAAAGCTCTATTTGTATGAAAAAAAAATATAAAACATTTGATTAGGTACAGCGTTGCATGACTGAGTAATTATCATTCAAAGTGTGAGAGTGCTGAAAGCTGTAAATTGGTCTGGGGAGGAAGGGGGTGTAACTGTTCTCTATGGAAGTGGTTAACATTGGCGTCTATGGGAAATCTTAGTCAGCTTGACATGGCACTGCTCCCGAACTATAAGTGACAGGGACACAAAGCTTGGGGAGCACCGAGAGGGGATCCAGGACTACAACATATCCATACATTATAGAAGTAGGGTATAACCTGAACACTAAACTGACTGCTCTAAACTAACTCAACTCACTATCCACTACCTGCCTAACCTCTATTAGCAGCCTTATATAGTGTGGGGCATGCAGGGCTGCTGTTAGAAATCACGGGGCCCCATACAGCCTACCTGACAGGGCCCTCATCAGTAAATGATAAAAACACATGACATCTGCGCTAGATCATGTGCAGTAAAAGTCTCTCAAGCAGCTGTCTATATTCTGTTGATGGCAGAAAAAACAAATAAAAATCCAAACAAGCAGCACTGAGTGATAAATGCAATCTGAATCAGTCCCAATCTGACAGGTAGATTCCATCACCAGAGAAGTGAATAAGGAAGCCACACGTCACCCGATTCTGTGTGTAATAAGAGGCTGCTTACCAGACCTCCAAAGCACTTGGAGCATATATTGAACCCAGATGAAAAAGGAAAGACAACCAGCTGCTTCGGGCTGACTCCCAGTAACACAGTTAGTTCCGTCAGTAAATGACTGAGGACATAGATTTATCAGTCCATTTCTCTGCAGCCTCAGCTGCACAGATGAATGGATAGGAAGTGCTCTTATTCACAAACTGAAGCATAGTAAACACAGTTTAATATGCTTCAGTGATGAATGGACGCAAGAGTAATTGGTATCGATCACTCACTGTGTTCATTCAGGAAAGGAAGGGGCCAGTAAAATATATATTTACTCATATGTGTGCCCATATCAGCTGTGGGAGAGGACAGGATGGAAGCTGGCAGCACTGCGGGAGAAAGGGGCACACGGCGGGCTTGGGCAGAAGATGGAAGTGGTACATGCGCTAGGACCAATCCCCCTGCAGTTGAGCCAGAGGGAGAAAGAGGAGGAAAAACTGGCTGCATCTCAGGGTGAGGCAGAAGAGGATTGGTGTCTGCAATTAGACAGTACAGCCGGCCCTCCTGCTCAGCAGATGCCTGGGCCCCCCTTTTGAACTGATGGGGCCTGGGCCCAGTACAAGACTTCTGGCTGTACTGACTTATCAGGGGCCCTGGGGACGTGAACTTAGCCCCTGAGCCATGATTGGCTAAAGGCACCTGACCCTACCTTTACCCAATCATGGCTAAGACAGGATATTGTGCTGTGATTGGCCAAAGCATACAGGTCATGTGCATGCTTTGGCCAATCTTCAATAATTTTTTCACTGCACCAGTGCAGTGCATTATGGGGCGCTCATCGGCGGGCAAAATTCCCCCTGAGCACCCCATTTGTTTGTGTGTTCAGCGAATACACGAACAGCTGATGTTCGAGTTGAACTTACGTTTGACTCAAACATCAAGCCCATCCCTAGTAAACATTATAAAAAAATAATAATGAATAGGGAAACACAATTTTGGAGTGAGTTTGAAGTCTCTCAAGTCCTGCCCCAACTTTTTTAAATTAATTTTTTAGTATTTTTTTTTTTTTTTTTACTTTTGTGTCTGAGAATATAACTAAGTTTGTCCCAAGCATTTTTGAATCTGCTTACTGTTGACCTTTGCTGGAAATCTGTAACATGCATCAATTACTCCTTTGGTAAAATATGACTTTCTAAGATTAGTTTTGAATTTTCCTTCTGCTAGTTTGAGGTCAAGTCCCTATTTTCTTGATCTTGCAGGAGGAATTGGGAGTTAATGGTGCCCAAAAATTTTTAACCCAAAAGATTTTTTTCTTTCAAAGCACATGATGGACCTTTGTAAAAGAAATGTCAACCCTGACAAAAACAATAAGGCAGCTACAGAAAAATATGGTGGGACCCTAATATTGATGTTGCAAATAACAACGGTCTCATTTTTTAAGGTCATTGCAGCAGGCCTACAGCAGTAGCATGAGATTTTTACACTGCCAGGTATAAAGATGTGCTCACAGTGGTTGGGAATGCTCACAAAGACCAAACATGGCAATGGTAGTAGGAGTAGCATCTGAGTTTTTTTTAAGGTCTGCAGCAATGAAATGAGAAGCTTCAGATACAGCAAAAGTAAAAATCTTGGAGGTGGTATTATCCCCCACAAATTTAATCAGCAGCTTCTGCATCAGGGGCTTGATAGCTGCTGCTGATCTAGGACTGATTCAGTTTACAAAATGTGAAAGCTTTGGGAAATGGTCAATGGTCCATCCTCATGACCTTATAGCCTGGGAGTCATCCATAGAAAGGTTCTCTACCGTCTCTCTTGACCACAGATAATCAGCCACCATGTAATGCAAACGGTGCCGATAGATGCTTGCAACAGAAAGCCACATGCCCTCAAGAAAGAAAACTTTTTAAAGGCATCACTCAGGTAGCCTCAGTGATGGTGGTGGGTATCAGACCCCTGGCCTTCTCATCCAACTCGTGACCAAGGACCAAGCAATCTCACACCCTGCCGTCACTTGCGTAACAATGCCACTCTCAGCTGCACCCGGCACACAGATTTTCCAGCTTGCAGGACCACAATCTAGATGCCAGCAGGCTGATAGCGATTGTCACCGGGCTAATTAAGCAATTAACCGCTGCGTAAATTGACAGTGCTATATAAGAACCTGAAATAATAATAATTAACCCTTTCTCTGCCACCGCCTCTACATTATGATGAGCCCAGAGGACGCCCGTAATTTTAGAAATACCAATTATGATTTTAGAATAATCCTCTGTAACACGCGCTGTCACTGCAGACAGGAATATCCAGAGGATTTATTCTAGACAGTAGCGCTCTTCAAGAGACAGGTTCTTTGGTAGCTTTGCATTAAGAGCTTAGTGACAAGATTAACACTTTTCAAAATAAGGTTTAATAAAAAGGTTAAAATTGGTGCAAAATAAAAATATTAACAGAAAAATGGGTTACAAAGAAATAGAGAAACAATTCAGCAATTTAGAAAAATAAGATAAAGAATTAGAAATGAAGGTACTTGCATTCAATGTCCTTGTGTTATCAGAAGCTGAGCCGGTTCCCAAAGTGATAGATAGATGTTTCTTTGTTGATGGTACAGGAGAACTGAAAAAAACATCTGCTTCTTTCCTTTTCTTTGTCACCCGAGGGGGTGTCACCAGAGGTCCTTGACCAATAAACACAGTGGCCCTGGGCGGCCCTAGGCTCAGACAATGGCAAGGTACCTCCCGTTTAGACAGATTTATGACATAATTCATATCTTACAATATCTACCAGCTGCCTTCTTAAAACTGATAGATTATTGTGCGGCATTGAATTTTACATCCATAGATACCAGACACGGGTTATCTCCAAGTAACCTCTGACCGTAAGGCATCTGACAGCTAGCTTGTCTGCCATAGGAGCAAACGTGATCATGTATGATCTTGTTCCGCTCAGTATTTTATTTCTCATCCAAATATATACTTTTTGTTAATGTGTCATGTTCCTGTCTGCATTTATGAATTGGGTATGGATTTGTTAGTTGTATTTGGTACATCTCAAATTAACAATTTGGCTGGGGAATTTACAATCCAGCCTGGTCAGCCTTAGTGAACATCTGCCAGGATGTGCTGAGATAAGGTTTGTAGATAAGGTTCTTTGAAGTAACAGCTCTTTTGAAGCTCGCATTCTTAAGTGAATTGACCTAGGGAGGGGCTGTGTGAGCGAGGGTCTTTTCAAACTGTCACGGCAGAGCTCGGAAACCAAAATGGTTGCTTGACAAAATGGTGTCCCAGTGCAGGATACCATTACAGCCTCCTTTTCCACCACTCATCTTTTCACTGAAAGGAGACATTCCCCTGTTGTCCATATGTTTCATCCTGTGCTTCGTATGAGACGGCAGGAAGAGCTCTGCAACTTTCTCCTTTTAATGTGAATAAAGGAAGGTTGCCCACCAGCGATGGTGCTGCCCAGTACCACAAAACCTAGTGTCCTTTTTCAGGCTCTGGAGCATGAGTGAGCCCATGCACCGCAAATTAGTGAAGGGAGGGGAACCGGAGCCCTATAGCAGTGCTAAGGACAAGATTGTCCTGAACTGCTTCCCCCCAGCCACATTCTATTCCTGGGGTTTGGGAGGCATGAAACCCACCCTTTAAAGTCGAGGGCCATTTGGGTATTTTTAAAATCATTCGGGGGCCGTACAAAATTATCAACTTAAAAATGTGCCTGTTATATTTGGTCAAAGATTTAATTAACTCACCCCTAATGTGATGGCTGCAACTGCTTCTCTTTGGTGAGGTGTGTGATGTTAACCGGTATTGATGATGTTGCTACTGGCAACTGGTTTTCCAGGTTTGCCCCCCTTAATGCAGAGTGATTAGTGCCCCCATCAATGCAGAGTGATTAGTGCCCCTATCAATGCAGAGTGATGAGTGCCCCCATCAATGCAGAGTGATTAGTGCCCCAATCAATGTAGAGTGATTAGAGCCCCCCTTAATGCAGAGTTATTAGTGCCCCCATCAATGCAGAGTGATTATTGCCCCCATCAATGCAGAGTGATTAGTGCCCCCATCAATGCAGAGTAATTAGTGCCCCAATCAATGCAGAGTGATCAGTGCCCCCCTTAATGCAGAGGGATTAGTGCCCCCATCAATGCAGAGTGATTAGTTCCCCCATCAATGTAGAATGATTAGTGCCCCCCATCAATGCAGAGTGATTAGTGCCCCCCCTTAATGCAGAGGGATTAGTGCCCCCCATCAATCCAGAGTGATTAGTGCCCCCATCAATGCAGAGTGATTAGTGCCCCCCCTTAATGCAGAGGGATTAGTGCCCCCATCAATGCAGACTGATTAGTGCCCTCCACTAATGCAGAGTGATTAGTGACCCAATCAATGCAGAATGATTAGTGCCCCAATCAATGCAGAATGATTAGTGCCCCCATCAATGCAGAGTGATTAGTGCCCCCATCAATGCAGAATGATTAGTGCCCCAATCAATGCAGAATGATTAGTGCCCCCCATCATTGCAGAGCACATGGGGATTAGAGCACCTGATTACACACAGAGCAGGGTTCTTCTACTTACCCGGCACGGGCGCTCTCATACGAAGTCACGCCTCCTGGACCGACTCCTATAAAAGACGTCACCACTGTGCTGTCTATCATTGGTAGGAGGCGTGACTTTGTATGACAGCGGCCGCACCGGGTAAGCAGAGGAACCCGCTCTGTGTGTAATCAGGAGGCGCTCACCCTCTCCTTCCCCTCCGTAGGCAGCCCAATGGCAGGGCTGGATCAGATGGCTTCGGGGGCCGCATACGGCCCACGGGCCGTAGGTACCCCACCCCTGCTTTAAAGACTGTCCCATTTTATCTTCACCTTCAATGCTGTTCATGTTCAATGTCCCTCCTCCTCCTTTGCTTGCTTTAATTTTACATGGATGGTGTCTGCAGATGTCTATAGATCGGCCCTGAGATAGAAGAAAGTTCTCCTCTTCCTCTGGCTGCTTTGCCTTAAATGCTATGTCTATGATGCCATTGCAGGGTATTCTCCAAAAGAAACACATTTGGTACAGTGTCACTAATGCACTCATAGTCACATTCATCATTATTGTTTCCTCCTCAAGCAGTGACAATACAGTGCATGCATCCTGTACCAGCAGCCACTGGCATATGGAAAAGAAGCCCAGCTCCCCTATAATTAAACAGCGATTTATTGATGGAAATTGTTGCATGTGCCAGACTCGAGTTTCATATGGTGGGCATGCCACAGCTCAGGCTGTTTTTGGGCAGGTGGAATTCCAACTGAATTCTACCTAGCTGAGCACTGGCTGAATAGAACTAAGAAGATCTTGTAACTTTGGGTACCTCTCAAGGAACTGCTGCACCATTGGATTATAGACATGTGGTAGGCATGGCACATGTGTTAACACTCCCTGCTGGAAGATAGAAAGCAGGTTGGTACCATTGTCACAAACCACAATTACTGGTTTAGGCTGCCACAGGGTTAACCACCTCTGAGCATATCCCCGCAGAGCTGAAAGAATCTCTTCCGAAGTGTGGCTCTTGTACCACAGGGAAACCAGCTGAAGCTCTCCAAGGCATCTTTTAGCCTGAGTTGTTGCAGAGCCTCTTGAGCTCTTAAAGTGGTTGTTAAGGCAGAAGGTTTTTTTTTTTTAACTTAATGCATTCTATTCATTAAGATAAAAAGCCTTCTGTGTGAAACAGCCCTCCTCAGCCCCTCCAATACTTACCTGAGCCCCATCTAGATCCAGCGATGTTGCAGGAGTTTCTCGGCTGCCCGGGGCTCCTCTCCTCATTGGCTGAGACAGATAACACCGGCTATATGGAGTATAAGATGCATGAGACCCATGTAATGACAGAATGTGATCCCTCAATATGCCGCAAACAACGTATCTGCAGAAAATAATCTGTAAGCCCTGCTATCAGCACATATTAGGAAGTGTAATTGCAGGTAATTATTCTTACAACATGCTTTGATAATTATCAGCATATGAAATCATGCATGTGCTCTTGCCAATTTTAAAGTACACTGCGATGCCTCCCTAAAGAATTTGTACATTTGCCTTTATTAGTATCAGTGAGCACATCATGATGTATTGCTCCTACGTGAAAAATGAATGCAAAATAGCAAACATAGAAAGGCCCCCAAACAGAGGAAATCCCATTTTTAACTAAGTACATTGCAAACAGCAGCTAAAATACATTCTGACATTGGAATTTGGACTGCTGTGAACAGCGCATTCCTAGTGCTGAGCTGAACACTCAAGATTCAGTGTAAACTTGCAAACTTAGCTGAATTTGAACCTTATTGAAGTCAATCTTAATTATTACCAGACCCTTATCTTAGATGAGGATTTGGTATAGACATTAATGAGGGATTCCACAAAAAAAAAAAAAACCTACCAGACCCTTGTCTTTGATAAAGGTCTGGTATGGATGTTGAACAGAACCCTACACAAAAAATGGTGTGGAATTCCCTCCAAATTTCATGCCAGACTATTCAGGTCTGATATAGATTTTAAGAGGGAAATCAGCACAAAAACCCCCAAAATTTATACCAGATGTATGCAGCCTCCTGATCCATTCCAGGCCACATGATATAAACGTGGGGAGGGTACTTTGCCAGGAAGGAACCTTCTGGCAAAGCACCTTGTCCCAATGTTGATGACGACAAGGGCCTCTTCCCCACAACCCTGGCCTGCCATGTGGTTGTGGAGTTTTGCAGGCAGAGGGAATTATTAATTCACAAAAGAAAATGTAACATTTTTAAAATTTTGCCAAGTCATTTATTAAAAAAAGTCCCATGATGTAAATCCTTTGTCCCTCTTGTCCAGTCGAGTGATGTAAATCCAGACTAATCACGATAAACGATGCCAGCCAACCAGCCAAAAAAAAAAAAAGAATTCCTCCAACATGGTCTGCTCCCAATGACTGCATGTCAAAAATGACAGCTCCAAGTCACTGCTATGAAATGAATAAAGGTGAGGGGTATCCCAGGTGACATAATTGACCAAATAAAGTTCAGCTTCCTGAACTAATTCAGGCCTGGTGCAAGGATTTTTGACACCCTAGGTGAAACCTGATTTTGCTGCCCCATTGGCTCCGTCCCTGACTCCACCCCTTTTCCCTGCCCATGTATAGAGTGGAGGTGTCAGTGGGTAGAAATTTTTGCAGCGCCTCTCCACCTATATCTTCGGCCGTGATCCGCAGGTCCACACCCTCACCTCTGGACCCGGCCTGAAGACAAATAGCAGCACCGGCTCACTTCTCACACCAGCTGTGGCCCATCGGCCATAGGCCCACACCTGTGCCACTGGACTCGGCCAAAAGACCCGGAAGACAAACAGCACTGGCTCCAGCTACAACACAACAGTGGCATTCCGGCAGAGCGCCCCTAACTGATGTGCACTTTAGGTGGGCTCCAGTCCTGAACTAATCTATACTACACCCCTCACACTGGCTGCATACTTGCTTTATTAAAATAGCTATAGCCTCCTCTGATATTTCCAACCTCTTCAGGAAAAATCCTACTGAGCATTTGCTTCACTACACAGTGATGGCTCGTTGCACCTTGACGCTGCATTCAGCTGTGTTAATCTGGACAGACCAACATAGGCTTAATGCAAGGGCACAAAGAAAACAATTACACTTTAAGGACTCATGGAACAATGTAGGGCTATACATATGGCTATACTCCCAACAAATATGTTATGGTTAGTGTGCAAATAAACTGAAAACATATTTTAGACAGTTTGCTAATGCTGCAAATATATTTGCAAGAAAAAAATGCAGCAATTTGAAAAATATTTCCATCTCTTGCTTCATTCTCAATTTGCTGCCTATCCCTTTCTCTACCACTTATTCTCATCTACTATTTTTCTCCCTCTGCTCCTCTTTTTTTTTTCCATCCCTTCCTATTCCTTTTCTCTTACTCCCTCTCTTGCACTCTTTCCATCAATTATCCTTCTCTTTACCAGGAAAATATAACCTAAAAATTACAGTGAATTCACCCAAGAAAATACGAGAGAAGAGCTGAGGTATAATTAATAGCGAGAACAGCTGCTTAGCCATATGTCATGTGGATACTGAATGTGAAAGTGAGATTAGCATAGTAACATGACTGATTACTAGAATTTTCTGACTGAGCTGAAGTAGGAGGTCTGTTGACTTGATTCCCATAGGCTGTCATATGTATTTACTTCTTTATAATTGATCAGAACTTAAACAAATAAGTATTTTGAGTCGAAGGGAAATCGCAGACTGACAACATTTGCAGACAACTATGGATCTTGTGTGTAATTCATTTATTACAGTATTATTTAAATGTACAAAGTAATTCTTATGTGTTTTGATAAACTAGTCTGCTTTTATTGCATTTGAATAAACGTGTGAATGATCAGAGTAAAAAAGCAATAAAATTGTGTGTTGTGATCAACAAGTGTTATTTCTTCATAGCTTTTTTAATCTTTTACAATTTGGTTAAGTACAGTTTGCTTTGAATATCCAAAGTACAGTTCTAGTGCATTCTAAAATCTGTAGTTTTCTGCCTGAAACACAAGCAGATGAAACAGTATTCTCAAATGCAGATTCTTGTTCCAAGATGCTTTGTTAAAACATTTACATCTGTAAAAGTCAACATCAGGTTGATTAAAAATGTATAATTGAATGCAGCTATGTGCTCATTAAGCAGCCTGACTGCTGACAGAAAGCTAAAAAAGGTGCATGGGCTGTCTGTTTTTGGGAATCCATTATGGGGCACATTGTTAGTCAGTATCTGACATAAGCTTAGTTGGTGACTTGATCAAGCAATGAACTGTGTTTTTGTTTCTGTCCTGTTATTTAAATATGCAGAACAAACCTGCTTAGACTGTGCCTGAGTTTCCCTGTCTTGTGCATGGTTTACTACTGTTGGGCCTGTCTCTTACACAAGATAAAACCTCATCTCTCCCTCTTATATTGTGGCCTAAGCAAGCTGCTTAAAAACTGCCCAGCTACTCTGTAATATTTGTGGCTATTGTCTCTCAAATAATGCACGCTCATTTTTGTTTCAAGATAAAACCTTCTCACCCTCTTATATTAGGTCCTAACCAAGATGCTTATATACCCTCCAGTAGTGATGAGTGAATGTTCAATTCATGAGAGCTTCATCAAACTAATCATGAAGTGTAAGAAGAGGCTTGCTGTTCAGAGTTGTGTTTCTGTTCAATCCCGCCTTGGTGAATGCGAATGCGCGAACGCGCGAGCGCACACGCAAGCACGCAACACGACAGATGCTGGCGCCAAATGGGCTATTTAAACCCAGCCTTTGCTCAGCTCCAGTGCTGCTTTGTCTTCAGCCTTGTTGACCTGAACCTGCTAACCTGTATCCTGCTTACCAGTATCTGACCCGGCTTGTCCTGACTATCCTCTGATCTCTGCCTGCACCGACCTCGGCTTGTCCCTTGACCTCCGCTCCAGTCTGCTCCTTCTGGTTCCTGTATGACCGTTTGGCTCCTGACCCGGCTTTTCTCACTACGCTCCTGCCACCAGCACTAGTTGCCTGTATCCCTGCTCTTCCTCTGGACCTACCCGGCTATCCCTGTCTGTGGACATTAGCCTGCCTCCAGCTACAACAGGCACTCGTGCTACTCTATACATGGCGCCTCCTGTCTTCATTATCAGGGGCCCCGAGTCAGAGGCGTAAGAGAGGCCTTCCTCACCGTTCAGGCTCACCTCCAGGTACGTGATAGTACAAAGCAGCCAAAAATGACTGAGACTGAACGAGGAACCTCTCCGATGGACGAATTATGCCATCACCTGGCGGCACTTACACAGTCTGTCAAGGACCTGCAAGAGGGCTATAACCAACTTGAGGAACGGGTCCAGTCATTAACATTATCATCTCCTGCATCTCCTGCATCTCCTGCATCCCCGGGAGGATCTTCTGCCTTACCAGCTGTAATGTTTTTGCCGCCAGAACCCCTGGTACCAACCCCGGAAAGGTTTTCAGGCGATCGCAGCAAATTTAGATCCTTCCATAACGCCTGTGAGCTGTAATTTTCCCTACAGCCCTGTACCTTCTCCCTGGAGGCTATCAAAGTAGGCTATGTTATTTCCCTTCTGCAAGGAGAACCCCAGTCCTGGGCCCACCGTCTGCTTGAAAATAAGGATCCTTGCCTATCAAGTTTGAACTTATTCTTCAGAGCCATGGCTCAGTTATATGAAGACCCTCAGAAGACCAATACTGCCGAAGCGGCCCTTCATACCCTTCAGCAAGGCCGCAGAACGGCAGAAGATTATGCGTCAGACTTCAGACGCTGGAGTGCTGACACCAATTGGAATGACACCGCGTGGGGGTGCCAGATTCTCTGGAAGCTCTAATTAATATGGCTATTCAGATCGATCGGCACCTAAGAGAACGCCGTTCAGAAAGAGCTAGTGAGCAACTTCAGCCTATGTGGATGATGCCGCGAGTCTTCCGCCCTCCAGTGCCTACACCCTCAGTCTCTGTCACACCTGCTGCCGACACTTCAGAGCCAAAACAGCTCGGCATGCTTCGGCCTTCTCTCTCTTCAGAAGAACGCCAACGCTGTCATTTGAACGATCTATGCCTGTACTGCGGGGAGAGTGGACACTACATGAGATGCTGTCCCGCCAAGAGCCGTAAGTGCTTGACTCTTTCTTCTATCAACCCGGAATCGAGTTCCCACAACTCTTCTCACCTGACTGTCCTTGTCTCCTTACAGCTTCCAGAAGGGGCTTTTCGGGTACCTGCCATTATTGACTCTGGAGCCTGTAGCTGATTCATCGACCAAGAATTTGCTAATCAATTCAAGGTCCCTTTACAGCCGAGATCTAATGGAATGGTAATCCATTTGGCAGATGGATCACGTATTAAATCCGGGCCTGTGTAACGTTCATGCGTTTTTGTTAATGGATGGATTTTCAGCTGCAGAATTATCACACTCAGTAGCCTTGTAGAGATACTGTTGAATAAACCTATCCAACTCTCAGGACTTCATCACGGTGTACAGCCTGTTATGCAATATACATATACTTAATCAGATGTTTTAGTGGAGGGATAGAACATATGAGAATGTATAGATGAAAGACAGGTTGTATGGTGATTACTAGGAGTAATATTAGGAGAGTTGCAGGTGATGGTAAAGCAGATAGGTTCTGATGTCTAGTATAGTGCAGATGGTAAGAGGACACAGATGGAGTATACTTAGACAGAGTAACCTAGTGCAAGGATAGTTGAAGGTAGTCCCAAGAGCTAACAGTCTATGCAGATGGTATGGAATAGATAGATAGATAGTCTGGGTAATTGCAGTAGATGACAGTAGGAGATTGGTTAGTAAGGAATCCCCTGTGGGGTACTTATCACTTAGATAGGTTAGTAGTAACAATGTCCATAGATAGAGAGGTGATCCCGTAGCGAGATACGGATCAGCGGCGAGGTTCCGGCGTCAGTTCAGCAAAGGAAATGTCAGCAGCTCCGACTTCACGGGAGAAGGTGCGGTGAACATGTGGTTTGAACGAGCGATGAGTGAGAGAAAGCCGGCGATTGAAATAGCCGCTCATAGCGGCGCTCGGCAATGATGTCATCCGGTCTTAAAGGTATATGCGTCTGTTGTTACACAAGATGGGACGCAATTAGCAAAGGAGAAATATGGAACAAGGGTACCAGAGGTACCAGAACATTACAGTACCCCCCCCCCCTTAAGGCCGGCTCCGGAAGGCCTCTAGAACTGTTTTTTCTGGATATTTCGAGTGGAAATTGCGAATCAGTCTAGGGGCATGTATATCGGAGGTATCCAGCCAGGTGTCATCTTGGGGCCCATAGTTCTTCCATCGTACAAGATACTGGAGTCTTCTTCTATTGAAACGGGAATCCAAAATTTCTTTTATCTCAAATTCTTCTCCACCTTCCACTTGTACAGGAGGTGGAGGTGAGATAGTAGGCCTTATTCCTTGGTTAGGAACATGGGGCTTCAGTAGAGACACATGGAAGATCGGATGTATCTTGAGGTCTGCTGGTAATGTGAGTTGTACTGCAGCTTTTCCAATAAGCTTCTCTATTGGGAAAGGTCCCAGAAATAGAGGTCCAAGTTTTTTACTAGGGATTTTTAATCTCAGATTTTTTGTAGAAAGCCAAACAAGATCCCCAATGGCATATTGGGGAGAGGGTTTCCTACGGAGGTCGTAGTACCTCTTTTGTTGGCTATGAGCATGTGATATGGTATTGTTGAGTAATCCCAGAGAATCCTTTATCTGGGCAAGATAATCAGATGCCACTGGATTACTTGATGGCAAGATACGTGGTGGAAGGAGTGTGGGATGAAACCCGTAATTTAGGTAAAATGGACTTTGTTTAGTAGTGCTATGAGTCGCGTTGTTATAGGCGAATTCCGCCAGCGGGAGGAGATCTGCCCAATCGTCCTGTAGATACGAAGTATAGCAACGCAGATACTGTTCAATGCACTGGTTAACTCTCTCTGTCTGTCCGTTGGTCTGAGGGTGGTATGGAGAAGTAAGTTTACGCTCTATTCGTAGTATCTGACATAGAGCTAGCCAAAACTTTGAGATGAATTGTGAACCACGGTCAGACAGCAGTGTTTTTGGAATACCATGTAACTTAAAGACATGTTTCACAAGTAATTCCGCTGTTTGTTTGGACGAAGGTAGTCTTCGGATAGGAGTAAAATGTGCCATCTTGGTCAGATGGTCCACTGATACCAAGATGGTGTTGAATCCTTTGGAAGGTGGTAGTTCCACTATGAAGTCTAAGGATACCACTTCCCACGGAACCTGGGGTATCGGTAAACTACAAAGTAACCCCGATGGTTTCGTGTTGTCGATTTTAGACCTTGCACAGATATCACAAGATGAAACGAACTTTTTTACAGTTGTCTTCATGTCTGGCCACCAAAACTGCCTAGTAAGTAGATTTAAAGTTTTAGTCATACCCATATGTCCTGCCATAGGTACATCATGCGACAATTCCAAGATCTTGGTTCGCATAGTAGGGGGTATGTATAATTTATCGTTGTAATAGAGGAAGCCTTCTGCGTCAGTAGTTAGTTGTGGTGGAGGTGAGTCCAGTCCTATGCTGTGCAAAATCTCTTCCTTCAGGGAGCGAATGACACCGATAATACGTTCAAGTGGTATTATAGGAACTGAGGGAACCTCGGTAGAATCCTTCTCGGCTAGTCATGAAAGTGCATCGCTTTTTTATTTTTGTCTGCGGGCGTATAAGTCACTAAAAAATTAAACTTCAGAAAGAATAACGACCACCGAACCTGCCGGTGGGAAAGAGTTCTATTAGTCTGAAGGTATTGAAGGTTTTTGTGATCAGTATATATCAGGATTGGCAATTGAGTGCCCTCAAGTAGATGTCGCCAATTCTCTAATGCCAGTTTTATGGCTAATAACTCCTTCTCTCCTACTGGGTAGTTCACCTCGGGGCTGCTTAATGACTTTGAGAAGAAAGCAACTGGGTGAAGAGGTGAGGTGTTTGTTGGTCGTTGTGAGAGAACTGCTCCTACTGCCATATTTGACGCATCTACCTCCAAGATGTATTGAAGGGATGGGTCTGGATGGCATAGTATGGGGGCAGTAGTGAAGCTTGAATTCAGCAGACAGAATGCTCCATCTGCTTCTTTTGACCAATTAAATGGTTTCTTCGTGCTTGTGAGTTGTGTGAGAGGTTTCACAATCGCAGAGAAGTTCTTAATGAATTTCCTATAGTAGTAAGAGAATCCTAGGAACCTTTGCAATGCTTTGCGAGTGGTTGGCACAGGCCAATCTAGAATGCAGGATATTTTGCTCATGTCCATCTTGATTCCATTTTTTGATATAATATATCCTAGGAATAGTACTTCCTCTTTATGAAACAAACATTTTTTTGATTTAACATATAAGTTATGTGCAAGTAGTCTTGACAACACAAGTCTCACATGTTTTATGTGCTCAGGTAAGGAATGAGAATAGATAAGTATATCGTCCAAATATACTACAACACAAACGTCAAGCAAGTCTCTGAATATCTCATTTATAAACCGTTGGAAGGCTGCGGGAGCATTACATAGCCCAAATGGCATTACAAGGTACTCAAACAGTCCGTATCTGGTTCTGAATGCCGTCTTCCATTCATCAGCTTTACGGATTCAAATTAAATTGTATGCCCCTTTTAGGTCCAATTTTGAAAAGAGAGAAGCTCCACGCACCTGTTCGATAAGTTCAGGAATAAGAGGTAAAGGATAACGATCCTTTATTGTAATGGCATTTAATTGTCTGAAATCAATGATAGGCCTAAGGCTAGAATCCTTATTGCGGACAAAGAAGAGTCCAGCAGCAGTGGAGGAAGTAGAAGGTCGGATGAATCCTTTTGCCAAGTTCTCATCCAGATACTCCTTAAGATGAGAGAGTTCATCCTGTGAGAGAGGATAAACATGTCCGAAGGGCAACTTGCTATTAGGGAGTAGATCGATACAACAATCATAGTCCCTTTGAGGAGGTAGCATTTGAGCGTTTTTTTCAAGGAAAACCTCCGATATGTCCTGATAACACTTGGGTATAATGTCATCTGGCACTACAGACAGGATCCTATCATATGTGGGGAGATTACACGTCGTTTCACAATAGTGAGAAGAGAACGCTAGCGTTCTTGTTTTCCAATCGATGATTGGTTGATGTATGTGTAACCAGGGAAGTCCCAAAATGATTGGGAAATGTGGTGATGTTAACACATCAAAGGTGGTGGTCTCCACATGAGACTCGTCAGCAGTTACAAGGAGTGCCTGTGTCTGACTGGTGATAGGACCAGAGGATAGGGGGGTACCGTTAATAAAACTAAGGGAGACAGGTTTGGGTTTTGAAACAATAGGTATTTTATTAAGGGAGAGAAAAAAAATGTCAATGTAGTTTCCACAAGATCCTGTGTCGATCATAGCCTTGGTGGTGATCCTAGTTTGGTCCCACTGCAATGTTAAATGAACAAAAAGATAAGGATTAGAAAAGGAAGTTGTGAGTCCGCCTAGCAAGACATTTGAACACTCACCCTCTTTTCTGCGGACAAGGGGACAGCCGCTTATCAAATGATTCGGGGATGCGCAGTACATGCAGAGATGTTCGGTCTTCCTTCTGGCACGTTCAGAAAGGGTCAGAGGTGGGCGTATCATTCCTACCTCCATAGGAGTAGGGTCAGCAGGCAACATCCGAGAAGGACTGGAAAATGGTGAGCCCATCTTCTCAGCCTTTCTTTCTCGTAGTCGTCTGTCAATATTGATACTGGTCTGTATCAGTCTCTCCAGAGTGCCAGGTAAATCCGCTCGGGCGAGCTCGTCTTTAACGGCCTCAGATAGGCCGAGTCTAAACTGCGTTCTCAAAGATGTGTCGTTCCACCCTGAATAAGGGGAACATCTTTTAAAATTTGCCACGAAATCTTCAACGGGTCTCCTTCCTTGTTTCAAGGCCCGTAACTGGGTATCAGCGGTACTCTGCTTATTGGGGTCTTCATATAAACTTGCGAGTTGTGCTAGGAATAGAGGGTAAGAATTAAGGAGTGGATCATCCTTTTCAAAGAGAGCGTCTGCCCAGGCCCGGGGTTCACCCGTTAAATAGGAGATGATGGTACAAACTTTAATTTGGTCAGTGGTGTAGGTTAGAGGTTTTAACAAAAAAAGTAAACGACATGCGTTTTTAAATTCACGAAATTTGCTCCGATCACCAGAAAATACTAGAGGAGCGTTTATCTTAGGCTCACGGGGCTGAGTAGCAGAAAGCTGTGTGAGACGGCCAACCTGCTGTCTCAAGGTCTGATTTTCGTTTTGTACCTCTGTAAGAGCAAGGATCAATGCATCTACTTGCTGTTTTAATTGTAGTACATGAGTGGGTAATTCTGCTGAATCCATATTTTTTTTAAGGCTCGTTCAATCTGTAACGTTCATGCGTTTTTGTTAATGGATGGATTTTCAGCTGCAGAATTATCACACTCAGTAGCCTTGTAGAGATACTGTTGAATAAACCTATCCAACTCTCAGGACTTCATCACGGTGTACAGCCTGTTATGCAATATACATATACTTAATCAGATGTTTTAGTGGAGGGATAGAACATATGAGAATGTATAGATGAGAGACAGGTTGTATGGTGATTACTAGGAGTAATATTAGGAGAGTTGCAGGTGATGGTAAAGCAGATAGGTTCTGATGTCTAGTATAGTGCAGATGGTAAGAGGACACAGATGGAGTATACTTAGACAGAGTAACCTAGTGCAAGGATAGTTGAAGGTAGTCCCAAGAGCTAACAGTCTATGCAGATGGTATGGAATAGATAGATAGATAGTCCGGGTAATTGCAGTAGATGACAGTAGGAGATTGGTTAGTAAGGAATCCCCTGTGGGGTACTTATCACTTAGATAGGTTAGTAGTAACAATGTCCATAGATAGAGAGGTGATCCCGTAGCGAGATACGGATCAGCGGCGAGGTTCCGGCGTCAGTTCAGCAAAGGAAATGTCAGCAGCTCCGACTTCACAAGAGAAGGTGCGGTGAACATGTGGTTTGAACGAGCGATGAGTGAGAGAAAGCCGGCGATTGAAATAGCCGCTCATAGCGGCGCTCGGCAATGATGTCATCCGGTCTTAAAGGTATATGCGTCTGTTGTTACACAAGATGGGACGCAATTAGCAAAGGAGAAATATGGAACAAGGGTACCAGAGGTACCAGAACATTACAGCCTGTCACTCAAGAGACTCTTCCCTTACCTGCCACCATATCTGACAACCACAAGGAACTACTACGCCTGGATGTTATCACCTCTCCCTTATTCCCTATCATTTTGGGAATGCCATGGCTACAGGCGCACAACTCCTGTATCAACTGAAAAACAGGAGAGATTGAGTTCCTATCCCCTTACTGTCGACAGCTTTGCTTCTTCCAACAACCTCCTCAACCATCTTCACTGCTATGCCTGGAGTCTGATGATGAAGCTCGTTCCTCTGTTCCTGTGGTCTACCATGACTTCTTAGACATCTTCAGTAAGAAAGGAGCAGAGACCTCCCCACAGACCATACAACTGTCCAAGCGAGCTCCTCCCTGGAGCCGAAATACCTTTTGGACTAATTTTTCCCCACACAGAGCTTGAACTCACAGCTTTAAAGGAGTACATCGATGACAGCCTAAAGAAAGGTTTTATTCGCCATTCCACGTCCCCGGCAGGAGCAGGGATTTTCTTTGTGGAGAAGAAAGACCCCTCGCTCCGACCCTGTGTGGATTATCGGGACTTAAATAAAATCACAATCAAAAATCGTTACCCCTTACCCCTGGTACCAGAACTATTCCAGAGACTTTGTTCTGGTACAGTGTTTACCAAGCTGGATCTACAGTACGTGGGGCATATAATCTGGTACAAATCTGGTGACGAGTGGAAGACTGCATTTCGCACTCGTTTTGGGCACTTCGAGTACCTTGTAATGCCCTTCGGACTCTGTAATGCCCCGGCCACCTTCCAACATTTCATAAACGACATTTTCCGAGACTTTCTGGACTTATTTGTCATTGTATATCTTGATGACATCCTGATCTTTTCTGTTACCTTGGAGAATCATCATGGGCATGTAAGGAGTGTTTTGGCCCGACTCATGCAACATGGCTTATATGCAAAACCCGAAAAATGTGAATTTAGCCGACAGGACATTCAATTCTTGGGTCTGATTCTTTCTACAGAGGGCATCAAGATGGATCCGCAAAAAGTGTCTGCCATTTTAGACTGGCCGGCCCCCACAGACAAGAAAGGGGTACAACGGTTTGTGGGGTTTGCAAATTTTTACCGGAAATTCATGAAGAATTTTTCCACAATTATTTCTCCTATCACTCAGTTGACCAGACAGGTTATTCGGTTCCAGTGGACTCCAGAGGCACAAACCACTTTTGAAACTCTGAAGACCCTGTTTACCTCCGCACCTGTGCTCCGACATCCTGACCCTGCTTTACCCTATGTCCTGGAGGTGGACGCTTCTGAGTCGGCAGTTGGAGCAGTATTATCCCAACGCCAAGGAGCCAAGGCTCTGTTGCATCCTGTTGCCTTTTTCTCATGCAAATTGTCTCCTGCAGAAAGGAACTACGACGTGGGTGATTGGGAACTCTTGGCAATTAAAGCAGCTCTAGAAGAATGGAGGTATCTTCTACATAGTTACATAGTTACATAGTTAGTGAGGCTGAAAAAAGACATCAGTCCATCCAGTTCAACATATGATGTGTGTGTGTGTTTGCTATTAACCGTACATTGTATACCCCTGTATGTTGTGGTCTTTAAGGTGTCCATCTAATAGTTTTTTGAAACTATCAATGCTCCCTGCTGATACGACTGCTTGTGGAAGAGAATTCCACATCCTTACCGCTCTTACAGTGAAGAACCCCTTACGCACTTTAAGGTTAAACCGCGTTTCCTCAAGTTTTAGTGAGTGGCCACGTGTCTTATTGTATCTCCTCTCTCTGAATAGTTTGTTCCTTATGCTCGGGTCGCCAGTACAGTATTTGTACATTGATATCATATCCCCCCTCAATCTTCTCTTCTCCAGAGAGAATAGGTTCAGTGCTTGTAGTCTTTCCTCATAGCTGCTGTCCTCCATTCCCCTAATTATTTTTCTTGCCCTTCTCTTGACTTTCTCCAGTTCCAGCACATCCTTCCTGAGGACCGGTGCCCAGAACTGGACAGCATACTCCAGATGTGGCCGGACCAGAGTCTTGTAGAGTGGGAGAATAATCTCTTTATTTCTGGAGTGAATCCCCTTTTTTATACAACCGAGTATTCTGTTGGCTTTGCTTGCGGCGGCTTGGCATTGCATGCCACTGCCAAGCCTGTTGTCTACCAGTACCCCCAAGTCCTTTTCCATCCTAGACTCACCCAGAGGTTCCCCCCCTAGTGAGTAGCTTGCTTTCTGGTTTCTGGCCCCCAAGTGCATTACTTTACATTTTTCAACATTAAATCTCATCTGCCATGTAGTTGCCCACCCCGTTATTTTGTTCAGGTCCTCTTGCAAGGTTTCCACATCCTGCATAGAAGATATTGGCAAGCCTAATTTAGTATCATCTGCAAATACTGAGATTGTACTAGATATCTCCTCCTCTAGATCATTTATGAATAAATTAAACAGGATTGGTCCCAGGACAGAACCCTGGGGGACCCCACTTTCCACACCCGCCCAATCCGAGTACTCCCCATTAATCATCACCCTCTGGACTCTACCCTGGAGCCAGTTCTCTATCCAGGTACTCACCTTATGGTCCATACCTACCTTCCTTAGTTTGTACAGTAAGCGTTTGTGGGGAACGGTGTCAAAGGCCTTTGCAAAGTCCAGATACACCACATCCACAGGCTTACCTTTATCTAGGTGGCAGCTCACTTCATCGTAGAAGGTTAATAGATTGGTTTGGCACGAACGATTTTTCATGAATCCATGCTGATTACTACTTATAATACCGTTTTCATTACTAAAGTCTTGTATGTGGTCCCTTATCATCCCCTCCAAAATTTTGCAGACTACTGATGTTAGGCTGACCGGCCTATAGTTAACCGGGATATATCTCGGCCCCTTTTTAAATATTGGTACCACGTTGGCTTTTTTCCAATCAGCTGGCACCATACCCATCTGTAAACTATCCTGGTCTGGCAATCACCTGGCTGAGCTCATTAAGAACCCTCGGGTGCAAGCCATCCGGTCCCGGGGATTTATTTATGTTAAGTTTCTCTAGTTTAGCTCTAAGTCTATCCTCTGTTAGCCATGGCGGCACTTCCTGAGGTGTATTATTTAGTTCGGCCTTACAAGCAAGGTTCGTGTAGCCCCCCTATTCCTTTGTGAAGACTGAAGAAAAGAAATTATTTAACACTTCCGCCTTTTCTCTGTCCTCTGTGGCCATTTTTCCTTTATCATCTTTTATGGGGCCAATGTGTTCTGACCTCGCTTTCTTACTGTTTATATACTTAAAGAACTTCTTGGGGTTCTTTTTACTCTCCTCCGCTATATGTCTCTCGTGTTCTATTTTAGCCGCCCTGATTTCGTCTTTACATTTCTTATTACACTCTTTGTAATGCTTAAATGCTGCCAATGACCCCTCAGTCTTGTATTTTTTGAAGGCCTTTTCTTTAGCTCTAATATACATTTTTATGTTGGAGTTTAGCCACCCAGGGTTTAGTTTTGCTCTTTTAAATTTATTTCCCTGTGGAATGCACTGGCCCACCCCTTTGTTAAGTATGCTCTTGAAGCACTCCCATTTTTCCTCCGTGTTCTTTGTTCCCAGGGTTCTATCCCATTTGATATTTTCTAGCAGCGAGCGCAGTTTAGGGAAATTGGCTCTTTTGAAATTCAGTGTCCTTATATTACCTTTGTGTTTCCTATTACTGTAATTAATACTGAAACCAATTGACCTATGGTCACTGTTCCCTAAGTTGTCCCGTATTTCTATATCCGTGAGCAGGTCTGTATTGTTGGTAATCAGTAGGTCAAGTACCGCATTGTTTCTTGTCGGTGCATTCACCATCTGACCCATGAAATTGTCCTGCAAAACATTTAGGAACTGCCGAGCCTTGGCTGAGTGCGCAGTTCCTTCTGCCCAGTCTATATCAGGATAATTAAAGTCCCCCATTATAATGACATTTCCCATCCTTGCTGCCAATCCTATCTGTAACATGAGGTCCGCCTCACGCTCCTCCCTCTGGTTGGGGGGCCTATAGCATACGCCCAATATTACCTTCCCCACCGTGCCTTCCCTTTGAAGCTCTACCCATAGGGATTCTGCCTCGTCCATAGCTCCATTATTAATATCATCCCTCATATTTACCAGTATACTGTTCTTAATATACAGACATACCCCTCCCCCTTCTAGAAGGAGCAGCTCATCCAATCCTGGTATACACAGACCATAAAAATCTGGAATACCTGCGAACTGGGAAACGCTTAAGACCACGTCAGGCCAGATGGGCTCTTTTTTTCTCAAGATTTTCTTTTCACGTTACCTATAGGTCGGGGTCAAAGAACACTAAACCCGATGCGCTCTCTCGCATGTTCTGTGAGGCGGAAGGATCTGTGATCTCGGATACAATCCTGTCTTCGGGGAACTTCCTGTTGCTACAAGAGGACCTTCTACTCCAACTCAAACAGGCATCTAGAGGAATGCCGCCTCCCCTCGGAATTACCCTACAAATTAAAGATGGACTTTTTTGGCACAACAATAAGATCTTTATTCCTGAAGAATTCTGGGTCAATATTCTGGGCCTTTGCCACGATCATACACTTGCGGGTCACTTTGGTATCCGCAAGACCACTGAGTTGCTCCAGCGTACCTTCTGGTGGCCTAGCCTGGAGAAGGACTGTAGAAAATATGTTGAGACCTGTGTCACCTGCATTCGAAACAAGACAACCAGAACTAAGTCTTGGGGTCTACTCAGACCTTTGCCGGTTCCAGACAGGGCCTGGAAAATTATATCCATGGACTTTATTGTGGAACTGCCCCCATCCAAGGGTCACACCACCATCTTTGAAGTCGTGGATCGGCTATCCAAGATGGCACATTTCTTACCAATGAAGGGTACACCATCAGCCGCAGATACTGCCAAGATGTTCATCAAGGAGATTGTAAGACTGCATGGAGTTCCTACCAACATAGTGTCTGATCGTGGGGTTCAATTTACCTCCAAGTTTTGGAAATCCCTTTGTGAAAAATTGAGAATTCAACTATCCTTTTCTTCAGCTTACCATCCACAGACCAATGGCCAGACAGAAAGGACTAATCAGACCTTGGAGCAGTATTTATGCTGTTTTTCCTCTTACTCACAGGATGATTGGGTAACGCTGTTACCACTGGCCGAGTTTGCTTACAATAATTCTGAACATTCTGCTATTAAGCAGACCCCGTTCTTTGCTTATGGTTACCACCCTTCCTTCCTGGTCACCACAGTTCCCGAGGGCCCTGTTCCTGCTGTCCAGGACACAGTTAATTTTTTTACATCCAACAACAGATTACTGCAGGAAACTTTGGCCAAAGCTCAGGAATGTAACAAAAAGTTCTATGACAGAAAAAGAAGAGAAGTGATCTTGGAACCTGGTGACAAGGTATGGCTGGCCACGACCAACCTGAAGCTAACCTGCCGTCAAGAAAACTTGGGCCCAAGTACATAGGCCCCTTTCCAGTTAAGAGGAAAATTAATGATGTAACCTATGAATTACTGTTACCTGAGTCTTTTAAAATCCACCCTGTCTTCCACATATCATTGCTGAAATCTACATTACCAGACCCTTTCCCTGGACGGATCAATGGGGCTCCTGACCCTGTGGTAATCGATGGAGAAGAGGAATTCGAAGTAGAATCCATTATTGATTGCAGGAAAAGAGGCAAACTAATCCAATACCTAATTAAATGGAAAGGTTATGGACCTGAAGATAATTTCTGGGAACCAGTAACCAACATTCATGTCAAAGGCCTAATCCAGGCATTCAAACGTAATCACCCTGAGAAATTAGCCCGTTTGGGCATCCGAAGGCTGCCCATTGGGAGGGGGCAATGTAAGAAGAGGCTTGCTGTTCAGATTTGTGTTTCTGTTCAATCCCGCCGGGACTTGGCGAATGCACATGTGCGAATGCGCGCACGCAACACGACAGATGCTGGTGCCAAATGGGCTATTTAAACCCAGCCTTTGCTCAGCTCCAGTGCTGCTTTGTCTTCAGCCTTGTTGACCTGAACCTGCTAGCCTGTATCCTGCTTACCAGTATCTGACCCGGCTTGTCCTGACTATCCTCTGATCTCCGCCTGCACCGACCTCGGCTTGTCCCTTGACCTCCGCCAGTCTGCTCCTTCTGGCTCCTGTATGACCGTTTGGCTCCTGACCCGGCTTGTCTCACTACGCTCCTACCACCAGCACTAGTTGCCTGTATACCTGCTCTTCCTCTGGACCTACCCGGCTATCCCTGTCTGTGGACATCAGCCTGCCTCCAGCTACATAAGGCACTCGTGCTACTCTATACTCGGCACCTCCTGTCTGCACTACCAGGGGCCCTGAGTCAGAGGCGTAAGAGAGGCCTTCCTCACCGTTCAGGCTCACCTCCAGGTACGTAATATGAAGTCTGCAAATTTCAAACTTTAGTCTGAATCCCATTAAAGTCCATGGGGGGGGGGGGATCTTGAAAACGAATTCTAGAAATTTTTAAAGCTAATAGACAAGAAATGATTAAAAAAAAGGCAAACTGGGGGAAATGTTTTATTGTAAAAAACAGTTAAAGTAAATCTTGCTTAGTGAGGAGTAGGGATGATCGAACTTTTGAAAAGTTTGGTTTGACCAGAACACCCGAATTTCCTGAAAGTTCGGTTCGGATTCCAGAACACCCATTGAAATCAATGGGACCCGAACTTCTGGAATCAAAAAACACCATTTTGAAGCCCTAAAACCCAATAAATGCCCCTAAAAAGTGCCTAGGGTTCTGGGTGATGCCCCAGGGACTATTAATCACATAAAAAAAGTTCTTAAAAATTGTCATTTTTTATAGAGAGCCAATTATTGAAAAAACGATTAAAAAAAAATGAGATTTCTTTGGATTTAGTGTCTGTCTAAAAAGTGTACCTGTGAATTTTCAGCTCTGTAGCATGTCCAGAACCAGAAAAAAAAGGTTGTTTGTATTAGAATTATTATAGAACTGGGATATGGCTCCGCTATTTTCACACCTTTTTGTGTTATAGCAGAGAAGCCATATGGGTGTTAATTATTTCATTAGCGCAAGCATAGGTTTTTGCTACTTTAACACCTATAAGTGTGTATGTGTATATATACATACATGGGCGTGTGTATATATACCTCTACACAGAAGTTCAGATGTTATGCCTGCCTCCAAAGATGCCCAAAAAATGCCCAATAAAACGCCAGTTACAAAAACGCCCAGGTGTGTTTTTGCAGCAGGCGTTTTTTTTGGGCATTTTTTTGGGGTCTTTGGAGGCAGGCAAAACATCTGAACTTCTGTATAGGGGTATATATACACACACTTATATGTATTTATACACATACACACATATAGGTGTGATAGGAGCGGAGACATATGCCTGTTAATTATTTCATTAGCGCAAACATAGGTTTCTGCTACTTTCACACCTATATATGTGTATGTGTATATATACATACATGGGTGTGTGTATATATACCCCTACACAGAAGTTCAGATGTCATGCCTGACTTCAAACATGTCCTCAAAAAAGCCCTATAAACGCCTGCAGCAAAAAAGGGTGACAGGGGAGAAGCCATATCGCTGTTCTATAAGTGTTCTAAGAGAAATGATCTTTTCTCTATAGCGGTCACCCTGACATGGAAGAATTTTGTCACCCTGCCATAGCAGTCAGAGTCAGTTAACCCTACGCTACATTACGGTCCTCTTACACTTAACACTTTCCCTACAGAAACTAGATTATTAAATCTAACTATAGTGGAAAATAGTACCCTAACTACACTAGATATCCCTTTCCTCACACTAAAAATTGCTAAATGACACTTTGAAGCAGAAGTAACAGAACTGCTTCCACTCTCTTCCATGTCCCTGTATTACAATGCTAGGAATTTGGCGGGGCTATCTTATATACTGGGGGGCGTATTCACTAATTATTGGCCTATGGACCCCCTAGTCACACCAATCACATTCCTAGCATTCTCCTGCCCCCTCAATTGGCTTTTACTGATGGTTCTGGTCCAATCACAGGCTTTTAAAGCCCATTTCCTGTCCCATTGCATTTTGGTCGATTCTGGTTGCCGAATTCTGAACTTTTTCAGCAAAATGTTCGGCATTCGGGCGAACCTCGAACCGATGGTCAACCCGAACCGTTCGATCATCCCTAGTGAGGAGAGGGTCTTCCATTGTATGCCACTTTAAGAGTGACATAGGAAAAAGTATTTACATTACATCAAGCCTTTACATTACATGCCTGGAAAACTATAGTGTTAAAAAACAGTATTTATAATACATTTGTTTTACTTTTACATTTTCCCTTGACTTACATGCAGCAGCAACACCCCTTTTCTAATTTGTACTGTTAATCTGTACTCTTTTGAGTACAGTACCATACTGTAATATCTACAAAGTTTAACCACTTGCCAACCAGCTGCCATAGTTATACTGTGTCAGGTTGGCTCTGTTACGGGAAATTACGTACCTGTACTTCATTTCATATAGCAGTTAGTTGGGGAGCATGCGTGCCGCAGGAGGTGCGTGCACACGCCGAATGGCTAGAGGAGGAGACAATCATTGGGTTTGGTGGACGCGACGTCCACCGGGCACCCGTAATCGCTCCCCATGGAGACAGAGCGGCGGTCTGCTGAAGTAAACACTGCACACCGCTGTTCTGTCAGTGATGAACACAGGAATCCTGTGTTCCTCCTATTTAGGAACACAGGTCTCTGTGTTCATCCAGTAAGTCAATCCCCACACAGTTAGAAAGCATCTCCTAGGCACACATTTAACCCTTTGATCGCCCCTGGAGTTAACCCCTTCCCTGCCAGTGTCAATAGTACAGTAACAGTGCATATTTTTAGCACTGATTACTGCAGTAATGTCACTGGTCCTCTCAAAATGTCAGTTAGGTGTCCGATCTGTCTGCTGCAATGTCACAGCCCAGCTAAAAATCGCTGATCGCTGCCATTACTAGAAAAAAAAAAATTACATAAATCTTTCCCCTAGTTTGTAGACGTAATATCTTTTGCGCAAACCAAACAATATACACTTATTGGGGTTTTTTTTTTTACCAAAAATATGTAGCAGAATGCATATTGGCCTAAGTTGATGAAAAAAATAGATTTTTTAATTTTTTTTTAATGGGAATATTTTATAGCAGTAAGCTTTTTTTTCAGAATTGTTACTATTTTTTTGTTTATAGAGCAAAAGATAAAAACTGCAGTGGTGATAAAATACCACCAAAAGAAAGCTCTATTTGTGGGAAAAAGGGACATCAATTTTATTTGGGTACAGCGTCGCACGACCCCACAATTGTCAGTGAAAGTAATGCAGTGCTGTAACGCAAAAAATGGCCTGTAAAACCTTCTGGTCCTTAAGTGGTTAATTAAATGTCAAAATAGAATGCACAAAACTACTTCAAAACCACAACCCCACATTCCAGTGGTAGGGCAGTTGTTATGCTTAACCACTCTGCAACCGCTCACAGTAATACTACTGCGGCAGAGTGGTTCGTTATCGTCCAGCCACGTAGTATTAACGTGACTGGACACTCCCCCTTCTGGGCGGCGCTTGCGCGCCGCCAGAGGCTCGCTCCCTCTGTTTTCATTCACAGCGGGAGTCGGGCCAGGGGAGGAGCAGCGGCGATTGCCGCTGCTCTTACCCGATCGTCGGGGATCGAGTCTGGAGATCCGCCCGCTGTGTGTAAACACAGCGGGCGGATCTCCATAGTGACAGGGAGTGACAGATCGGACTGTTCAGCATAGCTGGACATCCGATCTGTCCATGAATCACATAGTCACCTCCCCCCCTACACGTCAGTAAGCACCAGGCATACATTAACCCCTCCCTCTCCAATAAAATTAACCCCTTCCCTGCCAGTGTCATTTTTACAGTAACAGTGCATATTTATAGCACTGATTACTGCAGTAATGTCACTGGTACCCCCAAAAGTGTCAAAAATGTCAGTCAGGGGTCCGGTCTGTCCGCCGCAATGTCGCAGTCCCGCAAAAAAAATCGCAGATCGCCGCCATTACGCGTTATAAAAAAAACACCAAAAATGACAGAAATCTTTCCCTTTGTTAGTAAACGCAATAACTTTTGCGCAAACCAATCAAAATACGCTTATTGCGATTTTTTTTACCAAACATATGTAGCATAAAACAAATTGGCCAAAAATTTTTAAAAAAATTGGTTTTTACATCTTTTTTGGGGGGAATTTCATATAAAAAAATGTTAAAAATATTGTTATTTTTTCAAAATAAACGCTCTTTTTTTGTTTATAGCGCAAAAAGTAAAAATCGCACAGGTGATCAAATACCACCAAAAGAAAGCTCTGTTTGTGGGAAAAAAAGGACGTAAATTTCGTTTGGGTACGGTGTCGCACGACCGCGCAATTGTCAGTTGAAGTCGCACAGCGCCGAATCGCAAAAAGTGGCCTGGACGGAAGACAGCAAAATCCTCCGGTGGTAAAGTGGTTAAATAAAAATGATAGTGCCCCAGAAGGTGTATTTGGAGGGGGTGAGAACCAGATTGAACTAGATTATTGATTGAACTAGATGAACTTTTTGAACTTTGTTTTTTCTGTGAAATTAGGCAAACATACAGCAAAGTGTCTGGATATAGCAGATAAAACCCATAAAAACTTGCATGAATGTTTACAAATGCAAGAAAGCACATTAGTAGCCAAAGAGAAGTACACAAAGTCAAATTCACCATCAAACATGGTTCCCTGAATTCTACCTACATGCTACTGATATACAGCTAGCATTAGGTTGTGGAAAAAAGATAAGAAAGAGTTCTTTATAGCACAGTAGTGAGGGAACTGTAGGGCATATGTAGACATAGTGGAGAAAGAAAGAAATTTGGGGGAGGGATTTTAACATGTAGGGATCACAACAGGATGCTTTCCAAGAAACATTCAGGAAATCTGGGTAGAGTTCAACAAGGCATTTTTTCATCCAGAAATAAGAAACTAAAATAATAAAACTAGAGTGACATTGCTAGGTGGCAATATAAGAGACAAGATATGTTTTATCAAGAAAAAAAAATGAGTGTAGTAGGTAAAAAAAAATACAGCCAAAAATGTACTGCAGACATGATCCACATTAGGTAAGCAATTTTACTAGGCCACAAGCCACAATTGAAGAGGATGAGAAAAGGTGGTTTTTATCACAAAAAAAATCTTCAGTGTAACATGTCAGAGACAACAGCTAGAAATATAACCAAGGCATGCTGTACCGCATGTAAGTATTTTATTAGGCCTCAATGTGAGAGCTAGAGACAAGAAAGGTTTTAATGTGAAATCCAATTTAGTGGGTATTATTTCTGAGACCAGAAATACTGCACAAACTCTATAGTCAGCAATGAAGCAGTTGGAATAGGATGAGTTGCAAGGGACACACAGAATTCAGCTTTCCATCCAAGAACTCAATGTATAAGTAAGTGTACAAATGCGACAGAGAAAAAGGAACAGACTGGCTTCATGCAGCTGTTCAGTTCAAATAAATAGTATGAAGTATATTTTTACACTTTGCCTTGTTGGCTAAACCATCTCCCCATTTAGCAATGGAGGAACAAAATAAATTTAAAGTTTATATTTTTCAGATTACAATAGAAATAATATGCTAAACACAGTGTACGTAATATTTCCACAATTTATTTTAGACCTCATTGGCCTAAACCACAACCCCATTTATCTTTGGAGTGTCTCAAAAAATGTAAAGTATATTTTTCACATTTAAAGAAATATGGTAAACACTACAACAAATTAATGGTAAGCCTCATTTGAAAAGTATTATTAAAGCAACATTAAAGTATATGTTACCCTAAAATTTCTTCCTTGGGATATATGTCTGTGTTATGTACTTGTATGAAAGAAATTGCTTCTTTTGCTGTGAAATACCTGGTGATACTGCGAGTCCCCCTGCTTTTCTATTTCAAACTGACCACACTGATCGTAGGAGCACATCCATCCTAATGTGGTCATTTTGAGTATTTGCCTACTTGGTAGAAGGCATTTTGCCTGTACTCCTGTGGTCAGACTTCTGTTGACACAACTGCTACACAGATTGTCACTAGGAAGATGAGTATATTTCTGTCTCTGCCTTCTGCTGGCATGTTCCCCTGCACAGCTCACCACTAGCAAGATCAGTGTACCTCTGTGTTTGTCTTCTGCTGACGCACCACCCTGCACAGCAAGTCACAAGGCACAGCGTACCCTACCTGTCATACAGGACTGTGCCTGTACTCCAGTTGGACTGCTGCTGCTACATCCCCCTGTCCATCCCTGTAATATTTGAGTGACAGAGGCTGGGGTATGTGACAGCAGCAGATGATCACAAGACCCCCCCCCCTCCCCAAGCATGGTATGCTGCCATACTTAGCTTCACCTCCACAGTTAGCTACTAGTTCTTCGGGTCAGAACCATCAAAAAAGTTAAATCAAATGCATCTCTTTAACATAGCTACCTCCAGGACCTGGCACCTAGGTGTGCTGCCGTGGTAAAATGTTTGTGCTTCTTACTGGTGATTTTAATAACCCTATGTAGAATGACAGTTATTTTTAGTGCATACAATCCTTGAATATTGTCAAAAGCATTTCAGTTCATGTTGAATTTACCACAGTTTTGCACAATTTTGTTCCAACGTGCTCATTTAGTAATTAGTACCAAAGTTTTCTTTTCAACTGAGGTTCAGTCTACATATTTAATTTTGTAGAAAAAGACAGAACTATTCCCATGTATGTCCTATTTGCAGATCACAGAAGTGTCAATAGTTATTGTAGTACCTAGAAAGAATTTTATCATACATTAACGTCATTTTTCACTAGTTTTCAAATTGTTATTAAAATATTTCATTGCTTCCCAGAAAAACCCGCAAAGCTCTCAAGTTCTTCCCAGATAGACACATTTATGTTGCCACTGAAATGATTAATTGAGGACTTTCCAGTCCTAAGAGCCCTTGATTCCAAGCATAAAATAATTAACAAAATGCCATCTTTGCAAGATAGCAAAACACTTGCATGTACTTCAAAAGTAAATGGGATCACTTAAAGCTTCTTCAAACTATGTTTTTTCTGGATTACATTTAGATAATGTTTATTGTTTTGAAAAATACTCAGACTGAAGTTAAAAAGAAATGTTAATGTGTTGATTACAAAGTATAGTCCTGCCTTTTTTAATGAGTAAAATGAAGGTTATAACATTCACAGGAGACTCTTGATTTTAATTTTAGAACATGTGACTTTGTTTTTCTAAAAAGACTAATCTTCCATGCACAGAATCATGTATTCTCTGTTGGTATCTATTTGTTTATAAGCTGCAAAAAAATATATATATATTCTACAGTATCACTGTTGTTTACAAGGAACATTTTTGAGCATAATCTCCTCCCAAGCTTCCCTAAAGTATGCTATCCCATCTGCCACCATCCTTCGTGTTTCTCCTCAGTTTGGAACTAAATTATTAGGCATTGTGGTGGAGAATATTGAATGCAAGCAACTGAAAGGTATGATGTAAGAATTTCACACAACTAAAAAAAAAGGGAAGGCAATTGATATTTTATGTCATCACTGATGAATGAAGCAATGCCATTGTGGGTGACAAGGGAAAAATGATGAATGAATGTGCCAGATGGCAAACAGAAGTAAGAATGTGCAGTTATTTTTATTGGTACATTTAATTTTTAAAATAAAATTTTTGAATAGAAACAGGAATTGTTTGAAAATTTAGAACCTATTAAAGTATAGCTTCTAAAGACTTTAAAAGGTACCAAGGGATATAAGACTTTAAATTGTGTTTGTGCCTTTTTTGTTAGTTTTTATTCCAGCAATGACCCATATAATAAACACAATCATACATCAAATGTTATTCTGCTCAGTCGCAGACACACTCCCCAAAGGGCTCTTGTGAGAGGAAGAGAACTACCCCTTACATCCTGTGGTTTACTTGACATAATAGAAACTCTGGGCCTTTACTGAGAGATGTTATTATCCAGAGAAACATGATGCTGTCATTATTCAAATAAGCCTCTGGAGGTTGCTTCACTGTCTCATGGGTATGTGTGTTATACATGTGCATGACGAAAACATTTGTTTAGATTTGTTAATCTAGTTATATTGTTTCATTCAGTTCAGTTGATTTGTTCAATTCCTGTTTGGGATTCGTATTCGAAATCTGTTTTACAGTATGCCTTTTCAAATTTTCTTCAAATTTACATATTTTTTTCAATTCAAAACGATAAATTTTAAGTGACTCAAATCGAAAACCTTCGATTTTTTTTTTTTCAATATGAATGTGGCAAAGTGAACAAACAAAAGAAAAGTCTTCATCAAATAATTACAATGACTCTTTGTCAGGTAAATTGAATAAACCATGTTTTGTGTAAAGCTAAAATATATCTAGAGTTATGCTTTAAGCTTACTTGTAACTAACGAAATATGCTTATCTGAGGAACGGAAACAGATGGTCTGCTTATTTCAAAAGAGGACAGTGACAACATAGTGAAAACCAACGGCTTACTTCCCTGTTTGATCAACGAATAGACATTTGTGGTTAAAGAACCAACGAAATTGACCACCAGTTCTAATATTTAACCCTCAACTACCATAGGAAGAAAATGGACTCTGATTGGACCAGTTACATGGTCACGCCTAGCTTACAGCCCAGGATACACCTATGTCTCATGCATATTCATTACTATAAAAGCTTAAGCCCTGTGGGGAATCTATAGAAACTACATACAGGCAGATTGAACCTTTAGCATACACCTGCTTGCATTTGTGTATTTCTCCATGTGCACATGAAATAAAGCAAACTTCCTTGTTTTCCTACAAACACCGATTTCCAAGCCTGGAATTCTTCCAACACTCTTTAAATCATCTTTGGCTTAACATAAACAGCATTATTTTGACATAGTACTCTAATAACACACACAGTCTTTGATTTCAGAAATATGTTTACAGTTTGAATTTGACTGCAATTTGAAGTAAAATTCGGTTTGAATTTAAATTCAAATTTCCAAAATTTGGACGAATTTCCTTTTGGTATTTGGAGCATTCGGTAAACTTTGTTTATACTGCAATTAAGATATGCAGATATATCCGATTTTCCAAATTTGTCCAAATAATTTTTCGGGAAACAACTGCACATGTCTTTTTGTGTGTGCTACTCCAATTATTCATTATATGTCCTTTTTTCCCCACAAATAGAGCTTTCTTTTGGTGGTATTTGGTCACCTGTGTGATTTTTATTTTTTGCGCTATAAACAAGAAAAGAACGACAATTCTGGAAAAAAAAAAACAATATTTTTTACTTTCTGCTATATAACATTCCCCAAAAAAAAAAAATTAAACGTCAAATTTTTTCATCATTTTAGGCCAATTTGTATTTTGCTACATATTTTTAGTAAAAAAAAATCCCAATAAGGGTATTTTGATTGATTTGCGCAAAAGTTATCGTGTCTACAAACTAGGGGAAAGATTTATGTAATTTTTATTCATTTATTTATTTTTTTACTAGTAATGGCAGCGATCAGTGATTTTTAGCGGGACTGCGACATTGCGGTGAACAGATCGGACCCCCTAACTGACAATTTTGACACTTTTGGGGGGACCAGTGACATTACTACAGTAATCAGTGCTAAAAATATGCACTGTTACTGTAATAATGACACTGGCAGGGAAGAAGTTAACCCAGGGGCAATCAAGTGGTTAAATGTGAGCTTAGGGGGTGTTTTCTAACTGTGGGGGGATGGGCTTGTGAAATCAACACAGAGACCTGTGTTCCTAAATGGGAGGAACACAGGAGCTCTGTGTTGATAGCTGAGAGAACAACGGTTTGCTGTGTTTACAACAGCAGACTGCCGTTCTCTCTTCACAGGGAGAAATTGCGGGTGCCCGGCGGCAATCGTGGCTGTCGGCCCCATGGATCAGCTTCTTCTCTGGCGAATGGGTGCGTGCGCCTCCCCAGGATCACTCCTGCGAACCGCCGTACAAAAGTACAGTGATTTGCAGGGACCTGCCGACCTGCAGCCGTGTAAATGGTCAGCAAGTGGTTAAAAAGTATCCTGTTCTCTTTGCATTGCTTTCTCTGTGTGAAATACCTGGTGATCCTGCCACTCCCCTTGCTTTCATATTTCAAACTTATCTCTCTAGGCACGAAAGCACATCCATCTCAGCATGGTCATTTTTATTATTTGTATCTACTTGGGAACACAGTCTGCCTGTACTCAAATGGTCAGACTTGTGCTGACACGCCCCCCTACACAGCTTATCACTGGCAAGATCATTGTACCCCTGTTTCTCTGCCTCCTGCTGACAAACCCCCTACAGTCTCCACTCCCACATCTCTATGCCCTTTATGCAGCAGAGGTCATGTGATCACTATGTATGAGGATTCCTTATTAGAGATATGCTGGTAAGGCAAGGACTAAGTGCTGTCAAGCTGCAGTGTGGCAGACTACTAGTGTCCCTATCACCTTTGGTAAGTGTGCTTAACCAGTTCAGCTCTATGGACGTACGTGAACCATTAATCAAAAGCTGATGGCTGCAGGAGCAACCTACCCTCCCATGGTTCCCGAGTTCTCCTGCGCTCAGCGGTGCCCAGGAACACAACTGCGAACTAGGAGAGAGAGTGCTGTGAGACCGAGGCCAATCCATGCCTCGATCACACATGTAAACAATGAAACCAGAAGTGATGTCACTTACGGTTTCAGATGCACACTTTCCTGGCATGTACAGCCAGGGGACACATCTAACCAAGCTGATCTGTGATTGGTTAGATGGTGTGAAGGGCAAGGAAGATATAAAGAGTACCTGTCACCTGCCCAATGCTATCACATATGGATTTATTAACCCCTTGAGATAGCAATTAAGTAAAAATTTATAAAAAAATAAAAGAAAAAAGTTAAAAAAATTTAAATGATAATAAAATATATTGAATATAAAAAAAATTGCAGAAACCCCCGTAGCCCTGCACACCTTTGCAAACGCAAGCCCAGGGTGGGCATGTGCATGAAAACCTAGGACAATCATATTGGCGCAAAGAAGATGAATAAGGCTACATCCCACCGGTACTGAGCAATAACAATAAATAATAATAATAAGGGCAATAAAAAGTTCAAATTGGTACTTGATGACGTTCATGTGCTGGCTCCTTTGAATGGCTGCACAGTGTACAAGCAAGAAGGGGCTTGTGGGTTACTGGGGAGAAAAACACATGCGCCATCTAAGTGTAGCACATCAAATAATTTATTGGCAAGTGGTATACAGGTACTCACAATTCCATGTGTGATAGAACATATAAAGAGCTGTAAAGCATGTCCCCCGTGGGAAGAGATTCATCAGGATGGCCTCAGCGGCTGGGGCTGGCAAGGATGTGGCCGGTGGATGTCAGCACCAGTGTTCAGCAATGAGTCCGTGCAGGTTCTGTGAGGTTCGCTTCCGGGTGCAGGAGGGGGTTGATAAGGCAATGCGTTTGTGGAGCATGCACTCCTTCTTCAGGCCTATCAGCGCCATAACGGTTTAGGGCTTAAATAGGACTGGAGCGGCCTCCGCTGGGTCCTAAAGATCCAGACTCGCAGTGCCTGTTACCAAATTATTAACTATATTGCTTGATCAAAAAACATTTAAAACATTAAAAATGCATATTCGAATATCAGAATAAGAACATGTAAAAAGAAATTTGGAAACATGAATAAAGAAATATAAAAACATATATAAAGATATTTTAAAACCATGTATGAAGAAATTTTAAAAAACATGTATGAAGAAATTTTAAAAACATCTTAGCTAAGGACGATTTATTATAAATATTGATAAGACTCTCCAATTGAAAGTATAACTAATAAATATAGATTTCAATTTGAAATAATATTGATAAGAATAAGGATAAAGAAAAAATAAAAATATGGGTGTATAAGAACTTTAACTATGCACAATTTCTGCGGACAACTGACTGTTGTGTGTGCGGCAAGGCCGCTGCTTCACCTTGCCACTGAAGTGAAGTAGAAGATATGTTCCTGAATGAATTCCTCTTTAGGGTCCTAACTTGGCATCCCCTTTCTCACTTCCCGTGCATGCTAGCCCTTTGTCCACTGACTCTCCACTGGAGTGGTCCCCTTCCTGGGCAGACCCCTGGCAAGCTTACCAGTACTCACCGACACTGTTTTTCCCTGGGTTGCTCTGCCTTCAGCTCCACTCATCAGTATCCTGGACCTGCTGGCTCAGCATCACACACTTGGTCCACTAATTCGGATCGACCAGGCCTGGCCCAATCCTTCTGGGCGGCCAACCTCCACTCGATCCAAATAGATCGCCCGCCCGTTCCATTGAGCTTTCACAGATAGGAAAGTCTTCCACAAGTCCAGCCTAGACTGATTGCGGTATGACTTGGGTACAAAGAGGAAGTCCCATATAGCTTCATCACACCAGGACTCTCTTTTGGCCTCTATCTCTAGCATGACCTTCCGTGGAGCGTAGGGATAGTCATACCCATACTCTAAGGCCACCTTCATCTGTATCTACCTCTGTGTAGGTCTCATTTTGATCCCGAGCCCGGGCATAGTTCTTAGGTGGGGTTAGGTCTGGGACCCGATTAGCATAGGCTTCACAGAACCCCAGATTCCTGGCGCACTCTCCTCGCACCACGGAATCCCTAGTCTCCTCATCAGGTGTATCAAACCTGGCCTGACTGCTCCGATCTTTGTTCCCCCAGTCCCATTCAGTCTCTTCCTCAGACTTCCAAACATCCAATCCCTCCTCCAAGTATCCGAACCCATTCTGGAAGGGAGGAGACCCCTCATCAATGACCCCGGCCTCTTCCTCGCTGCTCACACTCACACTAGCAGCCTTGGTCACCGCTGGCCATTTTCTCTCCTCTGCCTGTGTGGGAGCACACTTCTTCTCTGCTGCTGCAGTTTTCAATGTATCAGGTGGCCACTCCCCGGCCCACACTACCTGCATGCATCCTGGCTCAAACATTCAGGCCTCCTTCCATTTGCACGCTGGACCACTGACAGACTGCATGCACTCCAACTGCATCATGAACTGAAGCACTCCTCTTCCACTGCCCAGGAGAGGCCTCGACTCCGCAGCCGACAGGGCATGAGTGACCCCAGTCTCTCATGTCATTCACAATTTTCTGGGCCGACCTTCACTCCTCTCTGCCTGCAGCAGCTGATTTCTGCAGTGCCTGCTCTGGCCCTAAGCTTGCATCTGCATAGTAACACTCAAACACTGACTACATACCAGGCCCAAGTGCTCCACGCCTCCTCCAGTGCACAGCGCCAGTCTTCCGTCGGGCACCATCCTCACCCCTCCGATCTGCAGGTTCTCCGCCAATATGTGGGATAGTCTCTGCGCTCCGGCTCACTCCGGTACTTGCCATCTTTCTCCTCCGCACACATGTCTCCCTCTCAGCCCCACCCGGAGGCGGAAGTAATTTATAGACTCTCCTTCCCGCTCCATATTGGCTGTGTGTGAGTGGCGTCTCCGCCCACGTCTCCAGATTGGCGGTGGCTCCTCCTGCTAGGCAGAACTTTCCAGCGTGCGTTTTCCCGTGCGGTACAGTAACCCTTTTGATGCCACTCCCTCTCAGCTCAGCCTGCATGGAAGTTACTGTAAAGCGGACCGTGCCTCTCAGCTTGCAGGCATCCGCCATCCTTGCTTGTACCAGGGCCCCAGCTGCGCCTCCATCACTCTGAGCCAGCTGACCCTCTTTGCTAGTCAGTAGAATTGTCTCGCTGCACAGTGCACAGATGCACAGTCAACATTTCTCTTCCTAGCACGTGTACAAGCAAGACTCGCCATACTGTAGTTGAAAAATGTACTCATTAAATGCATGGTCAACAGATTTCTGTACAGCATCCACTTTGCCACTATTTTGGAAAATTGTCCTGCTGTCATTGGATGCACGGTCAACATTTTCCTGCATAGCTCTGGCACACCGATCCATGTGCCCTCGGCCGCCATTTTCCCCGTCCACACTTGCACCGTTTACTGTTAAGCAGGCACAGTCCATTTTCACAGCAAGATGCATTCCTCCCGCTCTCCAGCACATCACTTGAGCAAACAATTTGCGATTCTGACAGGAATTCTTTCGTTGTCATGGGCAACCATTATTGTGCATTTGATTCTTCATCCCCCTCCCCCTGTCTCCTGTAGAGAAGGCCTCAAACTTCTCTTGAGCATTAAAACACAGTCCTTGAGAAAAAAATGACATTTTTGGAATTTTCCTGCAGCCGATGCCATTAGCAACCATTCCGGTAACCCAGGGCTTTATAATTATGGACAAACCCCCATATGTAGCACTGCCCCCTAGGGAGCTGCTGAGATTGGATTCCCCTGGGTTACCCATAGCAACAGTCTGTAAAACGTATCACTTTATCGCTTGGCTCAGACAATGAACAGTCCAGGGGATTTGTTTTTTTGTGTTTTATTTTAGAACTTGCATGGGAGAAGGGATCAGTGGGATAGTCCAACTTGAACTATGCACAATTTCTGCAGACAACCAACTGTTGTGTGTGCGGCAAGGCCGCTGCTTCTCCCCTTCCTGGGCAGACCTCTGGCAAGCTTCCCGGTACTCACAGACACTGTTTTTCCCATACACTTGGTCCACTAGGAAGACCGCCTGTGACCACCTTCCTTGCTGACAGGAGGAGAGACAGATGTCACCTTCCTCCTGGGACCTGGCTTCTCGCCCAAAGATGCCCTGTCACATGTGCCCCCGGCTTTTATGGCCTATCCCAGAATGCACCACTGTTGTGCTACTGCTAACCCACTGGGACAGACACAAAAGCTTGTGTGTCACTGGCTGGGTTTCCTCCACTGTCCAACAGACTCTCCCATTGGAAACAGAGGGGACACTCCCTCAGCCCAGATGAATCACACCCTGGACACATGCAACAGGCAGAACTAACAATCAGACTCCCCTGATAAGCAGATAGAGCTGCTAAGCTTTTACCAACCTAGCACCTACATATATATATGTAGCACCCTACAGGTAGGTGCTAGGTAAATGCATAGTGGGCTTTGTCTGCCTAACAGCAGGGCCATAATTGCTTTTTGGTTAGAGTGTCATGGCTCCCAGGTGTGTCTGCTGAGAGGGCAGTCTCCCCACTGGCTCTGTGAGATGCTTCTCATAGGGCAGTGGAAGAAACCCAATCAGGGACACATTCAGGCTTGTAACTACCCCAGAAGGCAGATTTTGCTGCAAAGGATTCTGGGAGTGGGTATAAGTCTAAAGGGCGTGTGTGACTCATGGTCTTTGGCGGGAAGCAGAGTCCTGTCAGAGGAAGCAGATGTCTCAGGTGCTGCCTGAGAATCCAGAGAGTGCTGAGTTGAGCTGAGGGGGATCCGGTGTGCAGAGAACCAGCGGAGAGCGAGAGGGGTCCAGTCCCAGGAAAGCCTATACTGGTTGTGAGTACTGAAGATTGCCCCTGGGGGTCTGCCTAGTGTCAGAGGGGACCACTGCGGAGAAGGTTCTAGGATCCAAGTATCAGCTAGCTGTAAAGGGGGTGCCTGGTTAGAGGACCCTGAAGTGATACAGGGGGTACCTGTTGTTTGGGCCCTGAAAAGTTAGTGCACAGTGAGTAGTGCATCAGTTAGGAGTTGCAGCCATACAGGAATCCACAGAAAGCTACCTCAAGCCAGTGCAGTAGTCAGAGACTTTGCAGTGCAAGCAGTGTCAGAAGTTCAATATTCTACAGTCCTGGATCTTTTGGACTTAAGTCTTAGTTCCAGCACAGCTTTCAGAGATACAGTGTGTTCAAAGCGCCAGTGAGCGTTGGCTAGTGTCGGCTGGCGTCAAGACAGCGCTAACGGGCATTTTTGCTATAAAGTCCTGTAATTGTATATAGTCGAGCCAAAGGAGTATCCCATTCATTCCCTTCTCCCATCCCCTAAAACTACAATAAAACAACCAAACAAAGATGCCAGAGCTGTCGATGTGTCAGTTCTCACACCCAGGGCCTCAGCTCACATGGGCTGGAGAGGTAACCGGTAACAATGGCAGACCCACCTCAGGGCACATTGATACATGCCTGTCAGAGGGATAAGGCAAGGCCTTAGTCTATTGGGTCCTGATGTACATTTAAGTTTTCTAGGGGCCACTAAGCTTTAATGTTCCTATAGGCTTTTTTGGGTTTGGGATGTAGTACATCTTTGAGATGCGGATCTTCCATAAGTATTGGCCAATGCTTGGCCAGCGCTTGTTCCATCTTTTTGAATTTGGTGTGGAACTGTTTCACAAACCGGGGTACACTCTCTGATTTCTCCTGTAGTCCTATTTTGGTCTGTTTTGGGCCTGTTAGATATGTGGTGTATGCCTCAAGCAAAAGGGATTCAGGGAATTGTTTATCAGTGAATTTTTGTTTTAGTACAGCATTTTGCTCCATATAATCTTTTCCATTTGTTCAATTTCTTTGCAATTGGCAATACTGGCTTTTTGGAATAGTTTGGATCCATCTATAGGATGGTGCAGCTTCCAAAATGCAGAAATTAATTGCCAGCTGTAGGTGTAGGTTTCCGTATAGTTTCAGGCTTGTATTGTGCCATTCTCCTGATAAAGCATGAGATTAAGAGAGGCAAGTTGAACAGAATCATGTACTGATGAAAAAGTGAGACCACATGTGTTGTTATTGCAGTGGTTGACAAATTATGCAAAAATGGGCTCTGAGTCATCACAGATGACTATAATGTCATCAATATACCTCCCATAGAAAACAATATGGGAGGTTTAGGGATTATTATGCCAGATGTGTTTGGCCTCCTGAAGCCTTATTGTCAGATTGGTATAGATGGGGGCAAAATTTGCCCCCATTGCTGTGCCATTGACCTGTAGGTAAACTTCCCCATCAAATTCAAAATAATTGTGATTTAAACAAAACTTGGTTGCATCTGTTATGAATTGTACCTGTTGTGGATTCAATGTTGGGTCTTTCATGAGAAATTCAGAGACAGCTCTGAGTCTTATGTGGTGGGAGCAGCAGGATCAACCCCCAACAGCCGCTCCAGATACTGGATGTGGTCACTGCACCATTTGAGCGCCAACCGTGCTATGTCCATGGTGATGTCCTGGACCCCTGAGGAGAAAAAGAGACAAGATAATTACCTGGAGGCGAAATGCTGAAACCAATGATTGACAAAACTAAGACATCAAAAACTAGTCACTGGAGTATATTTGCCCTGTTTTCTCTACATTCTTGCTCAAACGTGATAAATTGCTGGTCTACATAGTTACACTCAAATGCTTAATCCACAAACATGTTTGGAGCAGGTGTAAGGTGAGTTCATTGGTCAACAAGAAGACATTTTGAACTTCAACCTCTATGGATATATCTATGTTGGGAATGCTGTCCAATTCGATCCACACAAGATCAGAGTTTCCTATTGCCCTGATGGTTTGATTAATCATATGTGTTGGAAGGGAGGAGGCCCAGCTCCTAGGAAGCTGAGGTGTGGTCTTTCATCTCTTAGCATTGAAGCCCAAAGATGGTAGAGATCACAGCGGAGGAAGAACTTTGGGCTAACAGGTAAATCCTAAATGCTCCAGCTTTAAGGGGCCATAATCCTTTTTAAAAAATCTTGCAGGGGAAAGTGTTCTAAAGGTTCAACAAAATGACTTTTGATTTTACTAGCTGTTCAACAAAAGCAATGTAAAAGGCTTGCCATTTCAACCTCAATAGGTTAAGACAAACAAACATTTGTAACAATGGTATGTGTTGTGTTCAATTGCTTCCCAGGATACCTGTGCACACATCTCTCTCTATCCCAAACAAAATGTATATTGGGTTTTCTCTCCCTCTCACTATCTATATATCTAAAGAGACACATTATTGAGACTCACCACCCGGTAGCCGGAGGTGGACATGTGTACTGGGTTGGTCCTGCTTCTGAGCAGCCCCACTTATGTCTGTAGAAACTGTGTGAAGAGAGAGACAAAAAAAGATTAGCAATGAATTTCACAAAACAAAATGAAGGTTAGGCAATCATGGAAAACCTAAAACCCCCACTCCTCTCATCTTTATCCCCACCATATCCACCCTCTCTCCTTTCTCCCTCCACCCTTCCCTGAAAGGGTTTTTTTTTTTGCACCTTTTCAGTGCTGAAGCTGATTTCTACACTGCAAGCTTCCTGCTTTAGGGAGAAGAATTTAGCCTTAAAGATAAGTACTCCATGCTTCTGTGCTGAAGGTGGTTCTCTGAAAAGGTATGGCTGAAGCACCAACAACATCAAAGGGTTTTGACTATCTCCTTTTTTTGATGCTTCTAAAAAACAATCAGGTTAGACTTACCCGCTGCTGCCTGTTTAGTGGTTTTGCACAGAGCAGTCCTGATCCTCCTCTTCACAGGTCCCTCTCCACCTCTCTAAGCACCTCCCTCCTGTTGAGTGCCCCCACAGCAGGCAACTTGCTATGAAGGCACCTGAGATGAAGCCAAGCTCCCTGTGTCCATTCAGGCATTGAGCTGTGAGCCGGCCCTGCCCCCCCTCTCCTGATTGTCTCAATGATTTGGACTGATGACAGCAGGAAGCAATATTGCCATTCTGCCATCTCAGCCAAAGAGGAGGAGGGAGAGTATGGACCAGCCAAGTGTCTCCTGCAACATCGCTGGAGTGAGATGGGCTCAGGTAAGTATAAGGGGGCTGATGCACACAACAGACTTTTAACCACTTCAAGACTTTCAAGAAGATTTTCCTGCTTAATGACCAGGCCCTTTTTTGCGATTTGGCACTGTGTTATTTTAACGGACAATTGCGTGATCGTGCGATGCTGTACCCAAATAAAATTGATACCTTTTTCCCCACAAAATAGAGCTTTCTTTTAGTGGTATTTGATCACCACTGCAATTTTTATTTTTTGCGCTATAAACAAAAAAAGAGCGACAATTTTGAAAAAAAAAAAAAAAAAAACAATATTTTTCACATTCTACTTTATAACATTGCCAAAAAAAAAAAATGTAAAAATCAAAATCTTTTAGTATTTTAGGCCAATTTGTTTTCTGCTATATATTTCTGGTAAAAAAAATCTCAATAAGCGGATTTTGATTGGTTTGCGCAAAAGTTATTGTGTCTACTAACTACGGGAAAGATTTATGTCATTTTTATTGTTTTTTTTTTTATACTAGTAATGGCGGCGATCTGCGATTTTTTGCGGGACTGCGACATTGCGGCGGACAGATTAGACCCCTAACTGACATTTTTTTACACTTTTGGGGGTACCAGTGACATTACTACAGTAATCAGTGCTAAAAATATGCACTGTTACTGTAATAATGCCATTGGCAGGGAAGGGGTTAACCCTGTTGCTGATCAAAGGGTTAAATGTAAGCCTAGGGGAGTGATTCTAACTGTGGGGGCGTTGGGCTTGTGAAATGATCACAGAGACATGCGATCCTATATAACAGGATCACATGGTCTCTGTGATCATTGCAGGGTAAAGGACGGGCGGCTGTGTTTACATCAGCCGACCATCCTTCTCCCTTATCGGAGCCAATCGGAGCCCAATTGGAGCCGCCTGACACATGCACAGGCTTACCCACTTCACCGGCGGCTCACGCTCGCCCCCTAGCCTCCTGAGAGCGAGCGACATATCGCTACGTCGGTTCGCCCAGGAGCTGCTGCCTGCCGCAGTAAATCTGCAGTGGGCGGTCGTAAAGTAGTTAATCCTAATGCATAGAATGCATTAAGAGAAAAAGCCTGCTGCCTTTACAACCACTTTAAGTCTGCTCTGGCCCATACACTTTTAGACCTTCTACCCTAACAAATTTTGGACATTCTAGCAAAATCACAGATTACTTACCTTTAACAACTTGGCCATGGCCCTGGGAGGTGGATGGCCGTGTGAACCTTAAAAAAAAACATAAAAAAATGTGAACTTCAATTTGTTAGATTCCAGGGGTTCAGCATTTAGAAACGTAAGAAAAAACACACACAATGTTGAAGCCAAGCCACCCCCACTTTGAATGTTGTAAACACCAGGATAAGATGAGATTAACATGGCCAAAAAGAAAATAGAGTTACAAAGATTGCCATGTACATTTTAGGGAAACCAACCAAAAATTAGAAGAAGGTGGTCTCAGGAAACCGACTAAAGACTAAAATCTCCAGTAATGCTCCCCACTACCACCTTCCAATAGGGAAAATTTAACCACTACCCTCTCCTCACTGACTGTGTTGCCCAAAATAAACTTGCAATTAGTGATCATTGTTAGAAGATCCTCAAAAATCCAGGATGGCCAGCCTTACATTGGCCCTCATGGTATATTCTCTATTCTTGACCTTCACAATCCTCCATGTCAAACTCCACTTCAACCTTCCTGTCACATCTAGCTAAAATACACTGGATCTTCCACAAACTTACATTTGCACATATACACATCCCCCTAGCACACCTATTACATGTGGGAATCCCATTGAACGTACTTACAGTGTGCCTGAGGGGAGCCTGCCTCCTCTCCTCCATAGTCCTCCTCCTCCTCCCCACGGGGTGACCACGTGGCAAATACTAGAAACAAAAAAAAACAATCATTTAATAACAGCAATTTTGAAAAGGGACACAGAAAGTAGGCCAACCCATTGAAGGGAGTTAAAGTGGTCTCGGAAGGCAGCCTCCCCTCTTCCCCTGTCCTCCCCAACATCATAGATATCTGCTGCTACATAAACCAAAACCAAGAAAAACAGAAACATTGCAGCCCTTCCAGTTAAAACAGGGACCCAGAGAAGACACAAACACATGGAGGGTATGTACATTCACCTTCAGGGCAGGTGTCCTCCTCGCCCCTCTGATCTGCTGCCTCCCCCTCCTCCTCCTCTATCGCTGAAGCTACATAAACCACAAAAGAGAAAAAATACAGCAAAAAAATGCAGTCCTCCAAGTTTGAACAAAGACACAGAACACATTCACAGGCAAAGTACTTACAGTGGGCCTGAGAGGGCTGCGCCTCCAGCTGCTCATCTTCACTGGTCTCTACAAAAAAGAACAGCACAAGTTAGACACAATTTTTAGGACACAAATAACTTGCTACTTATCCACATGGTAGCAATATACTCAATGAGATTCATTGGGCATGTTCAGAAACAGGAGGTCACTGTCCATCCACAATGGTGCGCATCCCCATACCTGTCCCCCACACTAAAGAATGTAGTGGCTCACACTTTCAGGTCACTTGAAGCAGCCTGAATATCATGTGTTCACTATGCAGTCACATTAGTCCTAGTTCCACAAAGCTGATCTGAAAGCATGTTATTCAGAAAAGGTTTGAAACATTTCCCAGTGAGCTGTGTTTGGTGCCCAGCTAGCAAATTCTATCTGGCCAAATCACACCACATTTTACAGTACCATACAATTCAGAGTAGTTCAAAACATTGCTGGTACACCTCCCCTCAAAAGTAGTTGACTGTTACCATATTGCTCCCAAACTGTTCAGATAGAAGTGTTTGGAACCAAAGGAGCCAAATTTAGAAACAAAAAATACAAAAACATTATTTAGGCTCCACACTACCCCAAAAGTGATTTCAAATCAACATCGAGAAAATTAAAATGCTTCTGCTTACCATCAATAAATCTGAGCCACTCTAATGGCTCACTCCCTGGGGCCACATACTCCAGTGTTGCAGTCCTCCTTCTCCCCTTCTTCACCAAGCAGACCACCACTTGGCCCCATCATCTGTGTCTAGAACAAGAAGACAAAGAGGATATAATTTAATGACGAATTCTAAAGGGAGTTCAACACACACACACACGCACACACACACACACACACACACACACGGAGGGGGGTATTCTGGGCAGTTGATGGAGGGGGGTAACTGGGCAGTAGATGGAGGGGGGTATCTGGGCAGTTGATGGAGGGGATGGCTCATTCTAGGCAGATGATTCTGGGCAGTTGATTGGAGGGGGCATTCTGGGCAGTTCATTGGAGGGGGGTATTCTGGGCAGTTGATGGAGGGGGGTATCTGGGCAGTAGATGGAGGGGGGTATCTGAGCAGTTGATGGAGGGGATGGCTCATTCTGGGCAGTTGATGAAGGGGGGCATTCTGGGCGGTTGATTGGAGGGGGGCATTCTGGGCAGTTCATTGGAGGGGGGCATTCTGGGCAGTTTATTGGGGGGTGGCATCTTGGCAGTTGATTGGGGGGGGGGTGTCATCTGGGCAGTTGATTGGGGGGCGGCATCTGGGCAGTTGATTGGGGGGTGACAGCATCTGGGCAGTTGATTGGGAGGGTGGCAGCATCTGGGCAGTTGATTGGGGGGGATTTGGGCAGTTGATGGAGGGGGCATCTGGACATTTGATGGGGGGGCATCTGGACACTTGATGGAGGGGGGTATCTGGGCAGTTGATGGAGGGGGTGGGTCATTCTGGGCAGTTGATGGAGGGGGCATTCTGGGCAGTTGATGGAGGGGGGCATTCTGGGCAGTTGATGGAGGGGGGCATTCTGGGCAGTTGAGTGGAGGGGGGGCATTCTGGGAAGTTGATTGGGGGTGGCATCTGGGCAGTTGATTGGGGGTGGCATCTGGGCAGTTGATTGGGGGGTGGCGGCATCTGGGCAGTTAATTGGGGGGTATCTGGGCAATTGATGGAGGGGGCATCTGGGCAGTTGATGGAGCATCTGGGCAGTTGATGGAGGGGGTTATCTTGGCAGTTGATGGAGGGGGTATCTGAGCAGTTGATGGAGGGGAGGCATTCTGGGCAGTTGATGGAGGGGGGTCATTCTGAGCAGTTGATGGAGGGGTGTATTCTGGGCAGTTGATGGAGGGTATTCTTGGCAGTTGATTGGGGTGGGATATTCTGGGCAGTTGATTGGGGTGGGGTATTCTGGGCAGTTGATTGGGGTGGGGTATCTGGGAGGGTGATGGGGTATTCTGGGCAGTTGATGGAGAAGATGTATTTTGTGCAGTTGATGGGGTATCTGGGCAGTTGATTGGAGGGGGTGTATTCTGTGCAGTTGATTAGAGGGGGGTGTTGTCAGAATATTTATACTGCTCTGTATATAACGGTGTCTATTTATGTCAATAAGCAAAGATCTGTAAGGTAGGAGAATCTCAACTTCTTTCCACAAATCAATATGTAACAAATTCTTTTTAATCGATTCATTTCTTTTTAACAGCATATACCAATCTTAGTGAAAACAGTCTACAGTATGGAATATATAAGTATATTTTTTCACAAGACATGTATTCACAATAAATGATTAAACTTGAGATTACACAAAAAGATAACTTTACATAAAATACAAACTTAAAACAATAAATGCATGTGATATTTAGCTCAATAATGAAAGTAAAAATAAAGTAAAATGAAAGCAAGATTACCTTTTCTCCAGGTATAGCATAAACCATAGATAAGTAATCTATATAATCAGATCACAATTGTCTGCAAATTGCACAGCCAACAGTCACTCCGCTGCAGATGGAGTGAGAATAGGCTATGCAAAACAGGAGACTATATCGCTAATAATGCGCTAAATCTGATATTAATAAAAATGTATAAAAACAAAAATCAGTTTCTAGAGAAAAATCTACTATGGTTCATATGGCTAGGATTGTAATCTCATTACCCTTAAATATGAAATATAAAACAAATAAGGAAGGAAATAAACAATAGTAAATAATAATCAAATAAACAGCAAGGTATATTTACCACACTTAAGATGGCTGCTAGCTTAAAATGGTCATTACCAGAGTCCTTAAGATGGCTGCCTTCCTAAAATGGTGGCCAGTTAGGGAGGAGTTTCGTTTGGCATCCTTCAAAGTTTCAGATAAATGATGGAGCAAAATGGAGTATGTATAGATGAGTATATGTATGGATGTAAGAAGCGTGTGTGTTGTGGGTGTAATGAATGTTGTCGTAATGTGTGTGTCCTGTTACATCTGGGTTCCCTTTTTATATTGTTTTGAACAAAAGACCAGTAAAATTACCATAAGATGAACCCAGAAGGAGGAACTTTATCCCCATCGGTTGGGATATTTTATCCATTAACTGGTGAGGTCATTGGCAATGCCTCTCTACTAATCCCCCAGTATTTTGGATATTAAAATTAAATGATAAATTCTTTATATTTAAGAATAATCATAAAAACAACATAAAAACCTGTCCATACTCTCATAATACACACATGTCCATCTAATATCTCCATCATGTATCTTGGCAGGGATTGGATCTGGTAAAGCCATTTAAAAAGGATATATTTATAATACAATATATATATATATATATATATTGGAAATTACTAATTTACCCCCAGACTGCATTTAGTAATAGTCTCCAAAGTGGGCAGTGTTGTATTGCTTATTAGATTCAGTATATAGAATAATAACACTATTATTATACTGATAACCTTTCCTGACCTCTGGCTAGTGAAAATCTATTAATTACTTTAATTCTGTCAAACAGTTCAGACATTGTGTCTAGGATATAGTATTTATGATGACCATAAAAACTTAAACACAAACATTTCTAAAATGAGGTAGTTTAAGTAGAATTAGTACTTAGCTTCGTCCAAGTAAGATTATTATGTGTAAAAATATAAAAGCAAAATGTGTTATACAAAACATTCCTAAATATATATGTTTTACATAATATAATGACATAATTATTGCTAATATTTTCTTACACACGATATAATGTATCTTTAAAACTTATATAGTTTAAATGAGCCTATTGTTCATTGTAAAATACAGACAATCACGCAGACATCACCCCCCTTAACTCTGGTGCCATCCTGGCTAGGCTTTTATCAGGTGAAATGTCAGAAAGTCCTATATTTATTACCAGAAGACAAACAGAAATATCTGCTGAAATTATAAGACTCTGTAAAGGCATTTTGTAAAAGAACATTTGAACTTTCCATCACCTCTATACAAGATGGTTGCAGTACTGTTCAAAATCTCTATATAGGACTGAATATACATGGCCTTTATAATTCCATTTTTCTTTTATTTAATCTCCCCAATAATCCTGACAGTGTATTCTGTGCAGTTGATTGGAGGGGTGTGTATTCTGTGCAGTTGATTGGAGGGGGGTGTATTCTGTGCAGTTGATTGGAGGGGGTATCTCTGCAGCTGATAGGGGGTATTCTGGCACACACACACAACTTTTGGCAGATTTATTCCACATATGGATTTACCAGAGATTCTCACCACGGCTTCTTCAGCACTTTTGGAGTGCGCCTCTTGACGTCGCTCCAGGAGTGCTGAAGATCCTGCACAGATGTACGGTGGCGAAATCTCCTCGACAGCTTTTTCCGGAGGGACTGCATGATGGTTTGCTTGGTGAAGAGCTTGATGTTGCCATCATAACGGCGGAGGAGGAGGGTCTGTGGAAACAGCAATTTATGTTTTACTAAAAGACCATACAAATGTGTTAACAAAGCTCAAAACATACATAGGAAACATTTAGAGATTTGTGACCAATGATTACCGTTTCTGGTGATACACATACATCTATGTACACATCTATCTCTATGCCCTATGTTACCACACAGTGGTGATGACCTCAACATGAGGGTTGCATTGGGGAAAGGGGGCCCTAAACACCCACCTCAAAGTATCTTGTCCCCATGTGGTGGCTTTTCCACATCACCCTGGGCAGTGTTTGAGGGGGGGGGGCTGTAGGCAAGGGGCTTTCATGGATCGTCAAGCCCTCTTTACAAGGTGTCACCCATATCCTATCCCTCCACACCCCCATCCACCCAACCCCTATGTGTAATAACTCCTTAGGTTAGCTGTTGCCTAACAAAACCCATACTCGTTCACACGAGGGAGGGGTTATGATCTGGGAGCACACTTGTTAAAGGAGGCATTCAGACATCCCAAAGTCTCCTGGGTGCAGAGCTGACATAACCACTGGCCTGGGTACTAGGGAACAGGCCCATGTCCCCATCAAAATATGGACAAGGTGCTTTGGGGTAGTGATGGCAGGTCTGCTCTGGATTTGGGGGGGGCACCCATGACATTGTTTTATGCTACCCTTTGGCATGGGGTTTCCCTTAAAAGCTATACAAGCAACACAGGCCACCATCTTCATTCGTGGGGGCAGGGGGTTTGAGAAGTGTTTTTTTATTTTTTTTTTTTTGCAAAGGTCATGAAAAAGCCACTCTTTTAAATTTGCTGAATCTTTACCTATGCGATTTTGGGTGATGCATGGTAAAGATACAGTAGCATTTTCTAACCAGACTAAGGTGAACACCCAGACACTCTTTTAAACACAAATGTTGGCTTTTCTGTTTTGACGTAACACATCCTTAAGCCCTTGTCATAGGCTACCAATGTCACTTTTAAAACATCCCTTTAAAAACATCCACATATTAACGACACAGATTCTGTGGCAAATTCCTGTGTTAATGAAACTCCCTCGATGGCGGATCTGCCATCCATTTGCCTCCGAACGGGTGTAATTGCTATGTTTTGTAATTTTAAGCAATTTAAAACATTGTTTACAATAAAAATGCTTGAGCAGGGAACCCCAAAAATATAGGAAGGATAATGGTGTTTAAGAATTCAGCAATTGATAGTAATATGAAATATCTGCATTTAAAACATTCATTTCTGTACTGCTCGCCTCTAATCACCTGGTTTTAACGGCAGAGTGCACGAATTCAGCGATTGCCCGCAACTGAATTCACTATAATCGCCGGCTTGCGATTTAAAAATCGTTACTTTTCAGGTCCATTCTAGCGTTGAGCATGCGCACATGTGCTGCCTCCCAGCCATTGACTGCGGGAGATATTTTTTTAGCTTTCACACTTTTGTTGAAATCTCTTTTTATATTTCACATTTTGACACAGTTTTTATTATCAGTTGATCTCCAAATAACATAGCACATCTTTCAGAACCATTTGTGCTATTTTTTTAAAGCTGAAAACGTGATTTAGAACAAAACTGTCGTGCTTTTAGCTTGTTTTTTCGCTCTCACGATGACGTTATGGGACCTTAGTGAATTCGGAATTCCAATAACGTTTCCTCTGGCGTTATAGTGAATTTCTATCTCACCTTCTCCTGTTCGCCATTGCGTTAAATTAGAGTCGATCGCGTAAACGCCCGCAATGACTATATACTGAATTAGGCCCAAAGTGTCCTTTCCTTAGTGTTGTCACATGAAAAGATATAATAAAATATTTACAAAAATGTGTGGGGTGTACTCACTTTTGTGAGATACTGTATATGTATGATACAAGTGAGCATAGTATGGCAATTAAGCAATTGAACAATTAACCAATAAATAAATTGCTCCTAGCCTTCCCATACTAACATGTCAAATAAAACATAAATCAAAAAACAAAGAATCAAACAAAACAAGCCACACAAATCTCCTCCGACCCATCACCCACCAACACAAATCCAGCAGTTTAGATTTCCATCCTTATGATATTAACAAAATAAAATAGAAAACAAAAGACGGCGCAAATTAGGGGCTAAAGCAGCTAGCCCAATGTTTGGGTATCACAAACATGAACAAAATATGCTAATAAAGGCAATGCTACATGCCAAATTGCAATATCAAAGTGAAACAAAATAAACTCATACACATATCAAAAATAATACAATAAAAAACTGCATCTAAACAATTCCAGCACTGCAATATAAAGACCAATGTGATAGTGATGTACCCAGACATTACAATAAACAGTGCATCTCAAGACACAAAATAAACAATTCCAATACTGCAATAAAAAGTCAAGCGTGATAATAACATCCACCACTCTAGAAATTATAGTGCTCCAAAGTGAATGCTTCCACCTTTCACAGAGCCCAGAAAAGCTTATTATAAGCTTACCAGAATGTCATGACCCTCTGCATATGAGTGCTCAATTCATTAAGTGTGAATGTATCTCCAGACGAAGGCATCTTCAGTGGTCCCCCTAAGGTTGTCAGCTTAAATGTGTAGAGATGTGGCCTACACTGTGATGTCATCATGCACGCTGATTGCTCTTCGTCTATGTTGGATGCTGGCTGGAACTATTTTCCTAAAATATTGAGACCTTATAAACCATGTGAATGCAATTTTATGTCAATAAATGTTTTTTTAAATATTTTCACTACTTCTGGCTCTTCTCTTTTAAAAATCTACACGCCTACTATGTTTATCTGGGAGCAGACTTCTGAGGCTACCCTGAGCATCACTGAGGAGTGGAGCAGTCTGGAGATACACACACACATTTATCTTGACCACTCCTATGCAGAGGGGCATGGTATTCTGGTAAGTTTATAATAAGCTTTTCTGGGCACCGTATAATTTCAAGAGTGGTTGATATTATTATCATGCTGGACCTTATATTGTAGTATTGGAACTGTTTATTTATTGGATGTCTTGAGACACACTTTTTATTGTAATATCTGGGTACATCATTATCATGTTGGATGTTGGCTCAGGAGTGTCAGGAATATGTAACATATAGCTCAGCACACAGAGTGCAGCAATAAAGCATATGTAAAATGCAATCCAGCATACAGAGTGCAGGGCTCAGGAGTATGTAACGCAAAATCCCATGTACAGAGTATAGCATTCAGGAGTACCATTCCAAGGCCTTTAATATGTAACATACACTGTAAAAGATTCACCTTTGCCCCCTCGTCAAAATCTCACCACTGCACCCCTCCAACCCCAGCTTACAACTCACCTTTGAAACCCCTTTCACATTATCTCTGCCCCCATCTGCACCCCCATGTTTCGCCTCTGCAACCCCAGTGTCCCCCACAGCTCTCACCTCTGTATAATCTGTTCCACACTCCACAGCTCTCAGTTTGCACAACCTGCCTTGTGCAACTCTCCCCTCTGCACAAATCTCCCCCTTTCCCAGTTGTCCCCTCTGCACAAATATCCCCCTTTCCCAGTTCTCCCCTCTGCACAGATCTAACCCTTTCCCAGTACTTTTCTCTGCACAAATCTCCCCCTTTCCCAGTTCTCCTCTCTGCACAAATCTCCCCCTTTTCCCAGTTCTCCCCTCTGCACAAATCTTCCCCTTTCCCAGTTCTCCTCTCATCACAAATCTTCACCTTTCCCAGTTTTCCTCTCTGAACAAATCTCCTCCTTTCCCAGTTCATCTCTTTTCACAAATCTCCCCCTTTCCCAGTTCATCTCTCTTCACAAATCTCCCCCTTTCCCAGTTCTCCTCTCTGCACACATCTCCCCCTTTCCTAGTTTTCCTCTCTGAACAAATCTCCCCCTCTCCCAGTTCTCCACTCTGCGCAAACCTCCCCCTTTCCCAGTTCTCCTCTCTGCACAAATCTCCCCCTTTCCCAGTTCTCTCCTCTGCACAAATCTCCCCCTTTCCCAGTTCTCTCCTTTGCACAAATCTCCCCCTTTTCCAGTTCTCCCCTCTACACAAATCTCCCCCTTTCCCAGTTCTCTCCTCTGCACAAATCTCCCCCTTTCCCAGTTCTCTCCTCTGCACAAATCTTCCCCTTTCCCAGTTTTCCTCTCTGAACAAATCTCCCCCTCTCCCAGTTCTCCACTCTGCGCAAACCTCCCCCTTTCCTAGTTTTCCTCTCTGCTCAAATCTCCACCTTTCCCAGTTCTCCTTTCTGCACAAATCTTCCCCTTCCCCAGTTCTCCTCTCTGCACAAATCTCCCCCTTTCCCAGTTCTCTCCTCTGCACAAATCTCCCCCTTTTCCAGTTCTCCCCTCTACACAAATCTCCCCCTTTTCCAGTTCTCTCCTCTGCACAAATCTCCCCCTTTCCCAGTTCTCTCCTCTGCACAAATCTTCCCCTTTCCCAGTTCTACCCTCTCCTCTCTGCACAAATCTTCCCATTTCCCAGTTCTCCTCTCTGCACAAATCTCCTCCTTTCCCAGTTCATCTCTCTTCACAAATCGCCCCCTTTCCCAGTTTTCCTTTCTGCACAAATATTCCCCTTTTCCAGTTCTCCCCTCTGCACAAATCTCCCATTTTCCTAGTTTTCCTCTCTGCACAAATCTCCCCCTTTCCTAGTTACCCTCTCTGCTCAAATCTCCCCCTTTCCCAATTCTCCTCTCTGCACAAATCTCCCCCTTTCCTAGTTCCCCTCTCTGCACAAATTACTACCCACCTGTTCTCCTCTCTGCTAAATTTGCCCCCAGCTCTCCTATTTGCATAAATCTCCCCTACACACACACACACACATTCCCAGTTCTCCTTCATGCAACCCCCCCTCCCCAGCTTCCCTCACTGCTTAAACCACCCCCCCCAGCTCTCCTCTCTGATAACCCCCCCCCCCCCCAGCTCCTCTCTCTGCTAGACTCCCCACCCACAGTTCTCCTCTCTGCACAAATGACCCCCCCCACTCTCCTCTCTGCTAAAATCCCCCCCCCATCTCTCATCATTTCTAAATTCCCCCCCAGCTCTCCTCTGTGATAAACTCCCCTCTCCCAGCTCTACTCTGTCTCTGTGTACAAATGACCCCCTTCCCCCACTCTCTTCTGTGCTAAAATCCCTCCAGCTCTCCTCTCTGTTAAAATCTCCTCCAACTCTCCTTTCTGTTAACCCCCACCCCCACCTCTCCTCTGCGGTAAAATCCCCTCCAGCTCTCCTCTCTGCTAAAATCTCTCCCAATTCTCCTTCCTGCTAACCCCCCTCCCCCCTCTGTGCTAAAGCCCCCTCCATCTCTCCTCTCTGCTAAAAGTTTTCCCCAGCTCTCATCTCTGTGAGAAATCCCCCCCCCCCCCCTTTCCCAGTTCTCCTGTGTACAAATTCCCCAAAACCCCACGTTTACAGCTCTCTCTGCACACATTCACTCTCCTGTAAGCTCTTCTCCCTCCCCTTCACAGCTCCCTTACCTTGAAAGCCGACACTGCTGTATGCGCGGGCTTTATCTTTTAAAACTCGGCACAGTAGGAGAGCTCCATCCATCAAAGCTGTCAGAGTAGCGGCGGCAGGCGGGGATGCAATCTCCCTACCGTATCACCTCAAGCAGCTGCAGTGCTGGAACCTGACTCACTATAGATCAAGGGAAGTAGGACTCACCAGGGCTCGCTATTACAGAGAAGCCGGTAGAGGAAGTAAGTTGTGCAGAAAACTTCCTCTGCCAGCTAATGTGTTATGACAGGTCGGAGTAGAGAGGGCTGCTATAGGTGGCGGAACGGCGTTCCGGCAGAAAAAAAGCCCTGTATTAGATGCATTTTTTATTGTACTATATGTACAGTATCTCACAAAAGTGAGTACACCCCTCACATTTTTGTAAATATTTTATTATATCTTTTCATGTGACAACACTGAAGAAATGACACTTTGCTACAATGTAAAGTAGTGTGTGTAAAGCTTGTATAACAGTGTAAATTTTCTGTCCCCTCAAAATAACTCAACACATAGCCATTAATGTCTAAACCTCTGGCAACACAAGTGAGTACACTCGATGTGGATGGGGAAATCCGTGAGTTATTGTATTTTGACAGTGGGGAGACTTCCTACCATCAGAATACACCCATCAGCATTGTCAGCTAATGTCGGCTGTGCTGATCAAGAGAAAGCTTTCCAAAAGGCTGGTTGTACACAAGTCAATTGTCCCTGCTAAACTGGATGAATTTTGATCTATGTACGGCCGGCTTAGGATGTGGCATGCTAAAAATTATAAATAAATATATAGATAAATATGTTTTTCAAATGTTTTTGAACGCATCTAATGGTTGTTATAATTTTTTAAATGTGCATACCATGTCCAATAAAATCTAAATCTCAGGTGTTCACTGTTATTACTAAAGTTGTTTGTACAAAAAAACCTTAAAGTGGTTGTAAACCCCAGTTTTGAAATTTGAACTAGACACATACATATCTGTGGTGTTGACTTGTCTCTGCAAAGCTTTAAGTGTCGTTTCTCTTTGGTGCTTCTTTCCCTAGTTATCAACATGAGTCACTTCTGAAAAGTTTGTGTCGGTGAGGGAGATAAGCACACAGCTTGTTTATTCAAAATACAGCTTAGCATGTTCCTTTTATTCCTCTGCCTATGTGGGGGGTTGTCCTTTTCCTCCAGTCAGTTCTCCACCCTTTCCTCTGTACTCCTCACAAATGCATAATGATTTTATCACAAATATGCACTTTTGAAGGGGTCTAGACAAGAGAAGACTGCAAATAAACATACTGTATGTAGGGGGATTTGTTTAATCTCTGTGTATCATCTGAGGCTATTTACTTCACTGGGTATATGTGAAGGATGACAACCCCTTTAAAGCCAAATTCTGGGCTCACCAACCCCTACTCCTTCTCCCCCTGCCCTCCTTTGGAGCACCCTGCAGGAAACATAAAAAATCTCTATACCTAGCAAAGAGATGCAAGCTCTAACCGATTGATGTTCAGTTTGCTATATCACTGTGTAATAATGCACTTTTTTTTCATCCACTGTTGCATCTTAATGCTGCAAACTCCTGCATCCTCTTTGTGGATATTTCCTGTCTACATGCACTCCAGCGACTGGTGTATGACATTTTTCAGTGTGGGTTTCCTGGTGGTACAGTGGACCATGCCTGTGTAATGTGTGTTGAAATGGTCACTTTTAGTCTCCATTTGAAGCCCACAGTTATGAGACAGGAACAGAGCATTGTTACTCTATAATAAGAGATACCTAAAGAAGGACCTCTATAAAAGGGTCATATTTGAAAACAAAGTTTGAAATTACATTAAAATGTTAAAGCTTGTAAGAGATGTCAGATCTACTTTACGTATCCTCTGTGAACATGCAGCTAAAGCAAATGTAATGTAAGTCTGTATGTGCTTGCAATGCTATGATTCTCCCTGTTATATATATATATATATATATATATATATATATTACAAAATAACCTAATTAAGGACACTTCAAGTTTCTTATAACTCGCAGTTGAGACTTGGTATGTTATTACTAGTGTTGAGCGAACACGGACTGTATTATTCGTGTTCGTACCGAATAATTGGATTTTTTGTACCCGAACACGGACACGGACACTTTACTGTATGTTCGGGTAAAAATCCGTGTTCGGTCGTTTTATTTCCGGGTTTTGCATGCTTTGGCGCTCTTTTCATGGCGGGCTTTCAACAGCCAATCAACAATCGTTTAACTGGTGTGCCTTAAGCCATCCCAGCCATGCCTGCAAATGTCTCAGTAGCTGTGATTGGCCGTCTGAAGCATGTGACCAAGTCTTTATAAGTTCGAGGCAGCCGCAGCGGCGTCATTATGCTGCTTAGATTCAGGGACAGAGCACACATCAACGTGCTGGCTGCTTATTAGGGAAAGATAGGCAGGAAAAAACCATTTGTGTCCGGATAGAATTGAGGGACAGGTCGGAGTGTTTAGGCAGGGCGAGTTGTAGGCATTTTAGGGATAGAGTCTGCTGAATTATATAGGGTCAGTGTCTTCTACAAACTACAATCGATATTGCTGTGTGGGGGGTGGGGTCTGCACTCAATCCTGATCTACGATCTCTTCTCAATCCTGTTAGGGACAGAGTCTGCTGAATTTTAGGGAAACTGTGTTCTACAAACTACAATCGATATTGCTGTGTGGTGTGGGATTGGAGATAGGCAGGTGTCAGTGATCCACATCCATTTTTCTGTGTGTGAGCTGCAGTGAACACAATCTTTTTGGGCTGCAGTGAACACAATCTTTTTGGGCTGCAGTGAACACAATCTTTTTGGGCTGCAGTGAACACAATCTTTTTGGGGTGCAGTGAACAAAATCTTTTTGGGGTGCAGTGAACACAATCCTTTTTGGTGTGCAGTGAACACAATCTTTGTGGGGTGCAGTGAACAAAATCCTTTGTGGGGTGCAGTGAACACAATCTTTTTGGGGTGCAGTGAACAAAATCCTTTTTGGGGTGCAGTGAACAACATCCTTTTTGGGGTGCAGTGAACACAATCTTTTTGGGGTGCAGTGAACAAAATCCTTTGTGGGGTGCAGTGAACACAATCTTTTTGGGGTGCAGTGAACACAATCTTTTTGGGGTGGAGTGAACAACATCCTTTTTGGGGTGCAGTGAACAAAATCCTTTTTGGGGTGCAGTGAACAAAATCATTTTTGGGGTGCAGTGAACACAATCTTTTTGGGGTGCAGTGAACACAATCTTTGTGGGGTGCAGTGAACACAATCTTTTTGGGGTGGAGTGAACAACATCCTTTTTGGGGTGCAGTGAACAACATCCTTTTTGGGGTGCAGTGAACACAATCTTTTTGGGGTGCAGTGAACACAATCTTTGTGGGGTACAGTGAACAGAATCTTTGTGGGGTGCAGTGAACACAATCTTTGGGGGGTACAGTGAACACAATCTTTGTGAGGTGCAGTGAACACAATCTTTGTGGGGTGCAGTGAACACAATCATTGTGGGGTGCAGTGAACTCAATCTTTATGGGGTACAGTGAACACAATCTCATACTGAAGGTTTGAGGGTGCTGCCTGTTCCATACTCCCCCTACTCCTCATCTAGCCTTTTAGGGGTACAAACAATAGTAATTGGGGCCTAGTGTGGTTGTGTACGTGTGATATACATACACTTTTTTGGGATCATATTTTCTATTCCGCTATTTAATCAAAAACCTTTGGGGATCAGTTAAATTGGGGGATAGTCTGTGTTGGTACGTGTGAGAGAGATCCACCTTTCCAAGTTGTTGGGGTTCATCTCATACTTCTGAAGGTTTGAGGGTGCTGCCTGTTCCATACTCCCCCTACTCCTAGCCTTTTAGGGGTACAAACAATAGTAATTGGGGCCTAGTGTGGTTGTGTACGTGTGATATACATACACTTTTTTGGGATCATATTTTCTATTCCGCTATTTAATCAAAAACCTTTGGGGATCAGTTAAATTGGGGGATAGTCTGTGTTGGTACGTGTGAGAGAGATCCACCTTTCCAAGTTGTTGAGGTTCATCTCATACTTCTGAAGGTTTGAGGGTGCTGCCTGTTCCATACTCCCCCTACTCCTAGCCTTTTAGGGGTACAAACAATAGTAATTGGGGCCTAGTGTGGTTGTGTACGTGTGATATACATACACTTTTTTGGGATCATATTTTCTATTCCGCTATTTAATCAAAAACCTCTGGGGATCAGTTAAATTGGGGGATAGTCTGTGTTGGTACGTGTGAGAGAGATCCACCTTTCCAAGTTGTTGGGGTTCATCTCATACTTCTGAAGGTTTGAGGGTGCTGCCTGTTCCATACTCCCCCTACTCCTAGCCTTTTAGGGGTACAAACAATAGTAATTGGGGCCTAGTGTGGTTGTGTACGTGTGATATACATACACTTTTTTGGGATCATATTTTCTATTCCGCTATTTAATCAAAAACCTTTGGGGATCAGTTAAATTGGGGGATAGTCTGTGTTGGTACGTGTGAGAGATATCCACCTTTCCAAGTTGTTGTTGTTCATCTCATACTTCTGAAGGTTTGAGGGTGCTGCCTGTTCCATACTCCCCCTACTCCTAGCCTTTTAGGGGTACAAACAATAGTAATTGGGGCCTAGTGTGGTTGTGTACGTGTGATATACATACACTTTTTTTGGATCATATTTTCTATTCCGCTATTTAATCAAAAACCTTTGGGGATCAGTTAAATTGGGGGATAGTCTGTGTTGGTACGTGTGAGAGAGATCCACCTTTCCAAGTTGTTGGGGTTCATCTCATACTTCTGAAGGTTTGAGGGTGCTGCCTGTTCCATACTCCCCCTACTCCTAGCCTTTTAGGGGTACAAACAATAGTAATTGGGGCCTAGTGTGGTTGTGTACGTGTGATATACATACACTTTTTTGGGATCATATTTTCTATTCCGCTATTTAATCAAAAACCTTTGGGGATCAGTTAAATTGGGGGATAGTCTGTGTTGGTACGTGTGAGAGAGATCCACCTTTCCAAGTTGTTGGGGTTCATCTCATACTTCTGAAGGTTTGAGGGTGCTGCCTGTTCCATACCCCCCCTACTCCTCATCTAGCCTTTTAGGGGTACAAACAATAGTAATTGGGGCCTAGTGTGGTTGTGTACGTGTGATATACATACACTTTTTTTGGATCATATTTTCTATTCCGCTATTTAATCAAAAACCTTTGGGGATCAGTTAAATTGGGGGATAGTCTGTGTCGGTACGTGTGAGAGAGATCCACCTTTCCAAGTTGTTGGGGTTCATCTCATACTTCTGAAGGTTTGAGGGTGCTGCCTGTTCCATACTCCCCCTACTCCTCATCTAGCCTTTTAGGGGTACAAACAATAGTAATTGGGGCCTAGTGTGGTTGTGTACGTGTGATATACATACACTTTTTTTGGATCATATTTTCTATTCCGCTATTTAATCAAAAACCTTTGGGGATCAGTTAAATTGGGGGATAGTCTGTGTTGGTACGTGTGAGAGAGATCCACCTTTCCAAGTTGTTGGGGTTCATCTCATACTTCTGAAGGTTTGAGGGTGCTGCCTGTTCCATACTCCCCCTACTCCTCATCTAGCCTTTTAGGGATACAAACAATAGTAATTGGGGCCCAGTGTGGTTGTGTACGTGTGATATACATACACTTTTTTGGGATCATATTTTCTATTCCGCTATTTAATCAAAAACCTTTGGGGATCAGTTAAATTGGGGGATAGTCTGTGTCGGTACGTGTGAGAGAGATCCACCTTTCCAAGTTGTTGGGGTTCATCTCATACTTCTGAAGGTTTGAGGGTGCTGCCTGTTCCATACCCCCCCTACTCCTCATCTAGCCTTTTAGGGGTACAAACAATAGTAATTGGGGCCTAGTGTGGTTGTGTACGTGCGAGATACATACACTTTTTTTGATCATATTTCCTACTCCGCTATTCAATAAAAACCTTTGAGGATCAATTGAATTGCGGGATAGTCTGTGTCGGTACGTGTGAGAGAGATCCACCTTTCCAAGTTGTTGGGGTTCATCTCATACTTCTGAAGGTTTGAGGGTGCTGCCTGTTCCATACTCCCCCTACTCCTCATCTAGCCTTTTAGGGGTACAAACAATAGTAATTGGGGCCCAGTGTGGTTGTGTACGTGTGATATACATACACTTTTTTTGGATCATATTTTCTATTCCGCTATTTAATTTAACTGGGCCTCCATGCGAGACCTGTGTGCCTTGTTGCGCTGTTTTGAGTACTCCACCAACATGGCCAGTGGCAATGACGCCGTTCTCAGCTTAACTATCCCACTTCCATGCCTCCTTGAAAAAACAATTCGGGCGATGATGGAAGAGGATGTGGCACAGGATGAGGAGGAGGAGGAGGATGAAGAGGTAACATTTCCAAGGCTTTCAGGGCAGTCATTCGCAAGGGGCTCCGAGGGTGGGTTCCTGCACACGCAAACGCCAGGGACGCAATTGTCCAGCAGGGGCACAGTTCTGGAGGATGAGGAGGATGAGGAGGAGGAGGAGCTGGAGGAGGAGATGGAACCATGTTCACAGCAGGGTGGCACCCAGGCCAGCTCATGGCCATCACTGGTGCGTGGCTGGGGGGATACAGAGGACACGGACGATACACCTCCCACAGAGGACAGCCTTTCGTTGCCTCTGGGCAGCCTGGCACACATGAGCGATTACATGCTGCAGTGTCTCCACAACGACCGCCGAGTTGCCCACATTCTAACTTGTGCTGATTACTGGGTGGCCACGCTGCTGGATCCCCGTTACAAGGACAACGTACCGTCCTTAATTCACTCACTGGAGCGCGATCGCAAGATGCGCGAGTACAAGCGCACGCTGGTAGACGCCATGCTGCTGGCATTCCCATCTGACAGCGGGGCCACAGTGGAAGCACAAGGCAGAGGAGGAGGAGGAGGAGGTCGCCAACGCAACCAGGGCACCGCCAGCACCTCAGAAGGCAGGGTTAGCATGGCCGAAATGTGGAAAAGCTTTGTCAGCACGCCACAACAAACAGCAGCACCAGCAGCTCAGATGGAACGTCTTAGCAGGAGGCAGCATTTTACCAACATGGTGGAGCAGTATGTGTGCACACGCCTACATGTAGTGAATGACGGGTCTGCCCCCTTCAACTTCTGGGTCTCCAAATTGGGCACATGGCTTGAGCTTGCCCTTTACGCCTTGGAGGTGCTGGCGTGCCCTGCAGCCAGTGTATTATCTGAACGGGTATTTAGCACGGCTGGGGGCGTTATAACAGACAAGCGCAGCCGCCTGTCCAGAGACAATGTGGACAAGCTCACGTTCATTAAAATGAACCAGGCATGGATCCCACGGGACTTTTCCGTACCTTATGCAGAATAGCAATGGATACCGACCTTACCCACCCATTGTTCCATTTTTGCTCTTTCTCACTCTTTTGGGGTGTACCCTCATTTAAAATTTTTGAAAAGAAGCAGTGTTGGCTACCTCGTCCTCCTCCTCAGGGCCAGATTAATGTAGGGGCTATTGGAGCTGCAGCTCCAGGCCCCTACCTTTTATATAGGCCCCGGGTTGGCCATATTCACTGTTACCGCTCTTCTGTCACTTGTAAACACAGAAGTCTGGCTTCTATGCTCGCTTCCCCAGGCAGCACCCTCAGAACCTCCCCACACAGCGTGAAGGCCGGACAAGGAGGGACAGTTGGCGATGCATGGATGTGTTTATGGGCTTCAGAGACAGCATCCCATGTTGAATTAGGCATGCATGGCTGCACCCTTCCTCCTCTGGGTGCATGGCAAGGCACGGCCCTTAAGGCCCTTCAAAATCCTCAGCACCAAGCCCATGATGCTGTTAATCCGGCCCTGGTCCTCCTCCACCGCCGCTTCCACCTACACCGCCCATAGGTGTGCGCAGCCTATTGCATTAAGGTGTGCACCCCAAAGTTGAAATACACATGCATGTGTTTGCCAGCAGGGAGAGTAATGTATCGGGGCCATGTACCTGTAGGCAAGGAGAAATAGAGCAGAGCAGGTCCCAGGGAGATCTTTCCCATCTCCTCACTGGCAATGCTATGTGCCCTAGGTGATTAGGGTGTGCCCAGGCACACCCAGCACACCCTGTGCGCACGCCTATGTCACCGCTAGGCTTGTGACGGTATCAGATTTTCATGCTGCGATTAATTGATTAAGGTTTTGCCACGGTATACGGTATTATCACGGTATTCTATTATTAAATTTAAATTATTAAATTTCCACCTCACTTCAATTTCATTGCTGAATTTAGGGGCTTTGGTTCACTTATGCACATTATTATATAGTCAGTCAGTACAGACTCTGTGAACCAGGCCTAAAATAGGTCATCAAGCAGTGTCTGGCCTAACTGGTGATAACTGGTTCTGGCGCTCGGCTCCGATCCGATGGCCTGGTCATTAAGAGGGCAAATCCTTGTGGTCAAGAAGTGGTTAAACCTGAAGGAGGTGTTGTTTATAAATTACTTTACTATTGCTTTAGGCCTGGTTCACATGTATGCGGGTTGGTGGTTCACATTTGCACAGGCATAGCAGCCCATTGATTTGAATGGGCTGCTATGCCCTCATTTTCCGCAGAAAAAAGGTGCATGCAGCATTTTTTTAAAATTCAGTGGCCTTGAAATCCATCCTGCTTTTGCACCATGCGACTAACCTGCAGTTCCTGCTCTGGCAAGCTTTCTGCATTTTTTGTATACGTGGGCACGGCATTTAAAAATAAACAGTTTGCGTGTGCAGCAACGGCAGGTAAGTCGCATGGTGCAAAAGAAGGATGGATTTCATGGCCACTGCATTTTTTTAAATTCTGCATGCACCTTTTTTCAGCTGAAAACGCAGGCATAGCAGCTCAAGCCCATTCACATCAATGGGCTGCTATGCCTGTGCAAATGTGGGCCCCCAACCCGCATACATGTGAACCAGGCCTAAAGCAATAGTAAAGTCATTAATTGGTTAAACCTGCAGGAGGACCGGTGTTTTTATCTATTAATGACTTTACTATTGCTTTAGGCCTGGTTCACATGTATGAATTGGCTAAAAGGCCGTGTCCAAAGGGTAGTAATAAACAGCGCATACTCAGACTGGTCTGAGGTAGTAAGCGGGGTGCCCCAGGGCTCAGTCCTGGGACCAACCTTGTTCAATTTATTCATAAACAGCATTGAGGAAGGGATCAGTAGTTCGTTATCAGTTTTTGCAGATGACACAAAATTGGCCAGGGCAATAACTGCACAGCATGAAGCAGATATCCTACAGAATGACTTGGACAAAATTACGGAGTGGGCAACGACATGGCAAATGAGGTTTAATGTGGAGAAGTGTAAGGTTTTGCACTTGGGGACCAAAAACATAAAAACACAATACACGTTAGGAGGGGAACCCTTGGGGGAATCAAAAATGGAGAAAGATTTGGGAGTCTTAGTTGATGATAGATTAGGCAACAGCATGCAATGCCAAGCGGCAGCTTCCAAAGCCAACAGAATATTAGCATGCATAAAGAAAGGGATGTATTCCAGAGATAAGACTATAATCCTTCCACTTTATAAAACTCTGGTCCGACCGCATCTGGAGTATTCTGTCCAGTTCTGGTCGCCAGTCCTCAGGAGGGATGTGTTGGAGCTGGAGAAAGTCCAGAGAAGGGCAACTAAACTGATTAGGGGGTTGGAGGACCTTACCTATGAAGAGCGGCTGCAATCGCTCGATTTATTTTCCCTGGAGAAAAGACGTCTGAGAGGGGACATGATAGCAATTTATAAATATCTTAATGGGGATCTCAGCTTAGAAGAAAAGCTGTTCATTCGAAGGAATTGCATGAGGACTCGAGGACATACAATGCGATTAGAGGAGAAGCGTTTTAACCTCAGGCAACGTGGGGGGTTCTTTACTGTTAGGGCTACAAGATTGTGGAATTGTCTACCACAAGAGGTGGTTTCTGCGGGTAGTATGGTGACTTTCAAAAGACTCTTAGACTTACATCTCAAGGATCAGGAGATTGAGGGCTATGTTAGATGATTACAGTCACACACACCTACACAGGTTGAACTGGATGGACTATTGTCTTTATTCAACCTCGCCTACTATGTAACTATGTAACTATGTAACTATGGCTATATAATAATGTAATGTGGGCTGCTAGGCGTGTGTGTGTGTATATATATATTTATTAGAGCTGCACGATTCTGGCCAAAATGAGAATCACGATTTTTTAGCTTGGAATAAAGATCACGATTCTCTCACGATTCTCTGTGTAACAAAAAAAAAAAAAATTGGGATAACTTTACTGTTACGTTTTTTTTTTTTTTTTTATTCATTAAAGTCTAATCATTGCGTTTGAAAGACTGCTGCGCAAATACAGTGTGACATAAAATATTACAACAATCGCCATTTTATTCTGTAGGGTCTCTGCTAAAAAAATATATAAAATGTTTGGGGGTTCTAAGTACTTTTCTAGCAAAAAAAAAACTGATTTTAACTTGCAAGCAGCAAGTGTCAGAAAAAGATCCAGTCTTTAAGAGGTTAAACTTCCTTTCTCCCTGGCAGAGGGAAGGAAAAGATACAAATGTAATCATTTTTGTTTATAGTTAGGAGACTTAATGCTGAAAGGTGTTAGCTGAGTGAGTGAATGAGTCATCCAGCTCACTGAAATGTATCAATTCACAAGTCAGGCAGACTTGACAGAGAAACTCGGTATTTTAAAAATGCCACAATAACAATACCGTGGCTATGCAATACCGCGATATATCGAATTACCGAAAACCGGCATATGTCTAGTCACCGCCACATCCACCACCACCTCAACCTCCCTCCTACTCCATATGGGCCTCGTCCTTCAGAGATGAAGAAGAACATTGTTTTATTTTTCTGTTTTTTTTTGTTGTTTTAAGTTATTTCCCTATCCACATTTGTTTGCAGAGCACTTGCCATGCTCTTAATTACGTTTTGCTGCCATTTGCAGCACTCTAGCCCTTTCCTTTGGTGTTTTAGAGCCATTTTAGTGCCTTAAAGTTCGGGTCCCCATTGACTTCAATGGGGTTCGGTGTCCGGGAAAAGTTCGGTAAAAGTCCGGGACACGGACCCGGACTTTTTTTTAAAGTTCGGCCGAACCCGTCGAACACGGACATCTAGGTGTTCGCTCAACCCTAGTTATTACATCTCATATAGCTCATTAAAGAGTCACAAGAATTCTTTAATCAAAACCTTTAAAAAATGAACTATTTTCAGTAACTTTTCTACTGTACAAAGAAATGGGAAATAAAAAAGGGAAAACATAATATTGTTTCAGTTATCTGTAAAATCACAAAGACCAATTACTTTTTGGCTTTCTTGAGACCAATTAGGAAGAGTAATAGTGCCATGCCTGCTGTCCCAAGACTTGTTGGGCCAGACAATTATTTACAAGAAAAAAGTATAATATTTGCGCTAGCATTTAAAACAATATGTGAAATATAGGTGTAGAGGTGTATTGCACATAATAGTAAATACAATGTATTAAAAGTAAATGTGCTAATCCAAAGCAACAGTGCTAAAAAATTATTAGCATCAATTAAAAAAGGTTGTTTTTCACAAACAAAGTGAAATAATTAAACCAAAAGCGAGTCCATGGTTAAATGAATAGATGAAAAAAAGTCCCATGCGCAAGATAGTGGGATCAGGTAGTAGTGTGATCAGGTAGTAGTGTGATCAGGTAGTAGATTCTCAATAACCATTCAGAGGTGATTCTTCCTGAACATATTTGTGAACCTTTTTAAATACACCGTGTTCCACTGCACACAAAAGAGAATTTTCCTCTTACGAGATAAATCAACCTTTGCAGGTCTTACACAGCCTTTTTGCAGCTTTTTCAATGGAAGCAAAAAGCGCCTCATCTATGGGATGACACTTTCTTAGCAAATCCAGGCTCTTAGAATGGATGGATAACTCACATCTCATTAACATTAAGCTGTGCTAGTAATCCACACTCCACACTTGTGACACACATGAAAAAGGAGGAAACAACTCATTGCTTGGTATAGACATTTACTTACAAGAAGGAAGGATATTACAGGCAAATCCGTTACACACAGCGTTTGGTGTCCTTACAGAAAATAAGATTCGTTCTAATGAACGTCGTCACTGGGGCAACATGAAACATTATTTACAAAAGCTCCAGCAGTGTAATATTAGAGATAGCTAGATTAACTAGTAATTCACGTTATACATTGCACTGCAAGATCAAAAGTATAAATGCTTACTATTCTTTATATATTTAATGATTTTGATTAAAAAAAAAAAAAAATGGCAACAGAACCTCCACATAAGAATTTCTGGTTTGTTTAATGACTAGTTGAACTCAACATCTTAGCTCATTAGCCTAAGGGTTTATTTTAAGTAAAAGGTTAGTTTAGGGCTACATGGGCGATTTTGCTAAGGCAAGATGGCCATGATCACACAGGTTTCAACTTGTATGAGAGCAATATGTTCAACAAACTTGAGCCAGGTTTGATAAAATACCTATGCCACTGTGTAACACCACAGTGAGCCTCGGAGGTGGGGATAATTTGATTCTTCTGTCAACCTAGAGACAGTGTCAGCTCTGTCTTTGAGTCAGCAATAGACATGTGGTTTGTTTCATTCCAAATCGAAATTTGGATGAATTTTTAATTATTCAGAAATTCCCGATGTATCTGAATATCCAAATTACAATAGTAATGAATTTAAATGAATCTGAAATGATGAAACAACATTTTCCAAAAAATCTAATCGAATTAGAAAAAGGTGTTGAATTGGAAACTGAATTTGAAAATAAGAATAGAATAGAAAATAAAGGAATAGAATGGAAAATGGAAAATAATAGAAAATAATAGAACAGAATCAAATGTAATAGAAAATAATAATAATAGAAAATAAGGGAATACAATATAAAACAATTGAATAGAAAATTGAAAATAATAGAATAGAAAAAATTGAATATAACTATTTTCTGGAATTCAAATTTGAATAGAATAGATTAGAATAGAACAATATTTATAGGTAAAGTTGATCCAGGGAAAATCTGATTGCCTCTTGGGGGATCAGGAAGGCATTTTTTATCGGATTGTGTATATGGGATTGTATGGTTGTGTTTTCTTTTTTGTTTTTTATTGGTTGAGCTAGATGGACTTGTGTGTTTTTTCAACCTGACTAAGTATATTACTATATAATAGAATGGAAAAGAACAGAATAGAATAGAAAAGAATAGAATATAAGAAACAGTAGAATGGAACAAAATAGAGAGATTAAAATGGTCTTCCGAAATTCGAATTTCGATTAGAGTAAATTCAAATAGAGTAGAAAAGCATAGAATAGAAAAGAATAGAATATAAAAAAAACAATATAATTGAAAATAATAAAATAGAACGAATATAACTGTCTTCCGAAATTAAAATTTTGAATAGAATAAGTTTGAATAGATTAGAATAGAAAAGAATAGAATAGAATAGAAAAAAACAATATAATAAAAAAAAAAACTATACACAGGAATAGAATAGATTAAAAGAGAAAGAATATAATCGAGTTCCGAAATTCGAATATTGAATAGAATAAGTTCAAATTTGAAATACAATAGAATAAAAAATAATAGAATAGAATAGAAGAAAAATAGAATAGAAAAAACATCAGAATAAAATAAACAGAATTTAACAGTCTTCTGAAATTCAAATTTCAAAAGGAATAAGATTGAATTTGAATATGGATTCAAATTTTCCAAATTCAGTTAAATTTAATTCAGTTCGACTGAATTCAGAAAATTTGAGCTGAGTTCCAAATTAAAAGGAAAATAAATCAGAAAACAAAGTAAACAAATTTAACTAAACTAAATGATTTAAAATAACGAATCAAAACAAAACAAAACAATTTTTTTCATCCCACACTTGTCTAGTTGGGAAAGCCTCTAGGGTGTGGGAACCCATCCTAATAATGTCAACACTGCAAATACTGCACCGACTCACAATGAAGGACTGACAATGCTGCTGCAATATCAACAGAACTGTATTATTCTCGAGTTCCCTCTGTAGAAAAACCAGGATTCCCACAAGCACTGGCAGGATCAAAAAGTAAATGATCTGAAAATAGGAGCAAGTTTAGTTTCCAATAGTTTTTATTGGCAGATTTCAGGTAAGGCATATCAAACCAATACAATTGTAGGGGGAGTTATTATCCAACTGAATCAACCAAACTTAATGCAACAAATACAAACAGGAGGAGAATTTAAAGATACATTGTTATGGCTTTTATAGTGAAAGCAGCATAAATATTTAGGTGGAGTTCAACTTAAACTGATTATTGACACCTTTTTTTAATTTTTTTTTTTTACTTTTTGTATTTTTAATTTTTGGCTAGATTGAAGAAAGGTTAGGCCCTCCATCATGTTTTTATTGCTGTCCTACCATTGTAACTAGTACATAAAATGATATGAAATATAAAATTTTACAATTGTTCTAGGAGAACCCAAACACACTAAAGCCCCGTACACACGCAACGATTATCGGCCGACCGATCGTCCGTCTTTTGTCCAGAGTTGTGTTTTGTTGGTTGGAATGTGCCTAGACTGCACACGAATTTTCTCGCCCAACAAACATCTGCTTTTGAAGTGATGTCATGTGTTGGTTTGCTTTCTTTGTGTTCTTTCTTATCTGAGCATGCCCAGTCTTGAAAAGGCTCAGATTTTTCCCTGTCGAAATCAGTACTGACTGCACGAAAATCGGCCGTGTTTTGACGGCCAACAAAAATTTTATAGTCTGCACACCAGATTTTTTTCGGCTGAAAAGTCGGAGTCGGTTGTCAGGAGCATCATACTAACAAGCCGAAAATCGGCAGATCGGAAGTTGGACGAAAATTCCCTGCCAATTTTCGATGCGTGCGTACGGGGCTTAAGACAACACTAAGACAACAAGACAACACTAAGACAACACTAAGACAACACACTTCAGTTGCAGTGCATGACTGTATTGCCATACGTTGTGTTCCTTAAAAAGAGTTATGACTATTTGGGTTTCAGTCATGCTGTGGTGTGTTAGCAGCCATTTAAAATTAATTGGCTGCATTAACCACTTAAGCCCAGGAAGATTTTACCCCCTTCCTGACCAGGGCGAATTTTGCGATTCGTCACTGCATGACTTTAATGAACAATTGCGCGGTCACGCGACGCTGTACGACGCTGAATTTGACGTCCTTTTTTCCCCACAAACAGAGCTTTCTTTTGGTGGTATTTGATCACCTGTGCGATTTTTTGATCATGCGCTATAAACAAAAAAAGAGCGTCAATTTTGCAAAAATAACAATATTTTTCACATTTTTTTATATGAAATTCCCCAAAAAAAAGTAAAAATCAAAATGTTTTAACATTTTAGGCCAATTTGTTTTATGCTACATATGTTTGGTAAAACAAAATTGCAAAAAGCGTATTTTGATTGGTTTGCGCAAAAGTTATTGCGTTTACTAACTAAGGGAAAGATTTTTTTTTTTTGTTGTTTTTTTTTTTAACGAGTAATGGCGGCGATCTGCAATTTTTTTTTTGCGAGACTGCGACACTGCGGTGGACAATTCGGACCCTTGACTGACATTTTTGACACTTTGGGGACATCGGGTCCACCAGGCACATGCGCGGGGGGGTCCGTGAGGCTGGCTAGACCCTCACAGGCTAGCGACGTAGACCTACGTTGCTTTGCCTGTGAGGGGCTGACTGCCAACGTAAATCGTCGTTAGGCAGTCGGCAAGTGGTTAATGCAAGTATTATGCCTGCGTTAACGCACCAGAGAAATGCACCCAAACTACATTTTAGCCAGTCACTTATAAATAACAAGTAAAAATATAATTATTTGTAATGCAAAGAAGATAATAAGATAAACTGAAAATTGCATTTTAGAGGAATGTTTTATGCTGTTTGGTGTTGCTTTGACAGAAAATAATTGGATTTTACAGTAGGAAAGTGAAAAGCTGCTGACAGCATTGGAATTGGTGGATTACACTTCACTTCCTTAGAGACAATATGATTTTTAATTTACATATAGAAGAAATAAGTCAAATATCTAAAAGCATTTTGTGAAGAAGATTAATTTGCTTATTGTATAGGGGCGCACTTACAAAAAATGGAAATAGTGATACAATCTTTTTGCTTTTAACATTTGCTTCTGAAATATTAAATGGTGAAGCAAATTCTAGCAGTTGCCTTAAAGTAGTATTGTTATCTCCACGATTTTTGTTTTAGATAATGCTAAACGTTACACACTCGTTGAAATCGTTGCCGTTTTTGCTCTCCACTTTTAGCCTTGAACTTAGTTACCCAGTTTACCACTACTGATCTCCTGTCAGTGAGGAGAAGAAGATGATCTGTGCTGCAGCCAGGGGGATCAGTGAGTTTTTTATAATTACTCACTGATCACAGGGGGGGTCTGTGCTGGTAATCAGAACATTGATTACCAGTGCAGCCCTGGGGGGGGGGTGCCACTAGAGCCACCAAGGATGCCCACCTATGACCACCAGGGATGCCCACCATGGCCACCAGGGATGGCAATCAGGGCTCAGAGAGCCTGCCAGTGGTACCCTCCCTATCAGTGCTGCCCACCAATGCCATCTATCAGTGCTGCCCACCAGTGCCCATTATTGCCATCTATCAGTGCTGCCCACCAGTGCCCATTATTGCACACCAGTGCTATCTATCAGTGCGGATCAGTGCCTCCCATCAGTGCCAATCAGTGCCCATCAGTGCCACCTATCAGTGCCCATCAGTACCCATCAGTGCCGCTTATCAGTGCCCATCAGTGCTGCCTATCAGTGCCCATCAGTGCTGCCTATCAGTGCCCACCAATGCTGAATGTCAGTTCTACCTATCAGTGCCACATATCAGTCCCCATCAGTGCTGCATATCAGTGCTACCTATCAGTGCCCATCAGTGCTGCATATCAGTGCCACACCATCAGTGCCACCCCATCAGTGTCTCCTCATCAGTGCCTGTCAGTGCGGCGTCATGAGTGCTCATCAGTGCAGGAAAAAACGTATCTATTTACAAAATGTTATAACCTAAACAAAAAAAAACTTTTTTTTTTCAAACTTTTCGGTATTTTTTTTTTTTGTGCACCAAAAAAGAAAAAACCTTGCGGTGATCAAATACCACCAAAAGAAAGCTCTATTTGTGGGGAAAAAATGACACAAATTTGGTTTAGGTACAGTGTTGCATGACCGCGCAATTGTCATTCAAAATGCAACAGTGCTAAAAGCTGAAAATTGGTCTGGGAAGGAAGGGGGTTTGAGTGCCCAGTATTGAGGTAGTTAAACACTGATTTTGTTGGAGGTACCAATAAATATCGTCTTATCAATAATTTGCAATTTTATTCTCGTGGGTGATTGTGTAGGCAGGGCCCCAGTGCACTGCATTGCCCAGGGCCTATAAGGCTCTTAAGATGGCACTGCAAGAACCCCAGTCAGGTCTGCACTAATCAGACTCGCTGTACAACCACACCGCATTTCGTGTTACCCCGGTTATCCTGGGTTCTATATGTGTGATTTGTGGTGAAAGAATGAAGGGCCTCTTTCACTTGGGACAATAATATTTCTGAATTATATCACTCAAGAAATATATAAAAATAAACAATCTGACTTTTCAGATTGCTTGAATATTGTTGGAGTCTCTCATAGACCCTTGGTAGATAGTGAGGTGCAGTGGGGTTTGTTATTGGAAAGTGCCTGTATCTCATTGTTCTATTGTTTCTGTCTGCCTTAAGATCAACCTATTATGGGATGTATATGTGTATGTGGATTGGCTGCTAAGGGGGGAGGGTTGTCCCACAGTGTATATCTCTTTGTGCCTGTGTTTGATTAAACAGTTCTTATTCGAGAAGGTTTCAAAACGTATACAAGCTAAGTTGTCGGCTAGCTTTATATGGGGGTGGCTGGAAAATCTGATATCTATCTTCATGACTGGGAGGAAGCTGTATACTGACAGAGTACAGTGTGGGTTGCGGTTCCGTTACGCTTAGTATTTTGTGTTTCTAACTATCTGCTTTCTCATCGCTCATGTCCTTCCTTAACCACTTAAGGACCAGGCCTATTTCTGACACTTGTTGTTTACAAGTTAAAATCAGCATTTTTGCTAGAAAAATACTTAGAACCCCCAGACATCATATTTTTTTTTCAGCAGAGACCCTAGGGCACAGGTGTCAAATACAAGGCCCACGAGCCGAATGCGACCCCCCAGGCCATTTCATGTGGCCCTCACACCTCTCCTGCGGCACCCCCCTTGTCTCTGCCCCCAGCTTGTCTCAATAGTCAGCAGCAGAGAGGACAGAACTCCTTTGCCAGATCCTGTGCTTCTCTATGCTGCTGCAGAAAGGCTCGTCTTTGCCCACCCCCTTATCAGCAGTCTGCTGCAGAGAGAAGGGCAGAACCCCTCCTACAGATCCTGCACCTCTCTGTGTAGCCACACCACCACCTTGTCTCTGCCTCCCCTGGTCTCAGCATTCAGCAGACTCTGTAAGCTGACTCCAGACCTCCTCTGGTCCTCCTCCAGACCTTGCACTTTCTTCTTCCCAGATCCACCCGCATCTTCTTCCTGGCAGTAGCACAAGATAAGGGGGTGCATTGTGATGTAAGGAAGGGTGGGTGACTCTTGACTTCTGATGAAGGGGGGCTCTTGACATCTCATGTAAGGGTGTAAGGGTGTAAGGAAGGCGTAGGGACATCTAATCTTACAGATATAAGCGGCCCTTCAAGGGCAACCATAATGCTGATGTTGCCCATGATGAAATTGAGTTTGACACCCCTTTCCTAGAGAATAAAATGGAGATCCTTGCATTACTTTATGTCACACCGTATTTGCGTGGCCTTTTAAGGCCGTTGGGAAGAAGTGACATATGACATCACTCCGGTCCTTCAAAGCTATAAAGTGGAGTGGGAGCCATCTTGCCCTCACTCGACTTCCTGCCTGAGACATGAACGAACTGCGTCATTTTCCCCGCTACCAATGGCTCCGGTAAGCAGGGAAAACAACCGGGAAGAGGCAGGAGAGGTCACCTCTCCCACCGCTCATAAAAGTGATCCCGCAGCTAATCCGCCACTGGGACTACGTTTATGTGAAAGAGGACCGCCCACCCTGTAAGAAATACCAGGGTTATGGCAGCTATCATAACACAGGTATTTAACGTCACTGACGTGAAACTGCGGCTGGAGGTCCTAAAGTGGTTAAAACGTAAAGTCTTCCTATTGTATTAAACAATCTGGATAGATTTCATATCAGTTTTTGTCCTCACAGGAAATCCAATGTGGAACAAGACCCCATATAAAACACAACATGGGTTTTCTGAGGCCGCCAGCCTTTAGGAAGGATGTGCTGAAACTGGAGAGAGTCCAGAGAAAGGCAACAACATTATTAAGGGATCTGGAGGACCTCAATTACGAGGAACGACTACAATCACTAAATTTATTCTCCCTGGAGGAGAGACGCTTGAGAGGAGATTTGATAGTGATATACAAATATCTCAATGGTGACCCCAGGGTAGGTAGGAAGCTATTCAGTCCCAGGGTGTGTAAGAAGACATAGGGCCACTCAATGAGATTGGAGGAGAAGCAGTTTAACCTTAAAGCGGAGTTGTGTCTCAAAAAAATGTTTCCGATAAAAATACCCCCAGGACAGTCAGGGCTAGTGCATTTCAGCAATGATAGCCTCTGAACTGTCCCTGGGTTCACTTACCTTTTAAAAGGAAATACTTACCTTGAAAATGTCTTGTCCAGCGCGGCCATCTCAGGTGCGGACAGCTGAAGCCAGAGCGTCCTCTTCGGTTTCCTCTTCGGTGCTCATCACTTCCGGTGCAGGCGCATCATCCCTGCACAGCTTCTGGGTATGTTCAGCAGGGAATAACGCGCCTGAACCAGAAATGATGAGCAGGGCCGGTGCAGGTGCATTGACTCTTGGGAGCGATGACATTCAGCTCCCAGGAGTCAATGCAAACAGGAAGAGATGGCGTGGGCCGCGGCCGAAGAGGGAGGAAGAGGAAGGAAGGTAAGTACATTTTCCTTAATAACAAGGTAAGTAAATAAAAAAAAATGAAATTATCTAATTCTTTTTCAGCGACAATACAGCAAGCGGATCGTGTAAAGTCGATTTTGAGGCCGGAACTCTGCTTTAAGTTGCCTAGGGTGTTTTGCACTGTCAGGGCTATAAGGAGGTGGAACACTCTTCCACAATCAGTGGTGTCAGCAGGAAGTATTGATAATTTTAAAAGACTCCTGGATGTGCATCTTAGTGAACACAATATACAGGGATATGGGAAATGATTATCGACACAAACACACATAAACTAAATACACAGGTTGAACTGGAAGGACTAGTGTCTTTATTCACCCTTACCAACTATGAAGCTATAAAACTCTTTCTTACTCAAACATTTTGTGAAAAATGTATAAATCCTATGTATATATGTGTATATCTAGACCTAAAATACATGCATCAACACATATTAAAAAGCTGAAACACCGAGAGTTTTTTATTCCATTAACCTAAAGGTTAATCATTTTAGATCAAACATCCCTCTTTTGGTTTTACCTAATGAACACAAGCAAGAAAAATAAATGTTACTAAATTATTACAATTAAAGGCTGTGAACTGGATGAAGATATTTGCACTAGATAGAAGGATATGTTTTCCATAGGTTTATGATGTGCTTGCTGAACTAAAACAGTTCATAAGTTGTACTGCAATGTGTAGATTGGGGGTATCCAAGCAAACTAATAATAGGATAACAAACAACATCAAGAACATTTCATAATGTGTATGTGGTGTAACTTTAGTCAAATAGTATTAGTATAAACCTATATAATTAGTACATTACAACACAAGTAAATGGGAATGGCAGTTGTAATTTGTTCCTCAAAGCAGTAACATTTTTTTCAGTCTAATCTCTATAGTTAACACTCTATAGATGAATATTTACATTCAAAAGAGAATCTATTTACAATAAATGACACCAATTGTGAAGTGCATTAAGCAGCAAACTACACTTTGATAGAATTTCATGTCTAAAACCATCTAAAACTATTTAGGCTGACATCTATTTGTATGAATTGAGGATTGTTTTGTTTAATTAATGCAAACCTTGGGATTTACAAATGAAGCAGTACACCTTTCTAGTACAAAAGTCATTTTAATTTTAAGAAAATAAAAAAAATAAAAAAATAGATTTTTTAAAAAATCTATATGAGCTCTAAATTAACCACTTAAGCCCCGGAAGATTTTACCCCCATTCCGAGCAGGGCCTATTTTGCGATTCGGCACTGCGTGATTTTAACGGACAATTGCGCGGTCGTGTGACGCTGTACCTAAACGAATTTGACGTCCTTTTTTTCCCACAAACAGAGCTTTCTTTTGGTGGTATTTGATCACCTGTGCGATTTTTTGATCATGCGCTATAAACAAAAAAAGAGCGACAATTTTGCAAAAATAACAATATTTTTCACATTTTTTTATATGAAATTCCCCCCCCCCCCCCAAAAAAATGTAAAAATCTAAATTTTTTAGCATTTTCAGCCAATTTGTTTTATGCTACATATGTTTGGTAAAAAAAAATCGCAAAAAGCGTATTTTGATTGGTTTGCGCAAAAGTTATTGCGTTTACTAACAAAGGGAAAGATTTTTGTCATTTTTGTTGTTTTTTTTTTAACGCGTAATGGCGGCGATCTGCGATTTTTTTTGTGGTACTGCGACATTGCGGTGGACAGATCGGACCCTTGACTGACATTTTTGGGGTTACCAGTGACATTTCTACAGTAATCAGTGCTATAAATATGCACTGTTACTGTAAAATTACACTGGCAGTGAAGGGGTTAACTTTTTTTGAGAGGGAGGGGTTATGTGTGTCCCTAGGGGCGTGATTCTAACTGTGATTGGCTGTGGCTTGAGGTGTAGGAACAGTGATCAACGGTCCTACATAGTAGAACCGTATAATCACTGTTTCTACATCGGGGAGAATGACAGGCGGCTTGTTTACATCAGCCGCCTGCCTTTCTCCCTCTCCACCGACGATCGCAGAGTGACCGGCGGACATCGGGTCTGCCGGTCACACGCGCGGGGGGGGTCCGTGACCGCGCGGGAGTGGGAGTGCGCCTCTGGCGGCGCACGCTCGCTCCCCAGAGCCCTCACAGGCTAGCGACGTAGTACTATGTCGCTCTGCCTGTGAGGGGCTGACTGCCGCAGTAAATATACTGTGAGCAGTCGGCAAGTGGTTAAAGTATGGTGTATCCAAATAAATGATAACATACAATATAGCTTCTGATCACCACAACATGTCTATGACCTACTTTAGGATTTTCTTTTCGGAAAATATGCCAGCCTTTTAAATATAGGGACACCAAATATAAAGTTAGTTATATTTCTGTAAATGCAATTTACTTGCATATAAAAATACCACTGATTTTGTTAAAACTTTTTGAGATCCTCTTTTTCCATTCACATGGGGCGCTTTAAATGGCTGCTGCATTCAGGCCTGTGTTTTCCCATCACATGGATGTACAGGTGTTGTGTAAAAACTTTAGTCATGATTAGGGGAAGGGTCTATTCACACAGGGTGCTTTACTGCGGGCCTTTTGCAGGTTTGTGTTTCCCTGGCACAGGATGCACAAGTATTGCACGCATCCCACTCTTTTCTATTGGGACACAATCATTCAGTGGCACTACACAGATTACACTCAGAATAACAAAACAACAAGTCAAATTGGAATCAAGGGTACAAGAAAGTGCTACTCACTAAAACAAGTAATATCAATTTCATATCAATTACATATCAGTATATGAGCCACCATAAATTCATAGATAAGACATAAAATGGAAAATAATGCAAAAATATATGAAAGACACTTCCTCTTTCAGCATCATATTCCTCCAAGATGTACCATGCTATTTTTGCAGGAGAATGCTTTAAAGCAGCTATCTATCTAGTACTAAATCTGCAGGGGCCAATGCTGGAGTGGCAAACCAACTTTCCCACACCTTCTCATATTTAGAGGGACTTCCTCTATGTTGATATACAAATTTTTCTTAATGTAGGGTCACCCCCATCTGTTCCAGCCACATCCGTGTGGTCAAAAGTGCTGAGGAAGTCCAATGTAGTATAAAGCTACAAGCCTAAAAAAGAGCTCCAAAGGCTGCTTCTCTAGCATAAATATCTTGGATTACCGCATCAAGCATACCCAGAACACAGTGTTTAGGTTCCAGGGGAATAGTAATTTGGAATGCCTTAATGGTTTCAAACATGGAATCCCAGTAGCGGTGGAGTTTTAGACATCTTCCTAGCAGGTGAATTAGGTCCCCTGTGTCTCTGGTACACCAGACACAAAGTGGATCTGGGCGTAAGCCCATAGAGTGTAGCTTTAGTGGGGTGCGATGTACTCTCAGTAAGACGTATAGCTGGGATAGTATTTGCGAAACATTCAGAGAGTAATTGCGTACTGATACGAGGGCCTCCTCCAAATGGTCTCCTAGTATCTTTCCCACATCTTCTGCCCATCTCTCACAGGCAGAGCTGGGAAAAGTCTTCGAATATTCCCCCAAGAGCACAGCATAGCAAATAGAAATAAAGCCTTTTGTAGAGTTAGACTGTTGTATGAGGTTAAAGACTGGGGTTGGGGAAAGTTCCAAGGCTTCTAAAGACCTCTGGGCTTTACCCACATGCTGCAGTTGTAAATAATAAAAAAACATATTGCAAAAAAAAAACTAGACTGCAACTGCACAAAGGGAAGTAGATGCCCTTGAGCAAAAATGTGTATGTGTTCGGTACCTGTGAGGTAAAGTCCGAAGTGGAGCTTGAGTGCTGAGGATTCAGGCTAAAAGGTAGTCAGGGAGGTCGGGCCGGCAACAGATCGAGCAAAGTGTTATATAAACAAAATCCAAAGAATGGTCAGGCAGACAGAGGTCATAAACAAGCTGGCGGTGAACTACGGAGTCGGCAGGCTGGAGAAGAGTCAAGAATTCAGTCAAAAGTTCATACACGATAATCAGCATCTCAGAGCATACAGCACATCCAGGGAGATAATCCAATCAAACGGCACTGAGTAACAGGAAGTGCTGTTATTTATGGGCTGGTTAAAATGTACATTGTTCGCATATGGCAGCAGGTGAGGATAGTGAGTTCAAAGCAATGCATCAGGCTGTAAAAGCACTTCAAACACTCCAGAGCTACCCTGTGGTACAACAGGCAAGGCTGCAGGCTGCGAAACTGGGAACCTCGCAGGTACATGACAGTTTGAGGCAAGTAACCCCAAAAATATGCTGTAACTAGTGTTGAGCGAACACGGACTGTATTATTCGTGTAATTGGATTTTTGTTACCCGAACACGGACCCGAAAACTTTACTGTATGTTAGGGTTTAAAATCCGTGTTCGGTCATTTTATTTCCTGTTTTGTATGTAATGGCGCGCTTTTAATGGCGGGCTTTCAACAGCCAATCAACAAGCGTTTAACTGGTGTGCCTTAAGCCATCCCAGCCATGCCTACTAATGTATTAGTAGCTGTGATTGGCCATCTGAAGCATGTGACCATGTCTTTATAAGTTCGAGAGCCCCAGCGCGCCGCATCATTCTGCTGTAGTTTAGGGACAGAGCACACATCATACGTGCTGGCTGCTGATTAGGGACAGACAGTGATTCTGTGAAAAAATGTGTCCGAAAAGAATGCTGGGACAGGTCCGAGTGCAGGCAGGGAAAGTTATTAGAGAATTTTAGGGCGAGGCTGGAGATTAGGCAGGGTCAGTCTTCTACATCGATTTTGCTGTGTCGGGGGTGGTGCAGTGAACGATCTTATTGAGCATATTAGGGACAGGCTGGAGATTAGGCAGGGACAGTATACATCGATTTTGCTGTGTGGGGGGTGGTGCAGTGAACAATCTTTTTGCCCTCACTTGAGCCCACAGAGGAGGAGGAGGAGGAGGGAGAATAAAAATCTATTTTTATCAGTCAGTTGTGTGCAGCGTTCATCTTAGATCAATTTTACTACAAGTTAAAAGGGATTTTTTTTTTTTTCATAGCCTTTTTGCTCCAGTGCTGACTGTAACATAAGACACTGCTGTGTTCCCATGTGCTATTGAGTGATTTTCAATTTTATACACGTTTTTCTATTCCACTATTCAATATACACCCTTTTGGGTTAAAAAAATTAAATTGTGGCATAGTCTGTGCTAATCTATTTAAAAATTACAAACTTAAAGGGGAATTTTCTTTTTTTTTCCCTTCATAGCCTGCTGCAGAGCTGACTGACATAAGACACTGCTGTGTTCACATGTGCTATTGAAAAATCACCAATTTTATATCATATTTTCTGTTCCGCTATTCAATCTACACCCTTGGGGTAAAAAGAATTAAATTGCGGCATAGTCTGTTTCGGTACGTGTGAGATACATCTTTCCAATTTTTTGGGCGCATCTTACACCACCGAGGATTGCAGGGTGTTTCAGTTTGCCTCCTGCCTGTTCCAAACTCCTCCTACTCCTCATCCTGCCTTTAGGGTACAAAAAATAGTAATCGGGGCCTAGTCTGGGTCTGTACGTGTGAGATAGATACACCTTTTGATATCATATTTTCTATTCCGCTATTCAATCTACACCCTTTGGGGTAAAAAGAATTAAATTGCGGCATAGTCTGTATCGGTACGTGTGAGATACACCTTTCCAATTTTTGGGGCACATCTTACACCGCCGAGGATTGCAGGGTGCTTCAGTTTGCCTCCTGTTCCGAACTCCTACTCCTCATCCTGCCTTTAGGGTACAAAAAATAGTAATCGGGGCCTAGTCTGGGTCTGTACGTGTGAGATAGATACACCTTTTGATATCATATTTTCTATTCCGCTATTCAAACTACATCCTTTGGGGTAAAAAGAATTAATTTGCGGCATAGTCTGTATCGGTGCGTGTGAGATACACCTTCCAATCTTTTGGGGCGCATCTTCCACCGCCGAGGATTGCAGGGTGCTTCAGTTTGCCTCCTGCCTGTTCCGAACTCCTCCTACTCCTCATCCTGCCTTTAGGGTACAAAAAATTGTAATCAGGGCCTAGTCTGTGTTTGTACGTGTGAGATACACCGTTTTATAAAAATTTTTCTATTCCGCTATTCAATCTACACCCTTGGGGTAAAAAGAATTAAATTGCGGCATAGTCTGTATCAGTACGTGTGAGATACACCTTTCCAATTTTTGGGGCGCATCTTACACCGCCGAGGATTGCAGGGTGCTTCAGTTTGCCTCCTGTTCTGAACTCCTCCTACTCCTCATCGTGCCCTTAGGGTACAAAAAATACTAATCGGGGCCTAGTCTGGGTCTGTACGTGTGAGATAGATACACCTTTTGATATCATATTTTCTATTCCGCTATTCAATCTACACCCTTTGGGGTAAAAAGAATTAAATTGTGGCATAGTCTGTATCGGTACGTGTGAGATACACCTTCCAATCTTTTGGGGCGCATCTTCCACCGCCGAGGATTGCAGGGTGCTTCAGTTTGCCTCCTGTTCCGAACTCCTCCTACTCCTCATCCTCATCCTCCCTTTTAGAGCCCCAAGTCATGCAGCAGTCTCTTCTTCTTTTTGATGACTCTGTCAGCAGGGTTTCCCAGGGCCATTCACCTAGCCCTGCCCCAGAAGTGGAAGAGATTGAGTGCAGCGATGCCCAACCACTTATTTCTCAAGATGAGTACATGGAAGGACCATCGCAGCACGTCTCCGATGATGACGAAACGCAGGTGCCAACTGCTGCGGCACTCAGAATTGTGGAGACCGACAAGGAGGGCAGGGGTGAAGACTGGGTGGAAGATGATGTGGAGGACGATGAGGTCCTCGACCCCACATGGAATGAAGGTGATGCAGATGACCTGAGTAGTTTGGAGGAAGAGGCGGTGGTCGCACAGAGCCACCAGCACAGCAGAAGAGGGAGCAGGGTGCAGAAGCGGAGCAGCCGTGCCCTAGACACTATGCCTGCTACTGCCCAACGCAGCAAGGGACCGAGCGCACCAAAGCCAGCTCAAAGGAGTTCTCTAACGTGGAAGTTCTTCAGAAAATGTGCTGATGACAGGACACGAGTGGTTTGCACCCTGTGCAATCAGAGCCTGAAGCGAGGCATAAACCTTCTCAACCTGAGCACAACCTGCATGATCAAGCATCTAAGTGCAAAGCACGAGCTGCAGTGGAGTACACACCTTCAAAACCAAGAAAGGTCTCTGGCTCCTCCTGCTTCCACTTCTGCTGCAGTCTCGGCCTCTTCATCCACCTCTGTAGTGAAACCGGCACCTGCCACCCCGCAAACAGACGATCTGTCAGCAACACCACCACCTGGGTCACCAACCATCTCCACAATGTCCCGTGGAAGCGTTCAGCTTTCCATCTCCCAAACACTTCAGAGGAAGAGGAAGTACCCCCCTACCCACCCTCAATCCCTGGCCCTCAATGCCAGCATTTCAAAATTCTTGGCCATTGAAATGTTGTCTTTCCATCTGGTGGAGACGCACAGTTTTAAAAGTCTTATGTCGGTGGCTGTCCCACAGTACGTCGTGCCAAGCCGCCACTACTTTTCCAGGCAAGCCATCCCTTCCCTGCACAACCAAGTGGGGGAAAAAATCAGGTGTGCACTGCGCAACGCCATCTGTGCCAAGGTCCACCTAACTACCGATACGTGGACCAGTAAGCACGGTCAGGGGCGTTATATTTTCCTAACAGCACACTGGGTAAATGCAGTGGCGGATGGGCCTGAGGCGGATAGCAATTTGGCGCATGTCCTTTTACCACCGAGGATTGCAGGGCGCTTCAGTTTGCCTCCTGTTCCTAACTCTTCCTACTCCGCTTCCTCATCCTCTATCGCCTTCTCATCTGGTCAGCGTAACACCTTCACTACCAACTTCAGCACAGCCAGGGGTAAACGACAGCAGGCAGTTTTAAAACTTGCCTGTTTGGGGGAAAACCACACACCGCGCAGGAGTTGTGGAGGAGCATGGAACAGCAGACAAATGAGTGGTTGCTGCCAGTGAGCCTCAAGCCCGGCCTGGTGGTGTGCGATAACGAGCGAAATCTCATAGCAGCTCTGGGCCTAGCCGGTTTGACGCACATCTCTTGCCTGGCGCATGTGCTGAATTTGGTGGTGCAGAGGTTCCTTAAAAATTACCCCGATATGTCAGAGCTGCTGGCCGTCTGTGCGCACTTTCGGCATTCTCACCCTGCTGCTGCTCGCCTGTCAGCGCTGCAGCGTAACTTCGGCCTTCCTGCTCACCGCCTCATATGTGACGTGCCCACAAGGTGGAACTCCACCTTGCACATGCTGGAAAGACTGTGCGAGCAGCAGCAGGCCATAGTGGAGTTTCAGCTGCAGCATGCACGCGTGAGTCGCTCTGCGGAACAGCACCACTTCACCACCAATAACTGGGCCTCCATGCAAGACCTGTGTGCCTTGTTGCGCTGTTTTGAGTACTCCACCAACATGGCCAGTGCCGATGACGCCGTTGTCAGCTTAACTATCCCACTTCTATGCCTCCTTCAAAAAACGATTCAGGCAATGATGGAAGAGGATGTGGAACAGGATGAGGAGGAGGAGGAGAATGAAGAGGTAACATTTCCAAGGCTTTCAGGGCAGTCATTCGCAAGTGGCTCTGAGGGTGGGTTCCTGCACCCACAAACGCCAGGGACACAATTGTCCAGCAGGGGCACAGTTCTGGAGGATGAGGAGGATGAGGAGGAGGAGATGGAGGAGGAGATGGAACCATGTTCACAGCAGGGTGGCACCCAGGCCAGCTCATGGCCATCACTGGTGCGTGGCTGGGGGGATACAGAGTACACAGACGATACACCTCCCAGAGAGGACAGCCTTTCGTTGCCTCTGGGCAGCCTGGCACACATGAGCGATTACATGCTGCAGTGTCTCTACAACGACCGCCGAGTTGCCCACATTCTAACTTGTGCTGATTACTGGGTGGCCACGCTGCTGGATCCCCGTTACAAGGACAACGTACTGTCCTTAATTCACTCACTGGAGCGCGATCGCAAGATGCGTGAGTACAAGCGCACGCTGGTAGATGCGATGCTGCTGGCATTCCCACCTGACAGCGGGGCCACAGTGGAAGCACAAGGCCAAGGCAGAGGAGGAAGAGGTCGCCAATGCAACCAGGGCACCGCCAGCACCTCAGAAGGCAGGGTTAGCATGGCTGAAATGTGGAAAAGCTTTGTCAGCAAGCCACAACAAAGAGCAGCACCAGCAGCTCATATGGAACGTCTTAGCTGGAGGCAGCATTTCACCATACTGCTCTAGATGGTGGAGCAGTATGTGTGCACACGCCTACATGTAGTGAATGACGGGTCTGCCCCCTTCAACTTCTGGGTCTCCAAATTGGACACATGGCCTGAGCTTGCCCTTTACGCCTTGGAGGTGCTGGCGTGCCCTGCAGCCAGTGTATTATCTGAACGTGTATTTAGCACGGCTGGGGGCGTTATCACAGACAAGCGCAGCCGCCTGTCCAGAGACAATGTGGACAAGCTCACGTTCATTAAAATGAACCAGGCATGGATCCCACAGGACTTTTCCGTACCTTGTGCAGAATAGAGATGGATACCGACCTTACCCAGCCATTGTTCTATTTTTGATCTTTCTCACTCTTTTGGGGTGTACCCTCATTTAAAATGACTGAAAAAAAGCAGTGTTGGCTACCTCGTCCTCCTCCACAGCCGCTTCCACCTACACCGCCACATCCACCACCACCTCAACCTCCCTCCTACTCCATATGGGCCTCGTCCTTCACAGATGAAGAAAATTGTTTTATTTTTCTGGGTTTTTTTTGTTGTTTTAAGTTATTTCCCTATCCACATTTGTTTGTAGAGCACTTGCCATGCTCTTAACTACGTTTTGCTGCCATTTGCAGCACTCTAGCCCTTTCCATTGGTGTTTTAGAGCCATTTTAGTGCCTGAAAGTTTGGGTCCCCATTGACTTCAATGGGGTTCGGTGTCCGGGTAAAGTTCGGAAAAAGTCCGGGACACGGACCCGGACTTTTTTTTCAAGTTCGGCCGAACCCGCCGAACACGGACATCCAGGTGTCCGCTCAACTCTAGCTGTAACTTTACCAATTCAGGGTATTTATGGTTGTTCCAAATTGGGCTATACTGTACATAGTGTAACCAGTCGTTACTTGCAATTGTTTTACTTTTGCTCAAATTTTTTTGTAGGAGCCTATACGTTGGGTACTGTTTCTTGGATTTAGAGAACAATTTGGCTTCCAGGCCCTCTGCGAGGGCGGTTGCCCCACTAAAATGTTACAAGATAGAGAGGATAGAGTCCTGTTTCCCACCCTGGGTCACTGGGTCCGTTGTCAAGCTCCCTACCATATGCTGTTGTTGAGATGCAAGATAGTACAACCATGGAATCAGAAAAGCTAGTCCTCCTCCATCTTTAGGCTTTTGTAAAATTTTCCAAACTAATTCTAGCACTACCCCCTTTCCAAAGCAAGCAACAAAAGATAGAATTAACCACCCTGAACATTTTTAATGGAATTACCACAGGGGAGTTATGGAGGATGTACAGCAATTAGGGCATTAAAATCATTCTGACCAGGTTGGCTCTCCTTGCCAGCGAGAGCCATAGCTGAGTCCAGATATTTTTTTACCTGGTCCCTGAATTTCGTGAGATGGGGCATTATATTTAGGCGGCAGTAATCCCTGGGCTGGGGGGAAATGACTATTGGTGCTTTTATATCTGGCACAAACAGTTTTTTGTACGGCTGGCTTGACATATTTGTGCTGTGTTGCATTACATTTCAATATGCATAGTATTAAGGCAGCCTACAATGTATGGTAATACATTGCTTTAGCGAATTGGACTGGCATTTAAAATTAATATCACAATTGACAAATGTGTACATGGTGCTTTACCATGCATTGGGGTATCATGTACAACATGTGTTACTTTGATTGTAATTTTGTGAAGCCAGCCTGTGATGTAGTTGCTTCAAGTTAAGGGAAATTTGCTAAGATCGAACACACAGGCTGCCCTTGCTGATCACTGCTTCTGAAAATTGCCTGGTTGTCACAATGACCCTTTTCCTTCGGGTATTCTGAATTTTCTCTGAGTTTTCAATTTACTGTACATACCTATAAGGGGTCAGTAACTCCCTGAGAATTGAATTCAGCATGTCAGGTACACAGCTATGAAACTATAATTTTCCTAAAGAGTCTGGCAAAGACAGTCCCATATTTCTCTCACAGCATACCTATTTTAGCCTTATTTTAGACAACTCTCAAATTATTATCAAAAGTTTGCTTATTTAAATTTAAAATTCAAACGTATGGCAAAACAGGGAATAGAATTGTAGGTGGTAAGTGACAACAACTTTATATTCACTGTGAAAATGTTTGCAGTATTTGGCTGCTAAACTGTATATTAATCATAGTCACTGATTCTTTTCTTTTGCAGATGCTACTTTCTTCTCTCCCCTCTCAGCTGCCATCATGATGCCAATGATTAAGCTGCAAGAAGACAATGAGAAGTAAAAACTATTTTAGAGTGACTGAATATGTTTTGGGATAGAGAGGTGTTTGTTTTTGTTAAATTTTGAAAGCTAAACTTGATAAACTCTGTCTTAAAGGATCTCTTTTCCAACAGATAACTGGTTTCACTGGCATCTTGGTCAAAAATGTAATACACAATCATTACGGCAGAATTTTGTCTTGTGGAATGACTGCATCATACCATGGGATTTCTATCAGAGGTGTTGCATCTGAAACAGTCCTCTTAACAGTGTATACAGCAGAAAGATTATGTTCCTACTGTTGATTAAACAGTTCCTATAAAGAAATACAAATGAGAAAGAAAAAATGCATTTTTTTTTAGGCTACCCATACACAGGCAAATTTCTTGAGAAAAATGAGTGGTAAGACATTTACCTGTTCTATAAATCTACTTGGAAATGTCATTATCTACTTGATGACTTAACTGTGACACATGCAGTTAAAATCTACAGGGAAGGGTTAATGCCCATCCCATCACCAGTTTCCTCAACATGGAAAAAATTTTCATGCAATATAAAGTGCTTCTGATGTTACAAACACTCAGTATTTCTCACTAGGGAACATAATCTAATCATTACAGGCAAATTAAATTGAAGTAAAATCAAGCTAGAGTTGGGTCTTATTTGCTACCCTTTTTATCATTGACCGAAAAATTAAATGCTTGCCAGAGACAATACTGATGATGAATAGATGGACAATAAGATATTCATGATAGTGACTTTAAACCCAACTTTGACTTTAAACCCAACTTGTACCACTATTGCATGCAGTATATGTAACTTAATTGTTGGATTTTAATTCCTTTTACATTAACACTGCATATACACAAATAATACTAAATTGTTTCTAAAAAAACAAAAAACAAAACTAGAAAATAAAAAAGTGACTTTTCATGTTAGTTCAGAATAGCTGCAATATTATATTATTAACTAAAATATTAAAAATACTATATTTTTGTTTTTTTTGGACTTAAGGTGCTAGTCAAGCAGAAGTTTTTCCTCCCTCTATATTCTGTTGCCTGCTATTCACCCTGTGTTGTGAAAGGGCAGACAGCATATGGCTTTAGGTTTTTCCCTGAAGCTATGCCACCAGTGCAAGGATGTCCTTTGCCCCCATCAAGAAGAGAATTTGTCATAGCATTTTGTAAAAGTGTCACATTTTGGCCTCTCTCTGGGATAGTTACAGTAGATCCCCAATTTTCACTTGTATTAGGGAGGGGTGAAACATCTTCCCTAAAGCCTCCTCAAATTGTTTCCTTCTCCTCACTGCCAACACCCCAACCTTCCTCTTGCTCTTTACTGCCAATACATATAAAACCCTCTTCTTACTCTTCATATGTCTCCTGCTGCCACGTTGAATTGTATATGCTAATTGAAAGTTGGGAAGGCCTTCTATGCAAAGTAATATTGGCTGCTATATGGTCCTCTGACCAAAATAATGGCAGCTGACTAAAGTGGGGTACACACTATAAGAAAATCGGGCAAATGATTGTGCGATTTTCTTAGTTTCATAGCAAATCGGAACCGATAAACAAAAATTAGTGCGAATATTCTCATGCGACACAGGCTTTTTTTTTGTTGTTTATGGTTTCTGATCATGCGCAGTCTTTCTTTTCTGATTTTTTTGTACAAAAATCTTACGAAAATGGTACACATTAAACGAAAATCATTAGTTTTTCCCATACGAGAAACATTTTGTACAAAATTTTTTTCATGCGAAAATTCCGAATCGGCTGTTGAAAGTTGTGTACACACTATACGAAAATCGTACAAAAATTCTTAGGATGAAAATGTTCCCCCGATTTTCTTATATTGTGTACTAGTCTTTACTGACACTGAAGTGAAGACACTGGGCATGAAGGTGATTTGAGGATTTTTTTAATGTTCCAGTAGCATTGCAGTGATTTGTGGACTAGCCATGGGAATGGCAGTCAAAAATGGTGTGATTAACTGAAGAGGAGGAAATGGAAAGAAGGCACATGAGGCAAAAGGCAAGTGGCTGCTTTGTGGCTTTAAGGAGGGGAGGAAAAGGGCACATGAGCAGTATTATAAAGAAAAGTAACTGCTGTTTAGGAAGAGGAAATGGAAATGAAGGAAGCACAAATTAATGTTTTGTAAATCTTGGCAGAGGTATGGTGGTTTATGTGCAGTTAAAGGATGAAATGGATACTTTAGCAGCCCTTTTAAAAATGTGGCTTCCATGCACCCTTAAAAAGAGGATGTAAAGGTGCATAAGCAGCATATAAAGGAGGAGGAGGAGGAGGAGAAGGAGAGAAAATAGGTACTGATAGGCACTAGTAAGAAAATGGCTCTGCTCCCTTACTGAGGAGGATAAAACTCACACATTAGCAGCACTATTAAAATTAATTGTCTGCTTAGCGCCCTGGAGGAGAAGAATCAAATGTTGTGCATTAGCAGCAATTGCAGGCAAGTTGTTCCTCTGTGCCTGGAAGGGTTAGGTAAGAAAAGCCATTTAACTACCCCCCCCCCCAAGAGCCTGACAAGACGGCTTCTCTAATACTTGCAACCTTAAAAGCAAGATTATGCAGGCATAAATAATGCATCTGATTTTGTTGATCACAGTTCTTGACATACTGAAGTACCAGGAAAGGGGAAACACCTAGTAAAATGACCACATTTTGTAAAGTAGACCCTCATATGTATTTAATTAGAGGCATGGTGTGTCTTTCGAAGTTCACAATTTTTGCCACAAGTTTTTTTAATATGTAGAAAGAAAATTAAAAAAATATATTTTTTACACAAAGTTGTAAATAAACAAGATATTTCTACCACACAGCACAGGCATGCTTAGACTTTCACCCCCAAAACACATCCAGATACTCCTCCTGAGTTTTCGGATGCCGTATATGTGAGACTTTCTTGCAGCTTAGCCACATAGAGTTCCAAGGAGAACAGTCAAGATTGCAAGGGGCCAGCATTATGCATCTAATTTCCTGACTACCTATCGCATTTTGTCAAGTACTAGGACAGTAGAAGCACCCACAAAATGACAACATTTTGAAAAGCAAACACCCAAAAGTAACTGTTCAAAGGCATGGTGAGTCTTTTGAATATTTAATTTCTTGTCAGCAATTTTTGGAAAATGAAAATAATTATTTTTATGTTCCAATTATTAAGATATTCCTAACACACAGTAAGGTCATACTTAGAATTACCCCAAAACACATTCTGCTACTCTATTCTGAGCATGGGGATATCATAAGCAGTATATGCGACTTTTACAGCCTAATCACATAGAAGGAGCATCTTCAGGCTTTCAAGTGGCATAAATTATGCATCTCATTTCTTAAATACCTATCACAATTTTGGAGGCTCTGAAGCACCAGGACAGTAGAATCACCCACAAATGTTATTACTCAATTCTTGGAGAGGAAATATCGCAGGATTTTTTTTTTTTTTTTAACAGGCATGGGAATTCTTTTGAAGATTTCATTCTTTTGGAATGAAATTTGGAAGTGGAGGTGGAGAAGTTGGAAGTGGAAAATGCAGAAAATTACATTTTTTTTACATAAAGTTGTTAATTTAATAATATATTTCTTACACACATGAATGCTTACAATTTAACCCCAAAACACATTCTACTACTCCTCTCGAGTATGGGAATAGCATATTTGTGAGACTTTATCAATGTTTGGACTGATTATCCACTGGACATTGATACAATGTTGGTTAATTTTTGTGATGCACAAAATACAAAGACAGTGTACTGCCGTGGTGACACTGGGATTAGTGTGGCAGTGATCAGGCACACTGTTGCTGGCTTACACTGGTCTGGTCACATTAGGACTGGTGTACCAGTGATCAGGAACACAATTGATGGCTTACACTGGTCTGGTGACACAGTGTGGTGTTGATGAGGAATATCATTGCTGGCTGCACGGATTTGAGGTGCGGTGGCATTTAGGAAAACTGTTGCTGGCTTCACTGGTTTAGAGACACCGTGACTGATGTGGCAATGATCAGGGATACTGTGACTGACTGCACTGATCTGGTGGTTATGTACTTGTGTGGCTAGTGATCAAGGACACTGGCTGGCTGCACTAGCATACAGAGTCACCTGAACAGCTAGCCAGTGTTACTGTTCACTAACCACCCAAATTAGGTGTTCTCAGAGGATCAGGGACACTGACTGACTGTTCTGTGACACTGCACTGTGTTAAAAAAAAAAAAAGCTCCTGTGATCACTAGGGAAGTACGCTGTGTCCTCCCACAGCCAAATTATGTGCTTCCTTTGAAACACAGAAGAACTTTATGTATTTATACACTCATTATTTTTGAGATACAAGGACTTTTGCACCAAGCACTTTATTTATTTATTTGTTTGCATATGATTGTATAGCTCTTTATTGTAAATACATGTAGTCCTTAACTGTGTTTGCTTGACCAGGGCCTTTTGAGGAAACAAAAAAAAAAAAAATCTGATAGTTGTAAAAAAAATAAATAAATCTGTAAATGCTGTTTAAAAAATGAAAACAATAACCCCACTATCTCTACTTGCAGATTGTATGCTTCACATTTTAGATCTCCCTCTCTTTTTTCAAATCAAGAATGTTTCCTATGTAAATGTAATGACAACTAAGGGAATTGGGGGATAAGGATGTAGTGATTTGGTGCACTCAACAACTTTACCACACAAGTATGAGGTGATATTCTACAAACATTTGGCACTGACAAAGCCCGTAAAAAGGCCCTAGTAAAGCCTATATTTGGTAAATGACACCACTGATCTGCATTGATGCTGCAATTTATGTACAGATCTACTGCTCCCTTGCCATATGGGGATGGGATATATAAGCAAACATGTTTTTTAAATGAACACAGTGACCACACTCACTTACTGTGTTCATTCATAAATGAAGCAAAGTAAACTGTGTTTAGTATGCTTCAGTTTGTGAATGAAAAGAAAGCTGCTTGGCACAGAGCACTTCCCATTCCTTCACTGTACTGTGCAACTGAGGCTGCAGAGAAAGACATGTGTGTTTAAGCTTTGGGGTGCACACCCTAATGCAATAGGCTGTGGTACTGTTTACAGCATGTTCATGAGTGAACCCCACCAGGGTTATGTCCAGATAGTTAACCTTAGTTGGTTATTCCTCACTAGTGAACTGTAAATTCAGTGGGTTATCATTGAGATAGACTAAAAACTCTGCCAATGGTAAATCATAAGGGGAAAATAATCTGGCACACCGAGAATATACAGTCCAGCCAGCAATAAAATGTCTAATAGACCAATGATCAGGGTTTTTTTTTTTATGTATTTATTTATACAAAAGAAACAGAGGAGATATTCCAATACAGCATTCACAGAGCCCAAGCCACAAGGCTCAAATGTTAACATATAATTATTTCAGACGTAATCAAATATATGTATATCATTAAGATTGAGAAAACATACACAAAATTATAAGACTTGAATTAAGCCAACCTGTGAAAACCAATGATCAGGATAAAGCATACCCCCCAACCGTCCATGATTTGCCGGGATTGTCCCGGAAAATGGTCCGTGTCCCGGGGTCCCGGTGAATCAGGGCTGAGTCCTGGAATGGCGGTGCGGTGCGGCTGGGTTCCCACACTGCCGCAAGCAATATAGCAGCCGCTCTCTCTTCTCAGCTGCCTGTAACATGCAGAGAGAGAGAGCGGAGTGCACTGAGCCCGCCCCTCCTCCTTCCTGTGTTTTCCTGTACACAGAGGAGGAGCCGGGGAGTGAGCTGCCACAACGGTCCTCTATCTGAGGTATGACATGATTTCAAGCATGGGAAGAGGGTGAATGTAGCTGGGGGGGGGGTGGATGGACCTGGGAGAGGGATTTAGTTGGGGGGGTTGTATGGAGCTGGGGTGGATGTAGCTGGGGGGGATGGATGGACCTGGGGGGATGGATGGACCTGGGGGAGGGATTTAGCCGGGGGGGTTGTATGGAGCTGGGGTGGATGTAGCTGGGGGGATGGATGGACCTGGGGTAGGGATTTAACTGGGGGGGTTGTATGGAGCTGGGATGGATGGACCTGGGGGAGATGGATGGACCTGGGGGGTTGTATGGAGCTGGGGTGGATGTAGCAGGGGGGGGGTGGATGAACCTGGGGGGATGGATGGACCTGGGGGAGGGATTTAGCCAGGGGGGGGGGTTGTATGGAGCTGGGGTGGATGTAGCTTGGGTGGATGGATGGACCTGGGGGATGGATGGAGCTGGGGGATGTAGGGAGCTGGGGTGGGCATTTGGTGTGTATGAAGCTGGGGGGTAGATGGAGCTTTGTTGGGCATTTGGGTTATATGGAGCTGGGGTGGGTGTTTGGGATGTATAGAGCTGGGATGGGAGGCTGGGAAGGGGGTGAATGTTGCTGAAGGGGGGGATGTAGTTGGGGGGTGGATGTAGCTGGGGGAGGGATGGAGCTAGGGGGGTGTATGGAGCTAGGGTGGGCATTTGGGGTGTATGGAGCTGGGGGGTTATGGAGCTAGGGTGGGCATTTGGGGTGTATAGAGCCGGTGAGGGGATGGTGCAGAGTCTGACCCCTGCATTCTGTACATTACACACTCCTGTCCCATATACTCTGTACATTACACACTCCTGTCTCCTGCATTCTGTACATTACATACTCCTGTCTTCTGTACATTACATACTCCTGTCTCCTGCATTTTGTACATTACACTCTCCTGCACTATATACACAATACTGTACATTATATACTTCTCACCAAAGTCTTCATTGTCTCAACAGTTGCTGGTTGCTATGCAGTCTCTGACTATTTTAATGAAGTTCTTCTTTAAGGTAGGCTGAGCAATCAAAGCATATTTTATGAGTACTAGGAAGACTGGGTTTTGTTTACCCTATCCCGTAAGCCCCTCCCACTACTAAGCAATTGGCCACACCCACAGTTTGCCGCGGCACACTCCGCACGCCGCAGGTTTTGTTCCTCTTTCAGTGTCCCTCATTCCGAAGTTCAAATGTTGGGAGGTATGGGTTAAGGGTAGACCAGTACTGTCTCTGATCTGTGTAGGAAGGGATTTAGTATGGGGAAGGCATGGGACCACCTGCGGCTGCTGTCCTCAGAGTTGTGACTGGCTCTGTGTGATTCAGTGGTAAAAAGAACAAAAGGAAGGAAGCACCAGCTAAGTGTGGTACCCCAGTTAAAGGTTTTAATAACAATGGATTTAGAGTTGAGCGGACACCTGGATGTCCGTGTTCAGCGGGTTCGGCCGAACTTGAAAAAAAAGTCCGGGTCCGTGTCCCAGACTTTTTCCGAACTTTACCCGGACACCGAACCCCATTGAAGTCAATGGGGACCCGAACTTTAAGGCACTAAAATGGCTCTAAAACACCAATGGAAAGGGCTAGAGTGCTGCAAATGGCAGCAAAACGTAGTTAAGAGCATGGCAAGTGCTCTGCAAACAAATGTGGATAGGGAAATAACTTAAAACAACAAAAAAAAGAGAAAAATAAAACAATTTTCTTCTTCTGTGAAGGACGAGGACCATATGGAGTAGGAGGGAGGTTGAGGGGGACGAGGTAGCAAACACTGCTTTTTTTTAGTCATTTTAAATTAGGGTACACCCCAAAAGAGTGAGAAAGATCAAAAATATAACAATGGCTGGGTAAGGCCGGTATCCATCTCTATTCTGCACAAGGTAAACATAGAAACATAGAATGTGTCGGCAGATAAGAACCATTTGGCCCATTTAGTCTGCCCAATATATCTGAATCCTATGAATAGTCCCTGGCCCTATCTTGTATGAAGGATAGCCTTATGCCTATCCCATGCATGCTTAAACTCCTTCACTGTATTTGCAGCTACCACTTCTGCAGGAAGGTTATTCCATGCATCCACTACTCTCTCAGTAAAGTAATACTTCCTCATATTACTTTTAAACCTTTGCCCCTCTAATTTAAAACTGTGTCCTCTTGTGGTAGTTTCTCTTCTTTTAAATATGCTCTCCTCCTTTACCAAGTTGATTCCCTTTATGTATTTAAAAGTTTCTATCATATCCCCTCTGTCTCTTCTTTCTTCCAAGCTATACATGTTAAGGTCCTTTAACCTTTCCTGGTAAGTTTTTTCCTGCAATCCATGTACTAGTTTAGTAGCTCTTCTCTGGACTCTCTCTAGAGTATCTATATCATTCTGGAGATATGGCCTCCAGTACTGCGCACAATACTCCAAGTGAGGTCTCACCAGTGTTCTGTACAGCGGCATAAGCACTTCTCTCTTTTAGTGTTGAGCGAACACGGACTGTATTATTCGTGTTCGTACCGAATAATTGGATTTTTTTTACCCGAACACGGACACGGACACTTTACTGTATGTTCGGGTAAAAATCCGTGTTCGGTCGTTTTATTTCCGGGTTTTGCATGCTTTGGCGCTCTTTTCATGGCGGGCTTTCAACAGCCAATCAACAATCGTTTAACTGGTGTGCCTTAAGCCATCCCAGCCATGCCTGCAAATGTCTTAGTAGCTGTGATTGGCCGTCTGAAGCATGTGACCAAGTCTTTATAAGTTCGAGGCAGCCGCCGCAGCAGCGTCATTCTGCTGCTTAGCTAAGGGACAGAGCACACATCAATGTGCTGGCTGCTGATTAGGGAAAGATAGGCAGGAAAAAACCATTTGTGTCCGGATAGAATTGAGGGACAGGTCGGAGTGTTTAGGCAGGGCGAGTTGTAGGCATTTTAGGGATAGAGTCTGCTGAATTATAGGGTCAGTGTCTTCTACAAACTACAATCGATATTGCTGTGTGGGGGGTGGGGTGAATCTGCACTCAATCCTGATCTACGATCTCTTCTCAATCCTGTTAGGGACAGAGTCTGCTGAATTTTAGGGAAACTGTGTTCTACAAACTACAATCGATATTGCTGTGTGGTGTGGGATTGGAGATAGGCAGGTGTCAGTGATCCACATCCATTTTTCTGTGTGTGAGCTGCAGTGAACACAATCTTTTTGGGCTGCAGTGAACACAATCTTTTTGGGCTGCAATGAACACAATCTTTTTGGGCTGCAGTGAACACAATCTTTTTGGGCTGCAGTGAACACAATCTTTTTGGGGTGCAGTGAACAAAATCTTTTTGGGGTGCAGTGAACACAATCCTTTTTGGTGTGCAGTGAACACAATCTTTGTGGGGTGCAGTGAACAAAATCCTTTGTGGGGTGCAGTGAACACAATCTTTTTGGGGTGCAGTGAACAAAATCCTTTTTGGGGTGCAGTGAACAACATCCTTTTTGGGGTGCAGTGAACACAATCTTTTTGGGGTGCAGTGAACAAAATCCTTTGTGGGGTGCAGTGAACACAATCTTTTTGGGGTGCAGTGAACACAATCTTTTTGGGGTGGAGTGAACAACATCCTTTTTGGGGTGCAGTGAACAAAATCCTTTTTGGGGTGCAGTGAACAAAATCATTTTTGGGGTGCAGTGAACACAATCTTTGTGGGGTGCAGTGAACACAATCTTTTTGGGGTGGAGTGAACAACATCCTTTTTGGGGTGCAGTGAACAACATCCTTTTTGGGGTGCAGTGAACACAATCTTTTTGGGGTGCAGTGAACACAATCTTTGTGGGGTACAGTGAACAGAATCTTTGTGGGGTGCAGTGAACACAATCTTTGGGGGGTACAGTGAACACAATCTTTTTGGGGTGCAGTGAACACAATCTTTGTGGGGTGCAGTGAACACAATCTTTTTGGGGTGGAGTGAACAACATCCTTTTTGGGGTGCAGTGAACAACATCCTTTTTGGGGTGCAGTGAACACAATCTTTTTGGGGTGCAGTGAACACAATCTTTGTGGGGTACAGTGAACAGAATCTTTGTGGGGTGCAGTGAACACAATCTTTGGGGGGTACAGTGAACACAATCTTTTTGGGGTGCAGTGAACACAATCTTTGTGGGGTGCAGTGAACACAATCTTTTTGGGGTGGAGTGAACAAAATCATTTTTGGGGTGCAGTGAACAACATCCTTTTTGGGGTGCAGTGATCAAAATCCTTTTTGGGGTGCAGTGAACACAATCTTTTTGGGGTGCAGTGAACAAAATCCTTTGTGGGGTGCAGTGAACAGAATCTTTGTGGGGTGCAGTGAAAACAATCTTTGGGGGGGTACAGTGATCACAATCTTTTTGGGGTGCAGTGAACACAATCTTTGTGGGGTACAGTGAACAGAATCTTTGTGGGGTGCAGTGAACACAATCTTTGGGGGGTACAGTGAACACAATCTTTTTGGGGTGCAGTGAACACAATCTTTGGGGGGTACAGTGAACACAATCTTTTTGGGGTGCAGTGAACACAATCTTTGTGGGGTGCAGTGAACACAATCTTTGGGGGGGTACAGTGAACACAATCTTTTTGGGGTGCAGTGAACAACATCCTTTTAGGGTGCAGTGAACACAATCTTTGTGGGGTGCAGTGAACAACATCCTTTTAGGGTGCAGTGAACACAATCTTTGTGGGGTACAGTGAACAGAATCTTTGTGGGGTGCAGTGAACACAATCTTTGGGGGGTACAGTGAACCCAATCTTTGTGAGGTGCAGTGAACACAATCTTTGTGGGGTGCAGTGAACACAATCATTGTGGGGTGCAGTGAACTCAATCTTTGTGGGGTACAGTGAACACAATCTCATACTTCTGAAGATTTGAGGGTGCTGCCTGTTCCATACTCCCCCTACTCCTCATCTAGCCTTTTAGGGGTACAAACAATAGTAATTGGGGCCTAGTGTGGTTGTGTACGTGTGATATACATACACTTTTTTTGGATCATATTTTCTATTCCGCTATTTAATCAAAAACCTTTGGGGATCAGTTAAATTGGGGGATAGTCTGTGTTGGTACGTGTGAGAGAGATCCACCTTTCCAAGTTGTTGGGGTTCATCTCATACTTCTGAAGGTTTGAGGGTGCTGCCTGTTCCATACTCCCCCTACTCCTAGCCTTTTAGGGGTACAAACAATAGTAATTGGGGCCTAGTGTGGTTGTGTACGTGTGATATACATACACTTTTTTTGGATCATATTTTCTATTCCGCTATTTAATCAAAAACCTTTGGGGATCAGTTAAATTGGGGGATAGTCTGTGTTGGTACGTGTGAGAGAGATCCACCTTTCCAAGTTGTTGGGGTTCATCTCATACTTCTGAAGGTTTGAGGGTGCTGCCTGTTCCATACCCCCCCTACTCCTCATCTAGCCTTTTAGGGGTACAAACAATAGTAATTGGGGCCTAGTGTGGTTGTGTACGTGTGATATACATACACTTTTTTTGGATCATATTTTCTATTCCGCTATTTAATCAAAAACCTTTGGGGATCAGTTAAATTGGGGGATAGTCTGTGTTGGTACGTGTGAGAGAGATCCACCTTTCCAAGTTGTTGGGGTTCATCTCATACTTCTGAAGGTTTGAGGGTGCTGCCTGTTCCATACTCCCCCTACTCCTCATCTAGCCTTTTAGGGGTACAAACAATAGTAATTGGGGCCCAGTGTGGTTGTGTACGTGTGATATACATACACTTTTTTTGGATCATATTTTCTATTCCGCTATTTAATCAAAAACCTTTGGGGATCAGTTAAATTGGGGGATAGTCTGTGTTGGTACGTGTGAGAGAGATCCACCTTTCCAAGTTGTTGGGGTTCATCTCATACTTCTGAAGGTTTGAGGGTGCTGCCTGTTCCATACCCCCCCTACTCCTCATCTAGCCTTTTAGGGGTACAAACAATAGTAATTGGGGCCTAGTGTGGTTGTGTACGTGTGATATACATACACTTTTTTTGGATCATATTTTCTATTCCGCTATTTAATCAAAAACCTTTGGGGATCAGTTAAATTGGGGGATAGTCTGTGTTGGTACGTGTGAGAGAGATCCACCTTTCCAAGTTGTTGGGGTTCATCTCATACTTCTGAAGGTTTGAGAGTGCTGCCTGTTCCATACCCCCCCTACTCCTCATCTAGCCTTTTAGGGGTACAAACAATAGTAATTGGGGCCTAGTGTGGTTGTGTACGTGTGATATACATACACTTTTTTTGGATCATATTTTCTATTCCGCTATTTAATCAAAAACCTTTGGGGATCAGTTAAATTGGGGGATAGTCTGTGTTGGTACGTGTGAGAGAGATCCACCTTTCCAAGTTGTTGGGGTTCATCTCATACTTCTGAAGGTTTGAGGGTGCTGCCTGTTCCATACCCCCCCTACTCCTCATCTAGCCTTTTAGGGGTACAAACAATAGTAATTGGGGCCTAGTGTGGTTGTGTACGTGTGATATACATACACTTTTTTTGGATCATATTTTCTATTCCGCTATTTAATCAAAAACCTTTGGGGATCAGTTAAATTGGGGGATAGTCTGTGTTGGTACGTGTGAGAGAGATCCACCTTTCCAAGTTTTTGGGGTTCATCTCATACTTCTGAAGATTTGAGGGTGCTGCCTGTTCCATACCCCCCCTACTCCTCATCTAGCCTTTTAGGGGTACAAACAATAGTAATTGGGGCCTAGTGTGGTTGTGTACGTGTGATATACATACACTTTTTTTGGATCATATTTTCTATTCCGCTATTTAATCAAAAACCTTTGGGGATCAGTTAAATTGGGGGATAGTCTGTGTTGGTACGTGTGAGTGAGATCCACCTTTCCAAGTTGTTGGGGTTCATCTCATACTTCTGAAGGTTTGAGGGTGCTGCCTGTTCCATACTCCCCCTACTCCTAGCCTTTTAGGGGTACAAACAATAGTAATTGGGGCCTAGTGTGGTTGTGTACGTGTGATATACATACACTTTTTTTGGATCATATTTTCTATTCCGCTATTTAATCAAAAACCTTTGGGGATCAGTTAAATTGGGGGATAGTCTGTGTTGGTACGTGTGAGAGAGATCCACCTTTCCAAGTTGTTGGGGTTCATCTCATACTTCTGAAGGTTTGAGGGTGCTGCCTGTTCCATACCCCCCCTACTCCTCATCTAGCCTTTTAGGGGTACAAACAATAGTAATTGGGGCCTAGTGTGGTTGTGTACGTGTGATATACATACACTTTTTTTGGATCATATTTTCTATTCCGCTATTTAATCAAAAACCTTTGGGGATCAGTTAAATTGGGGGATAGTCTGTGTTGGTACGTGTGAGAGAGATCCACCTTTCCAAGTTGTTGGGGTTCATCTCATACTTCTGAAGGTTTGAGGGTGCTGCCTGTTCCATACTCCCCCTACTCCTCATCTAGCCTTTTAGGGGTACAAACAATAGTAATTGGGGCCCAGTGTGGTTGTGTACGTGTGATATACATACACTTTTTTTGGATCATATTTTCTATTCCGCTATTTAATCAAAAACCTTTGGGGATCAGTTAAATTGGGGGATAGTCTGTGTTGGTACGTGTGAGAGAGATCCACCTTTCCAAGTTGTTGGGGTTCATCTCATACTTCTGAAGGTTTGAGGGTGCTGCCTGTTCCATACTCCCACTACTCCTCATCTAGCCTTTTAGGGGTACAAACAATAGTAATTGGGGCCCAGTGTGGTTGTGTACGTGTGATATACATACACTTTTTTTGGATCATATTTTCTATTCCGCTATTTAATCAAAAACCTTTGGGGATCAGTTAAATTGGGGGATAGTCTGTGTTGGTACGTGTGAGAGAGATCCACCTTTCCAAGTTGTTGGGGTTCATCTCATACTTCTGAAGGTTTGAGGGTGCTGCCTGTTCCATACCCCCCCTACTCCTCATCTAGCCTTTTAGGGGTACAAACAATAGTAATTGGGGCCTAGTGTGGTTGTGTACGTGTGATATACATACACTTTTTTTGGATCATATTTTCTATTCCGCTATTTAATCAAAAACCTTTGGGGATCAGTTAAATTGGGGGATAGTCTGTGTTGGTACGTGTGAGAGAGATCCACCTTTCCAAGTTGTTGGGGTTCATCTCATACTTCTGAAGGTTTGAGGGTGCTGCCTGTTCCATACCCCCCCTACTCCTCATCTAGCCTTTTAGGGGTACAAACAATAGTAATTGGGGCCTAGTGTGGTTGTGTACGTGTGATATACATACACTTTTTTTGGATCATATTTTCTATTCCGCTATTTAATCAAAAACCTTTGGGGATCAGTTAAATTGGGGGATAGTCTGTGTTGGTACGTGTGAGAGAGATCCACCTTTCCAAGTTGTTGGGGTTCATCTCATACTTCTGAAGGTTTGAGGGTGCTGCCTGTTCCATACCCCCCCTACTCCTCATCTAGCCTTTTAGGGGTACAAACAATAGTAATTGGGGCCTAGTGTGGTTGTGTACGTGTGATATACATACACTTTTTTTGGATCATATTTTCTATTCCGCTATTTAATCAAAAACCTTTGGGGATCAGTTAAATTGGGGGATAGTCTGTGTTGGTACGTGTGAGAGAGATCCACCTTTCCAAGTTTTTGGGGTTCATCTCATACTTCTGAAGATTTGAGGGTGCTGCCTGTTCCATACCCCCCCTACTCCTCATCTAGCCTTTTAGGGGTACAAACAATAGTAATTGGGGCCTAGTGTGGTTGTGTACGTGTGATATACATACACTTTTTTTGGATCATATTTTCTATTCCGCTATTTAATCAAAAACCTTTGGGGATCAGTTAAATTGGGGGATAGTCTGTGTTGGTACGTGTGAGAGAGATCCACCTTTCCAAGTTGTTGGGGTTCATCTCATACTTCTGAAGGTTTGAGGGTGCTGCCTGTTCCATACCCCCCCTACTCCTCATCTAGCCTTTTAGGGGTACAAACAATAGTAATTGGGGCCTAGTGTGGTTGTGTACGTGTGATATACATACACTTTTTTTGGATCATATTTTCTATTCCGCTATTTAATCAAAAACCTTTGGGGATCAGTTAAATTGGGGGATAGTCTGTGTTGGTACGTGTGAGAGAGATCCACCTTTCCAAGTTGTTGGGGTTCATCTCATACTTCTGAAGGTTTGAGGGTGCTGCCTGTTCCATACCCCCCCTACTCCTCATCTAGCCTTTTAGGGGTACAAACAATAGTAATTGGGGCCTAGTGTGGTTGTGTACGTGTGATATACATACACTTTTTTTGGATCATATTTTCTATTCCGCTATTTAATCAAAAACCTTTGGGGATCAGTTAAATTGGGGGATAGTCTGTGTTGGTACGTGTGAGAGAGATCCACCTTTCCAAGTTGTTGGGGTTCATCTCATACTTCTGAAGGTTTGAGGGTGCTGCCTGTTCCATACCCCCCCTACTCCTCATCTAGCCTTTTAGGGGTACAAACAATAGTAATTGGGGCCTAGTGTGGTTGTGTACGTGTGATATACATACACTTTTTTTGGATCATATTTTCTATTCCGCTATTTAATCAAAAACCTTTGGGGATCAGTTAAATTGGGGGATAGTCTGTGTTGGTACGTGTGAGAGAGATCCACCTTTCCAAGTTGTTGGGGTTCATCTCATACTTCTGAAGGTTTGAGGGTGCTGCCTGTTCCATACTCCCACTACTCCTCATCTAGCCTTTTAGGGGTACAAACAATAGTAATTGGGGCCCAGTGTGGTTGTGTACGTGTGATATACATACACTTTTTTTGGATCATATTTTCTATTCCGCTATTTAATCAAAAACCTTTGGGGATCAGTTAAATTGGGGGATAGTCTGTGTTGGTACGTGTGAGAGAGATCCACCTTTCCAAGTTGTTGGGGTTCATCTCATACTTCTGAAGGTTTGAGGGTGCTGCCTGTTCCATACCCCCCCTACTCCTCATCTAGCCTTTTAGGGGTACAAACAATAGTAATTGGGGCCTAGTGTGGTTGTGTACGTGTGATATACATACACTTTTTTTGGATCATATTTTCTATTCCGCTATTTAATCAAAAACCTTTGGGGATCAGTTAAATTGGGGGATAGTCTGTGTTGGTACGTGTGAGAGAGATCCACCTTTCCAAGTTGTTGGGGTTCATCTCATACTTCTGAAGGTTTGAGGGTGCTGCCTGTTCCATACCCCCCCTACTCCTCATCTAGCCTTTTAGGGGTACAAACAATAGTAATTGGGGCCTAGTGTGGTTGTGTACGTGTGATATACATACACTTTTTTTGGATCATATTTTCTATTCCGCTATTTAATCAAAAACCTTTGGGGATCAGTTAAATTGGGGGATAGTCTGTGTTGGTACGTGTGAGAGAGATCCACCTTTCCAAGTTGTTGGGGTTCATCTCATACTTCTGAAGGTTTGAGGGTGCTGCCTGTTCCATACCCCCCCTACTCCTCATCTAGCCTTTTAGGGGTACAAACAATAGTAATTGGGGCCTAGTGTGGTTGTGTACGTGTGATATACATACACTTTTTTTGGATCATATTTTCTATTCCGCTATTTAATCAAAAACCTTTGGGGATCAGTTAAATTGGGGGATAGTCTGTGTTGGTACGTGTGAGAGAGATCCACCTTTCCAAGTTTTTGGGGTTCATCTCATACTTCTGAAGATTTGAGTGTGCTGCCTGTTCCATACCCCCCCTACTCCTCATCTAGCCTTTTAGGGGTACAAACAATAGTAATTGGGGCCTAGTGTGGTTGTGTACGTGTGATATACATACACTTTTTTTGGATCATATTTTCTATTCCGCTATTTAATCAAAAACCTTTGGGGATCAGTTAAATTGGGGGATAGTCTGTGTTGGTACGTGTGAGAGAGATCCACCTTTCCAAGTTGTTGGGGTTCATCTCATACTTCTGAAGGTTTGAGGGTGCTGCCTGTTCCATACCCCCCCTACTCCTCATCTAGCCTTTTAGGGGTACAAACAATAGTAATTGGGGCCTAGTGTGGTTGTGTACGTGTGATATACATACACTTTTTTTGGATCATATTTTCTATTCCGCTATTTAATCAAAAACCTTTGGGGATCAGTTAAATTGGGGGATAGTCTGTGTTGGTACGTGTGAGAGAGATCCACCTTTCCAAGTTGTTGGGGTTCATCTCATACTTCTGAAGGTTTGAGGGTGCTGCCTGTTCCATACCCCCCCTACTCCTCATCTAGCCTTTTAGGGGTACAAACAATAGTAATTGGGGCCTAGTGTGGTTGTGTACGTGTGATATACATACACTTTTTTTGGATCATATTTTCTATTCCGCTATTTAATCAAAAACCTTTGGGGATCAGTTAAATTGGGGGATAGTCTGTGTTGGTACGTGTGAGAGAGATCCACCTTTCCAAGTTGTTGGGGTTCATCTCATACTTCTGAAGGTTTGAGGGTGCTGCCTGTTCCATACCCCCCCTACTCCTCATCTAGCCTTTTAGGGGTACAAACAATAGTAATTGGGGCCTAGTGTGGTTGTGTACGTGTGATATACATACACTTTTTTTGGATCATATTTTCTATTCCGCTATTTAATCAAAAACCTTTGGGGATCAGTTAAATTGGGGGATAGTCTGTGTTGGTACGTGTGAGAGAGATCCACCTTTCCAAGTTGTTGGGGTTCATCTCATACTTCTGAAGGTTTGAGGGTGCTGCCTGTTCCATACCCCCCCTACTCCTCATCTAGCCTTTTAGGGGTACAAACAATAGTAATTGGGGCCTAGTGTGGTTGTGTACGTGTGATATACATACACTTTTTTTGGATCATATTTTCTATTCCGCTATTTAATCAAAAACCTTTGGGGATCAGTTAAATTGGGGGATAGTCTGTGTTGGTACGTGTGAGAGAGATCCACCTTTCCAAGTTTTTGGGGTTCATCTCATACTTCTGAAGATTTGAGGGTGCTGCCTGTTCCATACCCCCCCTACTCCTCATCTAGCCTTTTAGGGGTACAAACAATAGTAATTGGGGCCTAGTGTGGTTGTGTACGTGTGATATACATACACTTTTTTTGGATCATATTTTCTATTCCGCTATTTAATCAAAAACCTTTGGGGATCAGTTAAATTGGGGGATAGTCTGTGTTGGTACGTGTGAGAGAGATCCACCTTTCCAAGTTGTTGGGGTTCATCTCATACTTCTGAAGGTTTGAGGGTGCTGCCTGTTCCATACCCCCCCTACTCCTCATCTAGCCTTTTAGGGGTACAAACAATAGTAATTGGGGCCTAGTGTGGTTGTGTACGTGTGATATACATACACTTTTTTTGGATCATATTTTCTATTCCGCTATTTAATCAAAAACCTTTGGGGATCAGTTAAATTGGGGGATAGTCTGTGTTGGTACGTGTGAGAGAGATCCACCTTTCCAAGTTGTTGGGGTTCATCTCATACTTCTGAAGGTTTGAGGGTGCTGCCTGTTCCATACCCCCCCTACTCCTCATCTAGCCTTTTAGGGGTACAAACAATAGTAATTGGGGCCTAGTGTGGTTGTGTACGTGTGATATACATACACTTTTTTTGGATCATATTTTCTATTCCGCTATTTAATCAAAAACCTTTGGGGATCAGTTAAATTGGGGGATAGTCTGTGTTGGTACGTGTGAGAGAGATCCACCTTTCCAAGTTGTTGGGGTTCATCTCCTACTTCTGAAGGTTTGAGGGTGCTGCCTGTTCCATACTCCCCCTACTCCTCATCTAGCCTTTTAGGGGTACAAACAATAGTAATTGGGGCCCAGTGTGGTTGTGTACGTGTGATATACATACACTTTTTTTGGATCATATTTTCTATTCCGCTATTTAATCAAAAACCTTTGGGGATCAGTTAAATTGGGGGATAGTCTGTGTTGGTACGTGTGAGAGAGATCCACCTTTCCAAGTTGTTGGGGTTCATCTCATACTTCTGAAGGTTTGAGGGTGCTGCCTGTTCCATACCCCCCCTACTCCTCATCTAGCCTTTTAGGGGTACAAACAATAGTAATTGGGGCCTAGTGTGGTTGTGTACGTGTGATATACATACACTTTTTTTGGATCATATTTTCTATTCCGCTATTTAATCAAAAACCTTTGGGGATCAGTTAAATTGGGGGATAGTCTGTGTTGGTACGTGTGAGAGAGATCCACCTTTCCAAGTTGTTGGGGTTCATCTCATACTTCTGAAGGTTTGAGGGTGCTGCCTGTTCCATACCCCCCCTACTCCTCATCTAGCCTTTTAGGGGTACAAACAATAGTAATTGGGGCCTAGTGTGGTTGTGTACGTGTGATATACATACACTTTTTTTGGATCATATTTTCTATTCCGCTATTTAATCAAAAACCTTTGGGGATCAGTTAAATTGGGGGATAGTCTGTGTTGGTACGTGTGAGAGAGATCCACCTTTCCAAGTTTTTGGGGTTCATCTCATACTTCTGAAGATTTGAGGGTGCTGCCTGTTCCATACCCCCCCTACTCCTCATCTAGCCTTTTAGGGGTACAAACAATAGTAATTGGGGCCTAGTGTGGTTGTGTACGTGTGATATACATACACTTTTTTTGGATCATATTTTCTATTCCGCTATTTAATCAAAAACCTTTGGGGATCAGTTAAATTGGGGGATAGTCTGTGTTGGTACGTGTGAGAGAGATCCACCTTTCCAAGTTGTTGGGGTTCATCTCATACTTCTGAAGGTTTGAGGGTGCTGCCTGTTCCATACCCCCCCTACTCCTCATCTAGCCTTTTAGGGGTACAAACAATAGTAATTGGGGCCTAGTGTGGTTGTGTACGTGTGATATACATACACTTTTTTTGGATCATATTTTCTATTCCGCTATTTAATCAAAAACCTTTGGGGATCAGTTAAATTGGGGGATAGTCTGTGTTGGTACGTGTGAGAGAGATCCACCTTTCCAAGTTGTTGGGGTTCATCTCATACTTCTGAAGGTTTGAGGGTGCTGCCTGTTCCATACTCCCCCTACTCCTAGCCTTTTAGGGGTACAAACAATAGTAATTGGGGCCTAGTGTGGTTGTGTACGTGTGATATACATACACTTTTTTTGGATCATATTTTCTATTCCGCTATTTAATCAAAAACCTTTGGGGATCAGTTAAATTGGGGGATAGTCTGTGTTGGTACGTGTGAGAGAGATCCACCTTTCCAAGTTGTTGGGGTTCATCTCATACTTCTGAAGGTTTGAGGGTGCTGCCTGTTCCATACCCCCCCTACTCCTCATCTAGCCTTTTAGGGGTACAAACAATAGTAATTGGGGCCTAGTGTGGTTGTGTACGTGTGATATACATACACTTTTTTTGGATCATATTTTCTATTCCGCTATTTAATCAAAAACCTTTGGGGATCAGTTAAATTGGGGGATAGTCTGTGTTGGTACGTGTGAGAGAGATCCACCTTTCCAAGTTGTTGGGGTTCATCTCATACTTCTGAAGGTTTGAGGGTGCTGCCTGTTCCATACTCCCCCTACTCCTCATCTAGCCTTTTAGGGGTACAAACAATAGTAATTGGGGCCCAGTGTGGTTGTGTACGTGTGATATACATACACTTTTTTTGGATCATATTTTCTATTCCGCTATTTAATCAAAAACCTTTGGGGATCAGTTAAATTGGGGGATAGTCTGTGTTGGTACGTGTGAGAGAGATCCACCTTTCCAAGTTGTTGGGGTTCATCTCATACTTCTGAAGGTTTGAGGGTGCTGCCTGTTCCATACTCCCCCTACTCCTCATCTAGCCTTTTAGGGGTACAAACAATAGTAATTGGGGCCTAGTGTGGTTGTGTACGTGTGATATACATACACTTTTTTTGGATCATATTTTCTATTCCGCTATTTAATCAAAAACCTTTGGGGATCAGTTAAATTGGGGGATAGTCTGTGTTGGTACGTGTGAGAGAGATCCACCTTTCCAAGTTTTTGGGGTTCATCTCATACTTCTGAAGATTTGAGGGTGCTGCCTGTTCCATACCCCCCCTACTCCTCATCTAGCCTTTTAGGGGTACAAACAATAGTAATTGGGGCCTAGTGTGGTTGTGTACGTGTGATATACATACACTTTTTTTGGATCATATTTTCTATTCCGCTATTTAATCAAAAACCTTTGGGGATCAGTTAAATTGGGGGATAGTCTGTGTTGGTACGTGTGAGAGAGATCCACCTTTCCAAGTTGTTGGGGTTCATCTCATACTTCTGAAGGTTTGAGGGTGCTGCCTGTTCCATACTCCCCCTACTCCTCATCTAGCCTTTTAGGGGTACAAACAATAGTAATTGGGGCCCAGTGTGGTTGTGTACGTGTGATATACATACACTTTTTTTGGATCATATTTTCTATTCCGCTATTTAATCAAAAACCTTTGGGGATCAGTTAAATTGGGGGATAGTCTGTGTTGGTACGTGTGAGAGAGATCCACCTTTCCAAGTTGTTGGGGTTCATCTCATACTTCTGAAGGTTTGAGGGTGCTGCCTGTTCCATACTCCCCCTACTCCTCATCTAGCCTTTTAGGGGTACAAACAATAGTAATTGGGGCCTAGTGTGGTTGTGTACGTGTGATATACATACACTTTTTTTGGATCATATTTTCTATTCCGCTATTTAATCAAAAACCTTTGGGGATCAGTTAAATTGGGGGATAGTCTGTGTTGGTACGTGTGAGAGAGATCCACCTTTCCAAGTTGTTGGGGTTCATCTCATACTTCTGAAGGTTTGAGAGTGCTGCCTGTTCCATACCCCCCCTACTCCTCATCTAGCCTTTTAGGGGTACAAACAATAGTAATTGGGGCCTAGTGTGGTTGTGTACGTGTGATATACATACACTTTTTTTGGATCATATTTTCTATTCCGCTATTTAATCAAAAACCTTTGGGGATCAGTTAAATTGGGGGATAGTCTGTGTTGGTACGTGTGAGAGAGATCCACCTTTCCAAGTTGTTGGGGTTCATCTCATACTTCTGAAGGTTTGAGGGTGCTGCCTGTTCCATACCCCCCCTACTCCTCATCTAGCCTTTTAGGGGTACAAACAATAGTAATTGGGGCCTAGTGTGGTTGTGTACGTGTGATATACATACACTTTTTTTGGATCATATTTTCTATTCCGCTATTTAATCAAAAACCTTTGGGGATCAGTTAAATTGGGGGATAGTCTGTGTTGGTACGTGTGAGAGAGATCCACCTTTCCAAGTTTTTGGGGTTCATCTCATACTTCTGAAGATTTGAGGGTGCTGCCTGTTCCATACCCCCCCTACTCCTCATCTAGCCTTTTAGGGGTACAAACAATAGTAATTGGGGCCTAGTGTGGTTGTGTACGTGTGATATACATACACTTTTTTTGGATCATATTTTCTATTCCGCTATTTAATCAAAAACCTTTGGGGATCAGTTAAATTGGGGGATAGTCTGTGTTGGTACGTGTGAGTGAGATCCACCTTTCCAAGTTGTTGGGGTTCATCTCATACTTCTGAAGGTTTGAGGGTGCTGCCTGTTCCATACTCCCCCTACTCCTAGCCTTTTAGGGGTACAAACAATAGTAATTGGGGCCTAGTGTGGTTGTGTACGTGTGATATACATACACTTTTTTTGGATCATATTTTCTATTCCGCTATTTAATCAAAAACCTTTGGGGATCAGTTAAATTGGGGGATAGTCTGTGTTGGTACGTGTGAGAGAGATCCACCTTTCCAAGTTGTTGGGGTTCATCTCATACTTCTGAAGGTTTGAGGGTGCTGCCTGTTCCATACCCCCCCTACTCCTCATCTAGCCTTTTAGGGGTACAAACAATAGTAATTGGGGCCTAGTGTGGTTGTGTACGTGTGATATACATACACTTTTTTTGGATCATATTTTCTATTCCGCTATTTAATCAAAAACCTTTGGGGATCAGTTAAATTGGGGGATAGTCTGTGTTGGTACGTGTGAGAGAGATCCACCTTTCCAAGTTGTTGGGGTTCATCTCATACTTCTGAAGGTTTGAGGGTGCTGCCTGTTCCATACTCCCCCTACTCCTCATCTAGCCTTTTAGGGGTACAAACAATAGTAATTGGGGCCCAGTGTGGTTGTGTACGTGTGATATACATACACTTTTTTTGGATCATATTTTCTATTCCGCTATTTAATCAAAAACCTTTGGGGATCAGTTAAATTGGGGGATAGTCTGTGTTGGTACGTGTGAGAGAGATCCACCTTTCCAAGTTGTTGGGGTTCATCTCATACTTCTGAAGGTTTGAGGGTGCTGCCTGTTCCATACTCCCACTACTCCTCATCTAGCCTTTTAGGGGTACAAACAATAGTAATTGGGGCCCAGTGTGGTTGTGTACGTGTGATATACATACACTTTTTTTGGATCATATTTTCTATTCCGCTATTTAATCAAAAACCTTTGGGGATCAGTTAAATTGGGGGATAGTCTGTGTTGGTACGTGTGAGAGAGATCCACCTTTCCAAGTTGTTGGGGTTCATCTCATACTTCTGAAGGTTTGAGGGTGCTGCCTGTTCCATACCCCCCCTACTCCTCATCTAGCCTTTTAGGGGTACAAACAATAGTAATTGGGGCCTAGTGTGGTTGTGTACGTGTGATATACATACACTTTTTTTGGATCATATTTTCTATTCCGCTATTTAATCAAAAACCTTTGGGGATCAGTTAAATTGGGGGATAGTCTGTGTTGGTACGTGTGAGAGAGATCCACCTTTCCAAGTTGTTGGGGTTCATCTCATACTTCTGAAGGTTTGAGGGTGCTGCCTGTTCCATACCCCCCCTACTCCTCATCTAGCCTTTTAGGGGTACAAACAATAGTAATTGGGGCCTAGTGTGGTTGTGTACGTGTGATATACATACACTTTTTTTGGATCATATTTTCTATTCCGCTATTTAATCAAAAACCTTTGGGGATCAGTTAAATTGGGGGATAGTCTGTGTTGGTACGTGTGAGAGAGATCCACCTTTCCAAGTTGTTGGGGTTCATCTCATACTTCTGAAGGTTTGAGGGTGCTGCCTGTTCCATACCCCCCCTACTCCTCATCTAGCCTTTTAGGGGTACAAACAATAGTAATTGGGGCCTAGTGTGGTTGTGTACGTGTGATATACATACACTTTTTTTGGATCATATTTTCTATTCCGCTATTTAATCAAAAACCTTTGGGGATCAGTTAAATTGGGGGATAGTCTGTGTTGGTACGTGTGAGAGAGATCCACCTTTCCAAGTTTTTGGGGTTCATCTCATACTTCTGAAGATTTGAGGGTGCTGCCTGTTCCATACCCCCCCTACTCCTCATCTAGCCTTTTAGGGGTACAAACAATAGTAATTGGGGCCTAGTGTGGTTGTGTACGTGTGATATACATACACTTTTTTTGGATCATATTTTCTATTCCGCTATTTAATCAAAAACCTTTGGGGATCAGTTAAATTGGGGGATAGTCTGTGTTGGTACGTGTGAGAGAGATCCACCTTTCCAAGTTGTTGGGGTTCATCTCATACTTCTGAAGGTTTGAGGGTGCTGCCTGTTCCATACCCCCCCTACTCCTCATCTAGCCTTTTAGGGGTACAAACAATAGTAATTGGGGCCTAGTGTGGTTGTGTACGTGTGATATACATACACTTTTTTTGGATCATATTTTCTATTCCGCTATTTAATCAAAAACCTTTGGGGATCAGTTAAATTGGGGGATAGTCTGTGTTGGTACGTGTGAGAGAGATCCACCTTTCCAAGTTGTTGGGGTTCATCTCATACTTCTGAAGGTTTGAGGGTGCTGCCTGTTCCATACCCCCCCTACTCCTCATCTAGCCTTTTAGGGGTACAAACAATAGTAATTGGGGCCTAGTGTGGTTGTGTACGTGTGATATACATACACTTTTTTTGGATCATATTTTCTATTCCGCTATTTAATCAAAAACCTTTGGGGATCAGTTAAATTGGGGGATAGTCTGTGTTGGTACGTGTGAGAGAGATCCACCTTTCCAAGTTGTTGGGGTTCATCTCATACTTCTGAAGGTTTGAGGGTGCTGCCTGTTCCATACCCCCCCTACTCCTCATCTAGCCTTTTAGGGGTACAAACAATAGTAATTGGGGCCTAGTGTGGTTGTGTACGTGTGATATACATACACTTTTTTTGGATCATATTTTCTATTCCGCTATTTAATCAAAAACCTTTGGGGATCAGTTAAATTGGGGGATAGTCTGTGTTGGTACGTGTGAGAGAGATCCACCTTTCCAAGTTGTTGGGGTTCATCTCATACTTCTGAAGGTTTGAGGGTGCTGCCTGTTCCATACTCCCACTACTCCTCATCTAGCCTTTTAGGGGTACAAACAATAGTAATTGGGGCCCAGTGTGGTTGTGTACGTGTGATATACATACACTTTTTTTGGATCATATTTTCTATTCCGCTATTTAATCAAAAACCTTTGGGGATCAGTTAAATTGGGGGATAGTCTGTGTTGGTACGTGTGAGAGAGATCCACCTTTCCAAGTTGTTGGGGTTCATCTCATACTTCTGAAGGTTTGAGGGTGCTGCCTGTTCCATACCCCCCCTACTCCTCATCTAGCCTTTTAGGGGTACAAACAATAGTAATTGGGGCCTAGTGTGGTTGTGTACGTGTGATATACATACACTTTTTTTGGATCATATTTTCTATTCCGCTATTTAATCAAAAACCTTTGGGGATCAGTTAAATTGGGGGATAGTCTGTGTTGGTACGTGTGAGAGAGATCCACCTTTCCAAGTTGTTGGGGTTCATCTCATACTTCTGAAGGTTTGAGGGTGCTGCCTGTTCCATACCCCCCCTACTCCTCATCTAGCCTTTTAGGGGTACAAACAATAGTAATTGGGGCCTAGTGTGGTTGTGTACGTGTGATATACATACACTTTTTTTGGATCATATTTTCTATTCCGCTATTTAATCAAAAACCTTTGGGGATCAGTTAAATTGGGGGATAGTCTGTGTTGGTACGTGTGAGAGAGATCCACCTTTCCAAGTTGTTGGGGTTCATCTCATACTTCTGAAGGTTTGAGGGTGCTGCCTGTTCCATACCCCCCCTACTCCTCATCTAGCCTTTTAGGGGTACAAACAATAGTAATTGGGGCCTAGTGTGGTTGTGTACGTGTGATATACATACACTTTTTTTGGATCATATTTTCTATTCCGCTATTTAATCAAAAACCTTTGGGGATCAGTTAAATTGGGGGATAGTCTGTGTTGGTACGTGTGAGAGAGATCCACCTTTCCAAGTTTTTGGGGTTCATCTCATACTTCTGAAGATTTGAGTGTGCTGCCTGTTCCATACCCCCCCTACTCCTCATCTAGCCTTTTAGGGGTACAAACAATAGTAATTGGGGCCTAGTGTGGTTGTGTACGTGTGATATACATACACTTTTTTTGGATCATATTTTCTATTCCGCTATTTAATCAAAAACCTTTGGGGATCAGTTAAATTGGGGGATAGTCTGTGTTGGTACGTGTGAGAGAGATCCACCTTTCCAAGTTGTTGGGGTTCATCTCATACTTCTGAAGGTTTGAGGGTGCTGCCTGTTCCATACCCCCCCTACTCCTCATCTAGCCTTTTAGGGGTACAAACAATAGTAATTGGGGCCTAGTGTGGTTGTGTACGTGTGATATACATACACTTTTTTTGGATCATATTTTCTATTCCGCTATTTAATCAAAAACCTTTGGGGATCAGTTAAATTGGGGGATAGTCTGTGTTGGTACGTGTGAGAGAGATCCACCTTTCCAAGTTGTTGGGGTTCATCTCATACTTCTGAAGGTTTGAGGGTGCTGCCTGTTCCATACCCCCCCTACTCCTCATCTAGCCTTTTAGGGGTACAAACAATAGTAATTGGGGCCTAGTGTGGTTGTGTACGTGTGATATACATACACTTTTTTTGGATCATATTTTCTATTCCGCTATTTAATCAAAAACCTTTGGGGATCAGTTAAATTGGGGGATAGTCTGTGTTGGTACGTGTGAGAGAGATCCACCTTTCCAAGTTGTTGGGGTTCATCTCATACTTCTGAAGGTTTGAGGGTGCTGCCTGTTCCATACCCCCCCTACTCCTCATCTAGCCTTTTAGGGGTACAAACAATAGTAATTGGGGCCTAGTGTGGTTGTGTACGTGTGATATACATACACTTTTTTTGGATCATATTTTCTATTCCGCTATTTAATCAAAAACCTTTGGGGATCAGTTAAATTGGGGGATAGTCTGTGTTGGTACGTGTGAGAGAGATCCACCTTTCCAAGTTGTTGGGGTTCATCTCATACTTCTGAAGGTTTGAGGGTGCTGCCTGTTCCATACCCCCCCTACTCCTCATCTAGCCTTTTAGGGGTACAAACAATAGTAATTGGGGCCTAGTGTGGTTGTGTACGTGTGATATACATACACTTTTTTTGGATCATATTTTCTATTCCGCTATTTAATCAAAAACCTTTGGGGATCAGTTAAATTGGGGGATAGTCTGTGTTGGTACGTGTGAGAGAGATCCACCTTTCCAAGTTGTTGGGGTTCATCTCATACTTCTGAAGGTTTGAGGGTGCTGCCTGTTCCATACCCCCCCTACTCCTCATCTAGCCTTTTAGGGGTACAAACAATAGTAATTGGGGCCTAGTGTGGTTGTGTACGTGTGATATACATACACTTTTTTTGGATCATATTTTCTATTCCGCTATTTAATCAAAAACCTTTGGGGATCAGTTAAATTGGGGGATAGTCTGTGTTGGTACGTGTGAGAGAGATCCACCTTTCCAAGTTTTTGGGGTTCATCTCATACTTCTGAAGATTTGAGGGTGCTGCCTGTTCCATACCCCCCCTACTCCTCATCTAGCCTTTTAGGGGTACAAACAATAGTAATTGGGGCCTAGTGTGGTTGTGTACGTGTGATATACATACACTTTTTTTGGATCATATTTTCTATTCCGCTATTTAATCAAAAACCTTTGGGGATCAGTTAAATTGGGGGATAGTCTGTGTTGGTACGTGTGAGAGAGATCCACCTTTCCAAGTTGTTGGGGTTCATCTCATACTTCTGAAGGTTTGAGGGTGCTGCCTGTTCCATACCCCCCCTACTCCTCATCTAGCCTTTTAGGGGTACAAACAATAGTAATTGGGGCCTAGTGTGGTTGTGTACGTGTGATATACATACACTTTTTTTGGATCATATTTTCTATTCCGCTATTTAATCAAAAACCTTTGGGGATCAGTTAAATTGGGGGATAGTCTGTGTTGGTACGTGTGAGAGAGATCCACCTTTCCAAGTTGTTGGGGTTCATCTCATACTTCTGAAGGTTTGAGGGTGCTGCCTGTTCCATACCCCCCCTACTCCTCATCTAGCCTTTTAGGGGTACAAACAATAGTAATTGGGGCCTAGTGTGGTTGTGTACGTGTGATATACATACACTTTTTTTGGATCATATTTTCTATTCCGCTATTTAATCAAAAACCTTTGGGGATCAGTTAAATTGGGGGATAGTCTGTGTTGGTACGTGTGAGAGAGATCCACCTTTCCAAGTTGTTGGGGTTCATCTCCTACTTCTGAAGGTTTGAGGGTGCTGCCTGTTCCATACTCCCCCTACTCCTCATCTAGCCTTTTAGGGGTACAAACAATAGTAATTGGGGCCCAGTGTGGTTGTGTACGTGTGATATACATACACTTTTTTTGGATCATATTTTCTATTCCGCTATTTAATCAAAAACCTTTGGGGATCAGTTAAATTGGGGGATAGTCTGTGTTGGTACGTGTGAGAGAGATCCACCTTTCCAAGTTGTTGGGGTTCATCTCATACTTCTGAAGGTTTGAGGGTGCTGCCTGTTCCATACCCCCCCTACTCCTCATCTAGCCTTTTAGGGGTACAAACAATAGTAATTGGGGCCTAGTGTGGTTGTGTACGTGTGATATACATACACTTTTTTTGGATCATATTTTCTATTCCGCTATTTAATCAAAAACCTTTGGGGATCAGTTAAATTGGGGGATAGTCTGTGTTGGTACGTGTGAGAGAGATCCACCTTTCCAAGTTGTTGGGGTTCATCTCATACTTCTGAAGGTTTGAGGGTGCTGCCTGTTCCATACCCCCCCTACTCCTCATCTAGCCTTTTAGGGGTACAAACAATAGTAATTGGGGCCTAGTGTGGTTGTGTACGTGTGATATACATACACTTTTTTTGGATCATATTTTCTATTCCGCTATTTAATCAAAAACCTTTGGGGATCAGTTAAATTGGGGGATAGTCTGTGTTGGTACGTGTGAGAGAGATCCACCTTTCCAAGTTTTTGGGGTTCATCTCATACTTCTGAAGATTTGAGGGTGCTGCCTGTTCCATACCCCCCCTACTCCTCATCTAGCCTTTTAGGGGTACAAACAATAGTAATTGGGGCCTAGTGTGGTTGTGTACGTGTGATATACATACACTTTTTTTGGATCATATTTTCTATTCCGCTATTTAATCAAAAACCTTTGGGGATCAGTTAAATTGGGGGATAGTCTGTGTTGGTACGTGTGAGAGAGATCCACCTTTCCAAGTTGTTGGGGTTCATCTCATACTTCTGAAGGTTTGAGGGTGCTGCCTGTTCCATACCCCCCCTACTCCTCATCTAGCCTTTTAGGGGTACAAACAATAGTAATTGGGGCCTAGTGTGGTTGTGTACGTGTGATATACATACACTTTTTTTGGATCATATTTTCTATTCCGCTATTTAATCAAAAACCTTTGGGGATCAGTTAAATTGGGGGATAGTCTGTGTTGGTACGTGTGAGAGAGATCCACCTTTCCAAGTTGTTGGGGTTCATCTCATACTTCTGAAGGTTTGAGGGTGCTGCCTGTTCCATACCCCCCCTACTCCTCATCTAGCCTTTTAGGGGTACAAACAATAGTAATTGGGGCCTAGTGTGGTTGTGTACGTGTGATATACATACACTTTTTTTGGATCATATTTTCTATTCCGCTATTTAATCAAAAACCTTTGGGGATCAGTTAAATTGGGGGATAGTCTGTGTTGGTACGTGTGAGAGAGATCCACCTTTCCAAGTTGTTGGGGTTCATCTCCTACTTCTGAAGGTTTGAGGGTGCTGCCTGTTCCATACTCCCCCTACTCCTCATCTAGCCTTTTAGGGGTACAAACAATAGTAATTGGGGCCCAGTGTGGTTGTGTACGTGTGATATACATACACTTTTTTTGGATCATATTTTCTATTCCGCTATTTAATCAAAAACCTTTGGGGATCAGTTAAATTGGGGGATAGTCTGTGTTGGTACGTGTGAGAGAGATCCACCTTTCCAAGTTGTTGGGGTTCATCTCATACTTCTGAAGGTTTGAGGGTGCTGCCTGTTCCATACCCCCCCTACTCCTCATCTAGCCTTTTAGGGGTACAAACAATAGTAATTGGGGCCTAGTGTGGTTGTGTACGTGTGATATACATACACTTTTTTTGGATCATATTTTCTATTCCGCTATTTAATCAAAAACCTTTGGGGATCAGTTAAATTGGGGGATAGTCTGTGTTGGTACGTGTGAGAGAGATCCACCTTTCCAAGTTGTTGGGGTTCATCTCATACTTCTGAAGGTTTGAGGGTGCTGCCTGTTCCATACCCCCCCTACTCCTCATCTAGCCTTTTAGGGGTACAAACAATAGTAATTGGGGCCTAGTGTGGTTGTGTACGTGTGATATACATACACTTTTTTTGGATCATATTTTCTATTCCGCTATTTAATCAAAAACCTTTGGGGATCAGTTAAATTGGGGGATAGTCTGTGTTGGTACGTGTGAGAGAGATCCACCTTTCCAAGTTTTTGGGGTTCATCTCATACTTCTGAAGATTTGAGGGTGCTGCCTGTTCCATACCCCCCCTACTCCTCATCTAGCCTTTTAGGGGTACAAACAATAGTAATTGGGGCCTAGTGTGGTTGTGTACGTGTGATATACATACACTTTTTTTGGATCATATTTTCTATTCCGCTATTTAATCAAAAACCTTTGGGGATCAGTTAAATTGGGGGATAGTCTGTGTTGGTACGTGTGAGAGAGATCCACCTTTCCAAGTTGTTGGGGTTCATCTCATACTTCTGAAGGTTTGAGGGTGCTGCCTGTTCCATACCCCCCCTACTCCTCATCTAGCCTTTTAGGGGTACAAACAATAGTAATTGGGGCCTAGTGTGGTTGTGTACGTGTGATATACATACACTTTTTTTGGATCATATTTTCTATTCCGCTATTTAATCAAAAACCTTTGGGGATCAGTTAAATTGGGGGATAGTCTGTGTTGGTACGTGTGAGAGAGATCCACCTTTCCAAGTTGTTGGGGTTCATCTCATACTTCTGAAGGTTTGAGGGTGCTGCCTGTTCCATACTCCCCCTACTCCTAGCCTTTTAGGGGTACAAACAATAGTAATTGGGGCCTAGTGTGGTTGTGTACGTGTGATATACATACACTTTTTTTGGATCATATTTTCTATTCCGCTATTTAATCAAAAACCTTTGGGGATCAGTTAAATTGGGGGATAGTCTGTGTTGGTACGTGTGAGAGAGATCCACCTTTCCAAGTTGTTGGGGTTCATCTCATACTTCTGAAGGTTTGAGGGTGCTGCCTGTTCCATACCCCCCCTACTCCTCATCTAGCCTTTTAGGGGTACAAACAATAGTAATTGGGGCCTAGTGTGGTTGTGTACGTGTGATATACATACACTTTTTTTGGATCATATTTTCTATTCCGCTATTTAATCAAAAACCTTTGGGGATCAGTTAAATTGGGGGATAGTCTGTGTTGGTACGTGTGAGAGAGATCCACCTTTCCAAGTTGTTGGGGTTCATCTCATACTTCTGAAGGTTTGAGGGTGCTGCCTGTTCCATACTCCCCCTACTCCTCATCTAGCCTTTTAGGGGTACAAACAATAGTAATTGGGGCCCAGTGTGGTTGTGTACGTGTGATATACATACACTTTTTTTGGATCATATTTTCTATTCCGCTATTTAATCAAAAACCTTTGGGGATCAGTTAAATTGGGGGATAGTCTGTGTTGGTACGTGTGAGAGAGATCCACCTTTCCAAGTTGTTGGGGTTCATCTCATACTTCTGAAGGTTTGAGGGTGCTGCCTGTTCCATACTCCCCCTACTCCTCATCTAGCCTTTTAGGGGTACAAACAATAGTAATTGGGGCCTAGTGTGGTTGTGTACGTGTGATATACATACACTTTTTTTGGATCATATTTTCTATTCCGCTATTTAATCAAAAACCTTTGGGGATCAGTTAAATTGGGGGATAGTCTGTGTTGGTACGTGTGAGAGAGATCCACCTTTCCAAGTTTTTGGGGTTCATCTCATACTTCTGAAGATTTGAGGGTGCTGCCTGTTCCATACCCCCCCTACTCCTCATCTAGCCTTTTAGGGGTACAAACAATAGTAATTGGGGCCTAGTGTGGTTGTGTACGTGTGATATACATACACTTTTTTTGGATCATATTTTCTATTCCGCTATTTAATCAAAAACCTTTGGGGATCAGTTAAATTGGGGGATAGTCTGTGTTGGTACGTGTGAGAGAGATCCACCTTTCCAAGTTGTTGGGGTTCATCTCATACTTCTGAAGGTTTGAGGGTGCTGCCTGTTCCATACTCCCCCTACTCCTCATCTAGCCTTTTAGGGGTACAAACAATAGTAATTGGGGCCCAGTGTGGTTGTGTACGTGTGATATACATACACTTTTTTTGGATCATATTTTCTATTCCGCTATTTAATCAAAAACCTTTGGGGATCAGTTAAATTGGGGGATAGTCTGTGTTGGTACGTGTGAGAGAGATCCACCTTTCCAAGTTTTTGGGGTTCATCTCATACTTCTGAAGATTTGAGGGTGCTGCCTGTTCCATACCCCCCCTACTCCTCATCTAGCCTTTTAGGGGTACAAACAATAGTAATTGGGGCCTAGTGTGGTTGTGTACGTGTGATATACATACACTTTTTTTGGATCATATTTTCTATTCCGCTATTTAATCAAAAACCTTTGGGGATCAGTTAAATTGGGGGATAGTCTGTGTTGGTACGTGTGAGAGAGATCCACCTTTCCAAGTTGTTGGGGTTCATCTCATACTTCTGAAGGTTTGAGGGTGCTGCCTGTTCCATACTCCCCCTACTCCTCATCTAGCCTTTTAGGGGTACAAACAATAGTAATTGGGGCCCAGTGTGGTTGTGTACGTGTGATATACATACACTTTTTTTGGATCATATTTTCTATTCCGCTATTTAATCAAAAACCTTTGGGGATCAGTTAAATTGGGGGATAGTCTGTGTTGGTACGTGTGAGAGAGATCCACCTTTCCAAGTTGTTGGGGTTCATCTCATACTTCTGAAGGTTTGAGGGTGCTGCCTGTTCCATACCCCCCCTACTCCTCATCTAGCCTTTTAGGGGTACAAACAATAGTAATTGGGGCCTAGTGTGGTTGTGTACGTGTGATATACATACACTTTTTTTGGATCATATTTTCTATTCCGCTATTTAATCAAAAACCTTTGGGGATCAGTTAAATTGGGGGATAGTCTGTGTTGGTACGTGTGAGAGAGATCCACCTTTCCAAGTTGTTGGGGTTCATCTCATACTTCTGAAGGTTTGAGGGTGCTGCCTGTTCCATACTCCCCCTACTCCTAGCCTTTTAGGGGTACAAACAATAGTAATTGGGGCCTAGTGTGGTTGTGTACGTGTGATATACATACACTTTTTTTGGATCATATTTTCTATTCCGCTATTTAATCAAAAACCTTTGGGGATCAGTTAAATTGGGGGATAGTCTGTGTTGGTACGTGTGAGAGAGATCCACCTTTCCAAGTTGTTGGGGTTCATCTCATACTTCTGAAGGTTTGAGGGTGCTGCCTGTTCCATACCCCCCCTACTCCTCATCTAGCCTTTTAGGGGTACAAACAATAGTAATTGGGGCCTAGTGTGGTTGTGTACGTGTGATATACATACACTTTTTTTGGATCATATTTTCTATTCCGCTATTTAATCAAAAACCTTTGGGGATCAGTTAAATTGGGGGATAGTCTGTGTTGGTACGTGTGAGAGAGATCCACCTTTCCAAGTTGTTGGGGTTCATCTCATACTTCTGAAGGTTTGAGGGTGCTGCCTGTTCCATACTCCCCCTACTCCTCATCTAGCCTTTTAGGGGTACAAACAATAGTAATTGGGGCCCAGTGTGGTTGTGTACGTGTGATATACATACACTTTTTTTGGATCATATTTTCTATTCCGCTATTTAATCAAAAACCTTTGGGGATCAGTTAAATTGGGGGATAGTCTGTGTTGGTACGTGTGAGAGAGATCCACCTTTCCAAGTTGTTGGGGTTCATCTCATACTTCTGAAGGTTTGAGGGTGCTGCCTGTTCCATACTCCCCCTACTCCTCATCTAGCCTTTTAGGGGTACAAACAATAGTAATTGGGGCCTAGTGTGGTTGTGTACGTGTGATATACATACACTTTTTTTGGATCATATTTTCTATTCCGCTATTTAATCAAAAACCTTTGGGGATCAGTTAAATTGGGGGATAGTCTGTGTTGGTACGTGTGAGAGAGATCCACCTTTCCAAGTTTTTGGGGTTCATCTCATACTTCTGAAGATTTGAGGGTGCTGCCTGTTCCATACCCCCCCTACTCCTCATCTAGCCTTTTAGGGGTACAAACAATAGTAATTGGGGCCTAGTGTGGTTGTGTACGTGTGATATACATACACTTTTTTTGGATCATATTTTCTATTCCGCTATTTAATCAAAAACCTTTGGGGATCAGTTAAATTGGGGGATAGTCTGTGTTGGTACGTGTGAGAGAGATCCACCTTTCCAAGTTGTTGGGGTTCATCTCATACTTCTGAAGGTTTGAGGGTGCTGCCTGTTCCATACTCCCCCTACTCCTCATCTAGCCTTTTAGGGGTACAAACAATAGTAATTGGGGCCCAGTGTGGTTGTGTACGTGTGATATACATACACTTTTTTTGGATCATATTTTCTATTCCGCTATTTAATCAAAAACCTTTGGGGATCAGTTAAATTGGGGGATAGTCTGTGTTGGTACGTGTGAGAGAGATCCACCTTTCCAAGTTTTTGGGGTTCATCTCATACTTCTGAAGATTTGAGGGTGCTGCCTGTTCCATACCCCCCCTACTCCTCATCTAGCCTTTTAGGGGTACAAACAATAGTAATTGGGGCCTAGTGTGGTTGTGTACGTGTGATATACATACACTTTTTTTGGATCATATTTTCTATTCCGCTATTTAATCAAAAACCTTTGGGGATCAGTTAAATTGGGGGATAGTCTGTGTTGGTACGTGTGAGAGAGATCCACCTTTCCAAGTTGTTGGGGTTCATCTCATACTTCTGAAGGTTTGAGGGTGCTGCCTGTTCCATACTCCCCCTACTCCTCATCTAGCCTTTTAGGGGTACAAACAATAGTAATTGGGGCCCAGTGTGGTTGTGTACGTGTGATATACATACACTTTTTTTGGATCATATTTTCTATTCCGCTATTTAATCAAAAACCTTTGGGGATCAGTTAAATTGGGGGATAGTCTGTGTTGGTACGTGTGAGAGAGATCCACCTTTCCAAGTTGTTGGGGTTCATCTCATACTTCTGAAGGTTTGAGGGTGCTGCCTGTTCCATACTCCCCCTACTCCTCATCTAGCCTTTTAGGGGTACAAACAATAGTAATTGGGGCCTAGTGTGGTTGTGTACGTGTGATATACATACACTTTTTTTGGATCATATTTTCTATTCCGCTATTTAATCAAAAACCTTTGGGGATCAGTTAAATTGGGGGATAGTCTGTGTTGGTACGTGTGAGAGAGATCCACCTTTCCTAGTTTTTGGGGTTCATCTCATACTTCTGAAGATTTGAGGGTGCTGCCTGTTCCATACCCCCCCTACTCCTCATCTAGCCTTTTAGGGGTACAAACAATAGTAATTGGGGCCTAGTGTGGTTGTGTACGTGTGATATACATACACTTTTTTTGGATCATATTTTCTATTCCGTTATTTAATCAAAAACCTTTGGGGATCAGTTAAATTGGGGGATAGTCTGTGTTGGTACGTGTGAGAGAGATCCACCTTTCCAAGTTGTTGGGGTTCATCTCATACTTCTGAAGGTTTGAGGGTGCTGCCTGTTCCATACTCCCCCTACTCCTCATCTAGCCTTTTAGGGGTACAAACAATAGTAATTGGGGCCCAGTGTGGTTGTGTACGTGTGATATACATACACTTTTTTTGGATCATATTTTCTATTCCGCTATTTAATCAAAAACCTTTGGGGATCAGTTAAATTGGGGGATAGTCTGTGTTGGTACGTGTGAGAGAGATCCACCTTTCCAAGTTGTTGGGGTTCATCTCATACTTCTGAAGGTTTGAGGGTGCTGCCTGTTCCATACCCCCCCTACTCCTCATCTAGCCTTTTAGGGGTACAAACAATAGTAATTGGGGCCTAGTGTGGTTGTGTACGTGTGATATACATACACTTTTTTTGGATCATATTTTCTATTCCGCTATTTAATCAAAAACCTTTGGGGATCAGTTAAATTGGGGGATAGTCTGTGTTGGTACGTGTGAGAGAGATCCACCTTTCCAAGTTTTTGGGGTTCATCTCATACTTCTGAAGATTTGAGGGTGCTGCCTGTTCCATACTCCTCCTCCTACTGCTCAACCATCCTTTTAGGGGTACAAACAATAGTAGTTGGGGGCCTAGTGTGGTGGTGTACGTGCGAGATACATACACTTTCTTTTTGATCATATTTTCTATTCCGCTATTCAATTAAAACCTTTGGGGATCAATTCAATTGCGAGATAGTCTGTGTCGGTACGTGTGAGATCCACCTTTCCAAGTTGTTGGGGTTCATCTCATACTTCTGAAGATTTGAGGGTGCTGCCTGTTCCATACTCCTGCTCCTACTGCTCAACCATCCTTTTAGGGGTACAAACAATAGTAATTGGGGCCTAGTGTGGTTGTGTACGTGCGAGATACATACACTTTTTTTGATCATATTTCCTATTCCGCTATTCAATAAAAACCTTTGAGGATCAATTGAATTGCGGGATAGTCTGTGTCGGTACGTGTGAGATCCACCTTTCCAAGTTTTTGGGGTTCATCTCATACTTCTGAAGATTTGAGGGTGCTGCCTGTTCCATACTCCTCCTCCTACTCCTCATCCATCCTTTTAGGGGTACAAACAATAGTAATTGGGGCCTAGTGTGGTTGTGTACGTGCGAGATACATACACTTTTTTTGATCATATTTCCTATTCCGCTATTCAATAAAAACCTTTGAGGATCAATTGAATTGCGGGATAGTCTGTGTCGGTACGTGTGAGATCCACCTTTCCAAGTTTTTGGGGTTCATCTCATACTTCTGAAGATTTGAGGGTGCTGTCTGTTCCATACTCCTCCTACTCCTCATCCATCCTTTTAGGGGTAGAAACAATAGTAATTGGGGCCTAGTGTGGTTTTGTACGTGCGAGATACATACACTTTTTTGGATCATATTTCCTATTCCGCTATTCAATAAAAACCTTTCTAGGGCAAGATCTTAAATTACAGAAATATGAGGAGACCGTCAAATAAGGGCCGTGGCCTGGGTCGTGGTGCTGCTGGTAGAGCTCCTGTTGCAAGGAGAGGACGTGGTCGATCTGTGCCAGCTACACGCACAAGTGAAACACCTTCCTCAAGTGTGAGTAGGCGACAGAACCTGCATCAGTATTTGGTAGGGCATCAAACGCCCCTAGAAGTGATGAGGCCAGAACAAGTTGAGGCGATAGTAGATTGGTTTGCTGCTGACAGTGCCTCCAGTTCCTTCACATTGTCTCCCACCCAGTCTACTGCAGAAAGGTCAGAGTTGGCACCTGCAGCCAATGTCCAACCGTCTTTCACCTCACCCCCTTGCAAATCAGGCCAGCAGTCTGAGCCCCAAGCCATACAGCAGTCTCTTATTCTTTTTGAGGACTCTGTCAGCAGGGTTTCCCAGGGCCATCCACCTAGCCCTGCCCCAGAAGTGGAAGAGATTGAGTGCAGCGATGCCCAACCACTTATTTCTCAAGATGAGTACATGCAAGGATCATCGCAGCACGTCTCCGATGATGACGAAACGCAGGTGCCAACTGCTGCGGCGTTCAGCATTGTGGAGACCGACAAGGAGGGCAGGGGTGAAGACTGGGTGGAAGATGATGTGGAGGACGATGAGGTCCTCGACCCCACATGGAATGAACGTCATGCAGGTGACCTGAGTAGTTTGGAGGAAGAGGCGGTGGTCGCACAGAGCCACCAGCACAGCAGAAGAGGGAGCAGGGTGCAGAAGCGGAGCGGCCGTGCCCTAGACACTACGCCCGCTACTGCCCAACGCAGCAAGGGAACGAGCGCACCAAAGTCAGCTCAAAGGAGTTCTCTAGCGTGGAAGTTCTTTAGAAAATGTGCTGATGACAGGACACGAGTGGTTTGCACCCTGTGCAATCAGAGCTTGAAGCGAGGCATAAACCTTCTCAACCTGAGCACAACCTGCATGATCAGGCATCTAAGTGCAAAGCACGAGCTGCAGTGGAGTACACACCTTCAAAACCAAGAAACGTCTCTGGCTCATCCTGCTTCCTCTTCTGCTGCAGTCTCGGCCGCTCCAGCCACATCTGTAGTGATACCGGCACCTGCCACCCCGCAAACAGACGATCTGTCAGCAACACCACCACCTGGGTCACCAACAACCATCTCCACAATGTCCCGTGGAAGCGTTCAGCTTTCCATCTCCCAAACACTTGAGAGGAAGAGGAAGTACCCCCCTACCCACCCGCGATCCCTGGCCCTGAATGCCAGCATTTCAAAATTATTGGCCTTTGAAATGCTGTCATTCCGTCTGGTGGAGACGCACAGTTTTAAAAACCTTATGTCGGTGGCTGTCCCACAGTACGTCGTGCCCAGCCGCCACTACTTTTCCAGGCAAGCCATCCCTTCCCTGCACAACCAAGTGGGGGAAAATATCAGGTGTGCACTGCGCAACGCCATCTGTGCCAAGGTCCACCTAACTACGGATACGTGGACCAGTAAGCACGGTCAGGGGCGTTATATCTCCCTAACGGCACACTGGGTAAATGCAGTGGCGGATGGGCCTGAGGCGGATAGCAATTTGGCGCATGTCCTTCCACCACCGAGGATTGCAGGGCGCTTCAGTTTGCCTCCTGTTCCTAACTCCTCCTACTCCGCTTCCTCATCCTCTACCGCCTCCTCATCCGGACAGCGTAACACCTTCACCACCAACTTCAGCACGGCCAGGGGTAAACGACAGCAGGCAGTTTTACAACTTGCCTGTTTGGGGGACAAACCACACACCGCGCAGGAGTTGTGGAGGAGCATGGAACAGCAGACAAATGAGTGGTTGCTGCCAGCGAGCCTCAAGCCCGGCCTGGTGGTGTGCGATAACGGGCGAAATCTCATAGCAGCTCTGGGCCTAGCCGGTTTGACGCACATCCCTTGCCTGGCGCATGTGCTGAATTTGGTGGTGCAGAGGTTCCTTAAAAACTACCCCGATATGTCAGAGCTGCTGCAGAAAGTGCGGGCCGTTTGTGCGCACTTTCGGCGTTCTCACCCTGCTGCTGCTCGCCTGGCAACGCTGCAGCGTAACTTCGGCCTTCCCGCTCACCGCCTCATATGTGACGTGCCCACAAGGTGGAACTCCACCTTGCACATGCTGGAAAGACTGTGCGAGCAGCAGCAGGCCATAGTGGAGTTTCAGCTGCAGCACGCACGCGTGAGTCGCTCTGCGGAACAGCACCACTTCACCACCAATAACTGGGCCTCCATGCGAGACCTGTGTGCCTTGTTGCGCTGTTTTGAGTACTCCACCAACATGGCCAGTGGCAATGACGCCGTTCTCAGCTTAACTATCCCACTTCTATGCCTCCTTGAAAAAACAATTCGGGCGATGATGGAAGAGGATGTGGCACAGGATGAGGAGGAGGAGGAGGATGAAGAGGTAACATTTCCAAGGCTTTCAGGGCAGTCATTCGCAAGGGGCTCCGAGGGTGGGTTCCTGCACACGCAAACGCCAGGGACGCAATTGTCCAGCAGGGGCACAGTTCTGGAGGATGAGGAGGATGAGGAGGAGGAGGAGCTGGAGGAGGAGATGGAACCATGTTCACAGCAGGGTGGCACCCAGGCCAGCTCATGGCCATCACTGGTGCGTGGCTGGGGGGATACAGAGGACACGGACGATACACCTCCCACAGAGGACAGCCTTTCGTTGCCTCTGGGCAGCCTGGCACACATGAGCGATTACATGCTGCAGTGTCTCCACAACGACCGCCGAGTTGCCCACATTCTAACTTGTGCTGATTACTGGGTGGCCACGCTGCTGGATCCCCGTTACAAGGACAACGTACCGTCCTTAATTCACTCACTGGAGCGCGATCGCAAGATGCGCGAGTACAAGCGCACGCTGGTAGACGCCATGCTGCTGGCATTCCCATCTGACAGCGGGGCCACAGTGGAAGCACAAGGCAGAGGAGGAGGAGGAGGAGGTCGCCAACGCAACCAGGGCACCGCCAGCACCTCAGAAGGCAGGGTTAGCATGGCCGAAATGTGGAAAAGCTTTGTCAGCACGCCACAACAAACAGCAGCACCAGCAGCTCAGATGGAACGTCTTAGCAGGAGGCAGCATTTTACCAACATGGTGGAGCAGTATGTGTGCACACGCCTACATGTAGTGAATGACGGGTCTGCCCCCTTCAACTTCTGGGTCTCCAAATTGGGCACATGGCCTGAGCTTGCCCTTTACGCCTTGGAGGTGCTGGCGTGCCCTGCAGCCAGTGTATTATCTGAACGGGTATTTAGCACGGCTGGGGGCGTTATAACAGACAAGCGCAGCCGCCTGTCCAGAGACAATGTGGACAAGCTCACGTTCATTAAAATGAACCAGGCATGGATCCCACGGGACTTTTCCGTACCTTATGTAGAATAGCAATGGATACCGACCTTACCCACCCATTGTTCCATTTTTGCTCTTTCTCACTCTTTTGGGGTGTACCCTCATTTAAAATTTTTGAAAAGAAGCAGTGTTGGCTACCTCGTCCTCCTCCTCAGGGCCAGATTAATGTAGGGGCTATTGGAGCTGCAGCTCCAGGCCCCTACCTTTTATATAGGCCCCGGGTTGGCCATATTCACTGTTACCGCTCTTCTGTCACTTGTAAACACAGAAGTCTGGCTTCTATGCTCGCTTCCCCAGGCAGCACCCTCAGAACCTCCCCACACAGCGTGAAGGCCGGACAAGGAGGGACAGTTGGCGATGCATGGATGTGTTTATGGGCTTCAGAGACAGCATCCCATGTTGAATTAGGCATGCATGGCTGCACCCTTCCTCCTCTGGGTGCATGGCAAGGCACGGCCCTTAAGGCCCTTCAAAATCCTCAGCACCAAGCCCATGATGCTGTTAATCCGGCCCTGGTCCTCCTCCACCGCCGCTTCCACCTACACCGCCCATAGGTGTGCGCAGCCTATTGCATTAAGGTGTGCACCCCAAAGTTGAAATACACATGCATGTGTTTGCCAGCAGGGAGAGTAATGTATCGGGGCCATGTACCTGTAGGCAAGGAGAAATAGAGCAGAGCAGGTCCCAGGGAGATCTTTCCCATCTCCTCACTGGCAATGCTATGTGCCCTAGGTGATTAGGGTGTGCCCAGGCACACCCAGCACACCCTGTGCGCACGCCTATGTCACCGCCACATCCACCACCACCTCAACCTCCCTCCTACTCCATATGGGCCTCGTCCTTCAGAGATGAAGAAGAACATTGTTTTATTTTTCTGTTTTTTTTTGTTGTTTTAAGTTATTTCCCTATCCACATTTGTTTGCAGAGCACTTGCCATGCTCTTAATTACGTTTTGCTGCCATTTGCAGCACTCTAGCCCTTTCCTTTGGTGTTTTAGAGCCATTTTAGTGCCTTAAAGTTCGGGTCCCCATTGACTTCAATGGGGTTCGGTGTCCGGGAAAAGTTCGGTAAAAGTCCGGGACACGGACCCGGACTTTTTTTTAAAGTTCGGCCGAACCCGTCGAACACGGACATCTAGGTGTCCGCTCAACCCTACTCTCTTTCTACTGCTTATACCTCTCCCTATACATCCAAGCATTCTGCTGGCATTTCGTGCTGCTCTATTACATTGTCTTCCCACCTTTAAGTCTTCTGAAATAATTACTCCTAAATCCCTTTCCTCAGATACTGAGGTCAGGACTGTGTCAAATATTCTATATTCTGCCCTTGGGTTTTTACGCCCCAGGTGCATTATCTTGCACTTATCCACATTAAATTTCAGTTGCCAGAATTCTGACCATTCTTCTAGTTTTCCTAAATCCTTTTCCATTTGGCGTTTCCCTCCAGGAACATCAACCCTGTTACATATCTTTGTGTCATCAGCAAAAAGACAAACCTTACCATCGAGGCCTTTTGCAATATCACTTATGAAGATATTAAACAAAATTGGTCCCAGTACAGATCCCTGAGGTACCCCACTGGTAACATGACCTTGTTCTGAATGTTCTCCATTGACTACAACCCTTTGTTGTCTGTCACTCAGCCACTGCCTAATCCACTCAACAATATGGGAGTCCATGCTCAATGACTGCAGTTTATTGATAAGTCTTCTATGTGGGACAGTGTCAAAAGCCTTACTAAAATCTAGATATGCAATGTCTACTGCACCTCCACCGTCTATTATTTTAGTCACCCAGTCAAAAAAATCTATAAGATTTGTTTGACATGATCTCCCTGAAGTAAACCCATGTTGTTTTTCATCTTGCAATCCATGGGATTTAAGATGTTCCACAATCCTATCCTTTAATAGGGTTTCCATTAATTTGCCTACTATTGATGTCAGACTCACTGGTCTATAGTTGCTCGATTCCTCCCTACTACCTTTCTTGTGAATGGGCACGACATTTGCCAATTTCCAATCTTCCGGGACGACTCCTGTTACTAATGATTGGTTAAATAAATCTGTTAATGGTTTTGCCAGCTCACCACTAAGCTCTTTTAATAATTTTGGGTGTATCTCGTCAGGACCCTGTGACTTATTTGTCTTCACTTTAGACAGCAATCTTAGAACGTCTTCCTCTGTAAAGACACATGCATCAAATGATTCATTAGTCATCCTTTCAAGTGGAGGTCCTTCTCCTTCTTTTTCTTCTGTAAAAACTGAACAGAAGTATTCATTAAGGCAGTCGGCTAGCCCTTTATTCTCTTCTACATACCTTCCGTCCTTTGTTTTTAATTTAGTTATTCCTTGTTTTAATTTCCTTTTTTCATTTATATATCTGAAGAATGTCTTATCCCCCTTTTTCATAGACTAAGCTAGTTTTTCTTCTGCCTGCGCTTTAGAAGTTCTTATAACTTGCTTGGCCTCTTTCTGCCTAGTCTTGTAGATTTCCTTATCTTCATTGCTCTGGGTTTTTTTATAATTACAAAATGCTAGCTTTTTATTTTTAATGATTTGGGCCACTTCTGCTGAGTACCACAGTGGTCGCTTCCTTTTTTTGCTTTTACTGACAAGTCTAATGCAATTTTCTGTTGCTTCAATAATGCACCTTTTAAGTAGTCCCATTTCTCCTGGACTCCATGTAATCCGTTCCAGTCTGATAAGGACTCATTTATGACTAATTTCATTTTTCTAAAATCTAAAACTTTTGTTTTTGTGTGGTGTGACTCTTTCACAGTTCTTATATTAAACCACACTGACTGGTGATCACTAGATCCCAAGGTTTCGCCTACAATGACATCATATACCGAATCCCCATTTGTGAATACCAAATCCAAAATGGCCTCCCTCCGGGTTGGCTCCTCAACCACTTGTTGCAGAGACAACCCCAGTAGGGAATTTAGAATATCTGTACTCCTGGTAGAACTTGCTTTTTTGGTTTTCCAGTTTATATCTGGAAGATTGAAATCTCCCATAATGATAACTTCTCCTTTCATTGTCATTTTAGCTATTTCTTCAACTAGTAGATCATCTAGTTCTTTAACTTGACCAGGTGGTCTATATATCACACCTACACGAGTTACTGCATGATTAGCAAACTGCAACGTAACCCAAACTGATTCTATGTTGGCCTCACCAATTTGTATTAGGTTAGATTTAATGCTATCTTTCACATACAGGGCCACTCCTCCTTCTTTCTTGCCTTCTCTGTCTCTTCTGTATAAAGAGTACCCTGGTATGGTTATGTCCCAGTCATTTCTTTCATTAAACCATGTCTCCGTAACAGCCACTAAATCTACATTGGACCCACAGGTATGGACAAGTCCTGTGGGATCCATGCCTGGTTCATTTTAATGAGCGTAAGCTTGTCCACATTGGCTCTGGACAGGCGGCTGTGCTTGTCTGTGATAACGCCCCCAGCCATGCTAAATACACGTTCAGATAATACACTGGCTGCAGGGCAGGCCAGCACCTCCAAGGCGTAAAGGGCAAGCTCAGGCCATGTGCCCAATTTGGAGACCTAGAAGTTGAAGGGTTCTTATGAGGTGCTGGCGGTGCCCTGGCTGCGTTGGCGACCTCTTCCTCCTCCTCCTCCTCCTCCTCCTCTGCCTTGGCCTTGTGCTTCCACTGTGGCCCCGCTGTCAGGTGGGAATGCCAGCAGCATCGCGTCTACCAGCGTGCGTTTGTACTCGCGCATCTTGCTATCATGCTCCAGTGAGTGAATTAAGGACCGTACGTTGTCCTTGTAACGGGGATCCAGCAGCGTGGCCACCCAGTAATCAGCACAAGTTAGAATGTGGGCAACTCGTCGGTCGTTGTGGAGACACTGCAGCATGTAATCGCTCATGTGTGCCAGGCTGCCCAGAGGCAACGAAAGGCTGTCCTCTGTGGGAGGTGTATCGTCTGTGTCTTCTGTATCCCCCCCCAGCCACGCACAAGTGATGGCCATGAGCTGGCCTGGGTGCCACACTGCTGTGAACATGGTTCCATCTCCTCCTCCATCTCCTCCTCCTCCTCATCCTCCAGAACTGTGCCCCTGCTGGACAATTGTGTACCTGGCATTTGTGGGTGCCGGAACCCACCCTCAGAGCCACTTGTGAATGACTGCCCTAAAAGCCATGGAAATGATCGCTCTTCCTCCTCCTCCTCCTCCTGTGCCACATCCTCTTCCATCATCGCCCGATGCATTTTTTTCAAGGAGGCATAGAAGTGGGATAGTTAAGCTGACAACGGCGTAATTGGCACTGGCCATTATGGTGGAGTACTCAAAACAGTACTCAAAACAGCGCAACAAAGCACACAGGTCTCGCATGGAGGCCCAGTTATTGGTGGTGAAGTGGTGCTGTTCCGCAGAGCGACTCAGCTGCAGCTTAAACTCCACTATGGCCTGCTGCTGCTCGCACAGTCTTTCCAGCATGTGCAAGGTGGAGTTCCACCTTGTGGGCACATCACATATGAGGCGGTGAGCGGGAAGGCCGAAGTTACGCTGCAGCGCTGACAGGCGAGCAGCAGCAGGGTGAGAACGCCAAAAGTGCGCACAGATGGCCTGCACTTTCTGCAGCAGCTTTGATATATCAGGGTAATTTTGAAGGAACCTCTGCACCACCAAATTCAGCACATGCGCCAGGCAAGGGATGTGCGTCAAACCGGCTAGGCCCAGAGCTGCTATGAGATTTTGCCCGTTATCGCACACCACCATGCCGTGCTTGAGGCTCGCTGGCACCAACAACTCATCGGTCTGCTGTTCCATGCTCCTCCACAACTCATGCGCGGTGTGGGATTTTTCCCCCAAACATGCAAGTTTTAAAACTGCCTGCTGTCGTTTACCCCTGGCTTTGCTGAATTTGGTGGTGAAGGTGTTACGCTGACTGGATGAGGAGGCGGTAGAGGATGAGGAAGAGGAGTAGGAGGAGTTAGGAACAGGAGGCAAACTGAAGCGCCCTGCAATCCTTGGCGGTGGAAGGAGATGCGCCAAACAAATTTAAAAGGTGTATCTCACACGTAACGATACAGACTATGCCGCAATTTAATTTTTTTCACCCCAAAAGGGTGTATATTGAATAGCGGAATAGAAAAAAGTATATAAAATGGTGTATCTCACACGTACAAACACAGACTAGGCCCCGATTACAATTTTTTGTACCCTAAAGGGAGGATGAGGATGAGGAAGAGGAGTAAAAGTAGGAGGAGTTCGGAACAGGAGCCAAACTGAAGCGCCCTGCAATCCTCGGCGGTGGAAGGAGATGCGCCAAACAAATTTAAAAGGTGTATCTCACACGTACCGATACAGACTATGCCGCAATTTAATTTTTTTCACCCCAAAAGGGTGTATATTGAATAGCGGTATAGAAAAAAGTATATAAAACCCGATTACAATTAAAGTATAGGCCCCGATTAAATTTTTTTTGTACCCTAAAGGGAGGATGAGGATGAAGAAGAGGAGTAGGAGGAGTTCGGAACAGGAGGCAAACTGAAGCGCCCTGCAGTCCTCGGCGGTGGAAGATGCACCAAACAAATTTAAAAGGTGTATCTCACACGTACCGATACAGACTATGCCGCAATTTAATTTTTTTCACCCCAAAAGGGTGTATAATGAATAGCGGAATAGAAAAAAGTATATAAAAAGGTGTATCTCACACGTACCGATACAGACTATGCCGCAATTTAATTTTTTTTACCCCAAAAGGGTGTAGATTGAATAGCGGAATAGAAAATAGTATATAAAAAGGTGTATCTCACATGTACAAACACAGACTAGGCCCCGATTACAGTTTTTTGTACCCTAAAGGCAAGATGAGGATGAGGAGTTCGGAACAGGAGGCAAACTGAAGCACCCTGCAGTCCTCGGCGGTGGAAGATGCGCCCAAAAAATTTGAAAGGTGTATCTCACACGTACCGATCCAGACTATGCGCAATTTAATTTTTTTTACCCCAAAAGGGTGTAGATTGAATAGCGGAATAGAAAATATAAAGTGTTTTAAGGTGTGTCAGAAGGTAATATAAAAATGTTAACTAAATAAACACAGTGGTACCACCATCCCTAAATTACTTGAATAGAGTATGACTCTGAATATACAGAGTATCCGCCTAGGCGGGATACATGAGGGCTTTGAAAAACCAAAAAGGGGGGACTTTAAGGGTACCAGTACACATAGAGTATTCACAAGGGGTTAAAAATTAAGAAATTTTTATTATTGAAAATATAAAAATCATCCGCATAAGAATATGCTGGATGAATGATTGGAACAGTACAAAAAACAGAAGACTAGACAATAGGGATGATCGAACTTTTGAAAAGTTCGGTTCGACCAGAACACCCGAACTTCACGAAAGTTCGGTTTGGATTTCAGAACCCCATTGAAATCAATGGGACCCGAACTTCGGTAATCAAAAAACACCATTTTGAAGCCCCAAAACCCAATAAATGCCCCTAAAAAGTGCCTAGGGTTCTGGGTCATGCCCCATTAACTATTAATCACACAAAAAAAAGTTCTTAAAAATTGTCATTTTTGATAAAAAAGCCAATTATTGAAAAATTAAAAAAAAAAAAAAAGAGATTTTTTGATTTTTTACTTTGGATTTAGTATCTGGGGGGTCTAAAAGGTGTGCATGTGAAGTTTCAGCTCTGTAGCATGTCCAGAACCATGAAAAAAAAGAGATAATTTTTCAGTAGAACAGGGATGTGGTTCGGGAGCCTCCTTTAACTTTAACACCTATATGATCTTTTTTTCTGGTTCTGGACATGCTACAGAGCTGAAACTTCACAGGTACACCTTTTAGACCCCCCAGACACAAAATCACACAAAAAAAAGTTCTTAAAAATTGTCATTTTTGATAAAAAAGCCAATGATTGAAAAATTATAAAAAAAAAAATAAAAAAAATAAAAAGAGATTTTTTGATTTTTACTTTGGATTTAGTATCTGGGGGGTCTAAAAAGTGTACATGTGAAGTTTCAGCTCTGTAGCATGTCCAGAACCATAAAAAAAAAGATCGTTTGTATTAGAAAACTTTAAGCACAGGAATATGGCTTCTCTGCTGTAACACCTTGCCGGTTTAATAGCAGGCATTTTTTTGGGTTCTTTGCAGTCAGGAAAAACATCTGAACTTGTGTATAGTGGTACTGTGCACAAGTTCTGATGTTTTGCCTGCCTCCAAAACCCCCCAAAAAATGCCAGCAAAAACACACCTGGGCATTTTTTTTTTGACGCTAGCGTTTTTTTTGGCATTTTTTGGGGTTCTTTTGAGGCAGGCAAAACATCTGAACATGTGTATAGGGGGTATATATAGACATATATGTCTGAATATATACCCCTAGACATATATAGGTGTGATAGTAGCAGAAATAAATGCTTGCACTAATGAAATCATTTACAGTAATATATTTCTGCTACTATCACACTTATATATGTCTAGGGGTATATATTCAGACATATATGCCTATATATACCCCCTATACACATGTTCAGATGTTTTGCCTGCCACAAAAGAACCCCAAAAAATGCCAAAAAAAAACGCTAGCGTCAAAAAAAAAAAAATGCCCAGGTGTGTTTTTGCTGGCATTTTTTGGGGGGTTTTGGAGGCAGGCAAAACATCAGAACTTGTGCACAGTACCACTATACACAAGTTCAGATGTTTTGCCTGCCTCAAAAGAACCCCAAAAAATGCCAAAAAAAACGCTAGCGTCAAAAAAAAAATGCCCAGGTGTGTTTTTGCTGGCATTTTTTGGGGGGTTTTGGAGGCAGGCAAAACATCAGAACTTGTGCACAGTACCACTATACACAAGTTCAGATGTTTTTCCTGACTGCAAAGAACCCAAAAAAATGCCTGCTATTAAACCGGCAAGGTGTTACAGCAGAGAAGCCATATTCCTGTGCTTAAAGTTTTCTAATACAAACAATCTTTTTTTTTTATGGTTCTGGACATGCTACAGAGCTGAAACTTCACATGTACACTTTTTAGACCCCCCAGATCTGAAATCCAAAGTAAAAATAAAGAAATCCCTTTTTTTTTTTTTTTTTTTTTATAATTTTTCAATCATTGGCTTTTTTATCAAAAATGACAATTTTTAAGAACTTTTTTTGTGTGATTTTGTGTCTGGGGGGTCTAAAAGGTGTACCTGTGAAGTTTCAGCTCTGTAGCATGTCCAGAATCCCAAAAAAAGATCATATAAGTGTAAAAGAGGGGTCCCACCATCCCTGCTCTACTGAAAAATGATCTTTTTTCTGGTTCTGGACATGCTACAGAGCTGAAACTTCACAGGTACACTTTTTAGACCCCCCAGACACTAAATCCAAAAAAAGTCATGCCTGCCTCCAAAAATGCCCGATAAATGCAAGAAAAAGCGCCGTAGAGAAGCCGTATACCTGTTCTAATAAAAATTATAAGAAAATGCTAATTTTTGGGGGGTTCTGGACATGCTACAGAGCTGAAACTTCACATGTACACTTTTTAGACCCCCCAGATACTAAATCCAAAGTAAAAATCTCTTTTTATTTTTTTTATTTTTTTTTTATAATTTTTCAATCATTGGCTTTTTTATCAAAAATGACAATTTTTAAGAACTTTTTTTTGTGTGATTTTGTGTCTGGGGGGTCTAAAAGGTGTACCTGTGAAGTTTCAGCTCTGTAGCATGTCCAGAACCATAAAAAAAAAGATTGTTTGTATTAGAAAACTTTAAGCACAGGAATATGGCTTCTCTGCTGTAACACCTTGCCGGTTTAATAGCAGGCATTTTTTTGGGTTCTTTGCAGTCAGGAAAAACATCTGAACTTGTGTATAGTTGTACTGTGCACAAGTTCTGATGTTTTGCCTGCCTCCAAAACCCCCCAAAAAATGCCAGCAAAAACACACCTGGGCATTTTTTTTTTTGACGCTAGCGTTTTTTTGGCATTTTTTGGGGTTCTTTTGAGGCAGGCAAAACATCTGAACATGTGTATAGGGGGTATATATAGGCATATATGTCTGAATATATACCCCTAGACATATATAGGTGTGATAGTAGCAGAAATATATTACTGTAAATGATTTCATTAGCGCAAGCATTTATTTCTGCTACTATCACACCTATATATGTCTAGGGGTATATATTCAGACATATATGTCTATATATACCCCCTATACACATGTTCAGATGTCATGTCTGACATCAAACATGTCCTCAAAAAAACACTGGCAGTGGCAGCCCCTGCAGCATAAAAAATGCTTGCTGGTGAGAAGCCACATACCTGTCCCGAAGCAACTCAGAGAAATGATCATTTCTCTATAGCGGTCACCCTGCTATGGAAGGGTTTTGTCACCCTGCCATAGCAGTCACTGTCAGTTAACCCTACACTACACTACGGTCCCCTGACACTTAACACTTTCCCTACAGAAACTAAATTTTTGAAGCTAACTTAAGTGTAAAGGAGCACTCTAACTACACTAGATATCCCTTTCCTCACACTAAAAATAGCTAAATGACACTTTTAAAGTAAAATTAACAGAACTGCTTCCACTCTCTTCCATGTCCAGTATAACAATGCTGGGAATATGGCGGAGGCGATCTTATATACTGGGGGGCGTATTCACTAATGATTGGTCTAGGGACCCCCTAGTCACTCCAATCACATTCCTAGCATTCTCCTGCCCCCTCAATTGGCTTTTGCTAATGGTTCTGGTCCAATCACGGGCTTTTAAAGCCCATTTCCTGAAGTATTGCATTTTGGGCGGTTCTGGTTGCCGAATTCCGAACTTTTTGGGCAAAAAGTTCTAAATTCGGCCGAACCTCGAACACCCAATGTTCGGGCCGAACCGATGGTGGACCCGAACCGTTCGATCATCCCTACTAGACAATCAAAATCCACAAAATATACACATAATGGATAGAATGCATCATATGGATAGACATAAGAAAGCATACATGACCATATAACAATAATATGACTATAGCTACTCAGACTGAGCACTGGAAATTGCATCCACTAGAGTAGCGCCCGACATGTTTCACCGGATGGCTTCTTCAGGGGCTTTAGTAGCTAGAATCAATGATCGTGATACTGCATTAGTTGTAAAAAGAAAACAAAATGAATATAACAGATATTCAATAATAACATAATTTCAATTAGATAGACAAAACATCATGCAGGTCCAGGGAAAAAAGATGCCACACCCATAGAGATGATAGCCAACACCATCGGATAGCACACTCAAGGCTGCATGCACAAAATAGGAGGTGGCGGGAGACGCATGAACAAAACTGGGGGGGAATAGAAAATATGATATAAAAAGGTGTATCTCACAAGTACAAACCCAGACTAGGCCCGATTACAATTTTTTGTACCCTAAAGGCAAGATGAGGATGAGGAAGAGGAGGAGTTCGGAACAGGAGGCAAACTGAAGCACCCTGCAATCCTCGGCGGTGGAAGATGCGCCCAAAAAATTTGAAAGGTGTATCTCACACGTACCGATACAGACTCTGCCACAATTTAATTTTTTTCACCCCAAAAGGGTGTATATTGAATAGCGGAATAGAAAATAGTATATAAAATTGGTGATTTTTTAATAGCACATGTGAACACAGCAGTGTCTTATGTTTTATGTCACGGTCAGCAGCAGGCTATGAAGGGAAAAATAAATTCCCCTTTAACTTTGTAATTTTTAAATAGCAGATTAGAACAGCAATCTGTAGTAAAATATAGCTGAACGCTGCACACAACAGACTGATAAAAATATATTTTTTTCTCCCTCCTCCTCCACCTCAGTGGGCTCAAGTGAGGGCAAAAAGATCGTTCACTGCACCACCCCCCACACAGCAAAATCGATGTAGACAGACAATTGTTCTGTCCTGTGTCTCCTATCTGTCCCTGCCTACTCTCTCCAGCCTGTCCCTAAAATGCTCAAATATCTTTCCCTGCCTACACTCCGACCTGTCCCTGCATTCTTTTCGGGCACAATGTTGTTTTTCCCTGTCTGTCCCTAATCAGCAGCAGCCAGCACCGTTATGATGTGTGCTCTCTCCCTACACTACAGCAGACTGACGCAAGTGCGCTATGTGATCAGCTGATCACATGTAAACAGACTTGCAAGTTATCGGCAGTCCTTTCCTCCTACTCTGTGTCTGTGTGAGGAAAGGAGAGCTGTTAAACGGGAAGACTGTCAGTACATTGTTTACACTGATAATCAGGGGACTGATGATCAGTGCCCTGATTATCGGTGCAGCCCAATCAGCGCTGCCTATCAATGCCACCTATTAGTGCCCATCAGTGCCACCTATCAGTGTTCATCAATGCCTCCTATCAGTGCTGCCCATCAGTGCTGCCCATCAGTACTGCCTATCAGTGCCACCTATCAGTGCTCATCAATGTCGCTTATCAGTCCCCATCAGTGCCACCTATCAGTGTCACCTATCAGTGCTCATCAATGCAACTATCATTGCCACCTACCAGTGCAACCTATTAGTGCCGCCTACCTATCAATGCCACCTATCATTGCCCATTAGTGCCACCATATCAATGCCTATCTGTGCCATCTATCAGTGTCGCCTATCAGTGCCACCTATCAATGCTCATCAATGCCACCAATCAGTGCCCATCAGTGCCACCTAGCAGTGCAACCTATCAGTGCCCATCAGTGCCGCCAATCAGTGCCCATCAGTGCCGCCAATCAGTGCTTATCAATGCCGCCTATTAGTGCAGCTTATCAGTGCTCATCAGTGTCGCCTATCGGTGCCACCTATCAGTGCCTCCTCAGCAGGACTCTGAGCTGAGATCTCTCTCATGCAGCCCAGAGCTTGCACTGACAGTTCCCCGTTGCTCCTTCCTCGCAGGGATGGGAGAGCAGAAAGAGCCAATCTGCTCCTTCTCCTCCAGCCGCTCTCCTCCTGTGTGCACCACAGGAAGTGTAAAAACCCAGCAGCTGAATGATCAAATTCAGCTGCTTAGCTTCACAATTCCCACGGTGCACACAGGAGAAGAGCAGCAGGAGGAGAAGGAGCAGATTGGCTCTCTCCTCTCCCATCCGTGCGAGGAAGGAGAGAGGGAGAACAGTCAGTGCAGGCTCTAGGCTGTGTGAGAGAGACATTCTCAGATCAGAGTCCTTTGGCCACAAACCCAACAGTGGCGGAATGCCAGGACCCTGTCACAAGCAGTAACAGTACGTTCTTACAGGAAATCAACTTCCAAAAATTCACTGGTGCATGCATCTAGTTTTCACCCTCCATGTGTAATTAAGGCTATTTCAAGGGGTCAGTTCATTAGAGCGAGACAGAATTGCTCCATCCTAGCTGATATTATCAAAGAGGCAGCCCATATGAGTTCCAGATTTCTTGAATGTGGTTAAAAAAAATCAGAAATTAAAAGAGCATGTGCTCATGCTAAGAACACTCCAAAAGCAGCTCTTTAAGGAAACCATCAACGTTCTAAACAGAAAAGCAAAGGTTGTGGACCCCATACTGATTCATCTCCACCTCTGTTTTCTACATGTTACATTCTCTACATGGGCCATCCTCTAATGTGCCTCTGCAGCAACCGGCCTGTGTCAGGCGAAACCGGTCAGGCATGCACCCAATGAACACCTCCTCACAGTGACTGAATGTTTACCCATCCAGAAATTGGAGGCCCATCTTGCTAAGCAACTGTGGATTGGAACCCTTACAAGCACCAGGATCTGATAAGTATCAATGTACATACACCACATGAGAAACTGATGCCAATATTCTTGACTTGGTCGTGTGAACTATATGGAACTGTGTTGTTATTACCTTATGGAAGACATGGATTGATAGACTTTATGGTTCATGGACACAGGGAATGCCTGATCTATCAGTCTGATCTATTGCTGGAATGCGAGGGAGGCTCATCATATGCTTGTGGTTGCAGATGTAATGGACTTTGCTTGAATACCCTTTTGACGTTAGCCCAACCTGTGAATGTCTATTTCTTATCTATGCGTAACCAGACCAGGTGTATCACCATGTCTTTATTTATGTTCTTATTTATGCAAGTGAGATGGATGTGTCTGTGTTTTCAAATGTGTGTGGTATTATGTGGTATTATGTGTTTTGGGTATCTTTTTAACCACTTCCATACCGCTGAACGTCATATTATGTCCTGGGCTTTCAGTGGAGATATCTGAATGATGCCTGCAGCTACAGGCATCATTCATATATATATATTTTTTTCTGCCAGTGATTCCCTGTAAAATCAATCAGTTCAGCCGCTTGATTGTTTTTACAGGTGGCAAAAGGAGGCCCCCCTCCTGCCACCCTTCCATGCTTCTACTGGCTCGCCCAGGTGAAGGAATTCGCTGGTGGCAGAAATTTACCATTGAGCTGACCGAGGACCAGATGGTACCTGGTCATCTCTATGACTCTCGGGGGCTGATCGGGATGTTATGACGTCTTTTTTTATCTCAGGCTTTCCTGCACAGAGGAGAGGCATGGGGTCTTTTAGACCCCAGATCTCTCCATAAAGAGAACATGTAATATTACAAGGGAGTTTTACCTTCCTTGTAATAGGTATAAAAGTGATTAAAAAAAAAAATTAAAGGGAAAGTGTAAAAATAAAAAAATTTAAATAAAATAAACAATAAAAAAAGAAAAAAAAAGAAAGCGTCCCCACCCCCTTCGTGCTCGCACGCAGAAGCGAAAGCATACGTAGGTCACGTCCGCATATGTAACATGCATATGTACATGTGAGGTATCACCACAAATGTTAGAACGAGAGAAATAATTCTAACACAAGACCTCCTTTGTAACTCTAAACTAGAAACCTATAAATTTTTTTTAAAGAGTAGCCTATGGAGATTTTTAAGTACCGCAGTGTGGCGCCATTCCGCGAGTTTGCGCAGTTTCAAAGTATGACATGTTAGGTATCTATTTACTCAGCGTAACATCATTTTTCACATTATACAAAAAAAATGGGCTAACTTTACTGTTTTTATTTTTATTTTTTTCTAATTCATGAGTGTTTTTTTTTTTTTTAAATTCCGTTTGAAAACTTGTTGCACAAATACCGTGTGACATGAAAAATTGAAATGAACACCATTTTATTCCCTGGGGTCTCTGCTATATATATATATATATATATATATATATATATATCCACTTTAATACAGGGCACTTCCCTCCCTTCCCGCCCAGGCCAATTTTCCCCTTTTAGCGCTGTTGCATTTTGAATGACAATTGCACGGTCATGCAACACTGTACTTACACCAAATTTATATCATTTTCCCCCCACAAATAGAGCTTTCTTTTGGTGGTATTTGATCACCTGTGCGATTTTTACTTTTTGCTGAACAAATAAAAAAAGACAGAAAAGTTTGAAAAAAAAAAAAAGTTTGACGTCCGGTCAGGATAACTCAACCACATTCCCGCCGTCATTTTGTAATAGGGCGGGCGGGAAGTGGTTAAATGTATATACATTATATATATATATAAAATGATTGGGGGTTCTGAGTAAGGAGAGGAATGTCAGAATTTGCCTGGTATGGAAGCGGTTAATGGAGTTTAATATATTTCTAGTATCTGTTAATAAAATTCTGGATTGACTAAGCCCGGGGAGTTGTAGTACTGATTTACTAATTATCACTCATTGGGGGTGGTTTAGCCAAATAGTTGTTTTTTTTTTATTTTAAGTTTTGTTTGATAACTTTCATACCATTGACTCCAACTCTCAGAGTTATTGTTAAACAATATGGTTAACCACTTCCCATGAATCGACATAGCCCTACATCGGCTCAGAGAAGTGGTTGTACCAGGGTGATGTCTGCAGCTAGAGGAATCAACCCAGTACCATACTTTAGAGCCGGCGGTCGGCTTTCAGGTGATAACAGCCAATGTGGCTCAGGAGCTGCTCGGCCGTTATCCAAACGGGACGCCCCTGCCACCACCTTCCGTGGCTCTGCCCGAGTCTCCAGTCCCACCAGGAGACCAGAGCAACCAGACCTCTCCACTGCACTTCAATGTATTCAAGATGCCAACTTCTGAATTTTGAATACATTGAAGTGCAGTGGAGAAGTCTGGGGTCTTTTAGACTCCCAATCCTTCCATAAAGAGTACCTGTCACTGCCTATTACTGTCACAAGGGATGTTTACATTGCTTGTGACAGCAATAAAAGTGATCAGATTTTTTTTTAAACTGTGCTAAAATTAAAAAATGAAATAAAATAAATAGGAAAAAAAAATTTAAAGCGCCCCCGTCGCCATGGGCTCGCGCATGAAAGAAAATGCATACGTAAGTTGAGCCCACAAATGAAAGCGGTGTTCATGTGAGGTATCGCCGGGATCGCCAGAGCGAGAGCAATAATTTAAAAAAAAGAACTACTCTGTAACTCTAAACTGGTAACCGTTAAAAAATGTTAAAGCGTCGTCTATGGAGATTTTTATGTACCGTAGTTTGTCGCCATTTCACAGGTGTGCGCAATTTTAAACATGTGAGGTATCTATTTACTTGGCGTGACATTATCTTTCACAATATAAAAAAAATGGGCTAACTTTACTGTTTAGTTTTTTTAAATGCGGTGAAATGTATATTTTCCCAAAAAAAAATGGCGTTTGAAAGACCACTGCGCAAATAACGCGTGACAAAAAATATTGAAACGATCGCCATTTTATTTTCCAGAGCCTTTGACAAAAAAATAAATATAATGTTTGGAAGTGCTAAGTAATTATCTAGCTAAAAATACAGATTTTTAACTTGTAAACAACATGTGTCAGAAATGGGCTTTGTCCAGAAGTGGCAAATATATGTTGGATATTTTGTCACAGGATATATATATAGCTATATCTATATCTATATATATATATATATATATATAAATATATATATATATATATATATATATATATATATATATATATATATACAGTATATATATATATATATATATATATATATATATATGTTTTTAGGTTTTCATAGGATCTAGCTTTATGAATGAAAATCTAGAGGGTCTCAGTTTAGAGTTGTTCCCTTTATAAAATGGTAGAGCTCCACGGGGCTTTGCCAGCTCAGCTCCATCATTCATTCACAGGAATTGGTGAATAAGTAAACTAAAAGTCCTGTCTGCCACCACAGCAGACAGCTTGTTTTTTTTATGCACCTTCATAGTTCATCCAGACTTCTTGCAGTAACTGTCTGCCAGTACAGAAGTTAGGGCAGAGAGCTGTCAGCTGTGTCTGCAGGAGCCAGACTGATTGCGGGTGCAATGACTTGCAGGCTTCAGTGTAAAAAATGATAAATGCACATTTTTTACCTGCAAAATCATGCAAATTTATAATTTTTTTAAGGTGAACCTAGCCTTTAATTGACATATGTTTTTAGTTCTTTAGTGTAAATTAATGATATTTGTATCTCTATTTTTAAAAGGGTTGTCCTGTCTATAAAAACGCTACATACAGACCTACCTTTGTATCTCCAAACCTGTATAGCAAAACAATCAATAGACATGCGGATATAGCCTGTTAAAGATATGTGCAAATTATAACTGTGACAGTCCAGCTCAATTCACCCCTTCTTACTACAAATCCTCCTTATTGACCAATGAGGCTGCCCATCAAACTTAAGGACCAGTGGAGAGTCTTGGGAGGCATAAGTGGGCTAAAGGCCAATTTTAAGCACCTATATCTCTGGGTCAACCTATTAATTTGACAAGTAGGTTTCCTTAAGGGTAACATCTATCTTTTTTTCAAAATATACTCCGTTTTGCCATATCCCTACTGGCCGTAACCACTAGGGGGAACAGTTCTTCTGTAGACATCTATAAATAGTCTTTTTGTTTATATTTGTACCTGGTGCACCCAAAATATCTCTGCTCCCAATGTCATTATACAGCAGAGAACCTAATTTGAAGGCACAGAACTGCTCTGTACCATGTAATCACAGTGATGACCACCACAGTGCTCACAAATGTAATCAGTGAAATACCGTTTACATTTAGGAGCCATCCACTTCCTCTCACAATAAAGAGAGCCACTGATCACCAATGATATGAAATTTTTTTGGGGTTGTTCAAAGTGCCAAAGACACAATGATGGGGGTGGGGGATTAAACAACCACTGACAACGAATGGATAAGATATTGTATTTTTGTGGGGGGGGGTGGGTAAAAATTTCACTGATCACCAGTCATTGTGGGGTTAATTTTTTATTGGGGGGGGGGGGTTAAAGTACTGCTTATCACCAGTGATGGGGTGGGGCACTTTAAATGCCACTAAAATTCAATGATGGTAGGATTGTTTTGGGGTTAAAGTGGCACTGACCACCAATGATTGGGGGATTGTTTGTCCATGACAGCTAGACAATACACATAATGCAATTTCAGTACAATTCAATTACATCCTCTAGGGAACTTTCTACCACTAATAACAGAAGATTTGCAGTGGCTTCATTGGGCAACTGTTAAAGTCTAAACACAACTTTATATTTTAACTACCTCAAAATATGCATTTTTCTTCATTCAAAATAAAAAAGGGGGCCAAAAAAAAATATCACCTTGGGTTGTACCCTTTCCATAAAGGGGTATTTTTCATTTCACTGTCACAACATTTTTTTTTTATATGTTTTATCCTAGAAAGTAAGTGAACCAGGTTTTGTTTCAAAATGTTTAGCCTTTTTTCCTTTAAAGTAAAAAATTAAAGAAAAAGCCTGGGGATGATTAAATAGGACCAAAAAAACCTTCCTCTTGGAGGAGGAAGGACTAACCTTCATGTGAAAAACTGCAAGGGCACAGGGGCATTCTAGTGACATCAGCTTAGCTTTTTCATGGTGGTGTTCCCTTTTTATTGTTTGTATGATATCCCAGTCATAAGATCTTAGTAATTTCAATATAACAATATGACAGGCATATACAGGACGATCAAATGGCATGCCATCAGCATAAACAGCATATAATATAAAACATCCAGTGTTAACATCCAATAATCTAGAACCATACTTAAAATAAAACCTTGAAGCGCTCCGAGGTACAATCAAGGTAATACTGGTGAAGGGAAAGGGAGGAAAAGGGTAGAAGTTAAAAACCAGGGAGGATAGAGGACATTTCTGCCTAGTACCCTTAGAAATGTAAAAGGGGGTAGGGAGCATCTCAGAAACATGAACCTGAGCTGAAGGATTAGACTAAAGTATTATGATGGCCGAGAGGATTCTGTCTTTAAATCTGAACTTCTGGAGGATGACTCTCAGATACGTTCAGTGCACCCTGTCGAATGCTTTCTCTGTGTCCAAGGAGAGGAGCAGAGAAGGCTTTTGTGTGCGCTCTGCAAAATGAATATTTATCAGGTGCCTGGTTGCATCAAGTTTGTCTTCCAGCAACAAAGCTGGTTTGATTCTTGTGGATTTAATTAGGTGCTATATGTATAAGTCTAGAAGCCATTTGTTTAGCGTAGATCTTAATATCAGAATTAGTAGCGAGATGGGGTGGAAGTTTTGAGGGGCAGCGGGGTCCTTCCCTGGCTTTGGTAGAGTCATGATCAATGCTCTTAACATATCCTCAGGTAACACAGAGGAGGAGGCAGCATCATTGTATCAGTTGTGGATTTTTTACAAATGTTCCCATTACATGTGTAAGAATTTCTCTCACCCACAGGTAGTTTTAAAATGGCTGCCGCATATTTAATGGACCATGTGCTTGTAGGGGGGAGGTGCAGCCATGTGTGGATGACCTCACTCAAAATGACCTGTGAGTGGTCAAGAGCAATGACCACATCCTGTGGGTGGTCTTTTGTGCACAGGACTATAAAAAGGGTTAATTTGCATGAGAAAAGCCCTTTTCCCACACCCTCTCTGCTCTGGAGGGTCACACAGAAAACATCCATGATGCAGCCTTGCTTGTTTGTTCGTTTGTAGTTGGAGAAACATGCGGCGAAGACCTCTTTGTCCTGTTGTTGCAGAGATCCATTGGAAGCTGTTGGGCCCACCACCAGAGCTAAGTATTTATTAGATATTCTTGGGACAAGGGTTGTATGTTTAAGAAGCGTATTTCTGCTGTTTACAGACCATAGGCTGCTCATGTGTTAGGCATTGTTATATCTGCCAGTCTTGTGATATGTTCCTAATATTGTAATAGTTTGTATGTACAGTATGCTTTTGTTTAGTAAAAGTACATTTATACCCTGCAGAGGTCTGAGCTTCCTTGTTTATACCACAAAGTAACCTTGCTAGATATACGAAAGCAAAACAATCATTAACCAGGTTACATAGGTATGAGAGCAGTATTGATTTGTATTGCTTGTAATTTTCACCTGGCAATCTATTGGGTCAGGTGCTTTATTATTGGTAGGGAGTCAAAGTTCATTTTTTTTGCTGTGGTGAGCTTTTTTATAATAGATGTTTACTTTTTAGACAGAGACAAGGTGTTTCTACACAGGCAGACCACATCCTGTCTCTATCACAGCACTGGCTCCGGTGGGTATGTTTTACTTTGTACAGCTACCCATGCTATGTGTGCCATTTTTGGATGGAGAGTTATCATCAGCTTCACATATATTGCCTTCAGTCTGTGTTCAAGTCTATTGACAATTTTTGTTTTTAAGATTCATTAAACCTTATGACTTTTTATCCTTTATTGTTATTTTATTCACCCTGTGGGAATACAAGTCACAGCTAGCAAGTCTACCATTATCATTTGGCGGTATAGGCTAACATCCCCCAGTGCTATTTATTGAGGTTCTCTGGTTTTGTTTCTCTTGTGTATTTGCACCATGCTTTATGCGATATATGTTCCTCAGAGCTGCGGATAGACTATTGCGTGAGTTGCCCTTTTTGCTGATTTTACAATATTATCACAGTGTATGGTCTACTTCAGGGCCCCTGAATTTGGTTGTTTGTTGCATCTCATTTATAGAGGATATTATGGTTACAGAATGCTTTTGTTACCGTGGCTAGTTGTCTCCTCATATCCAGGGTATATTTGGAGAGATCTGCATACATCTGGATATTAGCATAAGGAGCTGGAAACTGGCCGAGGGATCTGGATTTTGTTGGGAGTTGCTAATTAATGTGAAAGAAGTGTATGTGCATGATGGGATGTTTTCTGGCAAGTGAGGAGGCTTAGGCAGCCAGTGAATGCGGGTTATAGTTAAATCAATGGGAGTTGCATCAGGTAAAAGAGCACTGAACATTTCTGTGGCGCAATGTTTTATTTTGCCTGGTTGTACTGACTCGGGGATTCCCCGCAAATTTAGATAGTTACACCATGGCCTATCTTCTAGGACTGTGATTTTAGCTTTCAGCCACTGCCTTTCTTCCAAGCTGTCATCATGGGCATCCACTAAATCATTTATTGTGGTAGTGATTTCTCCCATAGAGTCCTCTATGTGTTTCACTCTCTCACCTAGTGAGTTTAATTTAGAGGAGAATTTGTGGGTCAAAATAGCAAAATCAGCATGCAGGGAATTCTGCAATGATAAGAGCATATCTTTCAGCAGTGTGTCCGTCACTGCCTGGTTGGAGGTGGGAAAGGAAGCTAGGAAAGTGTGGTGGGGAATAAGCCGCATGGACTCAGGGTCAGCATGGCTCACCTCAGATCCTTGTGGACTGTCATCCAGGCACATTCTAGCTTTGGCAGGACTGGCACAGAGCTGGCTGGGTGATGAGGGTGGGTTTGGTGAAGAGCCTTTACCCTGGGATCCTTCAGCCCCAGGCTGGTCATCTGGCAGGTCAGTGTATGGGCCCTGCAGAGAAGAGGAGGAGGCAGGTGCAAGAGCGGTGGCGCTTCTCATGCCTCTGCAAACTTGCAGTGCATGGGCTCCCTCATGCTTCAAAGCCTGTGAATAGACCGAAGAATATGTGGCATCAAGGAGAAGGATCACTATTGGTTGGCAACCCTCCTTGACCCCTGTTACAAGGGGGAAATCTCAGAACTCATCCTGTCCCCACAAAGGGTGCAGAAGATGAAAGCTCTTGAGGTAACTTTAAAGAGGAATTTATCTAATGCTTTTCACGACTGTGGTAGGTTACAGTGTTGTGGAAAACATAATTTTGATGCTTCTGTTGGTCAAGAAAGGAGCGGTGGAGAAGGGGGCTGCCTAAGTGATGCATTACACAATTTCTTTAGTCCTCACCACCCAGAGCTCTCAGCTTCCACATCCCACCGGCAGTGTCTGCATCATTTGGTGGACGGTTATCTAGGGGCAGAAACAGAAATGGAGAGCTTTCCAGTTGATGATCCACTGGGTTACTGGGTCATGAGAATAGACCACTGGCCAGAACTTGTCCAGTATGTAACTGAACTGCTGGACTGCCCTGATTTTCGACAGGAATTCAGTGCTGCTACAGGTTTTGTTATTGATAATAGAATGCGTCTGGCCACAGACTCCGTGGATCGTCTGACATTTATCAAAATGAATCAGTCCTGGATTACCAGCAGCTATGAAGCCCCCGATGCAATGTCACTGATTAGGTGTTTTTGGGATGTGGATTCTCTGCAAGACTTCTAGACTGTCTAGTGTTGTGGATTTTGATTTCTCCTGAAATATTTTTTTTTGGTGTAGGTTTTATGGGCACAAATAACACCCAAAGACCAATTTTTCTGCACAGGGGCATAGCATTTCAATTTTTGACAGCAAGGCCATTTCAATTTTTGACAGCAAGGCCAATTCTTGCTTTCATCAAGAGTAACTCTATAGGGTTACAGTGTGAAGGTGCCACAGACATCCAAAGACAAATTTTTCCACACCTATTTGACCGGTGCATATCATTTCAATTTTTGACAGCAAGACAATTCTTGCTTTCACCAAGAGTACCTCTATAGAGTTACGGTATCAAGGCACCCAAAGAACACATTTTCTGCACCTGTTACTTTTATCCAAAGTCTTCGGAAGAGACAATAGAATTTATCCAAAAAATCTCTGATCTTGTTCCCAGTGCACTACATTGTGGCCTCATCATACAGACTGGCTCCATAAACCATTGTTTACAAAATAAATCAAGCTTGCAGGGAAATGTCCTTTTTTTTGGCTTTATAAATGCAATTATTTCTGCAGCAGCTTCTATACACATTACAGATGTGCCACTTTACAGGTACACTAAGGGGACCCCCCAAGCACTATATTGAAAATCATTTTTCATTTTTATTGTTATTTCTCATTTTGATGCTTTCACTTTAAGCATCAGTAAAATCACTGCTCATTTAAAAATGACGTGTTTTACAAACTTTTTTTTTATTGATAGATGTTCCCCAGGGCAATACCTGGACGCCATAACCATTGTAAGTCCAATTACTTGCATATAAGTAGTGTTAAGAGAACACGGACTGTATTATTCGGGTTCGTACCGAATAATTGGATTTTTGTTACCCGAACACGGACCCGAAAACTTTACTGTATGTTCGGGTTTAAAATCCGTGTTCGGTCATTTTATTTCCTGTTTTGTATGTAATGTCGCGCTTTTAATGGCGGGCTTTCAACAGCCAATCAACAAGCGTTTAACTGGTGTGCCTTAAGCCATCCCAGCCATGCCTACTAATGTATTAGTAGCTGTGATTGGCCATATGAAGCATGTGACCATGTCTTTATAAGTTCGAGACCCAGCGTGCTGCGTCATTCTGCTGTAGTATTAGGGAGAGAGCACACATCATACGTGCTGGCTGCTGATTAGGGACAGACAGTGATTCAGTGAAAAATTGTGTCCGAAAAGAATGCAGGGAAAGGTCGGAGTGCAGGCAAGGAAAGTTAATAGAGCATTTTAGGGACAGGCTGGAGATTAGGCAGGGACAGTCTACATCGATTTTGCTGTGTGGGGGGTGGTGCCGTGAACAATCTTTTTGCCCTCACTTGAGCCCACTGAGGAGGAGGAGGAGGAGGGAGAAAAAAAAATCTATTTTTATCAGTCAGTTGTGTGCAGCGTTCATCAGCTATATTTTACTACAAGTTAAAGGGGAATTTCTTTTTTCCCCTTCATAGCCTGCTTGCTGCAGTGCTGACTCTGAGCTGACCGTGACATAAGACACTGCTGTGTTCACATGTGCTATTGAGTGATTTTCAATTTTATACACTTTTTTCTATTCCACTATTCAATATACACCCTTTTGGGTTAAAAAAAATTAAATTGTGGCATAGTCTGTACTAATCTATTTAAAAATTACAAACTTAAAGGGGAATTTTCTTTTTTTTTCCCTTCATATCCTGCTGCAGAGCTGACCGTGACATAAAACATAAGACACTGCTATGTTCACATGTGCTATTGAAAAATCACCAATTTTATTTCATATATTTTCTATTCCGCTATTCAATCTACACCCTTTGGGGTAAAAAGAATTAAATTGCGGCATAGTCTGTATCGGTACGTGTGAGATACACCTTCAAAATTTTTGGGGCGCATCTTCCACCGCCGAGGATTGCAGGGTGCTTCAGTTTGCCTCCTGCCTGTTCCGAACTCCTCCTACTCCTCATCCTGCCTTTAGGGTACAAAAAATAGTAATCGGGGCCTAGTCTGGGTCTGTACGTGTGAGATAGATACACCTTTTGATATCATATTTTCTATTCCGCTATTCAATCTACACCCTTTGGTGTAAAAAGAATTAAATTGCGGCATAATCTGTTTCGGTACGTGTGAGATATACCTTTCCAATTTTTGGGGCGCATCTTCCACCGCCGAGGATTGCAGGCTGCTTCAGTTTGCCTCCTGCCTGTTCCGAACACCTCCTACTCCTCATCCTGCCTTTAGGGTACAAAAAATAGTAATCGGGGCCTAGTCTGGGTCTGTACGTGTGAGATAGATACACCTTTTGATATCATATTTTCTATTCCGCTATTCAATCTACACCCTTTGGGGTAAAAAGAATTAAATTGCGGCATAGTCTGTATCGCTACGTGTGAGATACACCTTTCCAATTTTTGGGGCGCATCTTACACCGCTGAGGATTGCAGGGTGCTTCAGTTTGCCTCCTGCCTGTTCCGAACTCCTCCTACTCCTTATCCTGCCTTTAGGGTAAAAAAAATAGTAATCGGGGCCTAGTCTGGGTTTGTACGTGTCAGATACACCTTTTGATATCATATTTTCTATTCCGCTATTCAATCTACACCCTTTGGGGTAAAAAGAATTAAATTGTGGCATAGTCTGTATCGGTACGTGTGAGATACACCTTTCCAATTTTTGGGGTGCATCTTACACCGCCGAGGATTGCAGGGTGCTTCAGTTTGCCTCCTGCCTGTTCCGAACTCCTCCTACTCCTCATCCTGCCTTTAGGGTACAAAAAATTGTAATCGGGGCCTTGTCTGGGTTTGTACGAATGAGATACACCGTTTTATAAAATTTTTCCTATTCCGCTATTCAATATACACCCTTTTGGAATGTAAAAAATTAAATTACGGCATAGTCTGTATCGGTACGTGTGAGATACACCTTTTAAATTTGTTTGGCACATCTCCTTCCACCGCCGAGGATTGCAGGGCGCTTCAGTTTGCCTCCTGTTCCGAACTTCTCCTACTCCTCTTCCTCATCCTCCCTTTAGGGTACAAAAAATTGTAATCGGGGCCTAGTCTGTGTTTGTACGTGTGAGATACACCGTTTTATAAAAATTTTCCTATTCCGCTATTCAATAGACACCCTTTTGGAATGTAAAAAATGTAATTACGGCATAGTCTGTATCGGTACGTGTGAGATACACCTTTTAAATTTGTTTGGCGCATCTCCTTCCACCGCCAAGGATTGCAGGGCGCTTCAGTTTGCCTCCTGTTCCGAACTTCTCCTACTCCTCTTCCTCATCCTCCCTTTAGGGTACAAAAAATTGTAATCGGGGCCTAGTCTGTGTTTGTACGTGTGAGATACACCGTTTTCTACCCTTTTTTCTATTCCGCTATTCAATATACACCCTTTTGGGGTGAAAAAAATTAAATTGCGGCATACTTTGCATATTTTTTTTTTCATATTTTGCATATTTGACTGTGAGATACACCCGTTGTATTTGTATACTGTTTTTCTATTCCGCTATTTAATAAACACCCTTTTGGGGTAAAAAAATTAAATTGCGGCATAGTTTGCATATTTGACTGTGAGATACACCCGTGCGATACTGTTGTTGTTTTGTTCCGCTATTCAATAAACACCTTTCTAGGCCAAGATCATAAATTACAGAAATATGAGGAGACCGTCAAATAGGGGCCATGGCCTGGGTCATGGTGCTGCTGGTAGAGCTCCTGTTGCAAGGAGAGGAAGTGGTCGATCTGTGCCAGCTACACGCACAAGTGAAACACCTTCCTTAAGTGTGAGTAGGCGACAGAACCTGCAGCAGTATTTGGTAGGGCATCATGCGCCTCTAGAAGGAATGAGGCCAGAACAAGTAGAGGCGATAGTAGATTGGTTTGCTGCTGAAAGTGCCTCCAGTTCCTTCACGTTGTCTCCCACCCAGTCTACTGCAGAAAGGTCAGAGTTGGCCCCTGCAGCCAATGTCCAACCGTCTTTCACCTCACCCTCTTGCAAATCAGGCAAGCAGTCTGAGCCCCAAGTCATGCAGCAGTCTCTTCTTCTTTTTGATGACTCTGTCAGCAGGGTTTCCCAGGGCCATCCACCTAGCCCTGAGCCAGAAGTGGAAGAGATTGAGTGCAGCGATGCCCAACCACTTATTTCTCAAGATGAGTACATGGAAGGACCATCGCAGAACGTCTCCGATGATGACGAAACGCAGGTGCCAACTGATGCGGCACTCAGAATTGTGGAGACCGACAAGGAGGGCAGGGGTGAAGACTGGGTGGAAGATGATGTGGAGGACGATGAGGTCCTCGACCCCACATGGAATGAAGGTCATGCAGGTGACCTGAGTAGTTTGGAGGAAGAGGCGGTGGTCGCACAGAGCCACCAGCACAGCAGAAGAGGGAGCAGGGTGCAGAGCGGAGCGGCAGTGCCCTAGACACTACGCCTGCTACTGCCCAACGCAGCAAGGGACCGAGTGCACCAAAGCCAGCTCAAAGGAGTTCTCTAGCGTGGAAGTTCTTCAGAAAATGTGCTGATGACAGGACACGAGTGGTTTGCACCCTGTGCAATCAGAGCCTGAAGCGAGGCATAAACCTTCTCAACCTGAGCACAACCTGCATGATCAGGCATCTAAGTGCAAAGCACGAGCTGCAGTGGAGTAGACACCTTCAAAACCAAGAAAGGTCTCTGGCTCCTCCTGCTTCCTCTTCTGCTGCAGTCTCGGCCTCTTCATCCACCTCTGCAGTGATACTGACACCTGCCACCCCGCAAACAGACGATCTGTCAGCAACACCACCACCTGGGTCACCAACCATCTCCACAATGTCCCGTGGAAGCGTTCAGCTTTCCATCTCCCAAACACTTCAGAGGAAGAGGAAGTACCCCCCTACCCACCCACGATCCCTGGACCTGAATGCCAGCATTTCAAAATTTTTGGCCTTTGAAATGCTGTTATTCCGTCTGGTGGAGACGCACAGTTTTAAAAGCCTTATGTCGGTGGCTGTCCCACAGTACGTCGTGCCCAGCCGCCACTACTTTTCCAGGCAAGCCATCCCTTCCCTGCACAACCAAGTGTTGGAAAAAAATCAGGTGTGCACTGCGCAACGCCATCTGTGGCAAGGTCCACCTAACTACCGATACGTGGACCAGTAAGCACGGTCAGGGGCGTTATATCTCCCTAACAGCACACTGGGTAAATGCAGTGGCGGATGGGCCTGAGGCGGATAGCAATTTGGTGCATGTCCTTCCACCACCGAGGATTGCAGGGCGCTTCAGTTTGCCTCCTGTTCCTAACTCCTCCTACTCCGCTTCCTCATCCTCTACCGCCTCCTCATCCGGTCAGCGTAACACCTTCACCACCAACTTCAGCACAGCCAGGGGTAAACGACAGCAGGCAGTTTTAAAACTTGCCTGTTTGGGGGAAAAACCACACACCACGCAGGAGTTGTGGAGGAGCATGGAACAGCAGACAAATGAGTGGTTGCTGCCAGCGAGCCTCAAGCCCGGCCTGGTGGTGTGCGATTACGGGCAAAATCTCATAGCAGTTCTGGGCCTAGCCAGTTTGACGCACATCCCTTGCCTGGCGCATGTGCTGAATTTGGTGGTGCAGAGGTTCCTTAAAAATTACCCCGATATGTCAGAGCTGCTGCAGAAAGTGCGGGCCGTCTGTGCGCACTTTCGGCGTTCTCACCCTGCTGCTGCTCGCCTGTCAGCGCTGCAGCATAACTTCGGCCTTCCCACTCACCGCCTCATATGTGACGTGCCCACAAGGTGGAACTCCACCTTGCACATGCTGGAAAGACTGTGCAAGCAGCAGGCCATAGTGCAGTTTCAGCTGCAGCACGCACGCGTGAGTCGCTCTGCGGAACAGCACCACTTCACCACCAATAACTGGGCCTCCATGCGAGACCGGTGTGCCTTGTTGCGCTGTTTTGAGTACTCCACCAACATGGCCAGTGCCGATGACGCCGTTGTTAGCTTAACTATCCCACTTCTATGCCTCCTTCAAAAAATGATTCGGGCGATGATGGAAGAGGATGTGGCACAGGATGAGGAGGAGGATGAGGAGGATGAAGAGGTAACATTTCCAAGGCTTTCAGGGCAGTCATTCGCAAGTGGCTCCGAGGGTGGGTTCCTGCACCCACAAACGCCAGGGATACAATTGTCCTGCAGGGGCACAGTTCTGGAGGATGAGGAGGATGAGGAGGAGGAGATGGAACCATGTTCACAGCAGGGTGGCACCCAGGCCAGCTCATGGCCATTACTGGTGCGTGGCTGGGGGGATACAGAGGACACAGACGATACACCTCCCACAGAGTACAGCCTTTCGTTGCCTCTGGGCAGCCTGGCACACATGAGCGATTACATGCTGCAGTGTCTCCACAACGACCGCCGAGTTGCCCACATTCTAACTTGTGCTGATTACTGGGTGGCCACGCTGCTGGATCCCCGTTACAAGGACAACGTACCGTCCTTAATTCACTCACTGGAGCGTGATCGCAAGATGCATGAGTACAAGCGCACGCTGGTAGACGCAATGCTTCTGGCATTCCCACCTGACAGCGGGGTCACAGTGGAAGCACAAGGCCAAGGCAGAGGAGGAGGAGGAAGAGGTCGCCAACGCAACCAGGGCACCGCCACCACCTCAGAAGGCAGGGTTAGCATGGCACAATGTGGAAAAGCTTTGTCAGCATGCCACAACAAACAGCAGCACCAGCAGCTCATATGGAACGTCTTAGCAGGAGGCAGCATTTCAACATGGTGGAGCAATATGTGTGCACACGCCTACATGTAGTGAATGACGAGTCTGCCCCCTTCAACTTCTGGGTCTCCAAATTGGGCACATGGCCTGAGCTTGCCCTTTACGCCTTGGAGGTGCTGGCGTGCCCTGCAGCCAGTGTATTATCTGAACGTGTATTTAGCACGGCTGGGGGCGTTATCACAGACAAGCGCAGCCGCCTGTCCAGAGACAATGTGGACAAGCTCACGTTCATTAAAATGAACCAGACATGGATCCCACAGGACTTTTCCGTACCTTGTGCAGAATAGAGATGGATACCGACCTTACCCAGCCATTGTTATATTTTTGATCTTTCTCACTCTTTTGGGGTGTACCCTAATTTAAAATGAAAAGATGGGTGTTTGTTGTATAAACAAACACCCATACCCGGTGTCCGGGTAAAGTTCGGAAAAAGTCCGGGACACGGACCCGGACTTTTTTTTCAAGTTCGGCGAGCCCGCCGAACACGGACATCCAGGTGTCCGCTCAACTCTACATATAAGCCTTCAAAAATTTGATTTTTCCATAGACTTCAATGGGATTGTTGTTCAGTTCCGAACTTTCGTGATGTTCGAAAAATTTTGGTGCGAACCAAACGGGGGCTCATTCGGCCCATTCTTAAAAATATGGTTTGAGTCCTCAACTTGATCCATGCTGCCAGAATCTCCCCTAATCCCCTTCTACTGCTGTCTATGGACATGGAAAAGGCCTTTGACAGGGTCAACTGGCAGTTCATGTGTGTCATTTTGGAGAATTTTGGGCTAAGGTCCTCAATGTTAAGTTGGGTCCTCTCCCTTTATTCTTGTCTCTCGGCTGCTGTCAAAGTCAATGAAACAAAGTCTGACTTCTTCATGATTACGAATGGTACATGCTAGGGCTGCATGCCATCTCCCCTGATCTTCATACTTTACCTGGAGCCCTTTCTTTGTACAGTGAGAAGGGATCCTAGCATTGTGGGCTTCCAGAAGGCCTCTGGCTTTCACAGGGTAGCCGCTTTTGTGGATGATTTCATTTTCTTTTTGACTGACCTGTTGGTATCCTTGCCAAATTTGCTTCAATCTTTTACCCTTTCATATTTCCGTATTAATCTATCCAAGTCCTCCACCCTCAACATCATGGTGGATCGGGCTGTAATTAGACATCCCTGTCCCTCCTTTCCCTTTCATTGGGCGACTGACTCTATTCACTATTTGGGAGTACATATCACGCCTGAGCCTGCTACTCTTTACACGGTTAATTTTGAACCATTGCTTTTGCAAATAAGAGCTGACCTACTTCGTTGGCCTTTACTAATGATGACCTGGTTTGGCCGTTGTAACGCCCCTCAAGATGACACTACTGCCCAAGGTTCTTTATCTCTTACAAGTCCACCGCATCAGACTACCACACTTGTTCTTCAAATGAGGGAATTCCTTCTTTTGGGAAATTGTGTGGTCCCATCAGAAACCCTGTCTCCAACTCCAGCTTCTCCATCTCTCTAAATGCCAGTATAGAGTTGGCCTCCCTGATGTGCGGGCCTAATATAGGGTGGCTCACCTCACTAGGTTGATGTCGCGCTGAAGCAAAACATTGGGTGGGTATGGAGCTGGAAGTCTCCTGCGGCAAAGCAAAGAGTTGGCCATGGATCACCTCCTGGTTTCCTAAAGACCTCATTAACCATTCTACTCTTGATAGCAGTTTGATGATTACTAGGAACACGTTTCACAGCTCCTCAATTTCCCCACTGCCATCCCCCATGATTCCCCAAGGATTCCAGGAAGTAAATGCTACATAAATCATCTGTCCCGACCCTACGTTCACACCTGATAAGGGTTGTCAAGAAATGAGGGAGATGAAGATTGGAGGTGCCAAATGCCATGAGTGGTGCAGAAGCTGTTAGGGATAGAGCTTGAAAAGAGGAAGAAACAGTATTAGTGGCTTGCAGATAGTCATTGTGGGTGAAAAAGGGATGCAGAAACAGCAAAATATGACCTTGGTTGGTCCACTGCAAGTTGCAGAGTCTAAGGGTAAGTTAGTGTTCCACCATTGACCCCCTCACAGAGCTTTGAAGTTAACTGCAAGCTGAACCCCGGGTTGTGACCCTTAGGTTCACCCTTTTTGAATGAGTTGAGACTAAGCTGCACTTTCAGAAGTAGATGAGCGAAGGGGTGATTTCTACTGGCAGCAGTGAAGACAGGGACCGTGCTGCAGAGAGGAACTTTAGGACTGTGGTGTACATCTGAGCAAGCTAAAACACAGAACAAGAGTATCCAGGAAGAAATTACACACCAGACCCGACTGCAAGATCGTGGACTCCAGCAAAAGGGCATACTCAATAAACAGTGGATTAGCAGCAGGACTGTGGAATTCAACAGAGTAGACTGAAACATGTAAAAAATTAAGGAAAACTAGAATATAAGCAATAAGTTGTAACAGGTGGCAGACAAGCAAATCCAAACAGGCAGCCGAGGTCAGTACATGGAAGAAAATGCAAGTAAGGCAGAGGCTTAAAACAACTGCACAGTAAAAGTGCCTGGATGCAGGCAAAAGCATTGCTCAGGCACTGGACATGTGAGACGCGCACCTATGACATTATTGACTGTGAGGTCTTAGACATAACTCAGCGGTACTGCTGACCAAGTAAAAGGGTGCCTGACAATGCAGAGCAAAGAAAGTAAGTGACAGTTTTTGCTTTTTTGTCTATTTCTATCACAATAGTCATCTTGAAAACAACATTTAGCATGTACAGACACTCTTACTGCATAATGGTGCCTGGAGGTTGGCTATAACTTTTCTCTGTCTTTTATAAATTACTTAGCTGTTTGCCTGACTTTTTAAATTATGAGAATCCTGTGAGTGATTTGTTAACAACGTCTTCCAATTAAAAATGTCTGGAATAAATGGATTGCGCACTTCTAAGTGAAACAGTATTAACTTTTTTACATTTAGAAGTGTGAAACACACTCATTTTATTTTAAAAGATTTAAGTGATTATGATTAGTGTTGAGCGAACACGGACTGTATTATTCGTGTTCGTACCGAATAATTGGATTTTTTGTACCCGAACACGGACACGGACACTTTACTGTATGTTCGGGTAAAAATCCGTGTTCGGTCGTTTTATTTCCGGGTTTTGCATGCTTTGGCGCTCTTTTCATGGCGGGCTTTCAACAGCCAATCAACAATCGTTTAACTGGTGTGCCTTAAGCCATCCCAGCCATGCCTGCAAATGTCTCAGTAGCTGTGATTGGCCGTCTGAAGCATGTGACCAAGTCTTTATAAGTTCGAGGCAGCCGCAGCGGCGTCATTATGCTGCTTAGATTCAGGGACAGAGCACACATCAACGTGCTGGCTGCTGATTAGGGAAAGATAGGCAGGAAAAAACCATTTGTGTCCGGATAGAATTGAGGGACAGGTCGGAGTGTTTAGGCAGGGCGAGTTGTAGGCATTTTAGGGATAGAGTCTGCTGAATTATATAGGGTCAGTGTCTTCTACAAACTACAATCGATATTGCTGTGTGGGGGGTGGGGTCTGCACTCAATCCTGATCTACGATCTCTTCTCAATCCTGTTAGGGACAGAGTCTGCTGAATTTTAGGGAAACTGTGTTCTACAAACTACAATCGATATTGCTGTGTGGTGTGGGATTGGAGATAGGCAGGTGTCAGTGATCCACATCCATTTTTCTGTGTGTGAGCTGCAGTGAACACAATCTTTTTGGGCTGCAGTGAACACAATCTTTTTGGGCTGCAGTGAACACAATCTTTTTGGGCTGCAGTGAACACAATCTTTTTGGGCTGCAGTGAACACAATCTTTTTGGGCTGCAGTGAACACAATCTTTTTGGGGTGCAGTGAACAAAATCTTTTTGGGGTGCAGTGAACACAATCCTTTTTGGTGTGCAGTGAACACAATCTTTGTGGGGTGCAGTGAACAAAATCCTTTGTGGGGTGCAGTGAACACAATCTTTTTGGGGTGCAGTGAACAAAATCCTTTTTGGGGTGCAGTGAACAACATCCTTTTTGGGGTGCAGTGAACACAATCTTTTTGGGGTGCAGTGAACAAAATCCTTTGTGGGGTGCAGTGAACACAATCTTTTTGGGGTGCAGTGAACACAATCTTTTTGGGGTGGAGTGAACAACATCCTTTTTGGGGTGCAGTGAACAAAATCCTTTTTGGGGTGCAGTGAACAAAATCATTTTTGGGGTGCAGTGAACACAATCTTTTTGGGGTGCAGTGAACACAATCTTTGTGGGGTGCAGTGAACACAATCTTTTTGGGGTGGAGTGAACAACATCCATTTTGGGGTGCAGTGAACAACATCCTTTTTGGGGTGCAGTGAACACAATCTTTTTGGGGTGCAGTGAACACAATCTTTGTGGGGTACAGTGAACAGAATCTTTGTGGGGTGCAGTGAACACAATCTTTGGGGGGTACAGTGAACACAATCTTTGTGAGGTGCAGTGAACACAATCTTTGTGGGGTGCAGTGAACACAATCATTGTGGGGTGCAGTGAACTCAATCTTTGTGGGGTACAGTGAACACAATCTCATACTGAAGGTTTGAGGGTGCTGCCTGTTCCATACTCCCCCTACTCCTCATCTAGCCTTTTAGGGGTACAAACAATAGTAATTGGGGCCTAGTGTGGTTGTGTACGTGTGATATACATACACTTTTTTGGGATCATATTTTCTATTCCGCTATTTAATCAAAAACCTTTGGGGATCAGTTAAATTGGGGGATAGTCTGTGTTGGTACGTGTGAGAGAGATCCACCTTTCCAAGTTGTTGGGGTTCATCTCATACTTCTGAAGGTTTGAGGGTGCTGCCTGTTCCATACTCCCCCTACTCCTAGCCTTTTAGGGGTACAAACAATAGTAATTGGGGCCTAGTGTGGTTGTGTACGTGTGATATACATACACTTTTTTGGGATCATATTTTCTATTCCGCTATTTAATCAAAAACCTCTGGGGATCAGTTAAATTGGGGGATAGTCTGTGTTGGTACGTGTGAGAGAGATCCACCTTTCCAAGTTGTTGGGGTTCATCTCATACTTCTGAAGGTTTGAGGGTGCTGCCTGTTCCATACTCCCCCTACTCCTAGCCTTTTAGGGGTACAAACAATAGTAATTGGGGCCTAGTGTGGTTGTGTACGTGTGATATACATACACTTTTTTGGGATCATATTTTCTATTCCGCTATTTAATCAAAAACCTCTGGGGATCAGTTAAATTGGGGGATAGTCTGTGTTGGTACGTGTGAGAGAGATCCACCTTTCCAAGTTGTTGGGGTTCATCTCATACTTCTGAAGGTTTGAGGGTGCTGCCTGTTCCATACTCCCCCTACTCCTAGCCTTTTAGGGGTACAAACAATAGTAATTGGGGCCTAGTGTGGTTGTGTACGTGTGATATACATACACTTTTTTGGGATCATATTTTCTATTCCGCTATTTAATCAAAAACCTTTGGGGATCAGTTAAATTGGGGGATAGTCTGTGTTGGTACGTGTGAGAGAGATCCACCTTTCCAAGTTGTTGAGGTTCATCTCATACTTCTGAAGGTTTGAGGGTGCTGCCTGTTCCATACTCCCCCTACTCCTAGCCTTTTAGGGGTACAAACAATAGTAATTGGGGCCTAGTGTGGTTGTGTACGTGTGATATACATACACTTTTTTGGGATCATATTTTCTATTCCGCTATTTAATCAAAAACCTTTGGGGATCAGTTAAATTGGGGGATAGTCTGTGTTGGTACGTGTGAGAGAGATCCACCTTTCCAAGTTGTTGGGGTTCATCTCATACTTCTGAAGGTTTGAGGGTGCTGCCTGTTACATACTCCCCCTACTCCTAGCCTTTTAGGGGTACAAACAATAGTAATTGGGGCCTAGTGTGGTTGTGTACGTGTGATATACATACACTTTTTTGGGATCATATTTTCTATTCCGCTATTTAATCAAAAACCTTTGGGGATCAGTTAAATTGGGGGATAGTCTGTGTTGGTACGTGTGAGAGAGATCCACCTTTCCAAGTTGTTGAGGTTCATCTCATACTTCTGAAGGTTTGAGGGTGCTGCCTGTTCCATACTCCCCCTACTCCTAGCCTTTTAGGGGTACAAACAATAGTAATTGGGGCCTAGTGTGGTTGTGTACGTGTGATATACATACACTTTTTTGGGATCATATTTTCTATTCCGCTATTTAATCAAAAACCTTTGGGGATCAGTTAAATTGGGGGATAGTCTGTGTTGGTACGTGTGAGAGAGATCCACCTTTCCAAGTTGTTGGGGTTCATCTCATACTTCTGAAGGTTTGAGGGTGCTGCCTGTTCCATACTCCCCCTACTCCTAGCCTTTTAGGGGTACAAACAATAGTAATTGGGGCCTAGTGTGGTTGTGTACGTGTGATATACATACACTTTTTTGGGATCATATTTTCTATTCCGCTATTTAATCAAAAACCTTTGGGGATCAGTTAAATTGGGGGATAGTCTGTGTTGGTACGTGTGAGAGAGATCCACCTTTCCAAGTTGTTGGGGTTCATCTCATACTTCTGAAGGTTTGAGGGTGCTGCCTGTTCCATACTCCCCCTACTCCTAGCCTTTTAGGGGTACAAACAATAGTAATTGGGGCCTAGTGTGGTTGTGTACGTGTGATATACATACACTTTTTTGGGATCATATTTTCTATTCCGCTATTTAATCAAAAACCTTTGGGGATCAGTTAAATTGGGGGATAGTCTGTGTTGGTACGTGTGAGAGAGATCCACCTTTCCAAGTTGTTGAGGTTCATCTCATACTTCTGAAGGTTTGAGGGTGCTGCCTGTTCCATACTCCCCCTACTCCTAGCCTTTTAGGGGTACAAACAATAGTAATTGGGGCCTAGTGTGGTTGTGTACGTGTGATATACATACACTTTTTTGGGATCATATTTTCTATTCCGCTATTTAATCAAAAACCTTTGGGGATCAGTTAAATTGGGGGATAGTCTGTGTTGGTACGTGTGAGAGAGATCCACCTTTCCAAGTTGTTGGGGTTCATCTCATACTTCTGAAGGTTTGAGGGTGCTGCCTGTTCCATACTCCCCCTACTCCTAGCCTTTTAGGGGTACAAACAATAGTAATTGGGGCCTAGTGTGGTTGTGTACGTGTGATATACATACACTTTTTTGGGATCATATTTTCTATTCCGCTATTTAATCAAAAACCTTTGGGGATCAGTTAAATTGGGGGATAGTCTGTGTTGGTACGTGTGAGAGAGATCCACCTTTCCAAGTTGTTGGGGTTCATCTCATACTTCTGAAGGTTTGAGGGTGCTGCCTGTTCCATACTCCCCCTACTCCTAGCCTTTTAGGGGTACAAACAATAGTAATTGGGGCCTAGTGTGGTTGTGTACGTGTGATATACATACACTTTTTTGGGATCATATTTTCTATTCCGCTATTTAATCAAAAACCTTTGGGGATCAGTTAAATTGGGGGATAGTCTGTGTTGGTACGTGTGAGAGAGATCCACCTTTCCAAGTTGTTGGGGTTCATCTCATACTTCTGAAGGTTTGAGGGTGCTGCCTGTTCCATACTCCCCCTACTCCTAGCCTTTTAGGGGTACAAACAATAGTAATTGGGGCCTAGTGTGGTTGTGTACGTGTGATATACATACACTTTTTTGGGATCATATTTTTTATTCCGCTATTTAATCAAAAACCTTTGGGGATCAGTTATATTGGGGGATAGTCTGTGTTGGTACGTGTGAGAGAGATCCACCTTTCCAAGTTGTTGGGGTTCATCTCATACTTCTGAAGGTTTGAGGGTGCTGCCTGTTCCATACTCCCCCTACTCCTAGCCTTTTAGGGGTACAAACAATAGTAATTGGGGCCTAGTGTGGTTGTGTACGTGTGATATACATACACTTTTTTGGGATCATATTTTCTATTCCGCTATTTAATCAAAAACCTTTGGGGATCAGTTAAATTGGGGGATAGTCTGTGTTGGTACGTGTGAGAGAGATCCACCTTTCCAAGTTGTTGAGGTTCATCTCATACTTCTGAAGGTTTGAGGGTGCTGCCTGTTCCATACTCCCCCTACTCCTAGCCTTTTAGGGGTACAAACAATAGTAATTGGGGCCTAGTGTGGTTGTGTACGTGTGATATACATACACTTTTTTGGGATCATATTTTCTATTCCGCTATTTAATCAAAAACCTTTGGGGATCAGTTAAATTGGGGGATAGTCTGTGTTGGTACGTGTGAGAGAGATCCACCTTTCCAAGTTGTTGGGGTTCATCTCATACTTCTGAAGGTTTGAGGGTGCTGCCTGTTCCATACTCCCCCTACTCCTAGCCTTTTAGGGGTACAAACAATAGTAATTGGGGCCTAGTGTGGTTGTGTACGTGTGATATACATACACTTTTTTGGGATCATATTTTCTATTCCGCTATTTAATCAAAAACCTTTGGGGATCAGTTAAATTGGGGGATAGTCTGTGTTGGTACGTGTGAGAGAGATCCACCTTTCCAAGTTGTTGGGGTTCATCTCATACTTCTGAAGGTTTGAGGGTGCTGCCTGTTCCATACTCCCCCTACTCCTAGCCTTTTAGGGGTACAAACAATAGTAATTGGGGCCTAGTGTGGTTGTGTACGTGTGATATACATACACTTTTTTGGGATCATATTTTCTATTCCGCTATTTAATCAAAAACCTTTGGGGATCAGTTAAATTGGGGGATAGTCTGTGTTGGTACGTGTGAGAGAGATCCACCTTTCCAAGTTGTTGGGGTTCATCTCATACTTCTGAAGGTTTGAGGGTGCTGCCTGTTCCATACTCCCCCTACTCCTAGCCTTTTAGGGGTACAAACAATAGTAATTGGGGCCTAGTGTGGTTGTGTACGTGTGATATACATACACTTTTTTGGGATCATATTTTCTATTCCGCTATTTAATCAAAAACCTCTGGGGATCAGTTAAATTGGGGGATAGTCTGTGTTGGTACGTGTGAGAGAGATCCACCTTTCCAAGTTGTTGGGGTTCATCTCATACTTCTGAAGGTTTGAGGGTGCTGCCTGTTCCATACTCCCCCTACTCCTAGCCTTTTAGGGGTACAAACAATAGTAATTGGGGCCTAGTGTGGTTGTGTACGTGTGATATACATACACTTTTTTGGGATCATATTTTCTATTCCGCTATTTAATCAAAAACCTTTGGGGATCAGTTAAATTGGGGGATAGTCTGTGTTGGTACGTGTGAGAGAGATCCACCTTTCCAAGTTGTTGGGGTTCATCTCATACTTCTGAAGGTTTGAGGGTGCTGCCTGTTCCATACTCCCCCTACTCCTAGCCTTTTAGGGGTACAAACAATAGTAATTGGGGCCTAGTGTGGTTGTGTACGTGTGATATACATACACTTTTTTGGGATCATATTTTCTATTCCGCTATTTAATCAAAAACCTCTGGGGATCAGTTAAATTGGGGGATAGTCTGTGTTGGTACGTGTGAGAGAGATCCACCTTTCCAAGTTGTTGGGGTTCATCTCATACTTCTGAAGGTTTGAGGGTGCTGCCTGTTCCATACCCCCCCTACTCCTCATCTAGCCTTTTAGGGGTACAAACAATAGTAATTGGGGCCTAGTGTGGTTGTGTACGTGCGAGATACATACACTTTTTTTGATCATATTTCCTATTCCGCTATTCAATAAAAACCTTTGAGGATCAATTGAATTGCGGGATAGTCTGTGTCGGTACGTGTGAGAGAGATCCACCTTTCCAAGTTGTTGGGGTTCATCTCATACTTCTGAAGGTTTGAGGGTGCTGCCTGTTCCATACCCCCCCTACTCCTCATCTAGCCTTTTAGGGGTACAAACAATAGTAATTGGGGCCTAGTGTGGTTGTGTACGTGCGAGATACATACACTTTTTTTGATCATATTTCCTATTCCGCTATTCAATAAAAACCTTTGAGGATCAATTGAATTGCGGGATAGTCTGTGTCGGTACGTGTGAGAGAGATCCACCTTTCCAAGTTGTTGGGGTTCATCTCATACTTCTGAAGGTTTGAGGGTGCTGCCTGTTCCATACCCCCCCTACTCCTCATCTAGCCTTTTAGGGGTACAAACAATAGTAATTGGGGCCTAGTGTGGTTGTGTACGTGCGAGATACATACACTTTTTTTGATCATATTTCCTATTCCGCTATTCAATAAAAACCTTTGAGGATCAATTGAATTGCGGGATAGTCTGTGTCGGTACGTGTGAGAGAGATCCACCTTTCCAAGTTGTTGGGGTTCATCTCATACTTCTGAAGGTTTGAGGGTGCTGCCTGTTCCATACTCCCCCTACTCCTCATCTAGCCTTTTAGGGGTACAAACAATAGTAATTGGGGCCTAGTGTGGTTGTGTACGTGTGATATACATACACTTTTTTTGGATCATATTTTCTATTCCGCTATTTAATTTAACTGGGCCTCCATGCGAGACCTGTGTGCCTTGTTGCGCTGTTTTGAGTACTCCACCAACATGGCCAGTGGCAATGACGCCGTTCTCAGCTTAACTATCCCACTTCTATGCCTCCTTGAAAAAACAATTCGGGCGATGATGGAAGAGGATGTGGCACAGGATGAGGAGGAGGAGGAGGATGAAGAGGTAACATTTCCAAGGCTTTCAGGGCAGTCATTCGCAAGGGGCTCCGAGGGTGGGTTCCTGCACACGCAAACGCCAGGGACGCAATTGTCCAGCAGGGGCACAGTTCTGGAGGATGAGGAGGATGAGGAGGAGGAGGAGCTGGAGGAGGAGATGGAACCATGTTCACAGCAGGGTGGCACCCAGGCCAGCTCATGGCCATCACTGGTGCGTGGCTGGGGGGATACAGAGGACACGGACCATACACCTCCCACAGAGGACAGCCTTTCGTTGCCTCTGGGCAGCCTGGCACACATGAGCGATTACATGCTGCAGTGTCTCCACAACGACCGCCGAGTTGCCCACATTCTAACTTGTGCTGATTACTGGGTGGCCACGCTGCTGGATCCCCGTTACAAGGACAACGTACCGTCCTTAATTCACTCACTGGAGCGCGATCGCAAGATGCGCGAGTACAAGCGCACGCTGGTAGACGCCATGCTGCTGGCATTCCCATCTGACAGCGGGGCCACAGTGGAAGCACAAGGCAGAGGAGGAGGAGGAGGAGGTCGCCAACGCAACCAGGGCACCGCCAGCACCTCAGAAGGCAGGGTTAGCATGGCCGAAATGTGGAAAAGCTTTGTCAGCACGCCACAACAAACAGCAGCACCAGCAGCTCAGATGGAACGTCTTAGCAGGAGGCAGCATTTTACCAACATGGTGGAGCAGTATGTGTGCACACGCCTACATGTAGTGAATGACGGGTCTGCCCCCTTCAACTTCTGGGTCTCCAAATTGGGCACATGGCCTGAGCTTGCCCTTTACGCCTTGGAGGTGCTGGCGTGCCCTGCAGCCAGTGTATTATCTGAACGGGTATTTAGCACGGCTGGGGGCGTTATAACAGACAAGCGCAGCCGCCTGTCCAGAGACAATGTGGACAAGCTCACGTTCATTAAAATGAACCAGGCATGGATCCCACGGGACTTTTCCGTACCTTATGCAGAATAGCAATGGATACCGACCTTACCCACCCATTGTTCCATTTTTGCTCTTTCTCACTCTTTTGGGGTGTACCCTCATTTAAAATTTGTGAAAAGAAGCAGTGTTGGCTACCTCGTCCTCCTCCTCAGGGCCAGATTAATGTAGGGGCTATTGGAGCTGCAGCTCCAGGCCCCTACCTTTTATATAGGCCCCGGGTTGGCCATATTCACTGTTACCGCTCTTCTGTCACTTGTAAACACAGAAGTCTGGCTTCTATGCTCGCTTCCCCAGGCAGCACCCTCAGAACCTCCCCACACAGCGTGAAGGCCGGACAAGGAGGGACAGTTGGCGATGCATGGATGTGTTTATGGGCTTCAGAGACAGCATCCCATGTTGAATTAGGCATGCATGGCTGCACCCTTCCTCCTCTGGGTGCATGGCAAGGCACGGCCCTAAGGCCCTTCAAAATCCTCAGCACCAAGCCCATGATGCTGTTAATCCGGCCCTGGTCCTCCTCCACCGCCGCTTCCACCTACACCGCCCATAGGTGTGCGCAGCCTATTGCATTAAGGTGTGCACCCCAAAGTTGAAATACACATGCATGTGTTTGCCAGCAGGGAGAGTAATGTATCGGGGCCATGTACCTGTAGGCAAGGAGAAATAGAGCAGAGCAGGTCCCAGGGAGATCTTTCCCATCTCCTCACTGGCAATGCTATGTGCCCTAGGTGATTAGGGTGTGCCCAGGCACACCCAGCACACCCTGTGCGCACGCCTATGTCACCGCCACATCCACCACCACCTTAACCTCCCTCCTACTCCATATGGGCCTCGTCCTTCAGAGATGAAGAAGAACATTGTTTTATTTTTCTGTTTTTTTTTGTTGTTTTAAGTTATTTCCCTATCCACATTTGTTTGCAGAGCACTTGCCATGCTCTTAATTACGTTTTGCTGCCATTTGCAGCACTCTAGCCCTTTCCTTTGGTGTTTTAGAGCCATTTTAGTGCCTTAAAGTTCGGGTCCCCATTGACTTCAATGGGGTTCGGTGTCCGGGAAAAGTTCGGTAAAAGTCCGGGACACGGACCCGGACTTTTTTTTAAAGTTCGGCCGAACCCGTCGAACACGGACATCTAGGTGTTCGCTCAACCCTAATTATGATTTATATACAGCCAAGATCCCTAAGATTAATGAATATCTGACTTTATTGGTATTCCTGATAAATCTATGTACATCAGTCTTAGAGGTCAATAGTATTAGGCACTAAACAGCAAGTGCTATGTGACTGATAACACCTGTCCTCATTTAGCACTTGCTTGTTAACGTTCACACATTAACATTTATATTGCAGCCATATATTTGTTATATAGGCTACAAATCTTCACATCTTTATAGCAGAAGTCTGATTTAGTGGATGCCGTAACAATGCTAAGGTAAAATTTATTTTATAAACTGCTGGATCCTAATAATTATTACTGGGGGTACCATCTTTCCTAACCCCCATGGAAAAGGGGTAGCACCCACAGTATTTATACTCTCCCAATATACCTCAATACCATTACTCTCTATGCAAATGATAATAAGGAGATAAAGTATATTGTCAAATTTATTGGGATGCCTGCCTTTACACCCACTTTAGTCTTAGTCCATAGGGATCAATATTGAGTTGGCCTTGCCTTTGCAGCAATAACAGCTTAACCTCTTTTGGGAAAGCTGTCCACAAGGTTTAGGAGTCTGTCTGTGGGAATGTTTGACCATTCTTCTAGAAACGTATTTGTGAGGTCAGGCACTAGTGTTGGGGAGAGGGCCTGGCCCACAGTCTGCGCTCTAATTCATCCCAAAGGTGTTCTATTGGGTTGAGGTCAGGACAGACCAGTCAATTTCCTCCACCCCAAACTCCTTCATCCATGTCCTTATGGACCTTGCTTTGTGCAATGGTCCAAATCATTTGGTGGAGGGGGGATTATGGTGTTGGGTTGTTTTTAAGGTTGGGTTTGGTTCCTTAGTTCCAGTGAAGGGAACTCCTAAGGCGTCAGCATACCCAGACATTTTGGACAATTTCATGCTCCCAACTTAGTGGTAACAGTTTGGGGATGACCCCTTCCTGTTCCAACGGGACTGTGCACCAGTGCACAAAGCAAAGTCCATAAAGACATACATGAGCAAGTTTGGGGTGGGGAAACTTGACTGGCCTGCACAGAGTCCTGACCACAACCTGATAGAACACCTTTGGAATAAATTTCAGGGGGAGACTGCGAGCCAGGCCTTCTTGTCCAACAAAAATGCACTTCTGGAAGAATGGTAAAACATTCCAATAGACACACTCCTAAACCTTGTGGCTAGCCTTCCTAGAAGAGTTGAAGCTGTTATAGCTGCAAAGGGTGGGCCAACTCAATATTGAGCCCTACGGACAAAGACTGGGATGCCATTAAAGTTCATGTGTGTGTAAAGACAGGCATCCAAATACTTTTGACCATATAGTGTACCACTTATAGAATTAATTTATCTTCTTTGCTCATAGGTGGAAGAGAGATCCTAAATAAAAATAGTTGTAAACCTCTGAAATGAAAAATGAACAAAGCATATTCTCATAAAGTCATAGCTCCCAAAGCAAATCCCTCTGTCCCTCATGCAGTTGTCCCTCTTTTTGGTGTGATATGTACATTTCTATACAAAAAGTTCTATTTTACTAGCAAAAGTGTTATGCTGCACTAAACTTTTCATCCAACTTCTATATTACTATATTTTTTTATTCTAAAAATCCAATATAAAAGCAAAATAGAGGGAAAAAAAAACTTGTGTGGTTTAGTCAATCATTTTCTGCATAGTGGATCTTTGTGTTCCATATAACTCAGGTTGTGGCAGGGTTTGCCCTTTGCCCATATTCTATGTCCCTCTTTATCATTTCAGAAAGTTAAGAAGTATGTACTATATAGTGTGTACTTGCTTCAGTCCTTAGCAATTAGTGTGGAGCCTGTCTGCTCTCTCCTTCCTCTGCTATCTACATGAATTACTTCTGACAGCTTTTCCAGACATCGAACAATCTTTGAAGATGCCCCTTCACCCTCTAGCACACAGCAGGTAATTGGCAGCCTCAGATGTGCATGTTTCCCAGTGAGGCTGTGTAGAGGGGGGTTTCCTTTTAAGTCAATATGGTTTGGTGCATTGAGAGATGTCCCTTAATCCAACGGTACTACAAAATACACAAGGATGACCATGGGACTTAATCAAGGTATGCCAACAGAAATATGTATATTATTTTTTTCAGTATCCACCAAATTTAAAAACGTTTCTCATTCTCATACAGAGAGATAACATATAACACAACAATTGGTTTTCTTCTGTCAAACAATTTTGCAAAAAATAGTGACAATGTAAGTTACAATTTGATATTCCAATGAACTTGTGAGACTAATGAAGGGATTGAAGGTCACTGCTTCACTTCCGCCTCTGTTTGGAACGCACTTCCGGTTGCGTGGAATTTATAACTTTCCGGAAGAGCCTCAGCGCTGCATACAATTTGGCTTATGCTTATTCTTATGCCTGAATTGCTTTGTTTTAATGTGAGTACTTTTCTTTAATAAATTTTAAACGCTCTCAAACGGTAATACACTATACGAGCCTTCTTTCCTCATATGTGTACCCGAAGTACATCTGGATATTGAGCTACCACACCATAAGACCCCCATTGATAGTCCCCAGTTATCTATGGTGATAGGATCCCCACTGATAGTACATCCAGAGGAACCCAGGGAGGACCACTGAGGGGCATAGGAACCACGTACTATCCGGAACCATTACCCCTGTAGGGGTTCCCCTTTCTGGTAAGTGCGGTCCTGGGAGTGAGGGGAGCACAACTGACCCATCACACTGCCCACACTTGAAGAACCACTGGAAGCACTTAAGCCACCTTTGAAGGGATGCTGCACTGATTTGACCTGGCACTGGAGCACCTATTGTGCGATTGTGACTATTAATATTATCTTTTGGAAAGTTATATTTCACCCCAAACTAGTGATAGATAACTTATTATACATGCCCTTTTGTACCTGAATTTTATACACCTTTTTTCGTTTATTATGCGACTTTGGAATCGCATCACTTTGCACTATTAATTGTTAGCACTTTCTTACTTAGATTATTAGTTGTGATACTATTCAGTATTCACTTGCACCTGCCCCTTCGGGGCTTGCTCTATTGGTTGGAGCTTATTCACAATCAGTCACTATAGCACTTTTATCTTGGATCTTGATTGTTATTTGCACTTTACTTGGTTTACAAAGGATATTTGAGTTATTAATTGGAGACACTCAGTTACTTTATATACACCCTAATTCTTGCAGGAGGATCACTTGTTTTTCAAATCACTACTGGTCACTTAGTCGTTTGTTAACCTGCATTAATATTTATTTGATGTTTTATTTATACATTTAGAATCTATTACGGTTTTATAAGTTTTTACCAACACACGTATTTAGCACTTAGCTATTTATTTGGGACAGCGCAATCACAAATATACTTATTTATCTTTAGACACCTTCATATACTTGACAGCACCATTTACCTCCCTATCCAACCCTTCATTTGCTGTTCACTTTTGTGAAGAGGTAGGCTGCAGTCAAAACTCCCACACTCTCACCTATCCTAAGTGCAGATTTTTCCCTTTTCTTTACTGTATATCAGGCATGTCCAACCTACGGCCCGGGGACCGCATGCGGCCCGGAAGTGCAGGCAATGCGGCCCACTGACCCCTGACAATTTTTTTTTTTTTGCTGGGAAGGAAGGAAGTCGGGTCGGGGGCATGGCCACAGCTGCTTCCAACTAACAGTAGGCAGAGGCTACCTCGGAGGGGAGCGGGGAGGGAGGCGAGCATGTGCAGTGTTTCTGACTCCTACCACCATGACCACTTCAAATCACTGAAGTGGTCATGGTGGTTAGAGTGTTCCTTTATTATCTCTCAGAACAAGTATACCTCTGTATACTGATTCCATTTAATTTGATCATCCTCTAGTTAAATTAGTACGGAGGGGCGCAGCGGGCTTTTATTACTTATAAACCTTAACTATAGTATATATTTTATATGCGGCCCGAGAAAATTTCTCTACACTCAATGTGGCCCAGAGAAGCCAAAAGGTTGGACACCCATGCTGTATATCATGAATTTCAACACATTTAATGTATAATAATTTACTTCATCAGGAGCAGATGTTACTGACAGAATGTCAATGAAAAAAGATTCCACGGGGGGGCGTGGTCGGCGAGCAAGCCAGATGGACGCTTAATTCACAGCTCCTCTCACCGTCACAAGTATCCAGCATCTGTCAGCACACCTGCAGTTTCTCTGACTTCTTCAGCAGCCCAACAACAGCCTGCACACTCTTATCTCTCTGGCAGTATGTCGCCCAAACGAAAAGGTGAGCGGTATCCCAGAAAAATTACAGCTTTCATGTATCAGGCAGCGGAAAGGCGCCTCCAAGATGGCGGCGCAGCCACCTCACCCTCGGAAATGCCTGCAGCACTACCTCCTTTTCAACCTGCTCCTGGAGCGAGCATTCGTGATGGGCTGAGCAGGGATACAGGCAGCAGGGCGGCATTTCCACCAGCTTTATCAGGCACACCCATTGCCTGCAGCCCAGCTAAATGAAGAATGAGGATGGATTCCCCTGTCACAACCTATCACTTCATGCATGGCAAGAGAAAGGCAATAATTTAATCTCGGATCTATATACCAACAATCTTCTGAGACCCTTCATGTCCTTGCAACAGTCCTTTTCACTAGCCACCAAGGACTATTTCAAGTACATTCAAATAACCCACTGCCTAATACAAAACCCCACCTACATAAATTTGCACACACACTGGCGTGGAAATACTTCTTCTCCAATACCATAGTCAGGAAGGGAATACCACTATTTTACAATCTGCTAGGAGACAAAACCTATTTTACTAAATTGTCTCCTTTCCTGAAATTGGAAAGAGGTATGGGATGTTCCTTCAGTGACACCCAGTGGTTATTAGCCTTTAGAGCTAGCTTCAAGGAAACTCGCTACTCCAATCTACGAGAACTTGTCCACAAAATCAACCTCAGATGGTATATCACCCCATCCCAGACCCATCAATTTGATTAAGCAGCACCACCTTTTTACTGGAGGAATTGTGGGGAGCTAGGTCCTTTGTATCACATTTTATGGCAATGCAACAAGACATCCACCCTATGGAATGAAAAATTTCAGTTTCTATGGTGGGAATAAGACTGAGTGAAGTGGATAAGGTGTAAAAGTGCAGAGAAAAGTAAAAAAAAAAAAAAACAGGAAATTTACATTGGGCCCAATTCCTAATTTTACTATCCAATGCACATAAAACTACTTAAATGTAACATACTGTAGGTGTAAAAAAATATATATTAAGGCATCAAACTGGATTGTAAATCAAATTTAAAAGGACACAAAAACCCACTCCAAAAGAAAAAAAAATCTAAATAAAAACAGGGGAGGACAATGGGGAGGAAAGGAAGATCCATAATAAATTGCATAGCAGCTTCAGGGGAGAAAATAAAACCAGACCCAGGTCACACAGGCCTCACCCACAGCAGCTCAGAATAACAAAAACCTAATAAGAAAAGAAAAACTCAGGGATACTGCATGCAGGCATCCAACAGCAGGTATGACCAGATCTGTGTAGCTTCCCTCAGGAAACCGTAACCAGACTAAATATATATATGTAATTTAAATAAGATTTACTAATTTGTAATAATACCCATTTAAAACAACAAACAACAGAACAGACAGCAAACATGAAAATTTAGGCAAACCCTAAACCAAGTGACAGAAACCCTAACTAAGAAACGATGTGACAGAAAACCTAACTAACAAACTAACTATACAATAATATATAAAAATGAATGGGAAGCACAGATCAACAAGGTAAACCGAAGATGCAAGGAACAGTTAGATAGGCGGATCCAGGAATGTGTAACGCTCTAGCGTTTGTTTAGAGAGTTGGATTTGCAACTGCAGAATCTCCACTCAGTAGTCATGTAGAGATGTGTTGAATCACCATGTCTAACTCTCCAGACTCATCATTGTGGCCAGCCTGCTTCAATATACAAACACTCAATAAGATGTTCCTGGAGTGATAGGTTGTATATGATAGTATAGAGGTGATGTGCTGAAAGGACAGGCGTGAGTTGTGATAGCAATGATGAGTACTCAATAGTAATGTTCAGGAGAGTAGTAGATGATGGTAGATAGGTTAGCAATCATGTGCAATAACAGGTGGTAGGGGACAGCAGATGGAGTGTACAAGAGAGGCTAACTTAGTGCAAGGATATAGATGGTAGTAGAATCAAGAGCTAGCAATCTATGTAACAGTGCAGATGATAGAAGTAGTAATGCATAGATAGTAACAGTCCTTAGTATGCAGAAGTAGATAGTGTAAGTTTGATAGGAAGGAATCCCCTGTGGGGTACTTATCACTAGTTAGATTAGTAAGCTGAAGGGTCCGGTAATGAGTGAATGATCGGGTAGCGAGATACGGGATCAATAGCGAGGTTCCGGTCTATCCAGGTATGGCAATAGCTGGAGGCTCCGGCAGCGTAAGACAAGGCTGTATACCATGCGGTTTGAACGAACAATTTGTGAGAGAGAAGCCGGCGATTGAAATAGCCGCTCAGAGCGGCGCTTAGTGATGACGTCATGCGGCTTAAAGGTATATGCGTTCCACCTAGCTGAAAAGGTGGGACGCAATATGAAGAAGGAAATGACCTATAAGGGTACCGAAGGTACCAGAATCTTACAGTACCCCCCCCTTAAGGCCGGCTCCGGAAGGCCTATAGCACTGGTCTCTCCGGGTATTTGGAGTGAAACCTTCGTATAAGCCTGGGTGCGTGAACGTCAGAAGTATCCAACCAGGTGTCGTCTTGGGGTCCATAGTTCTTCCATCTTATGAGATATTGGAGTTTTCCTCTGTGGATACGAGAATCCAAAATCTCCCTAATCTCAAATTCCTCTCCGCCTTCAACTTGTACTGGAGGTGGAGGCGAGATGGTAGGCCTTATTCCTTGGTTGGGAACATGTGGTTTCAGTAACGACACGTGAAAGATGGGATGTATTCTAAGATCTGCCGGTAAAGTGAGTTGCACTGAAGCTCTTCCAATGAGCTTTTTAATTGGAAAAGGTCCGAGAAATAGAGGTCCAAGCTTTTTACTGGGTATCTTTAACCTCAAATTTTTTGTAGATAGCCAAACGAGATCCCCAATAGCGTATTGAGGAGAAGGTTTTCTACAAAGGTCGTAATACCTTTTTTGTTGGCTATGAGCATGTGAGATGGTGGTGTTAAGTAAACCCAGAGAGTCTTTTATTTGGGTAAGATAATCTGAGGCTACTGGGTTACTTGATGGAAGGATGCGTGGTGGAAGAAGTGTTGGATGAAACCCATAGTTTAAGTAGAACGGACTCTGCTTAGTAGTTCTGTGGGTTGCATTGTTATAAGCAAATTCTTCCAGAGGGAGGAGGTCCACCCAATCATCCTGTAGGTATGAGGTGTAGCAACGTAGGTATTGTTCAATGCACTGGTTGACTCTTTCAGTTTGTCCGTTGGTCTGAGGATGGTAAGGAGAAGTGAGTTTTCGCTCAATACGTAGTATATGACATAGAGCTTGCCAGAACTTGGAGATGAACTGTGAACCTCGGTCAGATAGAAGAGTGTTTGGAATTCCATGTAGCTTGAACACATGTTTCACTAGTAATTCCGCTATTTGTTTAGATGAAGGTAGTGTCAGGACTCTGGAGGTGAGCCTGACGTGCAGAGGGTAGCCTCTAGCTCACCGAGGGATGGAGCACAGACGTGTCACCCAGGCAGTAGACGCAGGCTAACCCGAGGTGCGGAATCTAAGTGCCAACCGGTCTTCACCAGAGCCTCAGATGGTGAGGTTGGATTTTGCTGCGTGTATAGCACCAGGTCGCGGTCCTCGGGGTTGCCCTGCCAGGAGGTGAACAGGTCCGGATCTGGTGGCAGATAAACAGACAAGGATAAGGCAAAAGAGTGGTCACAAACAAGCCGAGGTCAGGGCGGGCAGCAGACAAGCGAGGTGAGGGACAAGCCAGGAGGTCAAACAGGAATCAAACTGGATACAACAGGTTTCAGGTTCAGGAACACAGGAGAAGCTTCAGATCAGACAGCAAAGACACTGTGCTTCTGAGGTGCTTAAATAAGGCAGCCTATTGCCAATTAATGAAATTAGTCTGAGCTAGGTTAACCCTTAGGTGGCAGATTCATGACAGCACTTTAGTGTGCACAGGGAGCCTTCCTGACAGGTAGTCTGCGAATAGAAATGAAATGTGCCATCTTTGTCAGATGGTCCACTGACACTAGAATGGTATTAAATCCCCTGGAAGGTGGTAATTCTACTATAAAGTCCAAGGATACAACTTCCCATGGAACCTGGGGTATTGGTAGACTGCAAAGTAGACCAGATGGTTTTGTAGTGTCAAGTTTGGACCTTGCACAGATGTCACATGAGGAAACAAACTTTTGTACAGACGTTTTCATATCAGGCCACCAAAACTGCCTGGTGAGCAAATTAAATGTCTTAGTCATACCCATATGTCCTGCCATAGGTACGTCATGTGATAATTCCAAGATCTTGGTATGCATACTAGGAGGTATGTAGAGTTTGTCGTTAAAGTAGAGGAAGCCTTCTGCATCAGCACTTAGTTGTGGTGGAGGTGAATCCAGTCCTATACTGTGCAGAATCTCTTCCTTCAGGGAGCGAACAACACCAACAATACGATCATAGGGTATTATAGGAAATGAAGGGATTTCGGCGCAGTTATCTTCGGTTAATCGTGATAGCGCATCCGCTTTTTTGTTTTTGTCTGCAGGCGGGTAGGTGACTAGGAAGTTGAATTTTAGGAAGAATAGTGACCAACGTACCTGCCGGTGGGAAAGGGTCTTGTTAGTCTGAAGGTATTGGAGATTTTTATGATCTGTATATATGAGTATTGGCAATCGAGTACCTTCTAGTAGATGTCGCCAATTCTCTAGTGCCAGTTTTATGGCAAGCAACTCTTTTTCACCCACTGGGTAATTCACCTCTGGGTTGCTTAATGATTTAGAGAAGAAAGCAACTGGGTGAAGTGGTGAAGTATTTGTTGGTCGTTGGGAGAGAACTGCTCCTACTGCCATATTTGACGCATCTACCTCCAGTATATATTGGAGGGATGGGTCTGGATGGCGTAGTATGGGAGCGGAAGTGAAGCTTGATTTTAACAAGCGGAAAGCTCCATTGGCTTCTTCAGACCATTTAAATGGTTTCTTTACACTTGTAAGTTGTGTGACAGGTCTCACAATAGCAGAGAAGTTCTTGATGAACTTCCTATAGAAGTCTGAGAATCCAAGGAATCGTTGTAATGCTTTACGAGTTGTTGGTACGGGCCAATCCAGAATACACGATATCTTGCTCATATCCATTTTGATTCCGTTCTTAAATATGATGTATCCTAGGAATAGTACTTGTTCTTTATGAAATAGGCATTTTTTTAATTTTACGTATAAATTGTGTGCGAGTAATCTGGACAACACAAGTCTTACATGTTTTATATGTTCAGACAAAGATTGAGAATAAATGAGTATATCATCCAGATATACCACAACACAAACATCAAGTAAGTCTCTGAAGATGTCATTTATGAATCGCTGAAAAGCTGCGGGAGCATTACACAACCCGAAAGGCATCACAAGATATTCGAATAATCCGTATCTGGTTCTGAATGCTGTTTTCCACTCATCCCCGTCACGGATTCGGATTAGGTTGTATGCCCCTTTTAGGTCCAATTTAGAGAAGTAGGTAGCTCCGCGCACTTGTTCAATGAGTTCAGGAATGAGAGGTAAAGGATAGCGATCCTTTATCGTAATGGTATTTAATTGCCTATAGTCAATAATAGGCCTAAGACTTGAATCCTTATTGCGGACAAAGAAAAGTCCTGCAGCTGTGGAAGAAGTAGAGGGTCTGATGAACCCTTTCGCTAAATTCTCATCCAAGTATTCCTTGAGATGAGAAAGTTCATCCTGAGAAAGAGGATAAACATGACCGAAAGGTAATTTGCTATTAGGGAGTAGATCAATAGAACAATCATAGTCCCTATGGGGAGGCAACACTTGAGCGTTTTTCTCAAGGAAGACTTCTGACAGATCCTGGTAGCATGGTGGTGGTGTAATTTCATCTGACACCATAGACAGGATTTTTTTATATGATTGGAGGTTACACGTGATCTCGCAATAGTGAGAAGGGAAGGTTAGAGTCCGTGTCTTCCAATCAATGGTTGGTTGATGTATGTGTAACCAGGGAAGTCCCAAAATAATGGGAAAATGTGGTGAAGGTAATACATCAAAAGTGGTTGTCTCCGCATGAGACTCGTTAGCAGTAACAAGGAGTGCTTGTGTCTGATTGGTGATTGGACCAGAAGATAACGGGATACCTTTAATGAAACTAACAGAGACAGGTTTAGGTTTTGAAATAATAGGTATTTTATTTAAGGTAACAAAACGAGTATCGATGTAGTTCCCACAAGATCCTGTGTCGATCATAGCCTTGGTGGTGATCCTAATTTGGTCCCACTGTAGTGTCAAATGAATAAAGAGATAGGGATTAGAAAAGGAAGTCGTTAAACCCCCCAGCAAGACATGTGAACACTCACCGTCTTTTTTGCGGACAAGGGGACAGACGCTTATCAAATGATCCGAGGAGGCGCAGTACATGCAGAGGTTTTCGGATCTTCTCCTGGCTCGTTCAGTAGTCGATAAAGGTGGGCGTATCGTTCCTACCTCCATAGGAGTAGGGTCAACGGGCGAAACCCGAGAAGGACTGGACAATGGCATTCCCATCTTCTCAGCCTTTCTTTCTGGCAGTCGCCTGTCAATATTGATGCTGAGCTGTATTAAGGCATCCAAAGTGCCAGGTAAATCCACTCGGGCGAGCTCGTCTTTAACGGCTTCTGATAACCCGAGTCTGAACTGAGTTCGCAGAGATGCATCATTCCACCCAGAATCAAGGGTCCATCTTTTGAACTCTGCTATGAAGTCTTCAACAGGTCTCCTTCCTTGTTTTAAAGCCCTCAATTGGCTATCAGCAGTACTCTGCCTATTGGGGTCTTCATATAAGCTAGCGAGTTCCGCTATGAACAAAGGATAGGAGTTGAGAAGAGGGTCCTCTTTCTCAAAGAGAGAGTCTGCCCAAGCCCGTGGATCACCCGATAGATATGAAATAGTAGTACAGACTTTAATTTGGTCTGTAGTATAAGTACGAGGTTTTAAATTAAAAAGCAATTGACATGCGTTTTTAAATTCACGAAATTTTTTCCGATCACCTGTAAACACTAGAGGAGGGTTTATTTTAGGCTCACGAGGTTGAGCAACAGTGAGTTGTGAAACACGGGCTATCTGCTGTCTTAAAGTCTGATTTTCATTTTTTACTTCAGTAAGAGCAAGGATTAATGCATCTACCTTTTGTGTTAATTGTATCACTTGAGTGGCTAATTCTGCTGAATCCATCTTTTAAAGGTTCGTTCAATCTGTAACGCTCTAGCGTTTGTTTAGAGAGTTGGATTTGCAGCTGCAGAATCTCCACTCAGTAGTCATGTAGAGATGTGTTGAATCACCATGTCTAACTCTCCAGACTCATCATTGTGGCCAGCCTGCTTCAGCATACAATATACAAACACTCAATAAGATGTTCCTGGAGTGATAGGTTGTATATGATAGTATAGAGGTGATGTGCTGAAAGGACAGGCGTGAGTTGTGATAGCAATGATGAGTACTCAATAGTAATGTTCAGGAGAGTAGTAGATGATGGTAGATAGGTTAGCAATCATGTGCAATAACAGGTGGTAGGGGACAGCAGATGGAGTGTACAAGAGAGGCTAACTTAGTGCAAGGATATAGATGGTAGTAGACTCAAGAGCTAGCAATCTATGTAACAGTGCAGATGATAGAAGTAGTAATGCATAGATAGTAACAGTCCTTAGTATGCAGAAGTAGATAGTGTAAGTTTGATAGGAAGGAATCCCCTGTGGGGTACTTATCACTAGTTAGATTAGTAAGCTGAAGGGTCCGGTAATGAGTGAATGATCGGGTAGCGAGATACGGGATCAATAGCGAGGTTCCGGTCTATCCAGGTATGGCAATAGCTTGAGGCTCCGGCAGCATAAGACAAGGCTGTATACCATGCGGTTTGAACGAACAATTTGTGAGAGAGAAGCCGGCGATTGAAATAGCCGCTCAGAGCGGCGCTTAGTGATGACGTCATGCGGCTTAAAGGTATATGCGTTCCACCTAGCTGAAAAGGTGGGACGCAATATGAAGAAGGAAATGACCTATAAGGGTACCGAAGGTACCAGAATCTTACAGAATGGAATCAGGAACAAGGGGGACAGAAATGAGGCATCAGGGTGCAGGATAAAGGTACAGGTGAGGATCAGGTGGGATTTAGGTTTAGGATTAGTCAACAAGCATTTATCTGACGAGCAGGCAAAACACTGAAGCAAGATGGAAATATAGAAGAGGGACTAAATACCCTCCCAGCAGCCAGCATCAGTTGAAGACTAATTTCTGGGATCTGCTTGCTACTGGGAGACATCTGCTGAAACCATAACTACAACCTTCTGGTTCGGGAACCACTGTGCCAGCAGCAGGTGATCCAGTACTTGGCAAATGCATGTGAACAAACCATATCAGTATAACCCATATACATAAAAATGTAATCCGTATACAACCAAAATAAACATATAGTTTATGTGGAAAAGGTTTAAATAAGATGGATTTACCTTAACCTGGGGGCTGTTGGTCCCAGGGTATAGGTCCACTTAATTTGTTTCTTTAACCCCCCCCCCCCCCCCCCCCCCCGCAATCCCAATTCCCTCCTCTGGAAAATTTGGGGAATTTCTCCAGAGCCAAAACTTAACCAAAAAAGAGTAATATTAGTGATCAATAGTGGCCTGCCTCCCTATTAGGGAGTACAAGTCACCTATCTCAGTTGCGTAAATTTAATCTAGCACTCGACACCAAAGTTCCCATATAGCGCCACAAACCAAAAGTGCTATTTAATTCATTTTAACATTCAAAGCAAACTCACCCATCCATCCATCCATGTCTCCATGCTTTATTTTGCTGGGAAATCACCCCTAGGATTTCTGGCCGTGGCTTCTTGAGCAAGGGCACATGAGTCATGTAGCATTTACTTCCTGGAATCCATCTGCGGACATGCAGGCAGGATAGTGTGCTTAGCTGAGAAAACCCCTCCTCACCTTCAGAAGACTCCTGGGACATATGAGATCATTTGCATAGTCATGGAAACTATGAAATAACTACAGAAATGTAAAAAAAAGTTTACAACAAGTAAATATAATAAGTTGGTAAGTGTGTATCCCAGCACCTGCAGGAATTCTTTAGTTTAAACGAAAACTCGGTCTCTAATCCATGGTCCTTATGGGGTGCCCATAAGGCATTCATAAGAGGCATATGCATCCAACAAAATTCTATAATGAAAAAATTATACAACCAAAAACTCTCTAACCTTCTATCCCAAATCAACACCCTAGAACAAAAACACAAAGCTGTACCTGACTCATCCTTAGGCAATACCCTTCACGACCTGAGACATGACCTACGTCAACTTCTGCTTACACAACATGACAAAATATTCCGTAAACTCAAAACGACATACTATGCTCACGCTAACAAACCTGGAAAAGCACTGGCTAACAGAATCAAAGCCAAACAGACTAAATCCAAGATCTCCCACATGACTAACACTCAGACGAATACTAAATATACCCATCCTAAAGACATAGCAAATGAATTTGCAACCTATTATCAATCACTATACAATCTTGACCAGGACAATACCATCCACACCCCGACTACAGCTGAAATATCTGCCTTTTTGGATAAATTAGACCTACCGACCCTTACCGAACAACAATTGTCTATACTCAATGCGCCATTTACGCATGACGAAATTAGGAAAACTATAAACTCACTTCCCAATGGTAAATCCCCAGGACCCGACGGGTTCCCAAGTGAATATTATAAATTATACAGCGATACTCTAATACCACATCTATTGAATGTTTATACTAAAGCTGCAACCGAGACGAGTTTTCCTGCAGATATGCTCGGAGCATACATTGTTACCATACCAAAAACAGGGAAGGACCCATCTCTCCTGGGCAACTACCGCCCTATATCTCTGTTGAATACAGACATTAAAATTTTTGCCAAAATGCTTGCAGGGCGCCTACAGGAGATGATTCCCTCCCTCATAGGAAAAGATCAAATGGGATTCATACCAGGTCGCCAAACTTCAGACGCTACTAGACGTATAGTAAATGTGCTACACATGGCTGAAAAAAGTCAAACGCCTTCTCTCCTCCTTTCCCTGGATGCGGAGAAGGCGTTTGACAGAGTCAACTGGAGCTACATGACGGCCGCCCTACACAAATTCGGCCTTCGAGGCAATATATTTTCTGCCATTATGGCACTTTATTCACAACCTTCTGCCAGAGTCTTCGCCTCAGGAGCACTGTCCAAATCGATCACCATATCCAATGGTACCAGACAGGGATGCCCCTTATCCCCTATAGTCTTTAATTTAATTATAGAACCACTTGCTGCAGCCCTACGCTCTGACGGACATGTTCATGGCTTTAAAATTGATGGTTATGACCATAAAATAAATTTATTTGCAGATGACATTATATTAATGATGACAAAACCCGAAATCTCTCTACCCGCTGCATACCAAACCTTGACTAAATTTAGTAAAATTTCATTTTACAAAATTAACACCACGAAATCGATAATCCTTGACCTAGGAGTATCTCCTGAAACTAAACAAACCTTAATCAACACCTGTCCCTTTCCCTGGACTGCAGACAAGATTTCGTACCTGGGGATTTATATTACCTCTAAAACCACAGATCTTGTTAAAAATAATTTAGGCCCCCTTAGACAAAAGCTAACATCTGAATTAGAAAGGATAGCTTCCCTAAACTTATCCTGGGGGGCTAGAATCTCTGCTATTAAGATGAATATCTTACCACAAATCCTCTACCTATTCCGAGCCCTCCCTGTCCCTTTCACCAAAACACAATTACACACTCTTGTAGCCACACTGAGGAAATTTCTATGGCTGGGTAAAAAAGCAAGAGTTGCATATAATATACTCACAAATCATAAACACCAAGGAGGAGCGGGACTACCCGATATTTCCGCTTATTACTGGGCCACTAGACTCGACCAGCTTAAACACTGGACCCCCCGTGACGATACTCCCCTTTGGTCAGGAATCGAAAAATACCTAGTACCTACCTCTAACCTTAATCTAATGCTGCTAAGAGACCTTTGGATCCCATGGAACTTAGCCAAACTGCCACCTACGGTTAAGGCTTCTCTCCAAGCCTGGAGAACAGTAAACAGAATAGAACCAAGAGCCATACCTACTGACATTCACAACCTACCACTTTCTATCCTCACGACTATATACAGTAATCTGAATGTCTCCAAATTAAAAACCCTAGGACTAACGCAAATCTCACAACTCTGGTCACCCCTTGGTCTCAAAAACAGAGAAGACATAATGTCAGAATTTAAGCTACCGCCCGACACATCCTTGACCCTATCAAGGATACTTTTTCTACTTGGGAAACACTCCCTTACCTCCACCCATGTTAATCTAAACACATGGAACTTCCTGGTATCAAACCCCCCGGCCAATAAAGGTATAACTACCTTCTATAATATCCTAACAAGTGATACAACCTCCGAGAAAACGGTAAATATGCTTAAATGGGAGAAAGATCTGAAGCTAAATCTTACCTTCAAACAGTGGCATACAGCACTGTGCTCTATATATAAATTTTCTAAATGCACTAATCACTGGGAAACTACAATTAAAATTATCAACAGATGGTATTACACACCATACAGGCTGGCCAAGATGGCGCCGTCAATACCCTCACTCTGCTGGAGGGAATGTGGCAAAACAGGTACCCTGCATCACATCCTGTGGGGCTGCGCATCCCTCACGAGTTTTTGGCATAAAATATTCCAGTGTATTTCCTCATGCACAGGAGTATTTTCCCCCCCAAATCCAGAACTGGCAATATTAAATATTAACATTGACATATACCCTCACAGTCATAGACAAATGGTAACTCACATACTGTTAGCAGCCAGGACCCTTATTCTCCGCAATTGGAGATCTACTACCACTCCCAATCTACCTGAAGTAATATCTCTTGTTAATGACAATTATCTCCTAGAGAAATCTCTAGCAATCAATTCCCTGTCATATAAAAAATTCCAAAAGTCCTGGGAATGCTGGCCCTATCTAAATCAGGCATTAAGACTCTCTTGAAATAATAATACCTGCCTAATAGCCATAAGGATAGTGGGGGTGCTCCCTCCGACCGGACCTAGTGACAATGCTCCTTAGGGTTCTAGGCCCGGAACGGTGGAGATTCTCACTCCTATTCTACTCCCTTTTTACTACTACTTTTTTCACTTGCCATACCTCTTTACAACCTGTAACGCTTTGGTTATACCTGATTCCTCTATGTTATAGTTCATTTATCTGTGTACATGCATTGGAACCTGTTGAAAGACTGTAATTCCTGTTATATTTGTTCTAATATTTGCTTATGTAAAAACTCAATAAAAACCTATTGAATGAAAAAAAAAAAAAAAGTAAATATAATATATTTTCCTTTTTATTTACTAATGCTAGCAGTGAACAGTTTTAAAATAGTCAAGGTTGATTGAGAGAGTGAAGTTCCACTTTTTTTTTTTTTTAAATCAGAAACCAAGTTTATTAAGAAAAAACAACATTACAGAATGCACACAATACACGTCATTCCCATTGACAGGCATAAACACAAACTTCCAAAATGGCCATACTCAGGAAAGAAATAAATCCCCCCATCAGGAACTGCTCCCAACGGGGAGGCAAACCAATCAGCATCGTAATCAATGTTCAAGACCTCCCTCCCCCATACAATCCAAATCCACAGTTATTGTAGAAGGCGATCCATAACCAGGTCCTGGGGAGCAAGGCCAGGAACCGCCAGCCAGCCTCCCCAGATTTTATCATATCTATGCGGTACCCCTCTGTGTTGGTAAATCAAGCGCTCACAGCGCAGGGTATTGCCCATGGCCTTAATCCACATCTCCACCGTAGGCGGAGACGGGGCAATCCAGTGCTGCAAAATAAGCTTCCTCGCCTGGAACAGAGATCTCGTAAACTGCCCACCGAACACTAGCATCCTCTGTGAACTCCTCCACCATACCTAGCAGACAGGGCTTTGGGTCCACAGGTACCGAAAGAACATATGCGGCAATGATGGTTCTCACCACCGCCGCCAAGTACCTGTGGAGTTTAGGACAGCGCCACAGCAGGTGGATGAGGTCACCATTATCCCTATGGCAGCGAGTACACATCGGGTCTGGTCGCAGACCCATTCTGTGCAGGCACGCTGGTGTACGATGCACCCTGAGGAGCAAGTAAAGCTGCAAGAGTCTTTGTGTCACATTCAGTGAACAGTGGTGCACCGTTTCCAGTGCCTCCTCCCATTGGTCGTCAGTAATGTCGCCCACGTCAGCCTCCCACCGCACCCGAACCCGGCACGGGAACTTTTCCAAGTAATAGCCCAACAACATTGCATAACATTCAGAGATAAAGCCCTTGGTGGAGGCACAGCGTTTCATCATGTAAAATACCGGCGTTGGAGACAGCTCCGGAGATTGTAAGGAAGGCTGGGCACCTATGGCATGCCACAACTGGAGATAGGAGAACTGCATGGTTCGGGGCAAGGCAAACCTGGCCCGCAGCTGCTCAAACGATAGCAGCCTACCGCGCTCAAACACCTGGCGCAGGTGGGTAACCCCTCGCCTGCGCCACAGAGCCTCGCAGGGCAGGTCCGCCATCTCCGGATACGTCAGATTCGGACTGAACTCAGTGAAGCCAGTCCCTCTCTGAAGCTGCTTCGCCTTTGCCCATACCTTTTGTATCAATCTATATGTGGGGAAAGCTTTGTTAGACTTTGCCAAGAGTTGCATCTCTAGAGCACCCGGAAGGTCCTCTGCACCCACCGCCCATAAGAGCACTGCGAGCGCGGAGTCCCCTCCACCACCATCACCCCCAGCCATTGCCCCCAGCAAGTGCTGCAGCTGGGCAGCCATATAATACAGCCATGGGTTAGGGAATGCCAACCCTCCCTGGTCCTTGGGGCGCTGTAACTGTTCTAGCTTAACCCTGGCCACGCCCTGCTTCCACAACAGGAGCGGAAGAGGGAGTTGACCAATCTAAAAATCTTAGAGGGACAACCACCGGGGAATTTTGCAGAAAATATAAGAGTTGGGGCATGAGAATCATCTTCCCCAAATTGGCCCTCCCCGCTACCGAAAGCCAGAGCTTAGACCACACAGATATCCTATCCCGAAACCTCGTCAGGAGTGGGAAAATATTTAGTCTGCAGTATGCCGTGACATCCGCTGAAATAATAACACCCAGGTACTTAAACTGTTCCACCACCGGAACGGGGCAAAAAGTGACCATCTGAGGATCCGGGCCCTGGTCCAAAGGCAGCAGGGCCGATTTAGTCCAATTAATCGTGAGGCCAGAGAACCCGCCAAATGACATGATAATATGCATCACCCGTCGCAGGGATGGACCATTGTCACCCAGCAGCAGCATCATATCATCAGCATAAAGCAATATCTTATCATGGATCGATCCATAGCGGAAGCCCACCACAGAATCGTCAGCCCTGATGCTGGCCGCCAGAGGCTCAATCGCCAAGGCGAACAGCAGGGGGGATAGTGGGCACCCCTGCCTAGTCCCTCTACCCAATCGGAACGGTAAGGATTGCCTGCCACCCTCTCTAATAACTGCTCTCGGAGCACTGTAGAGGAGTCGCACCCAAGCAATAAACCTAGGGCCGAATCCAAATTTCTCTAAGACCGCCCACAGATAGCCCCATTCCATGCTGTCAAAGGCTTTGTTAGCATCCAGAGACAGAAGGGCACGAGAACCCATGTTATCCACTGTGGTCTGCATGTTAACAAATAGCCGTCTAAGATTCACCGCCGTGGATTTATTGGGCATAAATCACTATGCACTATGGTGGTCACTACCCGGTTGAGGCGCCTGGCAAGCACCTTAGCCAAAATCTTAATGTCAGACTGTAATAGGGATATCGGCCTATACGAATTAGGGTCCAGAGGGGGTTTATCAGGTTTCAACAGCAAAGTAATACCAGCCCCCGACATGGAAGGGGGCAACTCCCCACTGCGAAGAGCCTCATTCAAAACCCTAAGCAGCCTGGGCATGAGCGCCTCCGAGTAGGTCTGAAAGACCCCCATAGGGAGGCCGTCATCTCCTGGCGCCTTAAAAGTAGGAAAAGAGCTGGCCGCCTCCTGAAGCTCCTCCACTGTGATGGGAGCTTCCAATTGCAACCTATGCCGCCCAGATAAGGTGGGGAGGTCGATCTCCTGTAAATACGTTGCAAGTTCAGTATCTGAGTAGTGCACCCTAGAAGAGTACAACGTAGAGTAGAAGCGGGTCAGCTCCCCCAAGACCAGCTCAGGAGAGCTGAGGATACCGCCTGAGGGTCCACGGAGGGCCCCTATAATAGGCTCCGCGGGGCGCACATTTACAATTTTCGCCAGAAGGCGGCCAGTCTGTTCCCCCTCTTCGTAAAAGGTAACCTTAAAAAAAAAACGTTTCTTTTCTGCTTTAGAGGAAATGAGGCTTGTTAAGGCATCCTGCGCAGAGAGCCACGCTGCCCTAGAGGCATCCGTGGGCTGCTCCACATAACACTCCTCCTTTTACCGTACATGTCTAGTCAGAACCTCCTCCATCTCCCTCAAAGAAGACTTAACCCTGTTTACAGTGTCAATAAACAACCCCCTCAAATAGCATTTAAACGCATCCCATTGTAGTAGCACGTCAGGATACATGTCATTATCAAGAAAAAAGTTGGCTATGGCTCTACTTATGTCACAGTCAGGGGGGAGGATCTTCAACCAATAAGCGTTCAGGCGCCAGGGTACCCTAGGCAGGGAGGAGTCAGGTCGCATCCCGATCCAGCAGACCAGGGGCGAGTGATCCGAGACCCCCCTGGGCGCATAAAGCACTTTGTCAACCACCTCACAGGATCTTGCAGTACCAACACAGAGGTCTATACGTGACAGGGTCCCGTGGGACCCCAAATAACATGAGAATTGGGTCGCAACGGGGTGGTGCAGCCTCCAGACATCCACCCAAGACATCTCCCCCAAAAACCTGGCCAAAGGGGTGCCACAAGCACCCATACCGGCTCCGGGAGGAGGGTGTCTGTCCCTGGAAGGGTCCAGCACCCCGATGAAGTCCCCCATAACAAACAAAAGTGCAGTAGGTTTGTCCAAGGGGAAGCGCACCAGCTCCCTCAACACCGCCAGCGAAAAGGGAGGAGGCACATACACCACAGCAAACACATACGCTCTAGAATACATTACACAATGCAAAAATACAAATCTACCCTCTGGGTCACACAGGGCAGACAGCTCATGGTAGTCCAGGGACTTGTGTATCAGGACACACACCCCCCTGGAGTACGAGGTATGCGTAGAATGATAAATGCGCTGAGCCAAGCATATTTCACGCAGCACTCCATGTCAGCCATGAGATGAGTCTCCTGCAGTCCTACGATAGCCGGAAAGTATTTACGTAATATGGTGGACACCATGGCTCTCTTCAGGGGATCACCAAGCCCCCTGACATTCCACGACACCACAGGGACACTAGCCATACGGCATTAGGTTCTTTATCAGTAAAGGGGTAGAGGCACATATCCTAGGTAGCAAGGGACCGTTGGGCCAAAGTAGGTCATGCAGGACATGGGAAATCCGTGTATTCCATAACAAACAATGTATCCACAAAGAAAGAAAAAGAAAGAGAAAATAAGCTCGCCAACGGGGCAAGGTAACAGTCCACAGTTCCAAAAATAGACATGGGGATAGCTTAAAGCAGCACCGAAGTTGTCTCCATACGTCAAGAGAAAAAAGCATTGATAGGCAAGCGGAGCTTACCAGGCACTGTGTAGGTCCTTATGGACAGTTCCGGAAAAGAGTAAGGCACCAGATGACCAGCAGCCAGTCGGCCAAGGCAAACAGATGGGAGAGAGAAAGGCAGGGCAGCCCGGGCACATAGGGCATCAAGGATCCAGTTCCTCACGGTGTCTGACACGCAGAGAGGGCTCATTGACATCCAGCCACTCCACCGCTTCTCTCGCCATGTTAAAGAAGTGGGTCTGGCCCCTAGCAGTAACTCTCAGGCGAGCAGGGTACAGCATAGCATAGGGCAATTGTAACTTTTGCAGACGCTGCTTCACTTCATGGAATTTGGCCCTCTTCTTTTGGACCTCGGCGGAGAAGTCCGGGTATATGGATACACGCACCCCATTAAACTTAAGCACAGCCTTCTCCCTAGCCAGCCGCAGCACCTTCTCCCGGTCCCGGTAGTGCAACAGGCGGGCAAGGACCGGCCGGGGAGCGTTACCCGGGACAGCCCGCGTGGGAGTGCGGTGGGCCCTCTCCACAGCAAACATCTGGGAGAACGCATCCCTCCCAAACATATCTATCAGCCACTGCTCCACAAAGTCCGTGGGGTCCCTGCCCTCCACCTTCTCAGGGAGGCCCACTATGCGAATGTTATACCGCCAAAGGCGGTTTTTAATGTCGTCAGCCTTGTCCTGCAGCGCCCGCGTCAGGGCCGTGTTAGCCTGGGTGTCTCCTATAATCGCTGGCAGCCTGTCCTTCACCTCACTAATGCGCCCCTCCACCGCAGTAGTGCGCTCCCTCATCTTCTGTAGGTCATGGCGGAGCAGGGAGACCTCCTCAGTGAGACTCCCGAGCCTCTCCTGGACGTTGTTCACAGAGGCCATGCAGTGTTGGACTGCTGCGAGGATCTGCCGTAGGGTGGGCTGGGGGTCCCCCTCCAGCGCATCCCCCAGGGGCACAGGGGGAACATCCGACGTGGAGGCAGAAGGTGCAGGCTCCGGTGCAAGGTCAGTGTCCATGGGGGACAGAGAATCAGCCACAGCGTGCAGGCCAGCCTGTGCAGAAGTGGCTTGAGCGTAAGTCAGCTTATGGGCATAGTAGAGCATATCCTTAGGGGCATCTTTGCAGGAGGACTTGCCTGTTTTGCCGCTCTGGTCCTTGGGCTTATCAGCCCCGCGCTGTGTTCCCCTCGGCATGCCGGCCGCGGCGCGGAGCGCGGTGAAGCGATCGGTGCCAGGGATGAGCAAATCGGTGTCCGGAGTAAGGATCGGTGAAAGGGTTACAAGCGGGAGCTCCGTGCAGCGCGTCCGCTCACATGCCTTGCCTGGCCACGCCCCCCCCCCCCCCCGAAGTTCCACTTTGAGATGTAAACCACTTCCAGTGTGTTGCAGATCATAACGTGGCTAAAAAAAAAAAAAAAAAAAAAACATTTTTCTATTGGGTAAGATAGTTTTTCTATTAGTATTCATGCATTTAAAGTACAAACAATTGTTGCATTTGAAAGAATCCTTTAAAGCAGGGGTCTTTAAACTATGGCCCTCCAGTTGTTCAGGAACTACAATTCCCTTCATGCCTGGTCATGTCTGTGAATGTCAGAGTTTTATAATGCCTCATGGGATGTGTAGTTCCACAACAGCTGGAGGGGCGTAGTTTGAGGATGCCTGCTTTAAAGGATCACTATTTCTTTGGTTAACTCTTCCTTGAAAATGACTGAACCAATTTATCTTTTAGTGAAGGTGCTCGACGCTATACAATGTTTGGCAAAGGTTTAATGAAGATCACAGGGTCACGAGTTAGAGGATATCAATATTTCCGAAGTTTAGATCTAATCTCTTGATATTGCTTATTGTATTTTGTAATACATTTTACACTCTTGTCCAGCATCTTATATTTTTTTTAAACAAAAGGGACTCACATGACTATCTTTTAGTTTGATTATATTTTTTTTTTCCAAGCATGTCTTGCTGTAACCCCTTGCTCTAAATCTGTCTTTAAAATTCCTTGCATCCTGCTTAAAGGAGTTGTAAAGTCAGAAGGCTTTTTATCTTAATGCATTCTATCTTCTGGGTGTAGCAGCCTCCCCAGCACCCCTAATACTTTCCTGAATCCCTTCTCTCTCCAGCGATGTCCACGAGTCCCTCAGCCGTTCGGGACTCTCTCTCCTGATTGGCTGAGACACAACCATGGCGCCATTGTCTCCCATGGCTGTCAATCAAAGTCAGTTAGCCAATCAGGAGAGAGAGGTGGTGGGGCTGAATGACAGCTATGTGTCTGAATAGACACATGGAGCTTCAGCTGAGCTCTGGTGCCCCAATAGCAAGCTGCTTGCTGTGGGGGCACTCAGTGGGAGGGAGGGGCCAGGAGCACCGATGAGGGATCCGAGAAGAGGAGGTTCCAGGCTGCTCTGTGCAAAACCAACTGCAAAGAGCAGGTAAGTATAACATGTTTGCTATTTTAAAAAAAAAATGAGACTTTATGTAGCCAAGGGAATAAATCGCCTCCAGCATAGTTAAGGCTGACATACTGTTTCTTTAAGTTATTTGCTTATTGTGGGTTTCTCCTAAAAGAGTGGCCTGTTGGATTGTGGGCAATGTAGTCCGAGCCAGGACGAAGACTGTGGAAAGTAGGCTGGATTGAACTATACTCCCAGGGAGCTGCAGGTTCCGCGGAGGATTATAGGGGGGGCTGATAAATAAGGAGAGGGGCAGGGTGTTCGCTTTCTTGCCTTGGGGACTGCGTGTGGTGGAGGAGCTTAAGTACCGCTGTGGGGAGCAGAGCAAGTAGAGGCCGTGGCCTAGTGGGGAGACACCGGAGAGAGGTGGCGGATGTCACCGAGGAGTGACTGATCTAGTGAGGAGACACACCGGAGAGAGGTGATCGGCCTGGTGCGGAGGATTGCTGGACAGAAGTGTCTGAGGACTGGATGAGAGATATCCAATTGGAGTGGACGCAGCAGCGCATGGACAGAGAGAAAGTGTCTGTGATGCAGCACAGATACAGGGAGCGCTTTGATATAGCTGAGTGGTTGCCATAGGACACTCTTGAGCTTTGAGAGTGCGTGGCAATCCGGGAGGCCGCCTTTGTACACATATAGTGATTTATACTGATTCTATTTGAGGCAGAACCTGGATTACAAATACTCCCTTTTCCCATTGGATTACAAATATCATTTCATGGAATGATTTGAGCTCCTACTGCCGGCCAAGATTAACAAGGCCTTGTCAGGAAGAGACTCAGTTAATTCATAGATAAGGGGACCCCTATTGGTGATAGAGTGCACTCTTTTAGGTTAAGATTGAAAAGTATTTTATTAATATATATATATATAGATATCTGTGCAGTTGAGTTAGTTAGATCTAATAGATTTATTTATGATTAATATAGAGTCAAATGTCTGATTGTCACTCTCACATTTACAAGAGAAATTGCATGATTATTGCATACATACTGATATACTTCTCCAGTTAGATATTGTTATAGCTAGTCATAGTTTGTATTGCCATTATATGGGAATCTGAGTCTTGGGTTTCACAGTGATTCTAAGACTTGACGATTCAGAGTCCCACTGTTGGCTCTTATCGCTTATATTTCCTGTTGTGTTGAAACCAAATCTGTTTATTCCTTTCTCAAGTCAGTAAACTAATATATTGATATTCAAGTTGTTTCTTTGAATCACCATGTCAGAACCAGTAGTGTTCAGGGGGTTGGAGGTGTCTCAGGGTCAAGGAAGTGTGGAGGAAATGAACATACTTAGCAGCCCATGTGGGGGTCGTGCTAGATTTACAATCACTTTAAAAGTGTATTTTGTTTTATCAGTAAGAACTGATTATAAGACATTGATTGTATCAGAGGCAATGGGTGTACACTACTCGCATGAACAATGGTATTTCCAGCCGTAGGTTTACAGTGCAAAGAGCTTTGTAATCTACCCCCAGTGCCTTTGGATACTAAAACATTTAAAAAGGCAACCTCCTGTTGATGGTACGACATAGTAAACTGGACATTAAAATTTTTACAATTTAAACATGCAATGATTTCATCCAGCAGTTGTCTCTCACCATCCCAGAGGATGAAAATGTCATTGATGTACCTGTGCTATGATATAATGTGGCACGGGTACATTGAGAGAGCATCATCTAAGAAGATTTGGTGCTCCTACTCCTAGGTACAGATTGGTGTAGTATGGGGCACAACAGGTACTTATCCCTACATGTATCTTTTCTAGTGTTGAGCGAACACGGACTGTATTATTCGTGTTCGTACCGAATAATTGGATTTTTTTTACCCGAACATGGACACGGACACTTTACTGTATGTTCGGGTAAAAATCCGTGTTCGGTCGTTTTATTTCCGGGTTTTGCATGCTTTGGCGCTCTTTTCATGGCGGGCTTTCAACAGCCAATCAACAATCGTTTAACTGGTGTGCCTTAAGCCATCCCAGCCATGCCTGCAAATGTCTTAGTAGCTGTGATTGGCCGTCTGAAGCATGTGACCAAGTCTTTATAAGTTCAAGGCAGCCGCCGCAGCAGCGTCATTCTGCTGCTTAGCTAAGGGACAGAGCACACATCAATGTGCTGGCTGCTGATTAGGGAAAGATAGGCAGGAAAAAACCATTTGTGTCCGGATAGAATTGAGGGACAGGTCGGAGTGTTTAGGCAGGGCGAGTTGTAGGCATTTTAGGGATAGAGTCTGCTGAATTATAGGGTCAGTGTCTTCTACAAACTACAATCGATATTGCTGTGTGGGGGGTGGGGTGAATCTGCACTCAATCCTGATCTACGATCTCTTCTCAATCCTGTTAGGGACAGAGTCTGCTGAATTTTAGGGAAACTGTGTTCTACAAACTACAATCGATATTGCTGTGTGGTGTGGGATTGGAGATAGGCAGGTGTCAGTGATCCACATCCATTTTTCTGTGTGTGAGCTGCAGTGAACACAATCTTTTTGGGCTGCAGTGAACACAATCTTTTTGGGCTGCAGTGAACACAATCTTTTTGGGCTGCAGTGAACACAATCTTTTTGGGCTGCAGTGAACACAATCTTTTTGGGGTGCAGTGAACAAAATCTTTTTGGGGTGCAGTGAACACAATCCTTTTTGGTGTGCAGTGAACACAATCTTTGTGGGGTGCAGTGAACAAAATCCTTTGTGGGGTGCAGTGAACACAATCTTTTTGGGGTGCAGTGAACAAAATCCTTTTTGGGGTGCAGTGAACAACATCCTTTTTGGGGTGCAGTGAACACAATCTTTTTGGGGTGCAGTGAACAAAATCCTTTGTGGGGTGCAGTGAACACAATCTTTTTGGGGTGCAGTGAACACAATCTTTTTGGGGTGGAGTGAACAACATCCTTTTTGGGGTGCAGTGAACAAAATCCTTTTTGGGGTGCAGTGAACAAAATCATTTTTGGGGTGCAGTGAACACAATCTTTTTGGGGTGCAGTGAACACAATCTTTGTGGGGTGCAGTGAACACAATCTTTTTGGGGTGGAGTGAACAACATCCTTTTTGGGGTGCAGTGAACAACATCCTTTTTGGGGTGCAGTGAACACAATCTTTTTGGGGTGCAGTGAACACAATCTTTGTGGGGTACAGTGAACAGAATCTTTGTGGGGTGCAGTGAACACAATCTTTGGGGGGTACAGTGAACACAATCTTTTTGGGGTGCAGTGAACACAATCTTTGTGGGGTGCAGTGAACACAATCTTTTTGGGGTGGAGTGAACAAAATCATTTTTGGGGTGCAGTGAACAACATCCTTTTTGGGGTGCAGTGATCAAAATCCTTTTTGGGGTGCAGTGAACACAATCTTTTTGGGGTGCAGTGAACAAAATCCTTTGTGGGGTGCAGTGAACAGAATCTTTGTGGGGTGCAGTGAACACAATCTTTGGGGGGGTACAGTGAACACAATCTTTTTGGGGTGCAGTGAACACAATCTTTGTGGGGTACAGTGAACAGAATCTTTGTGGGGTGCAGTGAACACAATCTTTGGGGGGTACAGTGAACACAATCTTTTTTGGGAGCAGTGAACACAATCTTTGGGGGGTACAGTGAACACAATCTTTTTGGGGTGCAGTGAACACAATCTTTGTGGGGTGCAGTGAACACAATCTTTGGGGGGGGTACAGTGAACACAATCTTTTTGGGGTGCAGTGAACAACATCCTTTTAGGGTGCAGTGAACACAATCTTTGTGGGGTGCAGTGAACAACATCCTTTTAGGGTGCAGTGAACACAATCTTTGTGGGGTACAGTGAACAGAATCTTTGTGGGGTGCAGTGAACACAATCTTTGGGGGGTACAGTGAACACAATCTTTGTGAGGTGCAGTGAACACAATCTTTGTGGGGTGCAGTGAACACAATCATTGTGGGGTGCAGTGAACTCAATCTTTGTGGGGTACAGTGAACACAATCTCATACTTCTGAAGATTTGAGGGTGCTGCCTGTTCCATACTCCCCCTACTCCTCATCTAGCCTTTTAGGGGTACAAACAATAGTAATTGGGGCCTAGTGTGGTTGTGTACGTGTGATATACATACACTTTTTTTGGATCATATTTTCTATTCCGCTATTTAATCAAAAACCTTTGGGGATCAGTTAAATTGGGGGATAGTCTGTGTTGGTACGTGTGAGAGAGATCCACCTTTCCAAGTTGTTGGGGTTCATCTCATACTTCTGAAGGTTTGAGGGTGCTGCCTGTTCCATACTCCCCCTACTCCTAGCCTTTTAGGGGTACAAACAATAGTAATTGGGGCCTAGTGTGGTTGTGTACGTGTGATATACATACACTTTTTTTGGATCATATTTTCTATTCCGCTATTTAATCAAAAACCTTTGGGGATCAGTTAAATTGGGGGATAGTCTGTGTTGGTACGTGTGAGAGAGATCCACCTTTCCAAGTTGTTGGGGTTCATCTCATACTTCTGAAGGTTTGAGGGTGCTGCCTGTTCCATACCCCCCCCTACTCCTCATCTAGCCTTTTAGGGGTACAAACAATAGTAATTGGGGCCTAGTGTGGTTGTGTACGTGTGATATACATACACTTTTTTTGGATCATATTTTCTATTCCGCTATTTAATCAAAAACCTTTGGGGATCAGTTAAATTGGGGGATAGTCTGTGTTGGTACGTGTGAGAGAGATCCACCTTTCCAAGTTGTTGGGGTTCATCTCATACTTCTGAAGGTTTGAGGGTGCTGCCTGTTCCATACTCCCCCTACTCCTAGCCTTTTAGGGGTACAAACAATAGTAATTGGGGCCTAGTGTGGTTGTGTACGTGTGATATACATACACTTTTTTTGGATCATATTTTCTATTCCGCTATTTAATCAAAAACCTTTGGGGATCAGTTAAATTGGGGGATAGTCTGTGTTGGTACGTGTGAGAGAGATCCACCTTTCCAAGTTGTTGGGGTTCATCTCATACTTCTGAAGGTTTGAGGGTGCTGCCTGTTCCATACCCCCCCTACTCCTCATCTAGCCTTTTAGGGGTACAAACAATAGTAATTGGGGCCTAGTGTGGTTGTGTACGTGTGATATACATACACTTTTTTTGGATCATATTTTCTATTCCGCTATTTAATCAAAAACCTTTGGGGATCAGTTAAATTGGGGGATAGTCTGTGTTGGTACGTGTGAGAGAGATCCACCTTTCCAAGTTGTTGGGGTTCATCTCATACTTCTGAAGGTTTGAGGGTGCTGCCTGTTCCATACTCCCCCTACTCCTCATCTAGCCTTTTAGGGGTACAAACAATAGTAATTGGGGCCCAGTGTGGTTGTGTACGTGTGATATACATACACTTTTTTTGGATCATATTTTCTATTCCGCTATTTAATCAAAAACCTTTGGGGATCAGTTAAATTGGGGGATAGTCTGTGTTGGTACGTGTGAGAGAGATCCACCTTTCCAAGTTGTTGGGGTTTATCTCATACTTCTGAAGGTTTGAGGGTGCTGCCTGTTCCATACTCCCCCTACTCCTCATCTAGCCTTTTAGGGGTACAAACAATAGTAATTGGGGCCCAGTGTGGTTGTGTACGTGTGATATACATACACTTTTTTTGGATCATATTTTCTATTCCGCTATTTAATCAAAAACCTTTGGGGATCAGTTAAATTGGGGGATAGTCTGTGTTGGTATGTGTGAGAGAGATCCACCTTTCCAAGTTGTTGGGGTTCATCTCATACTTCTGAAGGTTTGAGGGTGCTGCCTGTTCCATACCCCCCCTACTCCTCATCTAGCCTTTTAGGGGTACAAACAATAGTAATTGGGGCCTAGTGTGGTTGTGTACGTGTGATATACATACACTTTTTTTGGATCATATTTTCTATTCCGCTATTTAATCAAAAACCTTTGGGGATCAGTTAAATTGGGGGATAGTCTGTGTTGGTACGTGTGAGAGAGATCCACCTTTCCAAGTTGTTGGGGTTCATCTCATACTTCTGAAGGTTTGAGGGTGCTGCCTGTTCCATACCCCCCCTACTCCTCATCTAGCCTTTTAGGGGTACAAACAATAGTAATTGGGGCCTAGTGTGGTTGTGTACGTGTGATATACATACACTTTTTTTGGATCATATTTTCTATTCCGCTATTTAATCAAAAACCTTTGGGGATCAGTTAAATTGGGGGATAGTCTGTGTTGGTACGTGTGAGAGAGATCCACCTTTCCAAGTTTTTGGGGTTCATCTCATACTTCTGAAGATTTGAGGGTGCTGCCTGTTCCATACCCCCCCTACTCCTCATCTAGCCTTTTAGGGGTACAAACAATAGTAATTGGGGCCTAGTGTGGTTGTGTACGTGTGATATACATACACTTTTTTTGGATCATATTTTCTATTCCGCTATTTAATCAAAAACCTTTGGGGATCAGTTAAATTGGGGGATAGTCTGTGTTGGTACGTGTGAGAGAGATCCACCTTTCCAAGTTGTTGGGGTTCATCTCATACTTCTGAAGGTTTGAGGGTGCTGCCTGTTCCATACCCCCCCTACTCCTCATCTAGCCTTTTAGGGGTACAAACAATAGTAATTGGGGCCTAGTGTGGTTGTGTACGTGTGATATACATACACTTTTTTTGGATCATATTTTCTATTCCGCTATTTAATCAAAAACCTTTGGGGATCAGTTAAATTGGGGGATAGTCTGTGTTGGTACGTGTGAGAGAGATCCACCTTTCCAAGTTGTTGGGGTTCATCTCATACTTCTGAAGGTTTGAGGGTGCTGCCTGTTCCATACTCCCCCTACTCCTCATCTAGCCTTTTAGGGGTACAAACAATAGTAATTGGGGCCCAGTGTGGTTGTGTACGTGTGATATACATACACTTTTTTTGGATCATATTTTCTATTCCGCTATTTAATCAAAAACCTTTGGGGATCAGTTAAATTGGGGGATAGTCTGTGTTGGTACGTGTGAGAGAGATCCACCTTTCCAAGTTGTTGGGGTTTATCTCATACTTCTGAAGGTTTGAGGGTGCTGCCTGTTCCATACTCCCCCTACTCCTCATCTAGCCTTTTAGGGGTACAAACAATAGTAATTGGGGCCCAGTGTGGTTGTGTACGTGTGATATACATACACTTTTTTTGGATCATATTTTCTATTCCGCTATTTAATCAAAAACCTTTGGGGATCAGTTAAATTGGGGGATAGTCTGTGTTGGTACGTGTGAGAGAGATCCACCTTTCCAAGTTGTTGGGGTTCATCTCATACTTCTGAAGGTTTGAGGGTGCTGCCTGTTCCATACCCCCCCTACTCCTCATCTAGCCTTTTAGGGGTACAAACAATAGTAATTGGGGCCTAGTGTGGTTGTGTACGTGTGATATACATACACTTTTTTTGGATCATATTTTCTATTCCGCTATTTAATCAAAAACCTTTGGGGATCAGTTAAATTGGGGGATAGTCTGTGTTGGTACGTGTGAGAGAGATCCACCTTTCCAAGTTGTTGGGGTTCATCTCATACTTCTGAAGGTTTGAGGGTGCTGCCTGTTCCATACCCCCCCTACTCCTCATCTAGCCTTTTAGGGGTACAAACAATAGTAATTGGGGCCTAGTGTGGTTGTGTACGTGTGATATACATACACTTTTTTTGGATCATATTTTCTATTCCGCTATTTAATCAAAAACCTTTGGGGATCAGTTAAATTGGGGGATAGTCTGTGTTGGTACGTGTGAGAGAGATCCACCTTTCCAAGTTTTTGGGGTTCATCTCATACTTCTGAAGATTTGAGGGTGCTGCCTGTTCCATACCCCCCCTACTCCTCATCTAGCCTTTTAGGGGTACAAACAATAGTAATTGGGGCCTAGTGTGGTTGTGTACGTGTGATATACATACACTTTTTTTGGATCATATTTTCTATTCCGCTATTTAATCAAAAACCTTTGGGGATCAGTTAAATTGGGGGATAGTCTGTGTTGGTACGTGTGAGAGAGATCCACCTTTCCAAGTTTTTGGGGTTCATCTCATACTTCTGAAGATTTGAGGGTGCTGCCTGTTCCATACCCCCCCTACTCCTCATCTAGCCTTTTAGGGGTACAAACAATAGTAATTGGGGCCTAGTGTGGTTGTGTACGTGTGATATACATACACTTTTTTTGGATCATATTTTCTATTCCGCTATTTAATCAAAAACCTTTGGGGATCAGTTAAATTGGGGGATAGTCTGTGTTGGTACGTGTGAGAGAGATCCACCTTTCCAAGTTGTTGGGGTTCATCTCATACTTCTGAAGGTTTGAGGGTGCTGCCTGTTCCATACCCCCCCTACTCCTCATCTAGCCTTTTAGGGGTACAAACAATAGTAATTGGGGCCTAGTGTGGTTGTGTACGTGTGATATACATACACTTTTTTTGGATCATATTTTCTATTCCGCTATTTAATCAAAAACCTTTGGGGATCAGTTAAATTGGGGGATAGTCTGTGTTGGTACGTGTGAGAGAGATCCACCTTTCCAAGTTGTTGGGGTTCATCTCATACTTCTGAAGGTTTGAGGGTGCTGCCTGTTCCATACCCCCCCTACTCCTCATCTAGCCTTTTAGGGGTACAAACAATAGTAATTGGGGCCTAGTGTGGTTGTGTACGTGTGATATACATACACTTTTTTTGGATCATATTTTCTATTCCGCTATTTAATCAAAAACCTTTGGGGATCAGTTAAATTGGGGGATAGTCTGTGTTGGTACGTGTGAGAGAGATCCACCTTTCCAAGTTTTTGGGGTTCATCTCATACTTCTGAAGATTTGAGGGTGCTGCATGTTCCATACTCCTCTTCCTCATCCTCCCTTTAGGGTAGGAAAAAATTTAATCGGGCCTAGTCTGTGTTTGTACGTGTGAGATACACAGTTTTTTATCCTATTCCGCTATTCAATACACACCCTTTTGGTGTAAAAAACATTAAATTGCGGCATAGTTTGCATATTTGACATTTGCATATATTGTGCCTTGTTGCGCTGTTTTGGGTACTCCACCAACATGGCCAGTGGCAATGACGCCATTCTCAGCTTAACTATCCCACTTCTATGCCTCCTTGAAAAAACAATTTGGGCGATGATGGAAGAGGATGTGGCACAGGATGAGGAGGAGGAGGAGGAGGATGAAGAGGTAACATTTCAAAGGCTTTCAGGGCAGTCATTCGCAAGGGGCTCCGAGGGTGGGTTCCTGCACACACAAACGCCAGGGACACAATTGTCCAGCAGGGGCACAGTTCTGGAGGATGAGGAGGATGAGGAGGAGGAGGAGCTGGAGGAGGAGATGGAACCATGTTCACAGCAGGGTGGCACCCAGGCCAGCTCATGGCCATCACTGGTGCGTGGCTGGGGGGATACAGAGGACACGGACGATACACCTCCCACAGAGGACAGCCTTTCGTCGCCTCTGGGCAGCCTGGCACACATGAGCGATTACATGCTGCAGTGTCTCCACAACGACCGCCGAGTTGCCCACATTCTAACTTGTGCTGATTACTGGGTGGCCACGCTGCTGGATCCCCGTTACAAGGACAACGTACCGTCCTTAATTCACTCACTGGAGCGCGATCGCAAGATGCGCGAGTACAAGCGCACGCTGGTAGACGCCATGCTGCTGGCATTCCCATCTGACAGCGGGGCCACAGTGGAAGCACAAGGCAGAGGAGGAGGAGGAGGAGGTCGCCAACGCAACCAGGGCACCGCCAGCACCTCAGAAGGCAGGGTTAGCATGGCCGAAATGTGGAAAAGCTTTGTCAGCACGCCACAACAAACAGCAGCACCAGCAGCTCAGATGGAACGTCTTAGCAGGAGGCAGCATTTTACCAACATGGTGGAGCAGTATGTGTGCACACGCCTACATGTAGTGAATGACGGGTCTGCCCCCTTCAACTTCTGGGTCTCCAAATTGGGCACATGGCCTGAGCTTGCCCTTTACGCCTTGGAGGTGCTGGCGTGCCCTGCAGCCAGTGTATTATCTGAACGGGTATTTAGCACGGCTGGGGGCGTTATAACAGACAAGCGCAGCCGCCTGTCCAGAGACAATGTGGACAAGCTCACGTTCATTAAAATGAACCAGGCATGGATCCCACGGGACTTTTCCGTACCTTATGCAGAATAGCAATGGATACCGACCTTACCCACCCATTGTTCCATTTTTGCTCTTTCTCACTCTTTTGGGGTGTACCCTCATTTAAAATTTTTGAAAAGAAGAAGTGTTGGCTACCTCGTCCTCCTCCTCAGGGCCAGATTAATGTAGGGGCTATTGGAGCTGCAGCTCCAGGCCCCTACCTTTTATATAGGCCCCGGGTTGGCCATATTCACTGTTACCGCTCTTCTGTCACTTGTAAACACAGAAGTCTGGCTTCTATGCTCGCTTCCCCAGGCAGCACCCTCAGAACCTCCCCACACAGCGTGAAGGCCGGACAAGGAGGGACAGTTGGCGATGCATGGATGTGTTTATGGGCTTCAGAGACAGCATCCCATGTTGAATTAGGCATGCATGGCTGCACCCTTCCTCCTCTGGGTGCATGGCAAGGCACGGCCCTTAAGGCCCTTCAAAATCCTCAGCACCAAGCCCATGATGCTGTTAATCCGGCCCTGGTCCTCCTCCACCGCCGCTTCCACCTACACCGCCCATAGGTGTGCGCAGCCTATTGCATTAAGGTGTGCACCCCAAAGTTGAAATACACATGCATGTGTTTGCCAGCAGGGAGAGTAATGTATCGGGGCCATGTACCTGTAGGCAAGGAGAAATAGAGCAGAGCAGGTCCCAGGGAGATCTTTCCCATCTCCTCACTGGCAATGCTATGTGCCCTAGGTGATTAGGGTGTGCCCAGGCACACCCAGCACACCCTGTGCGCACGCCTATGTCACCGCCACATCCACCACCACCTCAACCTCCCTCCTACTCCATATGGGCCTCGTCCTTCAGAGATGAAGAAGAACATTGTTTTATTTTTCTGTTTTTTTTTGTTGTTTTAAGTTATTTCCCTATCCACATTTGTTTGCAGAGCACTTGCCATGCTCTTAATTACGTTTTGCTGCCATTTGCAGCACTCTAGCCCTTTCCTTTGGTGTTTTAGAGCCATTTTAGTGCCTTAAAGTTCGGGTCCCCATTGACTTCAATGGGGTTCGGTGTCCGGGAAAAGTTCGGTAAAAGTCCGGGACACGGACCCGGACTTTTTTTTAAAGTTCGGCCGAACCCGTCGAACACGGACATCTAGGTGTCCGCTCAACCCTAATCTTTTCCTTTAAACCATGTCTCAGATTATACTGAACTCTATGCTCTGTGTTGTGCAGTGTGTGACATCAGGTCCCCACTCCCTGCATCCTGGAATCTGAGCAATACCAAAACTGTATATTTTAGAAGGCTGTGGAGCAGAAACCTCTGCAGATAAAAAGGTTACAGCATATGTAGGAAGATTTAATTCATCACCGTATATCCCCTGAAGCTAATCACTATAGTGGGCTTATGTAAGGGTTTATTATAGCTTTCAAATGTAGCTGTCTAAAAATTTTACGATCTTGAGATTTTATGACTGTTTTTAACTGTTTCAAAATAAAGTAAGTGTCTCGTACCTGATAGGAGACTGAAGTGACTCTCTTTTATCTTCAGCCCAGGCACCAGTGGGAGTGAAACAGATAGTGCCTAGAGATGGGAGGAACATGAGTGCTGGCGAGTGTTGATAGCAGAAACTAGAGCCAATGATGCAGGCCCCAATGATCTGGCAGGACACCGGGTCAAGAACAGAAGCACTGCAAAATAGACCAGCGAAGACTAAAGAAGAACTTTGCATGTACCACAGGTTCAGGACATAGCTCCCAGAGGGTTTGTGCCTTGAACACACAGTAGTGGTCGGAGCAGATGCAGAGGACAGCCAGGAAAGGTAATCGGTAATAGTGCAGAGATGAATCATAGACAGAAGCATGGTCACAGGGGTAGACAAGGTCAGCAGCAGTCAGGCAACGAGATATACAAGCATAAGCAGAATCAGAATCGTAAACAGAGCCAAGGTTAGAAATGTGTGAGCAGAACTATAAGCAGAGTCAGGTCAGAGTTAAGTCGAGTCAGTAAAGGAACTATTATACAGCACACAAGCAAGATACAGCTGAAGATCAGTCAGCAGTGATACTGGAACAAGGCATCTCTAAATAGACCATTTAGTGCCAACATTGACTGTGGAAGTACTTGAGTGTTCGTGCACATAGGCACATGGTTTACTTTGTGCATGCATGCGCCTGTTCATAGTTCCATGTGCAATACCATATGTCTGAGCCAGCCTGCTCACAGGATTTTCCTGACAGTAAGCCCCAGTGTCAGGAGCAACTAGTGCTCCTGTTCCTTATTCCAGCATCCGGGTTTTGGCCATGGCACTCTCGTTGTCTGTTTGTCCACCGGCAATAATGTGGCCAGTCTCTGGGTAGAAACCAAACCTGTTGTAAGCCAGCCAAACACTCGCTCGCATGCTTGTGATAAAGTGTGATATATGTGTAATTCCTGATCAAGCCACCCCTGTCTGTCTGCTTTTCCCTACAAGTTTGGATTCCCCTGTGTATGTCCTTGGACCAGATATTGGACTATTCCCTGAACTCAGCCTGCCTTTTACCATGACTGTCATAGAACCACTCTGCCTGTCTGCTAACTGCAAGTACATGTTTGCTTTGCTTAGTTCGGGCCTGCGCTGGTGTGGTGGCCAGGCAGTATAGCATTGTGTATAAGACCTGGGGATAACCGAGTGCTGGTAGGTCCGCTTGCCTTATGGGAATGGGGGTTGCTATAGGTGAAGAACACAGTAGCTAGCTATAGTGTCTGACCACCTTTGTTGGGGTAGACATGACAATATCACAAGCCTTTAACAAAAAAAAAAAAATCTTTCTGTGAAGATGGACTCTACACAGGCTTGTTTATTTGCAGAGGAAATTTGCAAACTGACACACCAAGTCCAGGAACTATCTGTGCGTGTAAACACACCTTCAGCAGTAACGCAGGAGCTAGAGCCCAAGGTTAACCCGCCTGACCATTTTTCTGGTGACCCCCATATGTTTTCCAACTTTAAAAATAGTTGCATGTTATACTTTAAGCTTAAGCCACACTCTTCTGGTTCTAAAGCACAGTGGATTAACCTGATTATTATATGGATGCAGGGGGATCCCAAGTCTTGGGCTTTCAGTCTCCTCGCAGATGACCCAGCCAGAGGGTCAGTTGAAGCCTTTTTCAAGGCCTTAGGTTTACTCTATGATGATCCTGACTGTGCCAACTCAGCTGAAACTAACCATAGGTCATTACGTCAGGGTAAACCGCCGCTGGGCTCCTGACTCGGGGTGGAATGACCCTGCTCTAAGAAGGCAATTCAGGTTAGGCTTATATGACTCCATCAAAGACTCCTTAGCACAATACCCTGAATCAAAGTCATTGAATGAAGCCACGCAAGTTGCCATCCATATAGACAAGCGTTTACAAGAAAGGCGTACAGAGAGATTTGTTTCTTTGCCCTCCAGTACCCCGACTACTTATTCTTTTTCATCAACCCTTCCTGAGCCCTCTCAACCTCTCCTGGAGGATGAGCCCATGCAAATTGGCGCTACCTATTCATACTCTGGGGAAAAGGCTAGAAGAAGATTCCAGGACCTCTGTTTATGCTGTGGCAACCACAGCCACTTTTTCGCCAGCTGCCCTAATAAGCTAAGAAATACCAAAAGTCTAGGGCGGGTGGGGTCTGCTTCAATAGACTCTACTGTGTCAGTTTCCCTCAAAGATAAACTATTTGTTTCTGCACAACTTAGTTCTGCCAAGTTTTCTCATCACCTCTTAGCTTTCATAGATTTTGGTGCTGCTAGCAATTTCATTGATAGGGACCTAGCACACCATCTACAGACTCCTGGGACTAAGGTGCACAGTCCCTTTTCAGTCTTAGCTTTTGATAACTCCCTTGTCCATGGGCCTGGTCACCTTGTGCATTGTACCTATTACTCTCACCATTGGGGAATTTCATAGGGAGACAATCAGCTTTTACTTGACAACATCTTCTGCTTATGTCCTTATTTTAGGGTATCCCTGGCTTAAACTTCATAACCCGCACATAGATTAGGCTACAGGAGAGATTAGGTCCTGGTCCCAGACCAACATCCAGGACTGCATTGAAACTGCTGACCAGTTGCCCATATGTAACTCTTGTGTGGCCAGTACCAGTCATGTGCCTTTATTACAGTCCTATTCAGATCCTGATCATGACAATTTTTCCAAGTCTGACTCCAGTTTGCATAACCATTTGCCTTTATATGACTCTGTTATATGTTATGTACCTTATGGGAAAGGTGGCTGCTATAGATGAAGAACACAGTAGCTAGCTAAAGTGTCTGACCACCTGTGTTGGGGTAGATGTGACACCCAGATTTATGTGGGCTAAGAATGTAGGAACCAATTATTTTTTGCAGGGTTTTCCCTGGGTTCCCCCCCCCCCCCCTGACAAACACCCTGCAATGCACTAAGCGCTGCACAGTGCATTCTGCACCCTGATTGGGCAAAGCTTTGCCCAATCAGAATGTAGTGTAAGCTTGTTGTTAAGGAGCGGGGGGGGGGGGGGGAGTCGGCCGTGGCGTCCTTAACAACCAATGAGAAATGTCAAAGCACAGAGGGGGCATACGGCAGGAGGCCTTCCAGGAGGCAAGAGCGTTTTTAATTTTTTTTATTTATCGGGTCCGGCGGGCAGCATGATTAACAATCGAGGGACACTATTTTTTTAATAAAGGATTTTTCTCTTGTGTTTTTTACTTTTTGACATGAATGGGTAGGGGTACTATGTATCCGATACCCATTCACATAGGAGAGGGCTGGATCTAGGGACCCCTTCATTAAAGGTGGCTTCCAGATTCTGATTATCCCCCTGCCTGCAGACCCCCAACCCAGGGTTGTGGGGAAGAGGCCCTTGTCCCCATCAACATGGGGACAAGGTGCTTTGGGGTGGAGGGGCAGAGCCCCCCTTGTCCTAAAGCACCCACCCCCCCATGTTGAGGGCATGTGTCCTGGTATGGTTGGGGGGGGTTGCTCACTCATTCCCCCCTTTCCTGACCTGCCAGGCTACATGACTGGATAAGGGTCTGTTATGGATTGGGGGGGGAACCCCCACGCAGTTTGTTTTTTTCAATTTTGGCATGGGGTTCCCCTTAAAATTCGTACCAGACCTGAATAGCCTTGTATGGACTGGGAGGGGGGACCCCATGGCATTTTTTTTCTTTATTTTTTCAATAGCCGGGTGCCCGCAATTGTAAGCGTGAGTCCTTTTAATTGAGATTTGACTCTTTAGAAATGTCAATTTTGCTGCCGCATGTTTTATGCAAGCTACAGATGCGCCACTTTATAGGCACATTAAGGGGACCCCCCAGGCACTATATTCAAGGACTAATTTTTATTGTTGCACTTTAAGTATAATTAAAATCACTACTCCTGAAAATACAATTGTTTTTTTATTTTTTTTTATATAAATGTCCCCCAGGGCAGTGCCCAGACCTCCATACCCCTTTTATGGCCAATTACTTGCATATAAGCCTTCAAAATGGGGACTTTTGATTTTTCCTGTTCGGCTCCCATAGACTTCAATGGGGTTCGCTGTTCGGGTTAGAACCTTTCCCCTGTTAGGGAGTTGTACTGCGGGTTGTTCCACCCATCCCTAATCACTGGATTATGTGCATGTGGTGCTGCTGCTGGTGCCCGAGAGTAACATCTGTATGTATTATAGGCCGAATGTCACTATTTTGAGTGAAACTTAGCAAATAGATGTTGTACGTCTTTACTGTTATCTCTAAATGCCATTCTTTGTCATACTTTCCAGACACTAACATCTTTTATTGTACAAAAAGTAATAGTGTTGCTTATTTTTTTTATTATGCTAAATAAATGTTTGACAATAGACTTGTATTTAGGTTAATTTGTGACCACGTTCAAAGAATGAAGATAACTTGGCAGATAAAACAGTTTGCCCTGTGGAGCTAAATATTCTATTGAATCGCATTCTAAATTTGGACCCCTAATTAGGTTGGTTTATGAGGACAAAAAGTTTTACAAAATATTCATGGATAAACATGTTATTATCCAATTCACTGCCATAATGTGTAATATTGTAGCTCAATTATCTCTTCTAAATTCTCCAGCACCAATCAACAAAAATATATAAAAATTGTGTTCCTTACCGGATCCCTATATATGTGGCTCTCAGTTGTCTAGATTTATTTGTTGTAGTCTGTATACATTTTTAAAAATAATTAGCATTGCAAACCATAATATCTATTTTTATTAAGTAAACCCAGAAATCTAAAATTGAAGGCATTAGTTTAGTCAGTTCCTAGGTCTCTTGTTGGTTCCTTGACATTAAGGACTCTTGTCTTGTGCATTGGCATCAGACACAGAACAAGCCAAATGCAGTATGCTTTAAGGTGGTTTATGAGAAAATACCTTGCTTGTGAAATAATTTGATATGCATTTGAGTTGCTCAATTAATTGTTTCAAGTTGATTGTGAATTGCTTTGAGCTGGATTTATATTAAAATAAACTTGAGATATTACAAATATATGGCACAAAATAGAAGTTTGGACTTAGTGTGGGAATATATCAAGGTCAGCAAAAAAGTTAATGAGACCCAGTTGGAATATCCAGGGTAACTTTTTGTTGGCCTCGGGACACTCAATGCAGCACCTCTAAGAGACTGAAGTATCTCTATGTGTAATAGATACAATGAACAGTGCACATGTAAACAGCTTAAAAAGCTTGCTCATCAACAAAGTGGAGCCACTGGAGGGAAAACACTCAGCACTGCAGGGTACCACAGTCCAGGTAGGAATACACTAGGCTTGTTGGCTGGAGAAGTGAGGAGACACCTAAGGGCACTAGACTAAGAGCAGCAATGGACAGCCAACTTAGCTTGAAAAAGAGGCTTGTCGGCCTTGAATTGCGTTGCCACCCCCCTGATGCTCCCCTGATGTCACATCTGGTCTGCTTTGTGCCCCACGGAGCCCTCCACCAGCTTCCTACTGCACACATCCTGGCCTGCCCCTTGATTGACACGTGGACCTTTAGGGGGGACACAGTTTTTGGATGGGACTCCATATCTCCTGTGCACAGTCATGTCCCAGACCGAACCTTGACTGAAAGCACCTTTTTTTTTTCTGTTTATCTGAGTTGCCTATTTACATGCACTTACTATTGCTGCACTTAGTCTGATGCCCTCTGGTGTTTCCTCAGTCCTACAGGTACATCCATTCGACAAGCCTAGTGTATTCCTGCTTGGACTTTGGTACCCTGCGTTGCTGAGTATTTTCCCATCATAGGCCCCATTTGTTGATGAGCAACTATTTTAACTGTTTACATATTTGTCGCTAATTGTCTTTCACAGCAATGAAGATGTAATTTACTAAACCCAGCTCATGCCCCCTTCTATTCTTTATCTATTAAAATAGACTTGAATGGGGAGAAAAAGCAATTCAATTTAATTAAATTCAATGCCTGCATACCTTTAATCTGTTATCTCTTTCTAGGGAAAGACTATTACCCTTTTTAATTACCGTATTTATTGGCGCACTTTTTCCACCCAGAATCAGAGTACAAATAATGTGTGCGCGTTATATATTTTTCATTGGGGTGCCTCAGTGGGGAAGGAGGGGGCGAGCATAGCCGGATCATATAGAACGGGGATCTCCTGCTTACTTAGCAGCCGCTGTTATATGAAGTCCTGTGTCCTACTGTATACCAGCTCCTACAATAGACAGTACACTGGTCCAATGCTGGGACATGTGACGTCTATCATAGGAGGCGTGACTTTGTATAACAGTGGCAGCTGAGGAAGCCAGAGATCCCGCTCTGTGTAATCCGGCTGCTCTAATCTCAATGCAATAGTGAGGCTGCTAATGGGCACTGATTAGGCTGCAATGATGCCCAATGGTGAGGCTGCAGATGGGCACTGATCAGTCTGAAATGTTGGGCAATGGTGAGGCTGCAGATGGGTACTGATCAGGCTGCAATGATGGGAAATGGTGAGGCTGCAGATGGGCACTGATCAGTCTGCAATGTTAGGCAATGGTGAGGCTGCAGATGGGCACTGATCAGGCTGCAATGATGGGCAATGGTAAGGCTGCAGATGGGCACTGATCAGGCTGCATTGATGGGCACTTGTGAGGCTGCATTGATGGGCACTGTTGAGGCTGCATTGACTGGTACTGACCCTTATTTTGCTTCAAAGTTCTTTTTTTAAAATTTATTTATTTTTTCTGAAAATTCCCTCCTAAAATTAAGGTGCGTGTAATACGCCAATAAATACGGTAGATTTCTCTTGGTCATTCTACCAGTAGACATGGCTGATTACATGGGTTTTTGCTGGTAATTAAATACCTTGCTATCCACAGGTTATTAAGCCCTGTCTGCTCAATAGTAATAAGCAGAACATACCCAGATTTGGTTCGGGTTGGGCTCAGAAAAGTTTACTGAATTTCAGATGCTGAATCCTCTATCATACTTAAGGTGATTGTAGCTGTATTACCGGTAGTGCATTTGCAACAAGAACAATAAGGTACTGCCCATAATACTTTTTTTATTTGCAACATCCATATTTTCAAAACAAGCTTCCGGGGTGTGTCCTGATCTTCAAGGTCCAAGCAGTAATAATACACAAAGTTTTAGCAGAATTTTAAGTAGGAAAATCTCTGATAAAAAAACCCCACACAAACAAATGTACACAGCAGTGGAAATTAAACTTGGATAGTTAGTACATTAAAGCAGGGAGTAATGGCGATGAGAAGTAACAGTCACAGAGGTGAGGAGGTCAAAAAAATGTTGGATATTGATTTAGAAAACCAAGGTCCACAATAAGAGAAATTGCCACATATTTTCTCTATGTCTTTTGTATGTTTTACGCTGTAAAATGAATAAAATTCTGTATTTTAACTGCAAATTTCTTTGATTGTCTGTCTCTGCCACAACCACACCGCCTTTAAAGTCCCATACCTATTTGGTGGTTCTCTGGCTGGCCAGTTCAGCCATTGAACACATTTTTATCCTTTTCAAGGTCCACAATAAGTTGATTATCCTTTTTGTCCAAGAGAATTATCATTCTTATTTCAAAGGTTCAAAGGGGATATATAGTATATAGCAGCTGGAAATAAGAAACTATTGCCTGCTTTTCCAATACAGAAAGAAGGTAGTATATTTTAACAGTTTTTAAGCCTGTTTGGAAAGGCTGCTATATGTGAGCCAGAGAATAAGCAGAATGCACCTTACAAAAAGAAATTGGGTTATTTCTTCACAGACAGAAGAGGGAAAAATGCCTATATTTTCAGCACAGCTTATATGCCCTTTTTGACAGACTAGTTAGTTTACTCTAGTTCACTAGAGGTAGAGAGCCTGCACACTGCTTCTGGAAATAAAATTAAAAAAATCTATTTTAATTTTAAATTTATTACCAAAAATTTTTAGCAATGTTAAGCACACCTTTAAAGCATTTTATTAATTGTTCTATGTTTTCTATGTTTTTAATTCTAAATTCTAATCAAGCTAAATTTACAGAATTTCTTTTAAACCTTTTTTGATAAACTGCTATTTCTGAGAAAGAGAGAGCAGGCAGATTTTATCAATAAATATGAATTTAGCCAGTGTTTTCAGTGATGCCAATGTGCAGGAGAGAAATTCATCCTCAATAGGAAGCAAAATTGTAGTCAGAGAATAGGCCTATTTCAGCTAGAAATATTACATGAAGAAGTTTTTTTTCAGACACTGAATTTAAAAAATGTAAAATTTGCTCAATGACATCTCATTCTTTCGAATAGGAGGCAAATTTGGAGGCAGACAGCTTATTTTAGGCAAAAATATTACATGAAACTGATTATATCGTAAATATACATTTTAAAAATACTACAGATTTGCTGAACAATATCTCATCCTTTTTTGTATCAGGAAAATTTGAAGGCAGAGAGAATGCCTTTTTCAGCTTTAAATATGATAAGAAACTGTATCTTTTCAGATACAAATTATAAAAAATTGTACATATTTTCTGACCTGAATCTTATTTTTTTAACCACTTGCCTACTGGGCACTTAAACCCCCTTCCTGCCGAGGCCAATTTTCAGCTTTCAGCGCTGTCGCACTTTGAATGACAGTTACGTGATCATGCAACACTGTACCCAAATTAAAATTTATTATCATTTTTTTTCAAACAAATAGAGCTTTCTTTTGGTGGTATTTAATCACTACTGGGGTTTTTATTTTTCACTGAGCAAACAAAAAAAGACTGAAAATTAAAAAAAAAAAAAAAAAAAAAACTGTTTTTATAGTTTGTTATAAAATTTTGTAAACAGGTAATTTTTCTCCTTCAATGATGTGCGCTGATGAGGCGGCACTGATGGGCCCTGATAGGCACTGATAGGCTGCACTGATGGGTACTGATAAGGTGGCACTGGTGGGCACTGATAGATGGCACCAATAGGCACTGATGGGCGGCACTGAGGGGGAACTGGTAAGTGGCACTGAAGGGCACTAATAGATGACACTGATATGTGGCACTCATGGGCACTAATGGGCACTAATAGGTGGCACTAATGGGCACTAATAGGTGACACTGCTGGGTGGCACTGATGGGCGATGATAGGCACTGGTAGGTGACACTGATAGGCAGCACTGATGATGGGGCACTGATTGGCACTGATAGGTGGCACTTGTGGGCATTGATAGATGGCACTGGTGGGCATTGATAGGTGTCACTGGTGGGCATTGGCAGGTGGCACTGACCTGCACTGGTAGGTGGCACTGGTGGGCACTGGTAGGTGGCACTGGGGTACAGATGATCCTCTCCTCTTCGGAATCAATATCCCTCTGACAGCAGCTGGCGATCGGCTGTTTTTTCTCCTCGTGCTAACAGCCTGAGGAGAAGAAAAAAAGGTGGTCTCCGGCTGCTGTTTACATCACATGATCAGCTGTCATTGGCTTACAGCTGATCTTGTGGTAAGGGGCCGGGAACCGCCCCTTACTTAGATCTGTGATCAGCCGAGTCTCATGGGCTCGCTGATCACAGAGCGAGCCGTGCGTGCTCCGCAGGGAGTGGGCAGGCAGCTCATGCACAAGAGGACATACATGTACGCCCTCCCGGCAATAAAGGTCTACGCTGTAGCCATCTTTCAGCTATAGCGTGGATGGGAATTGGTTAAATAGAAATAAAAGTTTGAAGCAGATACTCAGCTTTTTGCCAGAAATGTTACATTAAAAACAATATTTTTAATACAGAATGTAAAAATGTCATACATTTGCTTAACAGATTCTCATCCTTTTTATAGCAGCCAATTTCTAGGCCATGCGTATACCTATTTCAGTTGGAAATATAACATTAAACATGTTTTATAGGAAGCAAACTTGGAGGCAGAGAGTCAGCTTTTGTCAGCCAGAAATATTAAACAAAACTGTATTTTTTCAAATACACTATATACTATACTATTCTACATGTTTGCTGAACTGAATCTCATCCTTTTTTAAAAAGAATCATATTCTTTTTAATAGGAGACAAATTAGGAGTCAGAGTCAGATTTATACATCCAGAAATCTTAAATAAAAATTTATTTTTTGACACATTGTAATAATTGTACAGATTTGCTGAACAGAATCTCATCCTTTTTGATATGAGGTGGAGAATAGTCATATTTCAGCCCCAAAATAATAAATACATTTTTTCTGAGATGCAATATAAAAATGTAACAGATTTGATACATAGAATCATATCATTTATAATAGATTTTCAAAAGTGCCTTAAAAATGCTAGAAAAAAAATCTATGTGCAATTTGCAGCCACCATAAAACTTAAAATCATACAATCCCATAAATAGAGTATATTTCCCTAACAGGTAGCGCAATTATTAAAAATACTCTAAAATAACAAACTTATTAAAATCAATACTTTTGATTTATTCTCCCTGGAGAAGAGACGTCTGAGGGGGGACATGATAGCAATTTATAAATATCTTAATGGGGATCCCAGCTTAGAAAAAAAGCTGTTCATTCGAAGGGATTGCATGAGGACTCGAGGGCATACAATGCGATTAGAGGAGAAGCGTTTTAACCTCAGGCAACGGCGGGGGGTTCTTTACTGTTAGGGCAGCAAGATTGTGGAATTCTCTACCACAAGAGGTGGTTTCTGCGGGTAGTATGGTGGCTTTCAAAAGACTCTTAGACTTACATCTCAAGGATCAGAACATTCAGGGGTATGGGAGATGATGACAGCCACACACATCTACACAGGTTGAACTAGATGGACTATTGTCTTTATTCAACCTCACCTACTATGTAACTATGTAACTATATGTAATACGCATTATAATTACCCAGTGAAAATAAAGTGTTCACAAATATAAAGTATAGTTCATATAAAAAAAAAATTTAAATCATGAAGTGTCCAATTATCTTTCTAAATGGTGCAAAACAGCATTCAAGTCATCCAAATTCCACACCACTGCACAATAAAGGTGGTTTCCTCTCCCCAAGGTTCACTAAACTCACCAAATAAATTTGCTTCTCATTTTAATGATCAGCAAATAGCACTCTTATTAGGGCTCTAATGGGTCCTCAGAACTGCACCTCCTTCAGTTGCTCTCTCTCTTCATATTGCCACTTGTATAGAGCCAAGTGATGGGAATCCAGCACATTTCTGATTAGGTCCGCACACGCGTTTGATACAAACAGCATGATGTCATCTACATCAAAGCTAAAAAAAAAATGGCAATGTAGGAGCATTAGCAGAAACATTAAAGAGACCATTTATGAAAAAAAAAGTCTTTAATAATGTCACAGCATTCACACACCGCCAGCCAAATAATGTCCGTAATTGTTGACTTTCTAAGATCTTCAGCTTCATCTAGTGGCCATAATGCAATGTTTTTTTGAAATGAATCAAGAAAATGCTGCAATACAGCCACTAGATACTGTTCCAATGTGCGGCAGCACAACCAGCTCCAGTGGTTTCCCGCATCCTTTTCTTCCACCAGCAAAGTGTCCCATTGTGCTATAAACGAGATATAACATTCCTACCCATGTTTTCTGGATCATGTGCCTGTGATCATGTGGACCCTGTAGCTGACTGTGTGTTTCAGCAAAATGGAAACCTTACTTTCCATATTATAGCGGAGGGCAGGGATGACCGTACATGCAAAAAAAAAGAGATTCGGCTGCCTGGGACTCTCCTTACTGATTGGCTGAGACAGCTCCCGTTGCTGTCAATCAAAGTCAGTGAACCAATAAGGAGAGGGGGACGGAGCTGACCACGGCTCCGTGTCTGAATGGAAACATGGAGCTGTGACTTGGCTTGGGTGTCCCCATACAAGATGCTTGCTGTGGGGGCACTCAGGAGGAGGGAGGGGCCAGCAGCGCCGAAGAGGGACCCGAGAAGAGGAGGATCTGGACTGCTCTGTGCAAAACCACTGCACAAAGTGGATAAGTATAACATGTTTGTTATTTTTATAGAATAGAAATTCGACTTTAGTAGCACTTTACCTACACCATATGATGATGCAGTATTCCACTGCAAATAAAGGGCAGCTTTTGCGGTGTCAAGAACAACTTTCTGCTGCTGCTACTGGCCTACAGGTGAATTGCTGGATAATTACCACTGAATGTCCTCTAAGCTCAAGTGGAATCAACACATACATAAAATATTTCTAACATTTATTTCCTTTTTTTACCAAATAAAAATACACTCTATAGATTTCTTAAAAACACACACAATCTTTATACATACTTATTTTCCTATTTTTTTTTAGACAAATACAAATGTAAGAGCAAAAAATCCCACTAATTGGAATATTTAATTTTTTTTTTTTCATTTAATTTGAGTTTATTTTTTCATATATTTCATAACTGGTTGGTAATTTGTTAAGAATATTGCAGTTATACAGTACAACTAGAAAAACAAACAGCGAATAACCGAACAGACATATTAAAGATAATTTTTTTACTAGCTGAGGCGTATAGCTAATAGTATCATACTGAGTAAGAAACTGAATTTTAACTAAAGAAAGTTGAAAAAAGTTTTGTTTAAGCACATTTGAAAGGCTTTCTTGTGTTCATGAGTTTATAGATCAATAAGTTCAAATATATCCCTGTTATAGAGTGCAATTGCACCCTTACCAGAAGCTTCAGTTCATTCTTGGTATAAATTCTTTATAGGGTTTTCAAGTTTTACTATATGTAGACTTATTAAATGCTTCTTGATCTCTTTGGTATTTAAAAACAAGGGAGTTAAAGTATTTAGTGCTTTTAGCTCGCATTCACTACTTTTTACTGATTTCAATGCACGTCACAATGAAATTGCCCGTGCAAATCACACTTACTGTATGTGTGACTGTATGTGTGACTTTAAAATTGCACTGAAGTAGCCCGATTTTAAAGCCGCACCAGTGTAAACCAGGGCTCATTCCCTGTAACTGAGCCCTCTTCCAAATTTGACATTGCACAAATTTTACTAATCTGTTGCTGACCGCCCCACGTATATTTACTGCAGAGCGGCGGCTCCTCTGCGCAGAATAACATACAGGTACGTGATTCTGGACTTCCGGGTCTGCGGTGACCCTCTCCCATTGTGATTGGACATAGCGGGAGCCAATCGGCAGGTCTGGTGGACCTAATGTCCACTGGGACCCGCCAATTGTTCCAGACAGAGGAAGAATAGTGGTCTGCCTATGTAAACAAGGCAGATCACCGATCTGTTAGTAGGGAAGACAGAGATCCTGTGTTTCTGCTAAGCAGGAACACAAATCTCTGTCTTGCCACAGTTAAAGCACCCCCACACAGTTAGCAAGCACTCCCTAGGAACACATTTAACCCTTTGATCGCCCCGATGTTAACCCCTTTCTTGCCAGTGCCATTAGTACCGTAACAGTGCATATTTTTTAGCACTGACCACTGTATTGGTGTGACTGGTCCCCAAAAGTGTCACGGTAGTGTCCCATTTTAACCCCACAACAATGTCACAGTCCCACTATAAGTCGCTGCCAATACTAGTAAAAAAATAAATAAATAAAAAATCCATAAAAATGTCCCATAGTTTGTAGACGCCTTTTTAACTTTTGTGCAAGCCAATTATTATATGCTTATTGGGCTTTTTTTTTTTTTTTTTTACCAAAAACATGTAGCAGAATATATATTGGCCTAAATTGATGAGGACATTTGATTTTTAATTTTTTTTTTGGATGTTTTATAGCAGAAAGTAAAAAAAAAAAAAAAATATATATATATATATATATACAGTGGGTACGGAAAGTATTCAGACCCCCTTAAATTTTTCACTCTTTGTTATATTGCAGCCATTTGCTAAAATCATTTAAGTTCATTCTTCTTCCTCATGAATGTACACATAGCACCCCATACTGACAGAAAAACACAGAATTGTTGACATTGTTGCAGATTTATTAAAAAAGAAAAACTGAAATATCACATGGTCCTAAGTATTCAGACTCTTTGCTCGGTATTTAGTAGAAGCCCCCTTTTGATCTAATATAGCCAGGAGTCTTTTTGGGAAAGATGCAACAAGTCTTTCACACCTGGATTTGGGGATCCTCTGCCATTCCTCCTTGCAGATCCTCTCCAGTTCTGTCAGGTTGGATGGTAAACGTTGGTGGACAGCCATTTTTAGGTCTCTCCAGAGATGCTTAATTGGGTTTAAGTCAGGGCTCTGGCTGGGCCATGCAAGAACAGTCACGGAGTTGTTGTGAAGCCACTCCTTCCTTATTTTAGCTGTGTGCTTAGGGTCATTGTCTTGTTGGAAGGTAAACCTTCGGCCCAGTCTGAGGTCCAGAGCACTCTGGAGAAGGTTTTTGTCCAGGATATCCCTGTACTTGGCCGCATTCATCTTTCCCTCGATTGCAACCAGTCGTCCTGTCCCTGCAGCTGAAAAACACCCCCACAGCATGATGCTGCCACCACCATGCTTCACTGTTGGGACTGTATCGGACAGGTGATGAGCAGTGCCTGGTTTTCTCCACACATACCGCTTAGAATTAAGGCCAAAAAGTTCTATTTTGGTCTCATCAGACCAGAGAATCTTATTTCTCACCATCTTGGAGTCCTTCAGGTGTTTTTTTAGCAAACTCCATGCGGGCTTTCATGTGTCTTACACTGAGGAGAGGCTTCCGTCGGGCCACTCTGCCATAAAGCCCCGACTGGTGGAGGGCTGCAGTGATGGTTGACTTTCTACAACGTTCTCCCATCTCCTGACTAAATCTCTGGAGCTCAGCCACAGTGATCTTTGGGTTCTTCTTTACCTCTCTCACCAAGGCTCTTCTCCCCCGATAGCTCAGTTTGGCCGGACGGCCAGCTCTAGGAAGGGTTCTGGTCGTCCCAAACGTCTTCCATTTGAGGATTATGGAGGCCACTGTGCTCTTAGGAACCTTAAGTGCAGCAGAAATCTTTTTGTAACCTTGGCCAGATCTGTGCCTTGCCACAATTCTGTCTCTGAGCTCTTCAGGCAGTTCCTTTGACCTCATGATTCTCATTTGCTCTGACATGCATTGTGATCTGGAAGGTCTTATATAGACAGGTGTGTGGCTTTCCTAATCAAGTCCAATCAGTATAATCAAACACAGCTGGACTCAAATGAAGGTGTAGAACCATCTCAAGGATGATCAGAAGAAATGGAAAGCACCTGAGTTAAATATATGAGTGTCACAGCAAAGGGTCTGAATACTTAGGACCATGTGATATTTCAGTTTTTCTTTTTTAATAAATCTGCAACAATGTCAACAATTCTGTGTTTTTCTGTCAGTATGGGGTGCTATGTGTACATTCATGAGGAAGAAGAATGAACTTAAATGATTTTAGCAAATGGCTGCAATATAACAAAGAGTGAAAAATGTAAGGGGGTCTGAATACTTTCTGTACCCACTGTATATATATATATTTTTTTTTTTTCAAATATGTCGAGTCCCTCCCTATACCATGGAAGAGCTTGCCGGCTGCCATTTTTCCAAGTGCTGCCAGCTGTTTCCCTGCTGCATCTCATCTGGTTTTTGCTCTTTGCATTGCCAGCAGCAACCTGTCATCCTCTGGTCAGTTTGTGGATCCTGGCCCCTTTTTATCACTCCACTGATCTATAGCTGCTTCTTCACAAGCTGACATGGTATTTCACTACCAAGCTGGTCTTCACTTTCTGTGATGTAAGTGGATGCTGCTTATTTCATAAAAAATGGAGCGTTTTTCCTGACATTGTCCTGCACCCTGTTATTTTTTTTTGAGAGCTTATACTAAGGAGGTCATCAGATTAGTGGTGAGCATCTATTGATATCTTGTTAACTAACCTATCACAAGTGAAGTGAGATGGAAATAGTAAATAAAAGCAAAGGGCTCAGATCTTATTCCATTTTGGAATGCTTTCCATAGTTTAGCAGTAATGTTTCCCATTCTATAGACAAATTTCACTCTATTCAGAATAACCTAATGGTCAGGGAGGGGAGGCTTTTTCCAGTAAAGTGGCATTTCATATTTAGCTGCAGTAAGGATGTGGTTTGTCAGCCTTTGGGTAGGTAATCTAATACCACAGAAAGGTTTATGCAGCACAGGTGTAAAGATCCAGGGGGATCTGAATGCCTGGCAGTTCCCTTAACAGTAGCTATTCCATTGTCCAAAAAACATAGCTCAATGATCCATTCAGACTCTAGCCTCTAGAACAGTGGAAGTGTTCTTGTGTAGATTCAATAAACTCTGGCTGAGGTCATGTACCATTTCATCAACATTATGTGTTGTAGTCGATATCCTCCTCCTTTGTAAGAGAGCAGATGGAAGTAAGAGTAATAGTTTCCCATTCATCCGACCAGTCCCCATGTGATAGAGTAGATGAGAATTATTTTCACACTAGTTCATGTATGGATGACAAAGGGGATGAGTAGTGGTTTATGGTAGAGCAGTTAGATGTTTACCAGTCCCCATGTGATAGAGTAGATGAGAATTATTTTCACACTAGTTCATGTATGGATGACAAAGGGGATGAGTAGTGGTTTATGGTAGAGCAGTTAGATGTTTATTAATCAGTAAAATCAAATCCTTTTGTATAGAGCCTTTTTACACATAGATTTTTAAAAAAGGAAGGTCTTGGAAATGTCAAGGTTGTGGAGAGTGACAATACTTAGTGACAAAGGTGTAGGTATAAAAAGATACTTTTATTCATAAGGGAAACATTTTTTTTTAAGCAAATCAACTCCAGAAAAGAACTGGAGATAGGATGAAGTACATGTTTCACAAAGTATATGTCCTGTGACTGCAAGCAGAACAGAACATATAACATAAAAAAAGTTTTTTATCTATTTAAATCTGCAACTGTTCATAAATAGAAACCCTGTTGGCCCTTTCATGAAGGTCCTTGTTCAGGCAGCCATGTTGACACAGATTTGTACTGTCACTATTAGAAAGTCATAACTGAGAAATGATGCGCAGACAGCGCTGGAGTCGGGGCTGGAAAGTGACAGGAGGTTAGCACCACTAAGATGTCAAAAAATTATTGAAAAAAAAAAACAGTACATTGTAGTTATGGAAAAAAAAAACATGCCAATTCTTTATGATACACAGTGCAAACTATTACATTCAGTTAGAGTTTGGTTCTATTTTACCTAATAATACAAGAAAAAAACAAGAACAACAAACATTGAAATGCATGCTATTATTTATAAATATATAACTCAGACAGATGTGGGATGTAGGCAATTCACCCTCTGGTCTACATTTAATGAATACCCTTTAAGTTCTTTGCTCTATAAATGATATATTACATTCAAAATACCTACAACATTTAGCTTTATGCCTAGGTTACACTTTAGTCCAAACCACTCTAATTCCCAAAATGATTCCCCTTAGTGCATTACCACACACTTTACTTTCAGTAAATAAATACTGTAAATGGAAGAGTGTTTTTCCTTTATAACTTTTACAGAGCTTAGTAAATAATTTATTATGATGCGCATTTTCCTATATTTGCATATAAACATAATGATGAACAGATTTGTAAGTTTTAAACTTATGACTGTCTCTTTTCTCTCTCTGGTGCTTGAGTTAAAATTCTTATCTATATGCAAATTATATCCAGGTAAAAGCTATGTATCTTCTTGTAGTTAAAGTTCTCTCTTGGATTGTTTTTTTGCTTCAGTGCCCATTGGCTGTCAAATTTCATTCTTATTGAATATCACTTAAATTCATTAGGATTTTTTTTTTTAAACAAATTTGCCTATAACTATAACATGTCTGTGACTCTATTAAGAGAGTCTTCATCCTACATTACAAGTTGTTACATATAATTGAATTTCATGTGGTACTTTGCCTTGTGATTTTGCTTTGTCTTTCACCTCCAGTGATACAAATTATTTTTATAACATTAGCTTATTGTGCTCCCATTTAATAGAAGATGTTAATCTTCATTTATGAAACAGAAATGTTGATGTTTTTGTAAAGGGGGTTGGATATTGAGTTTCTGACATTGCCTTTTTGTGATGTGAGAGTGGGTGTGAGGTTTTAAACTTGCACTTGTTACTTGCTTTTTCCTGTAAAAGAGTGTCAACAAAATAGTCAGGTGACTGCCACTTTGAGGAAATCCAGCAGAAGACTAGTGCATCCCCATTTTGAACTCCCAGTGCCATCTTGTGGAGCCCTGGGTCTGATACGACACAGCATTCCTGCAAGTCTTCAGTGCCCATCTTAGGAAGCAGGTACGCTATCAAAGCACAATCTGCATCATGATGGAGCCCTTCATGGGGACTGATAATAGAGGGGATTTAGAGAGAGATGAGTGCTAGAGGCCTCCCCCTCCCATTTATATGGGAATAGGCTCAAAAAGATAGGTTCTGGGTATTTGGAACAACAGTGATCCTTTAATAAGGTCTATCTGGTGAGGGTCTTGCCTATAAAGAAAATTCTTCTTTCTTGTGTGGCCTGCCATCTTGAGAAACCAAAGAGTCTTAGGTAATAGTGTGAAACTTAGTTATCATTCAAGGAAGTAAAGAGTTACAGAGCCTAGGAGCTTTAGGAAGTGCTGACTGTTTCTCCTCATTTGTAAAAACAGTGAAGATTTGTATCAACAAACTGTCAAAATCTTTATCTTCTCTGGTGATTGATCATTTTAACTCACTAATCATGGGATACATGGCTTAAAGAAAGGCCTCAATTTCTATGTTTTCTCCATTTTTTTCTGACTGATAAAACACAAGTACTTTTTGCCAAGAACTCTTCTCTTCTGGTAATACCTCCTGAGTGCTTATGGGTTACATGCTGCATTTAGCAATGATTAGGGATAAATGGACTAAGGATTAGGGCATAGTTATTCATGGTAGATTGTACGTTTTTCTTTGTGTGTCTTTTATAGATTTAAACTGTCCTTTGGAAAACAAACAGTAAAAAAGTACATTTTATGAAGGGTATTGGTAAATTGGCAACCTGAATACAAAAAAATATTGGCATCAAAAATTTATCTGACAGCTGGGATCCTTCCACACCATACAAAACCTTCACTGTCTCATTTTGTTGACACTTTTTACTCAGCATCCTCCTCTTAGAACTTTAAAGTCAAACATTTTTTAGTTGGGGGAATGCTTGAGGCGGTTGTTGCACTTGCGACAGAGACAATTAAGTACTGCATGTGACACAATTTTTATTTGCACCAACATACAATGGGACCTTCAATATCACGGGATTATATAGCTGTACCTCCAGTAATGTAGGGTACCTCATCCAATGCAAAAGATGTAGCAAAGGATCTTATGTTGGCGAAACAGGACAGAAGTTGCAAGAGAGGAAGAATTTGCACGGACATATCATCAAGGAACATAAAGAAGATAGTTTCTGCACACCTGTGGGACATCACTTCTCACAACCGGATCACACATAGAAGACCTCAGTGTTTTAGTTCTTAAAAGGAATTTCAGAACTATCCAGGAAAAGAAAACTTTTGAACTAAGAATGATACTTCTATTCGACACACAAAAATCAATCAATTTAGATATGGCTTTCCTTACTCATTATCCTACAGTTTTACGACCCCCTCCATGACTATTATCCCTCCCCCCCCCCAGTCTATAGCTCTCCCTCTGTCTTATCTCACTGACTATGCTAGTGTTATTACCATTGCCATGTATATTTGTTTGTGTGTGTTTGTTTTTCTTTCTGTTTTTTCCTTTCCCTCAGTGAGTGTGTTTTTTTAAACATTTTTTTAACATTCTGCTAAAACTTTTGTGAATCAGTACTGCTGGGACCTTGGAGAAGGGGACATACCCCGAAATCTTGTCTTGTAAAATTGTAGTTATGCAAATAAAAAAGTATCCACAAAACTGTACTTAAATGTCTCTTAGTTGTGAAAATTAAGGGTTAGAATCTGTCAGTTCTGTTTGTATATGTGTTACAGAGAATTACACCCTCTATTTGTCATCAGTGAAAATCCAAAGTTGTCTCCAGATCAAGAACAGACAGTACATCTTCCTATGGGGACAGTTGTCAAAGTAACATTTGTCTAGGAGGGCATTTCTTCAGGAGGACAACTGAAGAGAAGCCTTCTCATTTCCTGTTGTGTCTACAGAACTGGTAGTAAAGGGAAGTATCTAAAAAAATAACTGATGGGGGTTTTAACCATTTTCTAATCTATTCAAAACATTTTGACTTATGACATACTTAAATTGGTGCTTGTATGTATCTTAATTCTTTATTAGGAATCAGAAAAATTAAGAGTCTTACTTTCCTTCAAATTTCAGCAAAAATGAGTAGATTTTAGAAAAATGGCGCTGCTATGGCATTGAAATCAATGGGTGCGAGTAACTAAAGTGGTATTTGATGGTTTTTAGGGAGGCAAAGGTCAATAGTTATGAAAGCATATGTCAACTGTCCTGGGCCTATTCTTGTGCCAAAAAACAGCCCCTTATTAGTCTTATTACTGTATTGACATTTTTCTTCACAGAAAGAAAAAACTTTGAAAAATAATCAAATAAAAAATGTAAAGCAATTGTACACACATACTGATCAAATAAACAAAAAGGGGAAACACATTCTGTACATAGAAAGAACACTAACTTAAAGAATCTAACCTACCCTGAATGTACCAGCAAACTTCACTTACGCAGCCCCACTATGGAGGGAGAGTTAGAGGAATATAGATTGTTATGGGCTAATTGCTTCTGCATCTAGATCTATATTTTAGATTCTTTGGGACTCAGGTTTGCCAACCAGCAAAAACAACCTAATTAAAACCTGCTTGTAGCATTTGAATTAAAGCAGAGTCCCCAGTGTTATAACATCATTAAATCTATGTGGCATTGAAGCACATTCAATGCAAATATCCTCCCTGAAAATGTTACCATACTATAATCTATGAAAACATCAACGTTGAGATGGCTGTTGTTTTACTTTTTAGACCCCATTCACACTAGTGCGACTTGTCAGGCGACTTGGTCGCCTGACAAGTCGCAGTGGGTCGCTCGCCATTGAGTAGTACAGGACCCGTTCTAATAGGAGCGACACAAGTCGCTCCGACTTAGAAAAAGGGTCCTGTACTACTTTGGGGCGACATGGAGTGACTTGCATTGACTTCAATTATATGAAGTCCGTGCAAGTCGCGCCAAGGTCGGGGTGTACTGTGCACCGCGACTTCATAGGTCGCCCCACCAAGTCGTGTCGCCGAAGTATGAACGGGGTCTTAAAGTGCAGCATCAACCTTGTTTTATTTATCGCATTGTTAAGCTGGCCTCACACTATGTCTTAAGGCTGAGTTAATGGTGGCACTGGCAATGCTCTGGGCTGATTGTTGCAGTTCCAGGGTCCACCAGCAGGTGTCTCCCAGAAGCCAGCAGGCTTAAGTGATCAGCTCTGCCTGATTTAACCAGTTAAGCCCCGGAAGATTTTACCCCCTTCCTGACGTGCGACGCTGTACCTTACCAAATTTGACGTCCTTTTTTTCCCACAAACAGAGCTTTCTTTTGCTGGTATTTGATCACCTGTGCGATTTTTTGATCATGCGCTATAAACAAAAAAAAAGAGCGTCAATTTTGCAAAAATAACAATATTTTTCACATTTTTTTAAATGAAATTCCCCCCCAAAAAAATGTAAAAATCTAAATTTTTTAACATGTTAGGCCAATTTGTTTTATGCTACATATGTTTGGTAAAAAAATGGCAAAAAGCGTATTTTGATTGGTTTGCGCAAAAGTTATTACGTTTACTAACTAAGGGAAAGATTTTTGTCATTTTTGTTGTTTTTTTTTTTTAACAAGTAATGGCGGCGATCTGCGATTTTTTTTTTGCGAGACTGCGACATTGCGGCGGACAAATCGAACCCTTGACTGACATTTTTGACACTTTTTGGGTTACCAGTGACATTACTACAGTAATCAGTGCTATACATATGCACTGTTACTGTAAAAATAACACTGGCAGTGAAGGGGTTAACTTTTTTTGAGAGGGAGGGGCGTGCTTTTAACTGTGATTGGATGTGGCTACTGGTGTAAGAACAGAGATCAACGGTCCTACATAGCAGAACCGTATGATCTCCATTCTTACACAGGGAAGAATGACAGGCGGCTTTGTTTACATTACCTCTTGGGTTGGGAGCAGTGCTGAGCCAAGTGGGAGACGACGGCAGTGAGCACCCTGTTGCCTACATCAGTCGCAAGTTACTACCCCGGGAGGTGGGGTATGCAGCCGTTGAAAAAGAATGTTTAGCGTTGGTGTGGGCCCTGAAAAAACTTCAGCCATATCTCTATGGACAATCCTTCACGGTGCTCACTGGCCACAACCCTTTAATCTGGTTGAATCGAGTATCTGGGGACAATGGACGCTTATTGAGGTGGAGTCTTGCCCTGTAGCCCTACAACTTTTCTGTGCAGTACAGGCTGGGATGACAAAATGGCAACGCAGATGGACTTTCTCTGCAAACTGACCTGTGATTGTAGTATAGCTCCCGGACATCCCCAAGCTGACCTGGATCTAGCTGGGTCTGCCGAACTATGGAACAGGGGGGATGTATTGTCACAGACTTAGGAGGCTTTTGGTATAGAACTGCAGGCTAGACCCCTGGCCACTGTCTATGTGGAGCAATCCTTATTGGTAATCTCATCAACTCCAGCCACCTGTCTGTCACAAAAAAACTATTATCTACTGTGGGGATGTGTTTACACTTTAACAATGTCTATTTTTCTTTGGGAGCTCGATGACAGTGTGTCTAACCTAAAATGAGATCCCTGATTGTTCAGGTGGTTAAATGTGTAATCTATTGTTTGCCTGCTAGCATTCTGTGCATTCCACCTAGGCTCATTTAAGTTCTCAGGTAATTTGCATGTTAATGATATCATGGTCAGCCCTACCTCTTTTTCTATCCATTGTGTGATGTTTTGGGTAAATATTTGACTGATCACTGAAATACTTCTCAAGCCGCCGCAAGCAAAGCCAACAGAATACTGGGATGTATAAAAAGGGGGATTCACTCCAGAAATAAAGAGATTATTCTCCCGCTCTACAAGACTCTGGTCCGGCCACATCTGGAGTATGCTGTCCAGTTCTGGGCACCGGTCCGCAGGAAGGATGTGCTGGAACTGGAGAAAGTCCAGAGGAGGGCAACAAAAATAATTAGGGGAATGGAGGACATCGGCTATGAGGAAAGACTACAAGCACTGAACCTATTCTCTCTGGAGAAGAGACGATTGAGGGGGGATATGATATCAATGTACAAATACTGTACTGGCGACCCTAGCATAAGGAACAAACTATTCAGAGAAAGGGAATACAATAAGACACGTGGCCACTCACTAAAACTTGAGGAAAGGCGGTTTAACCTTAAAGTGCGTAAGGGGTTCTTCACTGTAAGAGCGGTAAGGATGTGGAATTCTCTTCCACAAGCAGTCGTATCAGCGGGGAGCATAGATAGTTTCAAAAAACTATTAGATGTACACCTTAAAGACCACAACATACAGGGGTACACAATGTACGGTTAAAAGCAAACACACACGCATCATGGGTTGAACTGGATGGACTTGTGTCTTTTTTCAACCTCACTAACTATGTGTATAAAAGTCTGTAAGTTGGTTCAATAAACTGTTCATTCTGGTTTCACTCCAAAACTTGTACGGTCGAGTTCTTGGGGTAACTATAGCCAGATTCATGGATCCAGTGTTCCAGATTGCTTAGGAAGCAGCTATTTGGCGGAGATACCCAGGCGGGGTGTCCTGGTCTGTTACACCTGTGGTGGGGTACCCAGTTGGCTTCCAGACCCTGGTGGTCGGGGACAATGGAATATCCAGAGGCCGCTCTTTAGGGGAGGCAGACTGTTAGGACTGAGTTTGCCTGCTGGTGGCATTGTTGTGCTCTGGGATGATTGCTGCAGTTCCACTGTCCACCAGCAAGTGTCTCCCAGAAGCCACCAGGCATCAGTGATCAGCTCCATCTGGTTTAAGCTGTCAGGTGCCTATATAAGGCTGCTCCTACTAAGACATCTTGCGTCACTGCTTTGATTGCCATCCTTTCTGCCAGATCCTTCTTCCTGTGTATACTACTCCTGAGTTCTCTTCTATTCTGTACCCTGCTGCTTACTCCTGCTCCTTGTTCTTGTACCCACTCCTGGCACACTGTAAATAAATCTCACTTTAAAGATATATACTGTACATTGTTTGGTCCCAGTTTTGTCAGGGTGCCAGGAAACCAGACTACACGAAGAGGCCAGCAAAATAAAGCAGTTTATTAGGGCAACAACAATAAACGCACAGCAAGAGTGGGGAGCAAAATTAGGAACAGCTGAGGTCAAGTCTAAAAGCAGGCGGTCATCCAAGCCGGGGTTGAGTCCAGTAGCAGGTAGTCTGCAGATGCTGGATCGTCTGCCGATGCGGGGTAGTCTGCCGATGCGGGGTCGCGTACCAATGCGGGATCGAGAGCCAGGAAAGTCATCAGCCAAGCCAGGTCATTCATGGAGGAACATGGAGAACAGAAGACTGCTAGCAGTGATGCACCTTGGAGCCAGAGATGTATAGTAACTAAGTAGAACTACTTCACTACTGTACTTAAGTAACGAAAGGCGGTATCTGTACTTTCCTAGAGTAGAATTTTTTTCTCCTACTTCCACTTTTACTTCACTACATTTTTTCGATGATTTCAATACTTCTACTCCGATATATTTTTTTTTTTGTGCTACATAGTTATTCGTTACAATTATAAAAATTACCACTGCCAGAACAGTAGATGGCAGGTTTCATGAAGCTCAAAACATGTGTATTATCAGCGCATACGAAAATAAATGCTACTGTATGTATAAATAAAAGCTGCATTTGAAATAATAAAAAACAATATGATGTTCAAACTTTTGACTTCTTTCTTTAATAACTACATAACACAGTACTTGTACTTTTACTTTCAGTACTTGAGTAGCAAATTTTTTTTTCAAAACTACTGGTACTTTTACTTTCAGTACTTGAGTAGCAAAATTTTTTAAAAAACTACTTGCAATACTTAAGTACAAAAAATGTTGAATACTTTAGTACTTCTACTCAAGTCACTTTTTGATCGAGCACTTCCACTTCTACTCAAGTCACTTTTTGATCGAGCACTTGTACTTTTACTCAAGTATGGGTTTCGAGTACTTTATACAACTCTGCTTGGAGCACAAACACCAGGGCAAGGGCTGCAAGCTATGAGGTGATATATATAGTCAGGTGTGCAACATCATCACTGAGGGACGCCCAGACAGCAGGCAAGTGATAATCCAAACAGAGTTTATAAGAGACAGCGGTCTGCACATGTCCAAGATGGCTGCCAACAGGAAGGCAAGGTAAGACCTTGACAAGTTTTCTGTGTGTAGCTACATGTATCTGGTCTCCCAGCTGCTGAATCTTGACACTATCTGATCTTTGGCTGGTTCCTGATGAACAGGACTAAATCTGCTACATAGGGAACCAGCATCCAATTAGATGCAACCTATAGTTCATGTATGTGCAGCAAGAGATTCATTCATCTGCACTGTATAGAATGGATTAAGGAATCTGTTTTCTTTTGTTTAGCCTGCAGGACAAATAAAAATTCTAATAGTGTATGGCCAGCTTTATCGATTTTATAGCTTAGTAGAACCACAACTTTGCAGAAGCATCATGTAAATGGTTACTGGCTTTCACGCATATTTTCAACTGCCTGGAACTGAAATCGCTGTTATTACTTGAACTGTCAGAAAAAACAGTAAACACTACTGAATATATATATTAAAAAAGAATAGCGCACACATGCAAAAGAAATGACTATCAAATATGGAGACAATCCATAAATAAAAATGGGGATTTAGTCCCACCATATGGCCATATCGTGCTCAAGCCCACCACTGCGTCAAAGTACCCCATTGTCAGTGGGTCCTACACTATCCATAAAAAAGGCATGAATCTAGCCTCTCTAACCCTTGGAGACAACACGCCTTGCTGGGATAGATGTGCTAATGCACTACAGGGGACTCCTCCTATATCTACTTGATAGTGGACTCTGATAGAGTACAGGTGTGTGTGGGGGGTGGGATGCTCAACCTCAGAAGTCTGGTCAGACCGAATACATAATAAACAAGCAAAAAATTGGGGGAGCAAACCCTGAACATGTATATCTAAAGCCGATGCAGCTATGGACCAAGCAACATGTATATTAAAAAAGAATAGCACACACATGCAAAAGAAATGACTATCAAATATGGAGACAATCCATAAATAAAAATGGGGATTTAGTCCCACCATATGGCCATATCGTGCTCAAGCCCACCACTGCGTCAAAGTACCCCATTGTCAGTGGGTCCTACACTATCCATAAAAAAGGCATGAATCTAGCCTCTCTAACCCTTGGAGACAACACGCCTTGCTGGGATAGATGGTTACTGGCTTTCACGCATATTTTCAACTGCCTGGAACTGAAATCGCTGTTATTACTTGAACTGTCAGAAAAAACAGTAAACACTACTGAATATACCCATATTTGGGCATAAAACATCTCCTGTCGCTTGAAAAGAACCCTAAATCTTAATTTTCCCAACCAAATGAGGTTCCTAGAAGTGTGTGCATGGTCTATAGGAAGCTACCCAGGTGTGCAAGAGCATACATTGTACTTCCAAATTGCACTTTTTGCTGTTAGGACATAATATTACTTTGTGAGGTGTTGGCCAACACACGTTAACTTTAGAATGTTTAAAGCAGTTTTTTTACATCGTTTGCTACCTGGCAAGATTGAGTGCTGCAGAATGCTTGTGTAATGTATGTAATGCACTTTTATACTTATTGTAAATGGTTGACCTCTTCCTTTTTCTATATTGTTCTTTTGACGTACATGCTTTTGTGTGCCCCTCTCACCTTACCTTAAAGTGTACCTTTACCTAAACTTGGAAGATTTTACATATTCTTAACAAGCAGTAAAAGAGTTTAAAAATGAACCATTGAAGACCTCTGTAGCTGCATGTACTATTAAGTAATTCATTCTCTAGACGGAGTTCCACCCCCCCCCCTCCAAAAATTAAAAGTCAGCAGCTACACATACTGTAGCTGCTGACTTTTAATATTAGGACACTTACCTGTCCTGGAGTCCAGCAATGTCGGCACCGCAGCCGATGTTTCCATCGGCTGTCAGGTGCTCCCACCGCCATTGCTGGTCAGGGAACCCAGCAGTAAAGCCTTGCAGCTTTACTGGCGGGTCCCTGCTGCGCATGCGCATTGGCTTGGTGGCGGATGGTAGGAGGAGGGGTCCTCACTTCGCCGAGGCGCCGTTCCCGGAAGTGGGGAGGGGTACCTGTCAAAAACAGGTACCCGTTCCCCGTCCTCCATGAAAGGTGCCAAATGTGGCAAATGAGCGGAAGTTCCACATTTGGGTGGAACTCCACTTTAAGGATCAGAGCCTTGTTAAAATTAGATTGGCTTGCAGACTGAAAAGTTTAGAATGCCATTGAAAAAAAGGGAGAGTTGTTGATTTCAGTGCTTCTGTTGTAAACTTTGAAGATTCATTTCTCCACAATGCCTATAGCTATAGAGGGGAGTGGTGTTTTTTTACTGTGTGGTAATATATGTAAAAACCTATTTGATGGGGCTACCTTTTCTTTTCTGGTGCAATCCTGTATGACAGCCAAAATGTCAGAGATGGGAACATAGCACACAAAACTCACTTTCAGGAACAGGCACAGCCACAGGGCACTCACATCCCCAAAACATGCAACAGTAGCACAAAGTTAGGCCTCTATCAGTACCCCCAGGTTTCCAGACACAGGGGCCTAAATCCCAAGTCACCTGAGGTGGAACCAGTGGATATGCAAGCCATCACCTACAACATCACCTCTGTGGACAGAGGACAATAGCTAGCAAGGCCATCTCAAGCCACATACAGAATCATTTTCTTTTCACTTCCACAAAGTAACCATTTCATTTCAGCCAAATAACAGAATGTCAGGTCAGAGTTATTTCTATATAACAAAGGTAAACTGATTACTTTATAGCAATAGATAAAATAACATTGGGGGGGGGGGGGGGGCTCAGCATCACTTGAGCTCTTTTGACTCCTTGGAAATGTTTATACATTGCAAATTGCTAAATGATTCAATGTAAGCAGTCAGGAAGAGAAGGGCTGGGCATGAGGCATGTCTCATTTGTCTGAGGTCAGGCACCTAATAACATCAAGTCAGCAGGAAATTCCCTGTCTATGTAGAAATGCCCAGCAGAGCAACTCTGGGCAGGGGGCATGGTGATGATACTGACTATGGGACTACAGGCACGCCATGCATTAGCATGGATTATTTCAATTAGCAAACTAAGGGATGCAAACTGACCATGCCAACACAGATATGCGTCCATGCTTGGCATGGTCAGAATGCCACTGGAAGGGAGGGGGACTGGCAAGAATAATAGGTACTTTACAGAAACAGAATAAATAAAAGCATTACAGGTCAGATTTACAAAGTACTATATGTATACACACTAGATAAGAAATAAAGGGCCACACACTTTTAGTATCACTTCCTTCAGCAAGTTTTTGGCACAAACAGTAAATCTTATTTACCTCCGCCTGATGTTCTCTATGCCTAAGCCTGGAAGGATGAACCACACTTAGAGATGTTCCTTCAGGGGGAGTTGAGCAAGATGTACTGTTTGTGAAGTAAAACTTGCTGAAGGAAGTGAAACTATTAGTGTTCACCCCATTTTTTCCTATCTACTGTTCATATGGAGTGTAATCAGGCTCCAGGGACCAGTACCTAGCAAGTCTACAAAAGAAGGAAACCACTTAAACCTAAAAACTAACATTTGTATATATTGTAGCTTATCAATTCTTAGATGGGGTGGCTGCATTAGTTATCCCCCCCACCTTTATTTTTACCTGATGATCCAGCCAGTAAGTCTGTTAATTCTCAGTTATATCATTTACATATTATAATTTTGTATAAAATAATTTATGTAGCACTACTCCCATGGGAGCTGCTGGTTATGGATTCCCCTGGGTTACCCATAGCAACAACATGACAGTTTGGCATTTTCAAGGTGCTTGGCTCAGGCAGAAAACAGTCCAGGGGTTTTACTTTTTTGGGTTTTATTTAAGAACTTGGATAGGGGAAGGGATGAGTGGGATACTCCAACTTTAATAACTATGCACAATTTGCTGGGACGTCTAAACATATAGCTGAGTGCGGCAAGGCCACTGCTTCACCTTGTTACTGCAGTGAAGTAGAATATAATGAACTGTATTCTTCTGTAAAACTCTCTTCAGGGCCCTACTTGGCACCCCCTTTGTCCCTACTCTTCAGGGTTCTCTACACGGCATCCCCTTTACTGAAACTCTCTGTGTGAGCTGGCTCCGTGATCCCCTGACTACATTGGAACAGTCCCCCTTCCTGGGCAGACCCTTTGGCAAATCTCCTGGTACTCACGGACACTGTTTTTCCTGAGAGACTCTGCCAGCAGCTCCACCGCCATCTCCACTGGATTCTCTGCAGCTCAGGTCCACACCTGGTTCACTAGGCCGACCACCTAAGACCACCTTCCTCATACACAGCAGAAGGAGAGACAGCCGTCAGCCTCCTCCAAAGACGCCCTGTCACATGTCCCCCCCAGCTTTTATGGGCAATCCCAGGATGCATTGCAAGAATGCCCTCCCACTGGGACTCCCACAAATGCCAATGTGTCACTGGCTGGGTTTCCTCCACTGTCCAACAAGCTCCCTCATTGGATACAGTGGGGACACTCCCTCAGACCCAGTGAATCACACCTGGAAACATGTAACAGGCAACCTAATAGATAAGGCTCCCCTGATAACCAGAAGGAGCAATAGATGATGTTGCCTAGCACCTACCTACCTAGGAGGGTGCTACATCTATTATTTGGAAAGCTTATTGACATTTTCTTTCTTTATACTGCCTTTATGTGTTGTGGTTTAAAGCTGAAAGAGTAAATTTAGGACTTGAAGGAAAGAATAGGCTACAGGTTCTGCTTGTTAAGCATATTAAACTGCTTGTATCATAAAATGTAAAGCACTAGAGTAATTAGTAATTAATGCCAGACACAAGTGAGAAAGTAAGTCATAGGCAATTTTAATGACTTCTCAAATTAGGCTGTGTTAATTATATAATCAATATCACAACTTAACTTTTGTAAACCCACAAAACAATTTAATATTATCCTACAGTTAATACTTATCTTTATGTATTTTAATTCTAAAATAGTTTTCAATCTTATCTGCTTCATGAACCACAGTCTAATTTAACAATCAGGGGTGAGCCATACTTTAATGAGAAAAAACAGAGTTCAATATAGCTAATGTACAATGTTTGTCAAAATAAGAAAACAAAAAAGCCTACCAATCGAAAGAACTAAATACTGTACACAGATTACATGCAAGGTCTCACACTTCTATCCATCCAGCCCTGAGGTTTACACAACTCTGCCACACAGCTCAGCCCTGTCTTACATGGGAAGTGACCTGAATTTCCTTTCTGCAGTTTAACTTTCACTTACAGGTCTCCTCCTCCACCCCACTTTGTGACTGGACAGTGAATGAAGAAGCCACACACTGGTGAGATCATTTCTCTGTCGCTCTTCCTTTCTATCATCATTCTCCTTGTTAGTACACGAATATATACTTGATTGGCTCCTTAAGCTGCTTCTCTGTTTTCTAGTCTGAGCTTTGTTATACAGGGGCTGCAAAAGGCTGATATCAAGTCAAGTTTAGGCACTTACCCTGCTGTGTTCTACAAAAAACATAATGATATATTAATGAATATACAGATGCATTAATGTGTTCCCTTTTTATCTGCCTAGAGTTCGGCTTTAAGCTAAATAAGGAGATAAGGATACACATTTCATAAGTCCATACATCTATATTAATTTATAACTGAATATTCAGATTCCTTTATTTGCTCAATCTTGACTGTTCCTCTATAAAGAAAATCTATCAAAAACTTTTGTCACAAGCCATTCAAACTGAGTAAGGGCCTGTTTACACAACAATGCGGATGAACACCAGCCCTTGCAAAATACGTGCGGGTGCTAGCCAGTGCTACTGGCATATCATCCATATGTGCAGGGCGTTCACTGCACACAGGCCCCCAAGGGGGGGGGGGGCACTGTGGCCCACCCTGCACTCATGCAGGATCTTCTGGTTGACAGTCAGGGATGATCAGTGTGACAGTTGCTAGCACTGATCTCCCTGTATGACTTTTCAGCTAACAGCCGCTTCTCCTCCTCTCCCTCCCGAGGCTGTCAGCTGAAAAGTCATACAGGGAGATCTGTGCTAGCAACTGTCCCCACACCTGCACCCATCATCCCCGACTTTCCCCCTTGTCCTCCTTCTCCGGAAGCCCTCCATGTCCTCCTCCAGCCCCCCATGTCCTCCTCCTCCTATGGCCACCATGTCCTCCTCCTCCCGCCACCCTCCTTGTTTCTGTGCAGCCAGCGGGAGAGGAGAGGAGGGAAGCTGTCAGGATGGAGAGCGGAGGAAGGGTCCATATGTAATTTACTGCCCCCTTCCTTTTTTAAATTGGACATAGTGAGCGATCACTACCGATCACTCCTGTGTCCTCGGATAACTGAGCAGAGTAAACTGTGTTTACTATGCCTCAGTTTATGAATGAAAGGGAGCCTCTGTCCCCTGTCTATTCATCTTCATCGCTGAGTCCGCTGAGAAAGGGACTGGGGAATCTCAGGGTTTGTCAGGGAGATGTCAGGGTTCTATTTAGACCCCGACTATCTCGCCAAAGCCAACCAACAAGGCTGATATATAAAAAAAAATCAATAAATATTGAACAAAAAATTAAATTGTAAAAAATTGTAAAACAATATAAAAAATTAAATTGTAAAAAATAAAATAAAATGACTGACACTATCTCTCCACCATACCAACACTGTCTACTGCCCAAACCCCCTGCCCCCAAAGAGCATTGTAAAAAAAATGGAAAAACAAACTAAATTATAAAAAAAAAATACATAAAAATAAAAAACTACAGACACCAACCACTGCTCTACTGACACTGTCCACTGCCCTGCTGACACTGCCCACTTCCCCATAACCCCCAGCCTCCACCTCCTTCCCTAGAATCATTGTGAAAAAAATATATTTATAAATTATTTAAAAAAATAAAAAAACAAAATTGTAAAAAATAGATAATTAAATAAAAAAAAAAAAACATTGACACTGTCTATTGCTCCACTTACAACATTGACTGCCCTACTGACACCATCTACTGGACGCCAAAAAGCATTTTGAAAAAATGAAAAAAGAAAATGCAAAAGCAATAAATTGTAAAAAAAAAATAATAATAAAATAAAGAACTACTGACACCATCCACTGCCCTACTGACAACATGCTGCACATACTACCCATGACATACACTCCGCACTCCTCCCCTGCACATTCTATCCACCTCCATACACTCCACACTCCTTACCTGCACTTCCTACCCACCACCATACACTCCGCACTCCTCTCCTGCACATACTACCCACCTCCATACAATCTGCACTCCTTTCCTGCAGATACTACCCACATCTATACACTTTGTACTCCTCTCCTGCACATATTCCCCACCATCATAAACTCCATACTCCTCTCCTGCACATAATTCCCACCTCTATATACTTTGTACTCCTCTCCGGTACATACTACCCACCTCCATACACTCCACACCCCTCTCCTGCACATACTACCTACCGCCGTACACTCAGTGCGGTACATTCCCTACTTAACATTACCGCATTCTGCACTATGTAAGGCATCTCAGACTTTATTAAACCACACCCCTTTAAGCCACGCCCAATATTTAAGTGCAATTTTAGACACGCCCACAGTTTGTTTGTTTTTTGTCTGGGGCCCACTTTTTATCTTGCACACGGGCCTACTGATTTCTTGATATGCCCCTGGTGTTTGCTTCTAGGATGAAGATCCTCTCTATCCAACCCAAAACCCCTATTTTGTTTTTTATCCTTGATTTCAATGCACTTTGATGAAACTGTAAAATTCTGTGAAAGAGTATGAAAAGGAGCAATTTTACTAATGTCTAGTTAGCATGCATTATTGGAAACTTCATCGGGTCTGCATTTCCTCCTGGTTTGAGGTTTGCAGCCTTGGTGAATTTATGTGTAGGAGAATTTCTTTAAAAACCATTGTGCACTTTTACCTTTGGCATAAGGCAGCCCTCACACTTGCCTTTGACATTCTGTATACCAGCCCACTCACCATCAAAGAGGAGCACAAAGCAACATTAGTGTCAGCGCATGGGAAGTTGCTGTAGGAAAAAATTTGGGAAAGCTGAAAAACTGCATAGGGAGAGATTATGGTACATTACGAAATGTTACTTTAACTCTAAATGCTATCTCTTTGGACAAACAAGATATTCTACATATAACAGGAACCATTACACCTGTAAAATCAGGATTAGTGCTAATACTAATAAAGGGAATGGACTATTACAAAAGATAGTGTACATAAACAGCACCCTAACACTTGTCTTAAGAAGGAAAGTGGATACATCATAGCCTCTTAGCTACGGCAAAGACCAGAATACTTTGATCTTTAGCATCCAATGTCTAAGCCAAAAAGGGTGTACATGACAACAAAAACGAAAGGAAAAAACAGAAAAAGAAAAGGGAAAAAAATTAACAATAAATAAAAATAGTATGTAGCCCTACTCCAGAGGGAGCGGCTAGGTGTGGGTCCCCCTGGGTTACCGCTAGCAACAACAGTACCTTCAGACATGTTTTCAAGTGTGAGCACCTTAGACAAGAACCAGTCCAGTTTCTTTGGTTTTTAGGGTTTATTTGAGAACTTGGATGGGAGAAGGGAGAGGTGGGATACTCCAACAACTGAACTATGCACAATTAGGCAGGGTCACTGAAAAATGCTACTTGGCTTTTTGTTAGCTCCTCTGACGCTGATTAACGCTGACTGATGCTGGTTAATGCTGACTGATGCTGGCCTTTGCAAGGCCAGATACTGGAGCTTTATCTATGACTGTAGGAAAAGTCCCTTTAAGCTCCCCCAGACACTCTTTCTTGAGGTAGCTGACTTTAGATTAAACTGTATTGCTGAACACTTCAGGTTCCTCCCTGGTGCCCCCTTTTACTCCCCAACTTCAAAGTTCAACTACTTGGCACCCCCTTTCACTGTGCATTCCTGGTTAGCTAGCTTCTGGATCCCCTTTGACCCTTCTGGAGTGGTCCCCTCTCTTAGGCAGACCCCTGGGAAGTTCTTGAGAACTCAAGATACTATTTTTCCTGAAGAATTCTGTCCAGCAGCTCCACTTGGTCAGCAACTCTGGATCCCTTCTGGCTCAGCTCAACCTGCGGTCCCCAGGCCGACTGCCTGGATCACCTTCACACTTTACAGAAGGAGAGACAGCCGTTACCTCCTCTTGGGACTGATGCTCCCGCCAAAAGACACTCTGTCACATGCTCCCCACAGATTTATTCCCAGTCCCAGGGTGCATTGTGGCAAACCCTGCCCACTGGGACAGTCATAAACCCTGGTGTGCTATTGGCTAGGTTTCCTCCACTGCATAGCAAGATCCCTCATTGGGTACAGTGGGGAGACTTCCCAGACTCAACAGATCACACCAGGGGGCATGTGACAGATGCTAACAGATCAAGCCCTCCTGATGAGCAGACAGGGCCACAACTATACTTTTCCTAGCACCTATCTAGGAGGGTGCTACAAGTAAATAAAAAATAACAGCAGCCAGGAGTGGACTACCAGACGCTGCTTTACCCAACACAATCATGGGCCAAGTTCAGGTCCTACAGTTATCAAGCAAGAATGTTTTGCTTTTCTGATGACTCCCTGAACAGCTTTCAAGAGAGCCATGTTTGTTGACATTGTTCATATGTTTCCAATTCATGTACTAAAAGGGTCTCCATCCCCTAAATGTAATCCATCTCTACAATGCACTCAATTAGAGGGGGGCATGTGCCCTTCGCCAACCCATGGTATAAAAGATCTCCCTGCTTTCAGTCAATGTCTAAGGAGGCCTTTTTTGATGCATTTGAAAGATGACTGATGACTCCCTGAACAGCTTCCAAGAGAGCCATGTTTGTTGACATTGTTCATATGTTTCCAATTCATGTACTAAAAGGGTCTCCATCCCCTAAATGTAATCCATCTCTACAATGCACTTAATTAGAGGGGGGCATGTGCCCTTCGCCAACCCATGGTATAAAAGATCTCCCTGCTTTCAGTCAATGTCTAAGGAGGCCTTTTTTGATGCATTTGAAAGAACTGGGTAACATGGATAACAAAATAATTAGTGGCATGTTAGCAACAGTCGCCCCAGTAACAGTAGTATAGAACCGCAAAATCAAATCCCAAAAACAGTGAATAGGTGGGCATTCCCACCAAATATGCAAGAGGGAACCCTTGGAAGAATTATAGCCCCAGCATGTTCCTGAGGTGTCTGGATTTATCTGATGAAGTAACGTTGGAAACCAAATGTTCTTGTGCGCCTTAGTTGCCTGTGGGTAACTAAGGTAGACTGTGGGTAAGTGTAAACAATTTTACCCATTCATCTGTTGTAATTTGTGTCTTCAAATCTAATGCCCATTTAACTGTATATTCTAGAAAATCTAGATGAAGTTACCTAAGAAGAATCTTGAATACCACTGAAAGGACATGATCAGGGGTAGAGTCTTGCAAAAGAAGAGACTCAAAATGATCTGGTTTCCTAGTAAATAGATCTGTTAAATAAAAAAAAGGAAAAAAATGTCAGTATTTTCTGATATTCCAACTAATACTTAAGTGCAGATGTATAGGAATCAGATTTGACAAAGGTGAAAGAGTTCTTTGGCAGAGAGTTTGGGATAATCTGTGGTGTGACTCCCTATTCCAAAACAAAAAATGTGTCTGAGCCACCGCAGGGGGAAACTGTGGATTGCCGAACAAGGGAGTCACTTTGGGAGAGAGTCCCAATCGTAATTACAATTTATCCCAAACATGCAATAGATGAGATGTAAGGAAAGGTAAAGGTTGACCACAAAAAGATGAATCTATCCAAGGGAGTGCCTAAGGATCATAAGGAGCAATCAATTGGTCTATAAAGACCCATTGCTTTTAATGGGAGTGGTTAAATCAATTCACCAACCTAGTTAAGACTGCTGCAGCATGGTAATAATAAAGGTCCGGTGCACCTACACCTCCTTTTGTTTTAGAAAGAAATAGCATTGTTCTATGTAATCTCGGTCTATTACCACCCCAAAAAAAAACATGTAAAAGCAGAGATTGTAGAGTAGCAAAAAAAGAACTGGGAACCACAATAGGTATAATTTGAAAGAGATAAACAAATAAAATACTATGTCCATTTTTAGGATATCGATCCTCCCAAACCACAAATTTAGGGCATGGTCACATTTAGGATCTTGCAATATACGCTGCCTAAGAGTTAATAGTTTTCCAAGTATAAATGAATAAGATCAGACAAGATTCTGACACCCAGATATCAGAGCGCAGAAGAGCAGAATTTAAATAGAATATTACTCCTAAGGATCTGAACATGATGTGGTGAAAGAAACACATTGAGAATTTCTGATTTAGATAGGTTTACCTTGAAATTGCTCAAGGGTCCAAAACTTAAGCAAAATAGAAGGCATAGACACGTGTGGATTGGTGACACAAAGTAGCAAATCATCAGCAAATACCACTAATTTCAACTCCTGTTGGTCTACTTGTATACCAGTGAAAGAAGGGTTTTGTCTAAGGGCTGCTGCCAAGAGCTCCATTACTAAGGCAAACAGGAGGGGATATAATGGACATCCCTGGATGGAAAAACTCGGGGTCAGGGATCCATTGATTCATATTTTGGCACTGGGTTTAGAATAGAGTGCTAGAATGTTATGCAACAGAATCAGGCAAAGCCCTAGTTGCACCGTTTGCTCTAGGAAAGGCTAACCAACATGATCATGACATGTTAGAGGGAGACAATACAGTTACAATACAATAAAATAGAAGAGGATTAAGAGGGCCCTGCTCAGAAGAGCTTACAATCTAATGGGGTGGGGCAGGTGTTACAAGAGGTTGTAACAGTAGGGAATGAGCTGATGGAAGATTAGTTGGCAGTGTGATAGGCTTCCCCGAAGAGATGAGTTTTCAGGGATCGCCTGAAAGCAGCTAGAGTAGGAGATAGCCTTACAGGTTGAGGTAGAGCATTCCAGAGGATGGGAGAGGCCTTGGAGAAATCCTGGAGACGAGCATGGGAGGAGGAGACAAGGGAGCTTGAGAGTAGGAGGTCTTGAGAGGAGAGGAGAGGACGGTTTGGGTGATATTTGGAGACAAGATTGGTGATGTAGCTCGGGGCAGAGTTGTGAATGGCTTTTTATGTTGTGGTTAGTATTTTGAATTTATTTTTGCTGGGCAATGGGGAGCCAGTGTAGGGATTGGCAGAGAGGGGAGGCAGACACTGAGCGGTTGGTAAGGTGGACAAGCCTGGCAGCAGCATTCATGATGGACTAAAGAGGGGATAGCCTATGAAGTGGTAGGCCTATGAGAAGGGAGTTGCAATAGTCGAGGCGAGAAATAACAAGGGAGTGAAAGAGTAGCTTGGTGGTTTCAGTTGTTAAAAAGGGGTGAATTTTGGAGATGTTGCGGAGGTGAAGTCTACAAGTTTTTGACAATGATTGGATTTGGGGCTGAAAGGACAGGTCGGAGTCTAGGATTACACCTAGTACCCTGGCATTAGGGGAGGGATTGATGGTTGCATAACTAATTTTGATGGAAAAGTCATGGAGGGGGGCATGGGTGTGGGGGGGGGGGGGAATTACCAGCTCAGTTTTAGAGAGATTTAGTTCGAGGAAGTGGTGCGACATCCATGTTAATATGTCAGTAAGTAAGTTAGCAATGCGAGAGGAGACTGAAGGACTGAGGTGAGGAGTAGACAGATAGATTTGAGTATCATCGGCGTAGAGATGGTATTGGAAACCGTGGGCGGTTATCAAGGTACAGAGGGAGGCGGTGTAGATCGAGAATAGGAGGGGTCCAAGAACAGAGCCTTGGGGAACCCCCACAGAAAGGGGCAATGGGGAGGAGGAGGTAGAGTTGTGGGTAACACTGAAGGAGCGCTGTGACAGGTAGGAGGAGAACCAAACTAGAGCAGAATCTTGGAGGCCAAGGGAACAGAGTTTATTAAGAAGGAGCGGGTGGTCAACAGTGTCAAAGGCCGCAGAAGGTCAGGTAATAAGAGTATGGAGTAGTGGCCATTGGTTTTGGCAGTTAGTAGATCATTGGTGAGTTTTAGTAAAGCAGTTTCTGTGGAGTGCTGTGAGCGAAAGCCAGACTGTAAAGGATCAAGAAGGTTATTTTCTCTGAGGTAGGAGCTGAGACGGTTGTAGACTAAGCGTTCTAGAAGTTTAGAAGTGAATGGGAGCAGTGAGATGGGTCTTAAGTTATTCAGGTTGGTGGGGTCCAGTGAGGGTTTTTTAAGTATGGGAGTGATCTGTGCATGTTTCAGAGGGGAGGGGAAGGTGCCACTAGAGAGGGAGAGATTGAAGATGTGAGTAAGGGAGCATAGGATAGAATAAGAGGGTGTCTGTAGTAGTTGTGAGGGAACAGGATCCAGGGAACAGGTGGTTAGGCGGGCATCTGAGAAAATGTTTTTAACCTCTTCAGTAGTAGCCAGTTCAAAGGAGGAGAGTGTTGACTGTACTGTTAGGCAAGGTATGTTGAGTGGGGAAGATGTGCGCACAGTGGCGGTGTCCTCACGTATTGCATCAACCTTGTCTTTAAAGTGATTGGCAATCTCTTGGGCAGTGATTGAGTTAGTGAGTAGAGGGGGTGGGGGACGAAACAGAGTTAAAAGTTGAGAAGAGCCGACGGGGACTGGATGACAGGGTAGTAATAAGAGAGACAAAGTAGGCTTGTTTGGCAGCATGGAGGCATGAATTGTATGTTTGGAGGGAAGATTTACTTTAGGGTGAAGTCCTGCAGGCATTTGGTTTTCTGCCACCGTCATTCAAGAGCACGGCAGTGTCTCTTGAGATTTCTACTCTTGTCAGTTTGCCAGGGTTGCAATGGTCGGGTCTTGATTCTGCGTGTAGTTAGAGGAGCAAGTGCATCAAGTGATAATGAGAGTGAGCTGTTGTAAACCGAGGTGGCCAGGTCAGGACAGGACAGGGGAGAGATTATGTCATGTAGGTGGTCAGTAGCAGAATAGAGGAGAGAGGGGTTAAAGTGACGAAGGTTCCTACAAGTAATTGTTTGCTGCTTTGGGGGATGGGTGATTTGAGGCAAGGATACAGTGAAACTGATGAGGTTGTGATCAGAGAGAGGAAAGGTGGTGTTGGTGAGGTTGTCGGCAGAGCAGAGATGGGAGAATATAAGGTCGAGGGTATTACCACTGAAGTGAGTAGAAGTGTGTGTCCATTGGGTTAGGTCAAAAGAGGAGGTTAAGTTGAGAAGTTTAGTTGTAGCTGGGCTGTTAACATTGACAGGGATTTTGAAGTCACCAAGAAGGATAGTGGGTATTTCAGAGGAGAGAAAGTAGGGTAGCCAGGCAGCAAAGTCATCAAAAAAGCATGATGCTGGTCCAGGGGGCAAATAATTTGCTGCAATCCTTAAAGAAATGGGAGAAAACAGACGAATACAGTGCATCTCAAAAGAAGAGAGTGACAGAGAGGGAGGGTTTGGAAGGACTTTGTAGGTGCTTTGCGGGGATAAAAGGAATCCAACTCCACCTCCTTTCTGTCCGTTGGATCTGGGGAAATTAGTCCAGTGGAGGCCACCATAGGAGAGGGCAGCAGGAGAAGCAGAGTCAGAAGTTTGAAGCCAGGTTTCAGTTATGGCGAGGATGTTAAAGCTATGAGAGGTAAAAAGGTCATGCACAGATGTGAGCTTGTTACAGATGGAGCGAGCATTCCAAAGGGCGCATGAGATTGAGGGGCTGTTTTTATGAAGCAGGGGACAGAAATTAAACTGAGTAGATTGTGGCTCTTGCCAGAGGAGGAGGGGTGTGCAGTAAAAAAATGGAGGGCCAGGATTTGGGGAAATGTCCCCTGAGGCTAGAAGAAGAAGGAGGGTGAGAAATGCAAGATGGGACTGGGATGTGTATGAGCGCACATTTCTAATTGCCCTGGTGTTTAGGTTAGCATGTGGGCTCAGCAACTGAAGGAGGTGATGGTTACAGTGGTAAGGAGAGGGTAGGAGTGAGGGTGCTATGTGTATGCTGTGGGGTGGAGAGGAGGGGTAGTGTAAGGATATTTTGAAGATAGAAGAGACCGATGTGAGAAAGAAGAGTAGAAGGAGCATGTTTATGAATAGAAAGTGGGAATCTGACTTCAAATAAATTAAATGTTGAGTGCTGGTTTGCTTGCAGTCTTGCAGTTCTTGTTGTATCTTCATACAGCTTTAGTTATCCTGCTGTAGTGAAACTGTGCAACACTCGTGACTGAGACACTCAAGAATAAGACATTGTCTTACCTTGCCCTCCTCTTGGCAGCCATCTTGGACATGTGCAGAATGCTGCTTCTTATAAACTCTGATTGCATCATCACTTGCCTGCTGCCTGGGTGTCGCATAGTGATGATGCTGCACACCTGACTTTATCTATCACTGGATGGGTTGCAGTCTTTGCCCTTGAATTTGTGCTTCAAGGTGCATCTGTGCTCCAAGGTGCTAGCAGTCTTCTGTTCTCCGGTGTTCCTCCGTGCATGTCCTGGCTTGGCTGAAGACTCTCCTGGCTCTCGACCCCCGCTTCGGCAGATGACCCCACATTGGCAGATGACCCTGCATCGGCAGACTACCTGCTTCTGGACTCAACCCCAGCTTGGATGACTACCTGCTTCTGGACTTGATCCCAGCTTGTTCCTGCTTTCTCACTCTTGCTGTGAGTTTATTGCTGTTTGCTTCAATAAACTGCATTATTTTACCTGCATTCCTGTGTGGTCTGGTTTACTGGTACCCTGACACTGAGTAGGAAATACATTAGTAACAGAAATGCAATTGAACACTCAAAGCATAAGTAGAATGAAATGCTCCTTGTATATTTTGTAGAATTTTGAAGTAAATCCATTAGGGCCAGGACTTTTACCAGATGGTTTAGTGTTAGTAATCGTGTTTAGTGTTAGTAATCGTATCCAGTAATTTCTCGTGTAAAATGGGAGCATCAAGGGAGTCCCTAGTATCACCATCTAGTACTGGAATAGCAGTTTCTTCTACATAGTCTTGTATGCGATGGGTAAGAGATTCTGAGTCCTCAGGAGATATTGATGGAGCAAGATTGTATAAAGCTGAGAAATCATAGAAAAACTGTTGAAGGGAAAGCGGATCTGAAGTGATTTCTCCTGATGACAACCTAATACCAGGTATAAAAGCCTGATAAGAACGGGGGTGTAATGAACAGGCCAGTAGTCTCCCATGCTTGTTTCCATATCAGTACCTACCTAGGGCATGTCTATATTGATAGGTGCTTTAAGAGACCTCTAAAAGTGGCAATAAAGATAACCTTGTAGATGATATACAGTATCTGCCAACAACTCCAGAGATGGAGAGGCTTTCTGTGAAGTTTCTATGGTCAGAAATGAAATTGTTGATTGCAGCCACAATGACTTGATTACAGCATAAGTCCGACATAAGGGTTTAGTTCAAATGCCAGGACCAATCCGAATGCGGAGTCTATGGAGGGTATATTTTCAAAAAAAGAGGTGAATGGTCAGACCAAATAATGGACCCAATATCCAAAAAAAGGATTCCATTCCAATATCTGTGGTCCCACAAAAAAAATAGTCTACCCTGCTATAAGATTGATGGGCCGAAGAGTAGTATGTATAATTGCGGTTTTTAGGGTATAAAGTGCACTAAGGGTCAAGCAATTGATAATCAAAACAGTGGCTTTTTATGAGCCCTGAGAAGACTGTAGGAAATGTTAAATCACTGTGAAGAGGCATCCAATTGAGGCTCTAACACTAGATTGAAATCACCTCCCACAAGAATAGTACCTTCGGCAAAATCTGAGATCTGAACATCTGAAAGAGATGAAAGTACCGGGACACTGCCGTAAACTGATCATGGTTTGGAATGTAAAGGTTGGCGATCATAAAAAGCTTATTTCAAAGCCGGAATTTAAGAAAAAGATACTGGCAGTATTGGTAAACGCTTTTGAATGGCAATGGAGACCCCACTGACCTTAGAAGAAGACATAGTGTTTTGAAACCACCTTGAGTAATATCTACCGAAACATCTAGGAATACGATCTGTTCAGAAAAGGATCACTTGAATTGAAAGAGTATAATGATAGATTTGTGTAAAGCATATAAAATCTGACCTCTATTTAATTTATTAATAATACCATTAACATTATAGGAACAACGTTTCAGAGAGTTGGGTGAAGAAGAATCCAGTGCCTTCTAGCTGCAAGGAAAAAGAGAGGAGAAAAAAAGGGGGGAAAAGGGGATGGGGGACAAGGAAAAGATAATGGGGAGGGTGGGCTATAGGAGTGAGGGAGATAGCTCTACCTATGGATCCTGGGTGTTGTTGCCAAGCTAATGGGGCAGAAAAAAAATCAATTCCACAGCCAAATATGTTCTACCAAAGCACGCTGTTGCTGAGACTGTACGTTAAATTCAATAACACTACTTACATCTTTAGGCATCCCCCTGGAATGTTATTTAAAGGATTTGTGCATTTTAAATGTTTAGTTCAAATCCACATGCAAAAATCCTCTTCTACCAGAACAATATTTTTCCTTTTTTTTGGGTGGGGGGGAAGCTGTTACACGTCCCCACATGGCAGTGTTTTTTTTACACTAGTATGCCTATTACCCTTACAAATGGACATAATTTAATAACAGGGTTCACCCCCACATAGAATTCAGTGGGAGTTTCTGCTAAATTTTGGTTCACTGAATTTTTAAACAGGATTGGCCAAACTCTTAAACTACTATATCTAACCTGGGCAGATTCGCCCTACTTTACAACTGTACACTACAGTAAACAAAATTATGGCAAGAAGGTTTATTGTTGCTTGAATCTTGGGTGTATTCTATTTTATTTCACAATCCTTTACACTTACTTTCTCTTTCAGTTTTCTTGGGAAATACAGTCGTTTTCCAAAATTGGCCAGAAGAGGGGAAAAAAAATAGGGAACACATTGTCAAAAATTGTTACATTTGGAGGCTAGTTTTTGACTCTATTCCTACTGCCCTAAGCATTATCCTACAAAGCAGCCCCGATTTTATCCCTCATTTATTAATACTTTGAAAACGTGCAATGCTAACTTGTAAAAATAATGCCTCAATTACATTCCTTAATTTTGTGATCTAACACATGAGTATGAAAATGAAGATAAATAAGGTATTTTTTTCTAATGCCTTTTGTTCCATGTGCGTTTTGTGATAAGGATATAAAGTATTCCAAATATCTTTAATCCAAACTGTTGACAAACTTGTCCTAAGATAACGGTTCTACAGACGCTTGGCAAATTACTTATTTGCATATTATTTAAATACATTTGGCTTGACTTCGTCTTGTTTTCATACTAACTTGGCTCAGATGCTTAAATTTTATAAAGATTTTTTTTTTTTTTTTTTTAGGAAAGGCACACAGTAAATGTAGAAGGTATAACAAAAACAAAATGATATCTTTTTTCAAGCTGTTTAATTGGCCCACTGAGAAATCTACACACTTTTCAAAGATATAAATGTGCCCCATGCATAGCCAGTTAAAAGGTATGATTTATACTCTTTAAATTACAAGTGGCATAGCAAAAGTTTAACTAATGTAAGAGGAGACAATGTTACTGGCTATGCAGGATTTATTTTCATCCACAAAGTGGCAGCAGCAGGTGTGCTTTTGTGCGATCCACATTAGACTGCAGCACTCAGAAAGATGAAGTTTGTATGGAGATTGGATTCATTGTCAATATTGAGTAACCAACTATTGTACCTACCTAGTCTGGTAAAGAGCGGGGCAGTTAGAAAGTGCCAACCAGAGATCGGTTGCAGAGGAAGAGGTGCTGTGCTGTGTCTCGCTGGGAATCTGGTTAGTTCCTTGTATGCTGAACACTGATGTACCCTGACCCAGGTGGCTGGACTAAGCTAGACTTTGAAGCGCTTTGATGGTTGCTCCATTACCTGTTCTGGAATGCCAGGCTGTGACCCAGATCACTGCCATTCGGGCCCACTGGAGGAGCCACAGGGGTGAACCACCAAGATACTTCTTCTTACAGCTAACAATCAACAAAGAAAGGGGGCCTCCAACTCTTCAGCCAATTGTTACAGGAGGATTTTAGAGTGTAATGGTGCTGGTGGCTGAGCCTGACGTGCAGAGGTAGCCTCGTGGGATCTGGTAAAACAGGAACACGGACGGGTCACACTGGTGGTAGATACGGGCTAGCCCGAGGTGCGGAGTCTAAGTGACAGCAGGTCTTCACCAGAGCCTCTGATGGTGAGGATGGATTTTGCTGGGTGCTGAACACCAGGTCGCGGTCCTCACGGTTGCCCCACCAGGAGGTGAACTAGTCCAGAACCGGTAGCAGATAAGCCAACAGGGATAAAGCAGGAGAGTGGTCACGGGAATGAGCCAAGGTCAGGGCGGGCAGCAAGCAGACGAAGTAGTGGACAAGCCGGGAGGTCGATCAGGCAGTCAACAGGAAACAGCAGGTTCAGAATCAGGAAGTACAGGTAAAGCTGCAGACAAGACAGCAAAGACACAGTGCTGCTGAGGTGTTTAAATAAGGCTGCCTGTTGCCAATTACTGCAATTAGTCCGCACTAGGTTAACCCTTAAGTGGCATATTCATGACAGTACTTCAGTGTGCACAGGGAGCATTCCTAACACAGAGAGAGAGTGGTGAGCGGGTCGCAGACCTACAGTTAACCCTAACCTTTTACAGTGGTCTTAGGCTCCACTTGCAAGTAGCTGCGGATGTACGTTTCGCACACACTATTGTTCTAACTGTTGCTGCTGTTACTGGACTAGGTCCAATGCGGCCAATTAACCTGTTTTTGTATCCCACTTCAAAACTATGCATCCTAAGTTCTTGTTTGCTAAGATGCCCATCTAAGAGTTTTTTTAAACTATCTATACTTCTCGCTGACACCACTGAATGGAAGGGAGTTCCACATTATTACTGCTCTGACAGTGAAAAACCTTCTTTACAGTTTAAGAGTAAACCGCTTCTCCTCCAATTTCATTATTTGGCCTTGCATCAGTTCTTACACTCCCTGAGACTGAACAGTTTGTTTCATATGCTAGCATTACCATTGAGGTATTTGTATATCGCTATTGTATCACCTCTCAAGTCTCTCTTCTCCAGGGAGAATATGTTTATTTGTTTTTAGTCTTTCCTCATAACTGAGGTCATCCAGTCTCCTTATTAGCTTTGTTGCCATTCTCTGGACTCCATTCCCAGCACATCCTTCCTGAGGATTGGTGACCAGAATTGGACAGCATACTCCAGATGTGAATTATGACAAATGACAGGCCTCTTACCAGAAATGTTGGACCACAAGTTATAATGGTCAAACTCGGTTGTAATAAAATCCCATGGACCTGCATCCAATACAAAGATGATTGCCACTCAGCAGCAGGTCACAGTGTAACACCGAAGGGTAAAGAAACACACTTCCATAATGAAGTAAGTTTCAAAATACTCTCACCATTTATTGTTTTTCAAAATACACAGTACGCCAAGAAAGTTTCAATCCAATGAAACAGGGATAAAACAGCAGGCTGATTGGTTACATGAAAGAAACACCATTTACGATCAGCAACTCGTGCGTGATGATGTCGTAAGCAGACCATGCCCTATGCGTTTCGTCAGAGATTAGGTCTTTGGGGGACAGGCTGTACCTTTCTGCTTAGGATGTCATCACGTAAATAGACCACACCCAAGAATTTCATCAGCAATGACATCTTAGGGGGACTGGCTGTACCTACCTGTTTATGATGTCATCACACACGAGTTGAGGATTTCAGCTTTGTACTCTTAATGAATGTTTAGCTATTGTCGAAGCTAATTATAAAATTCTTGGAACTTTTTTTTACCAATTAAAAACATTTTTTTTGATACCTGTCCCCTTGCCAGCTCTCGCCACCTCTCTTGGCCTATTGCTGTAGCCTTTTGTCGCACTTGCGGCTTTATTTAATTAGATGCTTTCCTTCAGTGCCCTCCAACTGCTTCTGGTGCTATGACTATGATGCAGCTCAAAAAACCTTCTTCATCAGTTTCCTTAATCATACTACCCTTTTGCTACTGCTCCCCAAAAAATGTACAAATATAAGAAATTTCTTAAACCTAACAACACACCATGAATTTCTTTCGATATTTATTTATTTTTTGTGTTCAAGTGAAAAAATGTAATATGCGGATACTCAGAAAAGGAACCTTTTTATGCTGCCTTTAATCCCACAAAACCTATAGATATTCAAACTATGAAATAGATACGTTTTTTTTTTTAGCAGTGAGGATTTTAAAAAGCTCCCTCATCTCTAATTGGCACTCTTTTAACCCTCTTGTTTTTCACTGGGTAATTTAGCTAGGCTTTTAAAACCATCTACCAGCAAAATATAAATTTAACACTTTAATGGTTGTTTTATATGATATTTGATTGATGTACAGTCCATCAAGATAAAAGCTTAAACATTGCAACAGGTGCAATACACTATAAATAAATGCTCTTTTCTACACATTACATACATACTGTATCATGGAAAGTATTACACTTAACAAGGCGGATTTACAAAAGAAGTTGAGAGCATTCATACAACACACTGTTCTAATATTTACTTCAATTAGCCAATTAAGTGCACATGATTGCCTAATTGAAATGAATATTCAGGGCTCTTTCAAACTGTGTGCGGTGACTGGCACTGGATAAACGTCAGTCCTTGTGAGGGCACAATAATAAATGTTTTCTCTGTGCCATGTACACACCACAATGTGCATTTTTTCACAGTACAGTAAATGGCATTGCAAATCCTAGCAATGTGGTGCAATGCACGGCCCTGCTGCGCAGAGAAGTAAAAAAAAGTGTCACCATATGGCATTTCAAATAAAGTTTAAAAAACGGAAAAAACACTGTGATACGCTGAAACATACATTGCACCATCCCTGCCTGACCTCACACTGACAGATGTAAAATGCTGTGTGTGTGTGTGTGTGTGTGTGTGTGCGTATGTGTAAGGGCTGAATGAGTCCTTTCACCAGTGGTGGTCAAACGGAAAATTATAGAGCACCTGCGGCCCACAATGGCTCCAGGGGGCTGCACAATAGCACTTTACTTCTGCTGCATTTTTGTGGCTTGCCCCCCCCCCCCCACACTCTCTCTCTTCCTGTCTTCCCGTCCTTCTCCTGATCCCTATTCCAGACTGATGCTCCGCTCCAGGTAATCTCTACTAACCATCGGAATCCATTTTCCTGACCTTGCCATCAAGGGACGGTTGAGGGGAGCTGGGACAGCTCGGTCAGGGCTGGCGGAGGAGGAGAGTCTCCAGTGGGGTATGGAACTGGCCTCTGCTCAGACACAGTTTACGCCATCCATGCTGGGGGGGGCTGCCATCTGTCCTTGTCTTTATCCTGCACTCAGTAGGTCAGGACTTTTGACTTCTCTTCACCAGGAATCCTTTAGGCATGTGTGTGTCAGAAGTGGAGCATGCTTTTAAGGGGCATTAGAGTGGCCCGGGGGGGGGGGGGGATGCCCCCCAGCCCCTTGGCCCAGTCCTCCCCTGGTGACAGTGGAGATGCAATAATAGCCCCAGCATTGGTGTCTTCTGTATAGTGGACTGGCAGTGAAAGTTAACCCCTCCACTTCCCCTGTACTGTGGACTGTCATTGAAAATTACCCTCCTCCTTCCCCTGCATTGTGGACTGACAGTTAAATTTATCCCCCTAAACCCTCTGTATTGTGGACTGACAGTGACATTTAGCCCTTCTCCTTCTCCTGTATTGTGGAGTGGCAGCGAAAGTTAACCCCCATTACTTTCCTATTACACACTCTCAGGCTGGGATTTTGCTTTTACTATGGGTGGAGATATCTCCATCCATAGTACAGTCTCTCTCATTCAGTGTCTGGTGCTGGAATACAGAGTGCGTCCCAGTACCTGACTCTGTTGCCACTCTGCTTTCTTTATGGTGCCCAATAGCCTGCTGGCCGCATGTTGGGCACCTAGGCCTTACACAAGTTGCTGTGAATGTAGCACCCTCCTAGGTAGGTGCTAGGAAGAAGTATATGGGTGACCCTGTCTGCATATCAGAGGGCCTGATCATTTTGTTAGGCTATCATGTGCTTCCCAGGGTGTTTGTTGAGTCTGCGGAATCTCCCCACTGTGTCCAATGAGGGTTCTTATTGGACAGTGGAGGAAACCTGACAAATAGCATACCAGGGCTTGTATCTATCTCAGAGGGGAGAATCTGCCGCAAAGCATCCTGGGATAGGGTATAAGTCTGAGGCGGTCAGCCTAGAGGACGAAGGTTGAGCTGGGTTGCAGAGAGGGATCCAGAGTGCTGGGGACCGAGTGGAGCTGCTGGGCAGAATTTTGGGGGAAAAACAGTAACGTGAGTACTTGAGACTGCCCAGGGGTCTGCTTAGGAGAGGGGGACACTCCAGAAGGTCAAGGGGATCCAGGAGCCAGCTAACCTGAGGAGAAGGTTTAGATAAAGGGGGTTCCAGTGTCTAAGCCCTGAAGATAACAAGATAAGAGAGAGAAAGAGGTGCGAGCCCTGAAGTGTTTAGCAGCGCAGCAGCCACACACGTAGCTACCTCAGCAAGGAATGCTAAGGGAACTAAAGAAAGGACTTCCTTAAGTGAGAAAGCAGTCCAAGGTCAGTTTGGAGTTAACAGGCAGCAAGCCAGCGTTAACCAGCGTCAACCGGCATTGACCGGCATTTAGTCAGCGTCAAGTCAGCGTCAAGAAGCATTTTCAGTTGTCTCTAGCAAATTGTGCATAGTTGAGCCAAAGGAGTATCCCACTCATGCCCTTCTCCCATCCAAGTTCTCAAATAAACCTAAAAACCCAAAGATACTGGACTGATCATTGTCTCCGCGCTCATACTTGGAGGAATATGCACAAGGGTACTTTTGTTGCACCCGGTGGCCCAGGGGGACCCATATCCAGCAAAACCGCTGGGAATCCTGCTACATGTGGACATTATAAGCTTCATTAATAAATCAGCATGTCATCAGTGTGTCATTTATTAATTTGGGAACTTATGAACAGAAAAGGGAAAAAACATTTCTACAAGATTACAAAAAAAAATTATCATAATTATGTTAACTATGTCCTTATTATCCTGTTTACTAACTCTACTATTCCTGTTGTATAATTATAATGTTTTACCAGCCATTAGTTGCCTGCTAAATGTAATGTCTGTTATCAGCATCTCTTCTTCTGTTAAACCTAAATCAATGTATGTAATTGTTTTTTATTGATTTCACAAGTTGAAGCAGTTGTTCCAGGAAGATGAGCTTTTTATCTTTTGAAGAAAATATTTGTCCTTTGTGTCAATTCAGAGTGTCAACAGCATTAAAGATTTTATATAACCCTGGGTGCTTCAACTTGGAAATGTTTTGGAACTTACAATAAGCATTACTGATCATGTCTTATTCAAACAACGTTTCAATAGAACATACATGATATAATGTTCACATTTTAATAAAATAATGCATACAATTTTATTCAGATACAAACAGCCTACTATGTTTTTGTTGCCTCCCATATCCACCCCACTAACCTAGGTTATTACTAGGCACTGCCATAGGAGATATTTAACAAAACAAAAATACATATTTTTTAATGCCTTACAGAGAAATAAAGGGTCCTCCTCCTAAAGGAAATTAAAGGGATACATCAGTGGTGTATTTAGGTTTTGTGCTGCCCTAGGCCTGACTAAACTAGTGCACCCCCTAATTTAAATATGACCCACTCCTTCCTGTAAAGGCCACACCCCTTCCTGTTTATGACCAACCCTGTCATCTGTAAACCACAGACCATAACCACAGTCTATCAGTGCCCATCAGTGTAGCTTCATCAGTTCCCGTAAGTTCAGCCTCATCAGTGCAGCCTTATCAGTGCCAACTCTTTACTGCCCATCAGTGCAGCATATCAGTGCAGCCCCATCAGTGGCCACCAGTGCAGCCTTATCAGTTCCCATTAGTACAGCCTTATGTCACGGGATTAGTAAGATTACTCTTTTAAGATATTTGGACTTGTGTTTGTTGCCACTGATTGTAATTATAGGATTATTTCACTTATTTGTATAATAAATAGGAAGCCCATAGTCATTATACAAATAATGAAATATTTTTTTTGCTGCCCCCCTGCAAAGTGCCGCCCTAGGCCTGGGCCTTGTTGGCCTAGGCCAGAATACAGCACTGGGATACATAGGGAAAATGCCAAATCTTTTCAATTATATGTCTGAGAGATGCTTTCAAGCTCTATGAGAAGTAACTGAACCATACAATTTTCACAGACAGCATTAGGAACACTTATTCTGGCATCACATATTTTGAATGTGAAACAGATTTTTTACCTTTTCCATTTAGATTGGTTTAACCAGTTCTGAACCGGAAGGATTTGCCCTCTGAATGACCAGGCCATTTTTGCGGTTCGGCACTGTGTTAATTTAATGGAAAATTGCGTGGTCGTGCGACACTTTCCTGAAATAAAATTGACGTCCTTTTTACCCACAAATCGTGCATCGGCATCCTTGCTGTCTAGTGGGGACGGGAGCGTGCCGTCAGCAGGGCGCGCTAGCCCCTCAGCACCACACACACGACCAACGTATTACTACGTCGTTTCACGCAGCTGAGCCAGACTGCCGCAGTAAAACTGCGACAGCCGGTCGGCAAGTGGTTAAATACAGCAGCAGCACACCAACTAGATTACCTCTGACTTACAAAAAAAAGTATTTTTTAAGTATTTGTGGCTGCAGCGCCTGTTTTTTTTTTTTCCTTAAATTTAGCAGTAATAAGCCTTAATTGAATTTGGGAAGTAGGAGCCAAAGGATAAATACCTTAACTTCATAAAAGTTGGCCAGTGGCACAATAGTTTTTTTTATAGTATAGTTTGTGAGCTTCATTTTTTTGTTGCAATATCACACTGCATTTTCTAAAACGTTTATTAAAAAAAAAAAAAAAAAGTGCACAAAAAAACGTAAACTATAACCTCACATTCCCTAAACCTCCTCCTATCTATGTATCCCAATTCTTCCCACATTATTTAAAATATAGATATCAGGTATGTGTTTGGTAGAAAATTACTAGCATTATGACAATACATGAGCACTTGAATAGGGAGTAAATAGAAAGAGTTCTGCAGTGTAGGCCATTTTACTATTTACTGTATTTGCTGCTGATAGCACCATTGTGGTTTGCAGCCTCTGCATGCAATGTATCATTGATAGAACAATTCTCATCCTCATTCCTCACTTTCCACATCCTCCCTCCACAATGTTCTCCTGCTGCATCCATTGCAACATTTGCAGCAATCTAATAAAAGAAAAAAAAAAAGTTATGCATTGAATCCTGAGGCCATAGGATGCCCTCCCTTCTTCCTCTATAGGAAAACGTATGTTAGAGAAAGGCTGAAGGGAGTGAATTAGATAGTGAAGTGGCCAGGGGAGGGCTGGCAGCCTTAGGTCTGGGGGGGCAAGTCCAGTCAAGTGGCCCACTGAACCACCAAATCAGCTCACCATCCATCTGCACCACGTTGCTCGCACAGAGAGAGAGAGAGGGAGACTGCTCCACATTGCCTGCACAGAGAGAGAGAGAGGGTGACTGCTCCACATTGCCCGCACAGAGAGAGAGGGTGACTGCTCCACATTGCCCGCACAGAGAGAGAGATTGCTCCACATTGCCCGCACAGAGAGAGAGAGAGAGGGATACTGCTCCACATTGCCCGCACAGAGAGAGAGAGAGAGAGAGACTGCTCTACATTGCCCGCACAGTGAGAGAGAGGGATACTGCTCCACATTGCCTGCACAGAGAGAGAGAGAGACTGCTCCACATTGCCCGCACAGAGAGAGAGAGAGAGACTGCTCCACATTGCCCGCACAGAGAGAGAGAGACTGCTCCACATTGCCCGCACAGAGAGAGAGAGACTGCTCCACATTGCCTGCACAGAGAGAGAGAGAGACTGTTCCACATTGCCTCCACAGAGAGAGAGAGAGACTGCTCCACATTGCCTGCACAGAGAGAGAGAGAGAGTCACTCTCTGTGCGGGCAGCATGAAAGCGGTCACTCTCTGTGCGGGCAGCGTGAAAGCAGTCACTCTCTGTGCGGGCAGCGTGAAAGCAGTCACTCTCTGTGCGGGCAGCGTGAAAGCAGTCACTCTCTGTGCGGGCAGCGTGAAAGCAGTCACTCTCTGTGCGGGCAGCGTGGAAGCGGTCACTCTCTGTGCGGGCAGCATGAAAGCGGTCACTCTCTGTGCGGGCAGCGTGAAAGCGGTCACGCTCTGTGCAGGCAGTGTGAAAGCGGTCACTCTCTGTGCGGGCAGCGTGAAAGCGGTCACTCTCTGTGCGGGCAGCGTGAAAGCGGTCACTCTCTGTGCAGGCAGCGTGAAAGCGGTCACTCTCTGTGCGGGCAGCGTGAAAGCGGTCACTCTCTGTGCGGGCAGCGTGAAAGCGGTCACTCTCTGTGCAGGCAGCGTGAAAGCGGTCACTCTCTGTGCGGGCAGCGTGAAAGCGGTCACTCTCCATGGGGGCAGTGTGAATCGGTCACTCTCTGTGGGGGCAGCGTGAAGCGGTCACTCTCTGTGGGGGCTACTCTCTGTTTGGGCAATCATGTGGAGCAGTCTCTTAGAGACTGCTCCACATGATTGTCCCAGACAGAATTAGACAGGGAGCCTGCCCCTTCCCCACACCCAGTACACAGACCAAAGAGACTGCAGGAAGATGAAGACTAAAGTCTTGGCTGTCACTGCTGCTACACTAAGTGCTACTTGTGGAGTTTTGATCTTCTCTGGTGAGTGAGCGCCACACCACTGGACAAGCCAAGCAAGCAGAGTAGCCGAGAGTCACAGTAAGTGCAGCAGGCTAAACACGCAAGTCCTGCTGTCTTCCTGGGCATGACCGCCAAATTCCCCAGGCTTCAGGCACCTCCTGTGCCAATTGCGGGTAGTGAGAAAAGCCAACAGTGATCGCCAAAAAAAAATGACACGCTGGTTGTACTGAAGTCAATTGATAGATCGAATTCTGTACAATCAGTGTACACATAGATGGAAATTCTGCCGGTTCAGCAGAAATTTCAATCTGTCTGTGGCTTAAGTCCACCAGTCTCTGGGTTCAATAATATCCTCAAATCTTCTAAAAGGGATGCTCCACTTAGGTGAAGAAATTCACTTTGAACTTCACCTTTGTTTTCATAACTCTCTTTAGGTAATACAATGAGGTGGCAAACAATGAGGTGGATGGAATGTAAATAAGGTTAAGTTCATAGAAAAATTTCTACACCTAAGTGGAGCACCCCTTTTAGAAGTGCCATTAACCTGGAGGGACTGGCATTTAGGAAGTTAAAACAGGAGGAGGAATGTGATATCACCTCCTCACTGCCTGTCAAATGCCTCTGAAAAGTGACCTGAGCATGGATCACTTTTCAGTGGAGTGTCAGTGCATACTGTAAGTGCATACAAGCCTTTGGGCTCACACGGTGTGCTGGGGTTTGGCTGCAGTGCAGGTGTACTGGCACTTTTCCTTAGCCACAGTCCCTTAGACTTCGTTTAGGTTGTGCATTTTTGCTGCATTTTCTGAAAGTGCACCAAAGATGCAACATGCAGGATTTTTTGTGCACTTTCAGAGCATGCAGTAAAAATGTGCAACCTAATAGAGGTCTATGGGACTAGGGGAAACTTGCAGGAAGACTGCCAGCACTGCAGCCAACCCACAGCATACCAGTGTGAGCCCACTCAGCACATAGGGCAAGGTACTGCACAGGCTGCTAGAAAAAAAAAATCTTTCTCTGCAGTGAAGAGGGTGGGGGGGATTTGGGAGAGAGAGAAGGAGGGAGGAGAGGTCACTTACTTGGACGTTCACTGGATTCATTTCAGGCTCTGTCTGTCGAGCCGACTGCTCAGTTTGAACTTTCCCGCCCACACATTCTCTTCACAGACAGCACACGGGCTGCCCGGAATGTGGGCGGGCAAAGGGAGAGCAGATCCAGCCTCTAGCAGCCGTTCGTGTGGAGAAGGGAGGGGCTGGGTAGCTCATTCTGTAACACACAGACTGTTAGCCCTGTGACAGAACACATCGCTGGCTGCCTGCCTTACAGTACTGGATGGAGTTTCTTCATGTACAGTCGAACTCTGCCATCTCCGGAACTGCGCGTGTGTATTCTGAGCTGGCGACACAGCGGCCTTTTTTACAAAACATCAGAGCAGCCCAGGGGGAAAATGCCTCACTTCCCCCCGACCCAGTCCGCCCCTGGAAGTGGCTGACAAAATCTTCTCTTCTTATTCTTTCCAAGGGTTCAATTTCTTCTTCTCCTCATGGGAACACAGCGGCCACTTTTGCATTCTAATTGAGAAAGCCCTGCTATGTATTTGTTATGTGTTCCTATTTATATTACATACCTAAAAGATTTTAAAATATTTCTTACCTTTTTTATGTTTCTGAGTAGAAAGTGTCATGACTTCAAGGATTTCTCAACTAGCTTAGCAAGATATACTATTTTACTGAAAGAATTGAGACGCCTGCCTTTACACGCACATGAACTTTAACCACTTTAAGACCAGAAGGATTTGCCCCCTTCCTGACCAGGCCCTATTTTGCGACTCAGCACTGCATTAATTTAATGGACAATTGTGCGGTCATGCAAAGCTGCACCCAATTAAAACGGATGTCCTTTTTTTCCCCACAAATAGAGCTTTCTTTTGGTGGTATTTGATCACCTGTGCGATTTTTAATTTTTGCGCTAAAAAAAAAAAAAAAAAAAAAGCGACGATTTTGAAAAAACAAAACAATATTTTTCACATTCTGCTATATGACATTCTCAAAAGAAAAAAAAATTAAAAAATCAAAAATTTTTAACATTTTAGGTCAATTTGTTTTCCGCTACATATTTTTGGTAAAAAAAAATTGCAATAAGCGTATTTTGGTTGGTTTGCGCAAAAGATATTGCGTCTACTTACTACGGGAAAGATTTATGTCATTTTTATTGTTTTTTTTTTTTACTAGTAATGGCGGCGATCTGTGATTTTTTGCGGGACTGCAACATTGCGGTGGACAGATCGGACCCCTAACTGACATTTTTGACACTTTTGGTACCAGTGACATTACTAAGGTAATCAGTGCTAAAAATATGCACTGTTACTGTAATAATGCCATTGGCAGGGAAGGGGTTAACCCTTGGGTGATCAAGGGGTTAAATGTGAGCCTAGGGGAGTGGTTCTAACTGTGGGGGGGGGTGTGACTTCTGAAATGACCATAGAGACATGTGATCCTATATAGAAGGATCACATGGGCACTATGATCATTCCAGGGAGAAGAACGGTCAGCTGTGTTTACAACAGCTGATCATTCTTCTCTCTCAGCGGGAAGCGATCGCGGGTGTCAGGTGGCAATCGGAGCCGCCTGACCTGTGCATCAGCTTCCCCGCTGCCAAGTGGGGGCGGGAGCGTGCCGCCGTTGGCGCATGCTCGCCCCCAGCTTGCTGCGCGCGACCGACGTAGGCCTACGTCGGTTTGCGCAGGAGAGCCACCCTGCCTCAGTAAAAAGGCGGTGGGTGATCAGGAACGGGTTAATGGCATCCTAGTCTTAGTTCGTAGGGTTCAATATTGAGTTGGCCCACCCTTTGCAGCTACAACAGCTTCAACTCTTCTGGTAAGGCTGTCCACAAGGTTTAAGAGTGTGTCTATGGGAATGTTTAACCATTCTCCTAGAAGCGCATTTGTGAGGTCAGGCACTGATGTGGATGAGAAAGCCAGGCTCGCAGTCTCTGCTCTAATTCATCCCAAAGCCGAGGTCAGGACACTGTGCGGGCCAGTCACGTTCCTCCAACCCAAACTCACTCATCCACATCTTTATCAACCTTGCTTTGTGCACTGGTCCAAATCATTTGGTGGAAGGGGGATTATGGTGTGGGGTTGTTTTTCAGGGGTTGGGCCTGGCCCCTTAGTTCCAGTGATGGGAACTCTTAAGGCATCAGCATACCAAGATTTTTTTTGGACAATTTCATGCTCCTAACTTTATGGGAACAGTTTGGGGATGGCCCCTTCCTGTTACAACATGACTGCGTCCCATTACACAAAGAAAGGTCCATAAAGACATGGATGAGTGGGTTTGGAGTGTAGGAACTTGACTGACCTACACAGAGTCCTGACCTAAATCTGATAGAACACCTTTGGGATGAATTTGAGTGGAGATTGCGAGCCAGGCCTTCTCGTCCACATTAGTACCTGACCTCACAAGTGCACTTCTAGAAGAATGGTCAATCATTCCCAAAGACACACTCCTAAACCTTGTGGACAGCTTCCCAGAAGAGTTGAAGCTGTTATGGCTGCAAAGCAAGGGCCAACCCAATACTGAACCCTAAAGACTAAGATTGGGATGCCATTAAACTTCATGTGCATGTAAAGGCAGGGGTCCCAATACTTTTGGTAATATAGTGTATGTCCCAATAGCTGGAGTTGGGGCTGGCTGAGTCAATTTCTGAATAATATGCAATAAAAAAGCCAAACGTATTAACCCCAGTACAGTGTTAATTATGGTACATACAGCTCCCCCGTCCCTTTAAAATAAAGGAAATTAAGCAGAAAAGTTTTGTTGAAAGTTCCAGAAAAATCATTGAAAAAAGATAAGCTGTAATCTTTTTATGCTATTTGAATACAGCCTAAAGTGGGTATTCTCCCAATTTGGCTGCAAAAGTAGAAATACCCTGTATTTTAAGTTCTGCTAATTCAGCAACCATCTTCCTTTTAAAGTATGTCCCTGACCTGGACTCTGATCGTGATTCTGTGCTATCTGTCTGCCTGTTACCGAACTCAACTTGAGACCTTACTCACTTCTGCTCATCAAACCTCAGCAATCCCAAGTTCAAGATTGGTGAATCCACTTCCTGGCATTTGCACCCTTTTACTGACCTAACAGTCTCCACCACCAGGGGTGCTGGAATGGGAATTGTGCAAGAGGCCGCCCTAGTAAGCTTAAGCTCCACTAAAAGATACTGTTCATGACTGGAGGATTACATCAAGGAGAAGGGTATGGGAAGCTGGCGGAAGGAGGAAGAAATGAGGCAGGAGGAGCAAACCAAAGGCCATAGGCTGCGCACCCTTTCACTACACAGGAGGAGGGTTAGAATGCTGGCTATGTTGTTGGTGGCAGATGTTTCAGTCCCCCTAATACAAATTTACAAAAATCAGGGGATCTAGTACCACCATCACAGTGGGAATGCAAAATGCAACACGTTGAAGATGTTCTGAAACAGCCTTTTTGCCACATTTCCTGAGGGTGGCAGGATTCCCTGTGATGACCAACATGCCTCCCATCCTTTGATTCTTTATAGGAGTTTATTTAAACCCCAGTATCCAGGAGAGGCTGCAGATAGCACTTACAGGCAGTTGGTATATTTCTGTTTTTTTGATGTTTAATTTTGGTAGATTCCCCTTACTTCTTTTTATTAAAAAAAAAAAGTCAGTTAAGCCTAAAGTGAAAGACATAGGTTCTGCATGCAATGAAAATAGGTTTTTTATGTTTTTTTCTAAAAAAAGACAGGGACAGAATGATCCTGGGAGGTGAAAGTGGTTGGGCACATCTTGGGGGAGCTTTGATCTACAGCTCATCAAATATCTATCAGTGGAGTACAACCTTATCCACCACAACTTGGATACGTTTCACAACAGGCCATCAAAGACTGAATCCCAGGTGTCAAGGACAATACTGCCACACATGGCCCCCGCATTGAGAAACTGCACTGACATATATAAAGGTAATGTGAGAAGGGAGAGGAGGCAGAGAACTGTCTCCAGAGAAATAATGTAAAGGTGTTGGGCCTTACTGAGGACATGGTGGGCCTACATCCTGGGTAATTCACTGAAACCCTCTTCAAAGATCTTCTCCAATTAGGAAAAAATCTCTTCAGTCTGCATCACTGAGTCCTGACAACCAGAAAACCACTAGCAATGAACCTCCCCCATTTTTGTATACACTCGCTTAACTACAGGGACCAGGACCATTTTCTGTCTGCTACTTGTAAGAAACCCTGATTCCAATATGAGAATACCAACACCCGACTTACCTGAAATCCAGTGATGCCACAGAACCTTCCTCGAAAACTTGTGGCTGCTTGGAGCAAAATTCATTGTATACAGTATGCAATATACAAGTAAATTTAGAATGGTGTTTGAAGGATCTACAAATGTCTTTGACACCTTGGAGATGGGGACAAGGTGGCAAAGTACCTCCCCCATGTTAAGGGCATGTGGCCTGGTATGGCCACACGCTTGCCCCTCCCATTTCCTGACCTGCAAGGCTGCATGCTTTGATAAAGATCTGGTATGGATTTTGGTGGGATCTGGTGCTATTTTTTGGGAGTATGGGGTCTCCCTTAAAATCCATACTAGAGCCAAAGGCATAGATTGTGGTGGGAACCCCATGCCATTTTGAATTTTTTTTTTTTTTTAATGATGTGCTTCAGGGTTTTGTTCACATTCTGCTGTCAGCCGGTACAGTGGGGATGTGTGACTAGTTGTTAGGACATTGGCGCGTGTTCGCACCTAACAATCAAGAAAAAACGTTAGCCAAATTGCACCAAAAACACATGCACATGCAGTTTTGGAGATCAAACAACAAAGGGACTTCCAGCGCTAACTGTGATATCTCTCACTCTCAGGAATGAATAAAGTCAAATTACCTGGTGGTGCTGCTGCTAATTAATGCTGATTCAGCATAAGTCAGTGAATGGGGGGAAGGGGCAGCAGCGCTATCCCACGGTACATAGTCTACAATGTAACTCAGGCAGGCTTGATGGAAAACCTTGAAAAGTTTATTTATAAAAACTATATATAGTGATGATGATTAAAACATAATAGAATGTATTCCAAACCAGATCTGTGGCATTGCTGGGGGTCACAGGATGACCGAGCCTGGTTCCCTGCTCTAATCATCTACACAGTTCCGGCTCACCCAGCGGCTCGGTCATCCTGTGACCCCCAGCAACGCCACAGATCTGGTTTGGAATACATTCTATTATGTTTTAATCATCATCACTATATATAATTTTTATAAATAAACTTTTCAAGGTTTTCCATCAAGCCTGCCTGAGTTACATTGTAGACTATGTACCGTGGGATAGCGCTGCTGCCCCTCCCCCCCATTCACATGCAGTTTTGGAGCATTTCTATTAAAGTCTATAGGACCGAAATAATATCTCAATCACTCCAAAGTAGCACTGGATCCTTTTCCAAAAACGCGCCGTACTGTGCTGCATTGATGATAATAGGCACCATAAAAAACATTGTGATTTCCATTGTTAAGTGATTCTGTGAGATTGCATCTGAAATCCCACTAGTGTGAACCAGGCCTTAAACTGAGGCATGCAGCCTGGTTGATCAGGAAAAGGGGGGTCAAAGAACCTTGTCCCCATACTGATGAGGACAAGAGCATCTTCCCTAAAACCCTGGCCAGCAGTTGTTGGGGTCTGCAGATTGATGATGGATGCATCTGTGACCCTTGTTTTATTAATAAGGGGGCCCCAGATACTCTCCACCCCATGTGAATGAGTAAGGAGTACAGAGTATGATTACACATTCAAAAAAAAAAATGTAAAAAAATGTAAAAAATGTAAAAGAACACCCAAATGCTTTTCAAGTTCATTATTAAAAAATTATGTAAATCTATCATCATTTACTAAGCACACTACCAACCAAATAAAAAAGACCAAATGTACATGCCAGGTCTCAATAGTACCACGAGCTTAATAAAAGTTCCTTGAGCTGTAATCAGCTTAATGAGAGAAGGTGCAGGGATAGTGGTAACGTCATTGTCCCTCTATGACCATAGCCATGTGACCATTTTAAGGCACTGATGTAACCCCTCTGATCCCTGCCCATTTTCTTACATGGCCAGGGGTTCCCATCTATGTAAATGAATGGTCCAGGTGATATCAGTGGCTGGTAAGGATGCAGCGGGTAAAAACACCTATTGTTTCCTTAGCAACCTTTGACAGCCAGAAACTGTCGTGTTCACCCACACCAAATTTCCTAAAGTGTTCGGACAAACATCCAAGCAACCAGTGTTCTGTTTGAACTTACATTTAAACCCAACAGGGCTCATCCCTAATAACTGGCTCAGTTATTAGTGTTAGTTTGCTGCAAGGCCGATTGTAAGATTCTGGTACCTCTGGTACCCTTATTTTCCATTTTCTTTCAATATGCGTCCCACCTTTCTAATTAGGTGGTACGCATACACCTTTAAGACGGATGACGTCATCGCCGAGCGCCGCAGAGCGGCTATTTCAACCGCCGGCGTTCTCTCTCACGTTGTTCGTTCAACCTGCCTGTGTGTCCACATGCTTACAAGCTTGTCTGGCTGCCGGAACCTCCAGCTATTCTCTTTTACTTGGAACAGACCGGAACCTCGCTACTGATCCCTGTATCTCGCTACTGGATCACTCCCTCACTACTGGACCCTTCTACTACTAACCTTACTAGTGATAAGTACCCCACAGGGGAATCCTCCATAACCTTACTTACACTATCTACCTCTGCACATTAAGGACTGTTACTATCTATGCATACTAATTCTATCATCTGCACTGTTACATAGATTGCTAGCTCTTGAGTCTACTACCATCTATCCTTGCACTGGGTTAGTCTATCCTGTATTTGTCATCTGCTGTCCTTACCACCTGTTACCATACTCGATTACTAACCTATCTGCATTCTACCTAATACCATCTAATACTCTCCTGAACATTTCTATCAAGTGCTTGCCATCTCTGTCACTGTTCACACCTGTCCCTTCAGCACATCATCTTCATACTATCATATACATCCTATCACTCCAGGAACATCTTATTGAGTGTGTATATCTGTATGCTGAAGCTGACAGGCCCACAGTGATGAGTCTGGAGAGTTGGATCTGGTTATTCAACACATCTCTACATGACTACTGAGTGGAGATTCTGCAGCTGCAAATCCAGCCTACTACAAAAACGCAGGAGCGTTACAGATTGAGCGAACCTAAAAAATGGATTCAGCAGAATTACCCACTCAAGTGACACAATTAACACAACAAGTAAATACATTAATACTTGCTCTTACTGAAGTAAAAGAAGAAAATCAGACTCTGACACAGCAGGTAACCCGTCTCTCACGGCTTACTGCTGCTCAACCCCCTGAACCTAAAATAAACCCTCCTCTAGTGTTTACAGGTGATCGGAAAAAATTTTGTGAATTCAAAAACGCATGTCAATTGCTTTTTTTGTTAAAACCTCGTACATACCCTACTGATCAAATTAAAGTCTGTACCGTTATCTCATACTTAACGGGTGATCCACGGGCCTGGGCAGACTCTCTCTTTGAGAAAAATGATCAGCTTCTCAACTCCTATTCTTTATTCCTAGCGGAACTCGCTAGTTTATATGATGACCCCAACAGGCAGAGTACTGCTGATATTCAATTGAGGGCTTTAAAACAAGGAAGGAGACCTGTAGAAGACTTTGTAGCTGAGTTCAAAAGATGGACCCTTGATTCAGGGTGGAATGATACATCTCTGCGAACTCAATTCAGACTCGGGTTGTCAGAAGCTGTTAAAGACGAGCTCGCCCGAGCGGATTTACCTGGCACCTTGGATGCCTTAATACAACTCAGTATCAACATCGACAGGCGACTGCGTGAAAGAAAGGCTGAGAAAATGGGAATGCCATTGTCTAGTCCTTCTCGGATTTCGGCCGTTGACCCTACTCCCATGGAGGTAGGAACCATACGCCCACCTTTATCAACTACTGAACGAGCCAGAAGAAGATCCAGAAACCTCTGCATGTACTGCGCATCCCCGGATCATTTGATAAGCGTCTGTCCCCTTGTCCGCAAAAAAGAGGGTGAGTGTTCACATGTCTTGCTAGGAGGATTAACGACTTCCTTTTCTAACCCCTATCTCTTTGTTCATTTGACATTGCAGTGGGACCAGACTAGGATTACCACCAAGGCTATGATCGACACCGGATCTTGTGGAAACTATATTGATACATGTTTTGTTACCTTAAATAAAATACCTATTATTTCAAAACCTAAACCTGTTTCTGTTAGTTTCATTAACGGTATTCCACTATCTTCTGGTCCAATCACCAACCAGACACAAGCACTCCTTGTCACTGCTAACGAGTCTCATATGGAGACCACCACTTTTGATATACTATCTTCACCCCATTTTTCTATTATTTTGGGACTCCCCTGGTTACACACACATCAACCAATCATAGATTGGAAAAGACGGACTTTGTCTTTCCCTTCTCACTATTGCGAGATTACGTGTAACCTCCCATCTTATGGAAAGATCCTGTCTGTGGTGTCAGATGAGATTGCACCACTATGCTATCAGGACCTGTCCGAAGTATTCCTTGAAAAAAATGCTCAAGTGTTGCCTCCCCATAGGGATTATGATTGCACTATCGATCTACTCCCTAACAGCAAATTGCCTTTCGGTCATGTTTATCCGCTTTCACAGGATGAACTTTCTCATCTCAAGGAATACTTGGATGAGAATTTGACAAAAGGGTTCATCAGACCCTCTACTTCTCCCACAGCTGCAGGACTTTTCTTTGTCCGCAATAAGGATTCAAGTCTTAGGCCTATTATCGATTATAGGCAATTAAATACGATTACAATAAAGGATCGCTATCCTTTACCGCTCATCCCTGAACTCATTGAACAAGTGCATGGGGCTACTTACTTCTCTAAATTAGACCTGAAAGGGGCATACAACCTAATCCGAATCCGTGACGGTGATGAGTGGAAAACAGCATTCAGAACCAGATACGGATTATTCGAATATCTTGTGATGCCATTCGGGTTGTGTAATGCTCCCGCAGCTTTCCAAAGGTTCATAAACGACATCTTTAGAGACTTACTTGATGTCTGTGTTGTAGAATATCTGGACGATATACTTATCTATTCTCGATCTCTCTCTGAACATATAAAACATGTAAGACTTGTGTTATCCAGATTACTCGCACACAATCTATACGTGAAATTAAAAAAATGCCTATTTCATAAAGAAGAAATATTATTCCTAGGATACATCATATCCAAAACCGGAATTAAGATGGATATGAGCAAGATATCCTGTATTCTGGACTGGCCTATACCAACAACTCGTAAGGCATTACAGCGATTCCTTCGATTTTCAAACTTCTATAGGAAGTTCATCAAGAACTTTTCTGCCATTGTGAGACCTCTCACACAACTGACAAGTATAAAGAAACCATTCAAATGGTCAGAAGAAGCAAATCGAGCTTTCTGCTTGTTAAAATCAAGCTTTACTTCTGCTCCCATACTACGCCATCCAGACCCATCCCTCCAATATATTCTGGAGGTAGATGCGTCAAATATGGCAGTAGGAGCAGTTCTCTCCCAACGACCAACAAATACTTCACCACTCCACCCAGTTGCTTTCTTTTCAAAATCATTAAGCAGCCCAGAGGTGAATTACCCAGTGGGTGAAAAGGAGTTGCTTGCCATAAAACTGGCACTGGAGAATTGGTGACATCTACTTGAGGGTACCCGGTTACCAATACTCATATATACAGATCATAAAAACCTTCAATACCTCCAGACTAACAAAACTCTCTCCCACCGGCAGATACGATGGTCATTATTCTTCCTAAGATTTAACTTCTTAGTGACTTACACGCCTGCAGACAAAAATAAAAAAGCAGATGCGCTATCACGATTAAACGAAGATAACTGCGCTGAAATCCCTTCTATTCCTATAATACCCTATGAACGTATTATTGGGGTTGTTCGTTCCCTGAAGGAAGAGATTTTGCACAGTATAGGATTGGATTCACCTCCACCACAACTAAGTACTGATGCAGAAGGCTTCCTCTATTACAACGACAAACTCTACATACCCCCTACTATGCGCACCAAGATCTTGGAGTTATCACATGATGTGCCCATGGCAGGACATATGGGTATGACGAAAACCCTTAATTTGCTTACTAGGCAGTTTTGGTGGCCTGATATGAAGACGTCTGTACAAAAATTTGTATCTTCATGTGACATCTGTGCAAGGTCCAAACTTGACACTACAAAACCATCTGGTCTACTCTGCAGTCTACCAATACCCCAGGTTCCATGGGAAGTTGTGTCCTTAGACTTTATAATAGAACTACCACCTTCTAAAGGATTTAATACCATTCTAGTGTCAGTGGACCACCTGACAAAGATGGCACATTTCATCGCTATCCGTAGACTACCTTCATCTAAACAAACAGCGGAACTACTGATGAAACATGTGTTCATGTTACACGGAATTCCAAAGACTCTTTTATCCGACCGTGGTTCACAGTTCATCTCTAAATTTTGGCAAGCTCTTTGTCAAATATTACGGATTGAGCGAAAGCTCACTTCTCCCTACCACCCTCAGACCAACGGACAGACTGAAAGAGTCAACCAGTGTATAGAACAATATCTGCGTTGCTTCACATCATACCTACAGGATGATTGGGTGGACCTTCTCCCTCTGGCGGAATTTGCTTATAACAACGCAACCCACAGTACTACTAAGCAAAGTCCGTTCTACTTGAACTATGGGTTTCATCCCACACTTCTTCCACCACGCATCCTACCATCAAGTAACCCAGTAGCCTCAGACTATCTTACCCAAATAAAGGACTCTCTGGGTTTACTTAATACCACTATCTCACACGCCCATAGCCAACAAAAAAGGTACTACGACCTACGTAGAAGACCTTCTCCTCAGTATGCTATTGGGGACCTCGTTTGGCTATCGACAAGAAATTTAAGATTAAAGATCCCTAGCAAAAAGCTTGGACCTTTATTTCTGGGACCCTTCCCAATTAAGAAACTTATTGGAAAAGCTGCAGTACAGCTCACCTTACCAGCAGATCTCAAGATCCATCCCATCTTCCATGTGTCGCTACTGAAACCCCATGTTCCTAACCAAGGAATAAGGCCTACCATCTTGCCTCCACCTCCAGTACAAGTTGAAGGCGGAGAAGAATATGAGATTAAGGAGATTTTGGATTCTCGTATCCACAGAGGAAGACTCCAGTATCTCATAAGATGGAAGAACTATGGACCCCAAGACGACACCTGGTTGGATACCTCTGATGTTCACGCACCTAGGCTTATACGAAGGTTTCACTCGAAATACCCGGAGAAACCAGTGCTATAGGCCTTCCGGAGCCGGCCTTGAGGGGGGGGGGTACTGTCAGATTCTGGTACCTCTGGTACCCTTATTTTCCATTTTCTTTCAATATGCGTCCCACCTTTCTAATTAGGTGGTACGCATACACCTTTAAGACGGATGACGTCATCGCCGAGCGCCGGCGTTCTCTCTCACGTTGTTCGTTCAACCTGCCTGTGTGTCCACATGCTTACAAGCTTGTCTGGCTGCCGGAAACCTCCAGCTATTCTCTTTTACTTGGAACAGACCGGAACCTCGCTACTGATCCCTGTATCTCGCTACTGGATCACTCCCTCACTACTGGACCCTTCTACTACTAACCTTACTAGTGATAAGTACCCCACAGGGGAATCCTCCATAACCTTACTTACACTATCTACCTCTGCACATTAAGGACTGTTACTATCTATGCATACTAATTCTATCATCTGCACTGTTACATAGATTGCTAGCTCTTGAGCCTACTACCATCTATCCTTGCACTGGGTTAGTCTATCCTGTATTTGTCATCTGCTGTCCTTACCACCTGTTACCATACTCGATTACTAACCTATCTGCATTCTACCTAATACCATCTAATACTCTCCTGAACATTTCTATCAAGTGCTTGCCATCTCTGTCACTGTTCACACCTGTCCCTTCAGCACATCATCTTCATACTATCATATACATCCTATCACTCCAGGAACATCTTATTGAGTGTGTATATCTGTATGCTGAAGCTGACAGGCCCACAGTGATGAGTCTGGAGAGTTGGATCTGGTTATTCAACACATCTCTACATGACTACTGAGTGGAGATTCTGCAGCTGCAAATCCAGCCTACTACAAAAACGCAGGAGCGTTACACCGATATGGTGCCTATAACTAAAAAAAAGGGGCAAACACCTTTACCAAGTAACCACACAACAGTTATTTGAACTTCTATAGTCAGGAAGATGAAAGTTTGATAAAAGATCAGATAGAGGAGTTCATGCTAGAAAACAATATTTTAAGCATTTTTTTTTAATGAGGAAGTAAGCAAAAACCTAGACAAGGAAGTGACTGTGGATATAGAATACTTTGCAAAAATGCTTGACACAGCCCCCCAAACATGGATATTGTTTATGTTCTGCCCACCGGACTTCTATTCAGTAATTGTGTTTATGTTACTTAAAATAACATGTTTGGTTTTCTTGATTTACATAAGCTAGTTATATGCTGAGTGCAGGCACCACCTACTGTTCTTTTTTGGTATAGCTTCAGTTGTTCTGCTGTAGTTACATATTGTAAACTCATATAATGTTTTAATAAAGTTGTTAGGAACCAGTGCATTCTGGGAGAACTCTAGAGGAAGTGAATCAGACAGCATTTTGAGAAGCTACAGCAAGGCAGCAAGACATGTTTCCTCAATCTCTCGCCATCACCCCTGAGAGAGCTGAAAAAGTGAGTTCTTGTTATCTAATCCTGTATTTTAGAGCATTATTTCTTTCATGTATGCAATTTTGTACTGATTGATGTTTATTTTATCAATTTGCAGTTTCACCTGGCTTGTTCCAATAAATTTGAGATCAAAGAAATATGGTATCTGAAGTTTATGGAGCAGCAAGGTTTAGCTCTCTGTCCTAGAGACAGAACAGGGAAATTTTTCACTGACCTCTGAGGTGAAGATAAGCTGACTTGTGAAGACTGTACAGCCCGGGGCTAAGCAGTATCCATACAGTCAGAAGCCTTAGATGACACAGGCCTTCAGCAGGTGAAGCAAGCAGCCAGGCTACACAGAGACATACTGTCACGCAGCATCGACACTACAGTGGTCTCTACACAGCAGGACAGCTTCTCCCCCCCCCCAGCCATGTCTCACAGTTGAGCATCTTCTTACAAAACACGATCGCAAGCAAGCTCATTCAAGTCATCTGTCGCAAATGCAGCAGCAACCGCCATTTAAAAGCCAAAGCAGCGAGGGCCGCATTCGCAGACCAAGAGTTGCAGATGAAAAGAGAAACAGCTCACCTTGAAGCATAAAAGGTGAGGCAGGAGCAAGAGGGAGTACGCATGGAGCAAGAGAAAGAACAACGAGTACGCCTGGAGGCTGAGCTAGCTCAGAAAGAGGCATCTCTGAAAATGCAGCAGGCTATCCTAGAAGATAACATGGAGAGGCTGGCAGTGGACAAAGACACTGCTGCCACCATTGCAGAAGCAGAAGCATTAGAAGCAGCTGTCTACGATGAGCCAAGAGTGGGTAGCAGCATACTGGGTCTAGAGGAGGACCACCAAGATTCCATGCAGCGCACTTCAGATTATTTCTACCAGCACCCTAACCCAAGCAGTACTCCACAGCAAGAAATCAAACATGAAGTCAGTGAGTCACATCAAACAAAGCAGAAGGAAACTGACCTTAAACCCCAGGGCTACAAGCAAGAAAAATCTGATCGAGATCCTGACTATCCAGCTCCAACCAAACCTTCTACTCAACAAGGTACTCAGCCTTCATACAAGCATCAAACACCTGCTTTCAATCCAAGGGAGTATGAAACAAGCTGCCAACCTTTTGCAAGTATGAACCCAGCCCGCATAAAGAAGAGACTTCCACCAGGTATGCCTATACACCCTACTCCTATCTCTGTTGATGTCTATTCAGAGGAAACGCGTCAGGAAGGAGCGCCGCATCGTCATCATCAGCTGCCGCGGACCGCACTGCAGACGGCCACGGCCTCTCTCACATCGGTCTTTGATTTTGTGACTACTGAAGATACCATCTATGTAAGTGCATCTGATTTGTTTTTTGAATAAACACTAGAGGTACTGCACTATGGTCTGGTTTTTGTCCTTGTGAGCCACATATAGAAATCTTGACCCGTGATAAGCAGAGAGACATCGCCCAGAGTGTGGAAGACCAGGATAGAGAGAGGTACCGCGATACACGTGAGATACGAGCCCCATTACAGTTCGTTCTGGTAAGAGGCTGAACCTCCCACTTGAGTGATTCATCCACTCTCCTGCATTTCTACTACACTGCTGAGCTGACACTTCGCCCTTGACCTTCTTCCTTCTGGTCAGGGGCTAGTCCCAATAAGGTGGTGGAACCTATTTGCACCTGACAAGTCCAAGAGAATCTGTTGTGTGGATCTCACTACCGACTTGTGTGAAAATAGTTGGGACTATATGCACCTTTCCCCCCTTTATTTTCAACGTTTTACACACACGATGCAGTGGTGGTTATGACTAGTGTTGAGCGAACACGGACTGTATTATTCGTGTTCGTACCGAATAATTGGATTTTTGTTACCCAAACACGAACACGGACACTTTACTGTATATTCGGGTAAAAATCCGTGTTCGGTCGTTTTATTTCCGGGTTTTGCATGCTTTGGCGCTCTTTTCATGGCGGGCTTTCAACAGCCAATCAACAATCGTTTAACTGGTGTGCCTTAAGCCATCCCAGCCATGCCTGCAAATGTCTCAGTAGCTGTGATTGGCCGTCTGAAGCATGTGACCAAGTCTTTATAAGTTCGAGGCAGCCGCAGCGGCGTCATTATGCTGCTTAGATCAGGGACAGAGCACACATCAACGTGCTGGCTGCTGATTAGGGAAAGATAGGCAGGAAAAAACCATTTGTGTCCGGATAGAATTGAGGGACAGGTCGGAGTGTTTAGGCAGGGCGAGTTGTAGGCATTTTAGGGATAGAGTCTGCTGAATTATAGGGTCAGTGTCTTCTGCAAACTACAATCGATATTGCTGTGTGGGGGGTGGGGTCTGCACTCAATCCTGATCTACGATCTCTTCTCAATCCTGTTAGGGAGAGGCTGCTGCTGAATTTTAGGGTCAGAGTGTTCTACAAACTACAATCGATATTGCTGTGTGGGGTGGGGTCTGCACTTAGTTCTCCTGATCTACGATCTCTTCTCAATCCTGTTAGGGACAGAGTCTGCTGAATTTTAGGGAAACTGTGTTCTACAAACTACAATCGATATTGCTGTGTGGTGTGGGATAGGAGATAGGCAGGTGTCAGTGATCCACATCCATTTTTCTGTGTGTGGGCTGCAGTGAACACAATCTTTTTGGGGTGCAGTGAACACAATCCTTTTGGAGTGCAGTGAACAAAATCTTTGTGGGGTGCAGTGAACAAAACCTTTGTGGGGGTACAGTGAACACAATCTTTGTGGGGTGCAGTGAAGACAATCCTTGTGGGGTGCAGTGAAGACAATCCTTGTGGGGTGCAGTGAACAAAATCTTTGGGGGGTACAGTGAACACAATCTTTGTGGGGTGCAGAGAAGACAATCCTTGTGGGGTGCAGTGAACAAAATCTTTGGGGGGGTACAGTGAACACAATCTTTGTGGGGTGCAGTGAACAAAACCTTTGCGGGGTGCAGTGAACACAATCTTTGTGGGGTGCAGTGAAGACAATCCTTGTGGGGTGCAGTGAAGACAATCCTTGTGGGGTGCAGTGAAAAAAATCTTTGGGGGGTACAGTGAACACAATCTTTGTGGGGTGCAGTGAACAAAACCTTTGTGGGGTACAGTGAACACAATCTTTGTGGGGTGCAGTGAACAAAACCTTTGTGGGGTGCAGTGAACACAATCTTTGTGGGGTGCAGTGAAGACAATCCTTTTGGAGTGCAGTGAACACAATCTTTGTGGGGTACAGTGAACACAATCTTTGTGGGGTGCAGTGAACAAAACCTTTGTGGGGTACAGTGAACACAATCTTTGTGGGGTGCAGTGAACAAAACCTTTGTGGGGTGCAGTGAACAAAACCTTTGTGGGGTGCAGTGAACACAACCTTTGTGGGGTACAGTGAACACAATCTTTGTGGGGTGCAGTGAACAAAACCTTTGTGGGGTACAGTGAACACAATCTTTGTGGGGTACAGTGAACACAATCTTTGTGGGGTGCAGTGAACAAAACCTTTGTGGGGTACAGTGAACACAATCTTTGTGGGGTGCAGTGAACACAATCTTTGTGGGGTGCAGTGAACAAAACCTTTGTGGGGTACAGTGAACACAATCTTTGTGGGGTGCAGTGAACACAATCTTTGTGGGGTGCAGTGAACAAAACCTTTGTGGGGTACAGTGAACACAATCTTTGTGGGGTACAGTGAACACAATCTTTGTGGGGTGCAGTGAACAAAACCTTTGTGGGGTACAGTGAACACAATCTTTGTGGGGTACAGTGAACACAATCTTTGTGGGGTGCAGTGAACAAAACCTTTGTGGGGTACAGTGAACACAATCTTTGTGGGGTGCAGTGAAGACAATCCTTTTGCAGTGCAGTGAACAAAATCTTTGTGGGGTACAGTGAACACAATCTTTGTGGGGTGCAGTGAACAAAATCTTTGTGGGGTACAGTGAACACAATCTTTGTGGGGTGCAGTGAAGACAATCCTTGTGGGGTGCAGTGAAGACAATCCTTGTGGGGTGCAGTGAACAAAACCTTTGTGGGGTACAGTGAACACAATCTTTGTGGGGTACAGTGAACACAATCTTTGTGGGGTGCAGTGAACAAAACCTTTGTGGGGTACAGTGAACACAATCTTTGTGGGGTGCAGTGAACAAAACCTTTATGGGGTACAGTGAAGACAATCTTTGTGGGGTGCAGTGAAGACAATCCTTTTGGAGTGCAGTGAACAAAATCTTTGTGGGGTACAGTGAACACAATCTTTGTGGGGTGCAGTGAACAAAATCTTTGTGGGGTACAGTGAACACAATCCTTGTGGGGTGCAGTGAAGACAATCCTTGTGGGGTGCAGTGAACAAAATCTTTGGGGGGGAACAGTGAACACAATCTTTGTGGGGTGCAGTGAACAAAACCTTTGTGGGGTACAGTGAACACAATCTTTGTGGGGTGCAGTGAACAAAACCTTTGTGGGGTACAGTGAACAAAACCTTTGTGGGGTGCAGTGAACAAAACCTTTGTGGGGTGCAGTGAACACAACCTTTGTGGGGTACAGTGAACACAATCTTTGTGGGGTGCAGTGAACAAAACCTTTGTGGGGTACAGTGAACACAATCTTTGTGGGGTACAGTGAACACAATCTTTGTGGGGTGCAGTGAACAAAACCTTTGTGGGGTACAGTGAACACAATCTTTGTGGGGTGCAGTGAACAAAACCTTTGTGGGGTACAGTGAGCACAATCTTTGTGGGGTGCAGTGAAGACAATCCTTTTGGAGTGCAGTGAACAAAATCTTTGTGGGGTACAGTGAACACAATCTTTGTGGGTTGCAGTGAACAAAATCTTTGTGGGGTACAGTGAACACAATCTTTGTGGGGTGCAGTGAAGACAATCCTTTTGGAGTGCAGTGAACACAATCTTTGTGGGGTACAGTGAACACAATCTTTGTGGGGTGCAGTGAACAAAACCTTTGTGGGGTACAGTGAACACAATCTTTGTGGGGTGCAGTGAACACAATCTTTGTGGGGTGCAGTGAACAAAACCTTTGTGGGGTGCAGTGAACACAACCTTTGTGGGGTACAGTGAACACAATCTTTGTGGGGTGCAGTGAACAAAACCTTTGTGGGGTACAGTGAACACAATCTTTGTGGGGTACAGTGAACACAATCTTTGTGGGGTGCAGTGAACAAAACCTTTGTGGGGTGCAGTGAACACAATCTTTGTGGGGTGCAGTGAACAAAACCTTTGTGGGGTGCAGTGAACACAACCTTTGTGGGGTGCAGTGAACACAATCTTTGTGAGGTGCAGTGAAGACAATCCTTGTGGGGTGCAGTGAAGACAATCCTTGTGGGGTGCAGTGAACAAAATCTTTGGGGGGTACAGTGAACACAATTTTGTGGGGTGCAGTGAACAAAACCTTTGTGGGGTACAGTGAACACAATCTTTGTGGGGTGCAGTGAACAAAACCTTTGTGGGGTACAGTGAACACAATCTTTGTGGGGTGCAGTGAAGACAATCCTTTTGGAGTGCAGTGAACAAAATCTTTGTGGGGTACAGTGAACACAATCTTTGTGGGGTGCAGTGAAGACAATCCTTGTGGGGTGCAGTGAAGACAATCCTTGTGGGGTGCAGTGAAGACAATCCTTGTGGGGTGCAGTGAACAAAATCTTTGGGGGGTACAGTGAACACAATCTTTGTGGGGTGCAGTGAACAAAACCTTTGTGGGGTACAGTGAACACAATCTTTGTGGGGTGCAGTGAACAAAACCTTTGTGGGGTACAGTGAACACAATCTTTGTGGGGTGCAGTGAAGACAATCCTTTTGGAGTGCAGTGAACACAATCTTTGTGGGGTGCAGTGAACAAAACCTTTGTGGGGTACAGTGAACACAATCTTTGTGGGGTACAGTGAACACAATCTTTGTGGGGTACAGTGAATACAATCTCATACTTCTGAAGCTTTGAGGGTGCTGCCTGTTCTATACTCCTCCTCCTCCTCCTCCTCATCCATCCTTTTAGGTGTACAAACAATAGTAATTGGGGCCTAGTGTGCTTCTGTACGTGTGAAAAACATACACTTTTTTTTGATCATATTTCCTATTCCGCTATTCTATAAAAACCTTTGGGGCTCAATTAAATTGCGGAATAGTCTGTGTCGGTACGTGTGAGATCCACCTTTCCAAGTTTTTGGGGTTCATCTCATACTTCTGAAGCTTTGAGGGTGCTGCCTGTTCTATACTCCTCCTCCTCCTCATCCATCCTTTTAGGTGTACAAACAATAGTAATTGGGGCCTAGTGTGCTTCTGTACTTGTGAAAAACATACATTTTTTTTTTATCATATTTCCTATTCCGCTATTCAATAAAAACCTTTGGGGCTCAATTAAATTGCGGAATAGTCTGTGTCAGTACGTGTGAGATCCACCTTTCCAAGTTTTTGGGGTTCATCTCATACTTCTGAAGCTTTGAGGGTGCTGCCTGTTCTATACTCCTCCTCCTCCTCCTCCTCATCCATCCTTTTAGGTGTACAAACAATAGTAATTGGGGCCTAGTGTGCTTCTGTACGTGTGAAAAACATACACTTTTTTTTGATCATATTTCCTATTCCGCTATTCTATAAAAACCTTTGGGGCTCAATTAAATTGCGGAATAGTCTGTGTCGGTACGTGTGAGATCCACTTTTCCAAGTTTTTGGGGTTCATCTCATACTTCTGAAGCTTTGAGGGTGCTGCCTGTTCTATACTCCTCCTCCTCCTCTTCCTCATCCATCCTTTTAGGTGTACAAACAATAGTAATTGGGGCCTAGTGTGCTTCTGTACGTGTGAAAAACATACACTTTTTTTTTATCATATTTCCTATTCCGCTATTCTATAAAAACCTTTGGGGCTCAATTAAATTGCGGAATAGTCTGTGTCGGTACGTGTGAGATCCACCTTTCCAAGTTTTTGGGGTTCATCTCATACTTCTGAAGCTTTGAGGGTGCTGCCTGTTCTATACTCCTCCTCCTCCTCCTCCTCATCCATCCTTTTAGGTGTACAAACAATAGTAATTGGGACCTAGTGTGCTTCTGTACGTGTGAAAAACATACACTTTTTTTTGATCATATTTCCTATTCCGCTATTCAATAAAAACCTTTGGGGCTCAATTAAATTGCGGAATAGTCTGTGTCGGTACGTGTGAGATCCACCTTTCCAAGTTTTTGGGGTTCATCTCATACTTCTGAAGCTTTGAGGGTGCTGCCTGTTCTATACTCCTCCTCCTCCTCTTCCTCATCCATCCTTTTAGGTGTACAAACAATAGTAATTGGGGCCTAGTGTGCTTCTGTACGTGTGAAAAACATACACTTTTTTTTGATCATATTTCCTATTCCGCTATTCTATAAAAACCTTTGGGGCTCAATTAAATTGCGGAATAGTCTGTGTCGGTACGTGTGAGATCCACCTTTCCAAGTTTTTGGGGTTCATCTCATACTTCTGAAGATTTGAGGGTGCTGCCTGTTCCATACTCCTCTTCCTCATCCTCCCTTTAGGGTAGGAAAAAATTTAATCGGGCCTAGTCTGTGTTTGTACGTGTGAGATACACAGTTTTTTATCCTATTCCGCTATTCAATACACACCCTTTTGGTGTAAAAAACATTAAATTGCGGCATAGTTTGCATATTTGACTGTGAGATACACCCGTGCGATACTGTTGTTCTTTTGTTCCGCTATTCAATAAAGACCTAGGGCAAGATCTTAAATTTCAGAAATATGAGGAGAGCGTCAAATAGGGGCCGTGGCCTGGGTCGTGGTGGTGCTGCTGCTAGAGCTCCTGTTGCAAGGAGAGGACGTGGTCGATCTGTGCCAGCTACACGCACAAGTGAAACACCTTCCTCAAGTGTGAGTAGGCGACAGAACCTGCATCAGTATTTGGTAGGGCATCATACGCCCCTAGAAGTGATGAGGCCAGAACAAGTGGAGGCGATAGTAGATTGGTTTGCTGCTGACAGTGCCTCCAGTTCCTTCACATTGTCTCCCACCCAGTCTACTGCAGAAAGGTCACAGTTGGCACCTGCAGCCGATGTCCAACCGTCTTTCACCTCACCCCCTTGCAAATCAGGCAAGCAGTCTGAGCCCCAAGCCATACAGCAGTCTCTTCTTCTTTTTGATGACTCTGTCAGCAGGGTTTCCCAGGGCCATCCACCTAGCCCTGCCCCAGAAGTGGAAGAGATTGAGTGCAGCGATGCCCAACCACTTATTTCTCAAGATGAGTACATGCAAGGATCATCGCAGCACGTCTCCGATGATGACGAAACGCAGGTGCCAACTGCTGCGGCGTTCAGCATTGTGGAGACCGACAAGGAGGGCAGGGGTGAAGACTGGGTGGAAGATGATGTGGAGGACGATGAGGTCCTCGACCCCACATGGAATGAACGTCATGCAGGTGACCTGAGTAGTTTGGAGGAAGAGGCGGTGGTCGCACAGAGCCACCAGCACAGCAGAAGAGGGAGCAGGGTGCAGAAGCGGAGCGGCCGTGCCCTGGACACTACGCCCGCTACTGCCCAACGCAGCAAGGGAACGAGCGCACCAAAGTCAGCTCAAAGGAGTTCTCTAGCGTGGAAGTTCTTTAGAAAATGTGCTGATGACAGGACACGAGTGGTTTGCACCGTGTGCAATCAGAGCTTGAAGCGAGGCATAAACCTTCTCAACCTGAGTACAACCTGCATGATCAGGCATCTAAGTGCAAAGCACGAGCTGCAGTGGAGTACACACCTTCAAAACCAAGAAACGTCTCTGGCTCATCCTGCTTCCTCTTCTGCTGCAGTCTCGGCCGCTCCAGCCACATCTGTAGTGATACCGGCACCTGCCACCCCGCAAACAGACGATCTGTCAGCAACACCACCACCTGGGTCACCAACAACCATCTCCACAATGTCCCGTGGAAGCGTTCAGATTTCCATCTCCCAAACACTTGAGAGGAAGAGGAAGTACCCCCCTACCCACCCGCGATCCCTGGCCCTGAATGCCAGCATTTCAAAATTATTGGCCTTTGAAATGCTGTCATTGCGTCTGGTGGAGACGCACAGTTTTAAAAACCTTATGTCGGTGGCTGTCCCACAGTACGTCGTGCCCAGCCGCCACTACTTTTCCAGGCAAGCCATCCCTTCCCTACACAACCAAGTGGGGGAAAAAATCAGGTGTGCACTGCGCAACGCCATCTGTGCCAAGGTCCACCTAACTACTGATACGTGGACCAGTAAGCACGGTCAGGGGCGTTATATCTCCCTAACGGCACACTGGGTAAATGCAGTGGCGGATGGGCCTGAGGCGGATAGCAATTTGGCGCATGTCCTTCCACCACCGAGGATTGCAGGGCGCTTCAGTTTGCCTCCTGTTCCTAACTCCTCCTACTCCGCTTCCTCATCCTCTACCGCCTCCTCATCCGGACAGCGTAACACCTTCACCACCAACTTCAGCACGGCCAGGGGTAAACGACAGCAGGCAGTTTTACAACTTGCCTGTTTGGGGGACAAACCACACACCGCGCAGGAGTTGTGGAGGAGCATGGAACAGCAAACAAATGAGTGGTTGCTGCCAGCGAGCCTCAAGCCCGGCCTGGTGGTGTGCGATAACGGGAGAAATCTCATAGCAGCTCTGGGCCTAGCCGATTTGACGCACATCCCTTGCCTGGCGCATGTGCTGAATTTGGTGGTGCAGAGGTTCCTTAAAAACTACCCCGATATGTCAGAGCTGCTGCAGAAAGTGCGGGCCGGCACTTTCGGCGTTCTCACCCTGCTGCTGCTCGCCTGGCAGCGCTGCAGCGTAACTTCGGCCTTCCCGCTCACCGCCTCATATGTGACGTGCCCACAAGGTGGAACTCCACCTTGCACATGCTGGAAAGACTGTGCGAGCAGCAGCAGGCCATAGTGGAGTTTCAGCTGCAGCACGCATGCGTGAGTCGCTCTGCGGAACAGCACCACTTCACCACCAATAACTGGGCCTCCATGCGAGACCTGTGTGCCTTGTTGCGCTGTTTTGAGTACTCCACCAACATGGCCAGTGGCAATGACGCCGTTCTCAGCTTAACTATCCCACTTCTATGCCTCCTTGAAAAAACAATTCGGGCGATGATGGAAGAGGATGTGGCACAGGATGAGGAGGAGGAGGAGGAGGATGAAGAGGTAACATTTCAAAGGCTTTCAGGGCAGTCATTCGCAAGGGGCTCCGAGGGTGGGTTCCTGCACACACAAACGCCAGGGACACAATTGTCCAGCAGGGGCACAGTTCTGGAGGATGAGGAGGATGAGGAGGATGAGGAGCTGGAGGAGGAGATGGAACCATGTTCACAGCAGGGTGGCACCCAGGCCAGCTCATGGCCATCACTGGTGCGTGGCTGGGGGGATACAGAGGACACGGACGATACACCTCCCACAGAGGACAGCCTTTCGTCGCCTCTGGGCAGGCTGGCACACATGAGCGATTACATGCTGCAGTGTCTCCACAACGACCGCCGAGTTGCCCACATTCTAACTTGTGCTGATTACTGGGTGGCCACGCTGCTGGATCCCCGTTACAAGGACAACGTACCGTCCTTAATTCACTCACTGGAGCGCGATCGCAAGATGCGCGAGTACAAGCGCACGCTGGTAGACGCGATGCTGCTGGCATTCCCATCTGACAGCGGGGCCACAGTGGAAGCACAAGGCAGAGGAGGAGGAGGAGGAGGTCGCCAACTCAACCAGGGCACCGCCAGCACCTCAGAAGACAGGGTTAGCATGGCCGAAATGTGGAAAAGCTTTGTCAGCACGCCACAACAAACAGCAGCACCAGTAGCTCAGATGGAACGTCTTAGCAGGAGGCAGCATTTTACCAACATGGTGGAGCAGTATGTGTGCACACGCCTACATGTAGTGAATGAGGGGTCTGCCCCCTTCAACTTCTGGGTCTCCAAATTGGGCACATGGCCTGAGCTTGCCCTTTACGCCTTGGAGGTGCTGGCGTGCCCTGCAGCCAGTGTATTATCTGAACGGGTATTTAGCACGGCTGGGGGTGTTATAACAGACAAGCGCAGCCGCCTGTCCAGAGACAATGTGGACAAGCTCACGTTCATTAAAATGAACCAGGCATGGATCCCACGGGACTTTTCCGTACCTTGTGCAGAATAGCAATGGATACCGACCTTACCCAGCCATTGTTCCATTTTTGCTCTTTCTCACTCTTTTGGGGTGTACCCTCATTTAAAATTTGTGAAAAGAAGCAGTGTTGGCTACCTCGTCCTCCTCCTCAGGGCCAGATTAACGTAGGGGCTATTGGAGCTGCAGCTCCATGCAGGCCCCTACCTTTTATATAGGCCCCGGGTTGGCCATATTCACTGTGACCGCTCTTCTGTCACTTGTAAACACAGAAGTCTGGCTTCTATGCTCGCTTCCCCAGGCAGCACCCTCAGAACCTCCCCACACAGCGCGAAGGCCGGACAAGGAGGGACAGTTGCCGATGCATGGATGTGTTTATGGGCTTCAGAGACAGCATCCCATGTTGAATTAGGCATGCATGGCTGCACCCTTCCTCCTCTGGGTGCATGCCAAGGCACGGCCCTTAAGGCCCTTCAAAATCCTCAGCACCAAGACCATGATGCTCTTAATCCGGCCCTGGTCCTCCTCCACCGCCGCTTCCACCTACACCGCCCATAGGTGTGCGCAGCCTATTGCATTAGGGTGTGCACCCCAAAGTTGAAATACACATGCATGTGTTTGCCTACATGTACATGGCCCCGATACATTACTCTCCCTGCTGGCAAAGAGAAATAGAGCAGAGCAGGTGCGAGGGAGATCTTTCCCATCTCCTCACTGGCAAACAGAGCGATAATGCTATGTGCCCTAGGTGATTAGGGTGTGCCCAGGTACACCAGGCACACCCTGTGCGCACGCCTATGACACCGCCACATCCACCACCACCTCAACCTCCCTCCTACTCCTTATGGGCCTCGTCCTTCAGAGATGAAGAACATTGTTTTATTTTTCTGTTTTTTTTTTGTTGTTTTAAGTTATTTCCCTATCCACATTTGTTTGCAGAGCACTTGCCATGCTCTTAACTACGTTTTGCTGCCATTTGCAGCACTCTAGCCCTTTCCATTGGTGTTTTAGAGCCATTTTAGTGCCTTAAAGTTCGGGTCCCCATTGACTTCAATGGGGTTCGGTGTCCGGGAAAAGTTCGGTAAAAGTCCGGGACACGGACCCGGACTTTTTTTTAAAGTTCGGCCGAACCCGTCGAACACGGACATCTAGGTGTCCGCTCAACCCTAGTTATGACCATTTAAGAGACACTTTATGTTGAGAATTACTGCACTGTACACCTTTGTGTTTCAATTTGATTTATATTTGAGTGACATTGATTTCACCACAAATTTATTTATCACGGTTTACTTATGTTCATACACACGAGTATATGAGGTCATCATATACACACTTGATTGCACATCGATCCAGGCACACAGCACAGGAATGTGGTAGATGCTTATTGTAGTATCATATCCGCTCCTGATTTGTGACACTTGTGAATTTAGCGCACCTGATTTATTTACAACATGCCTATACACCACATCATGATACACCAGCAGTCTACCCCAATGCTAATCAGGCTACTGTAGACCTTGCCAAGTTCCTTGCAAAACATGAGTTAGTTACCCAAGGACTTGTCAAATTTAGTAATCGCCCCCAGCATTACAGGGCATGGCGATCTTCTTTCCAGAGTGCCATTGAAAAGCCTAGATCAGTGATGGCAAACCTTGGCACCCCAGATGTTTCGGAGATACATTTCCCATGATGCTCAACTACACTGCAGAGTGCATGAGCATCATGGGAAATGTACTTCCAAAATATCTGGGGTACCAAGGTTTGCCATCACTGGTCTAGATCTATCCTGCAGGGAACAAATAGATCTCCTTGTAAAGTGGCTTGGCAATGATTCTGCTGAGCATACCAAAAAGGATCAGAGACATTAATATAAACCACTCTGAGATAGGCCTTACAAACATCTGAAGCAGACTGGATAGATGTTATGGCTCACCAGAGGCTATAGAGAGTACACTATATAAAAGGATAGAGGACTTTCCAAAAATACCTAGCAGAGGTTACCAAAGACTCAGAGAATTCAGCAACCTGTGTATGGAGTTACAAGTTGCTAAAGCAGAAGGAGACTTACCTGGCCTTTCTTATCTTGACTCAGCTAGAGGTATTAACTCCTTAGCACAAAATCTTCCTTATGAGTTACACGAAAGATGGATCTCTCATGGCTGTAACTACAAACGAAAACACAATGTACCTGTTCCACCCTTTAGAGAGTTTGTGGACTTTGTAGACATACAAGCAGGAATGAAAGGTGACCCCAGCTTCATTTTTCCAGTGTCTTATGTCACTTCTTCGGGCCCTAAGCAACTCAGGGCTCCAGTAGCAGTGCACAAAACTAACATGTCTTCCCACAGATCTGCAGAGTCTCAGTCAGAGGACCAAGACAGTGACCCTGCTAAGTTCTGCCCTCTGTATAAGATGCCACATCCTCTTCTGAAATGCAGAACCTTCAGGACAAAGACCTTTTACTGCTCTTCATCAACACACTTCGCCAAGGACTGTAAGGTCAGTGTTAAGTGTACAGAGTGTGACAGCACAGATCACAACACAGCTCTGCACCCAGGGTCAGCTGCAAAAACCTTCCCACCTGCTCATAATGATGAGGAGCATGGCAGGGAGGCTAAAGACTCTAGTATAGATGCAATAGCAATCACTTCATAGTGCACTGAAGTCTGCAAATGAATTACAGGTGGCACATCCTGTTCCAAAATCTGTCTAGTAAGAGTTTACCCAAAAGCAAGGCTGCACATGGACTTTCAACCCACCTCACTCTTTTCACATGGGAGGTGTTTGGGAAAGGATAATAGGCATAGCCCGCAGAATCTTTTTGCAAGTAGGAACTCCTACCCATGAATGCCTAGTGACTAGGGTTGAGGGAACCCGGACTGTACTGTTCGGGATCATACCGGACTTTTGGGTATTCGGTACCCGGACCCGAACATTTCACTATATGTTCGGGATACAGTCCATTGTTCGGTAATGTTGTTTCATGTTTTGGCGCGGTTTTAATGGCGCGGTTTCAACAGATGCAAGGCAGCCAATCAGCAAGTGTTTAACTAGTGTGCCCTTAGAAGCCATCACAGCCATGCCTACTAATGGCATTGCTGTGATTGGCCAGTGCAGCATGTGACCCAGCCTCTATATAAGCTAGAGTCACATAGCGCTGCGTGTCACTCTGCTCTAACTATACTAGGGACAGGTTCCTGATGCTGCTGAGGGAGAGATAAGATATTATTGTAGGGGCAGGCTGGAGATTGCTTTCAGGGAAAGAATAGGAAGAATCTTATTTAATCAGACAGCGATCTACATTGATTTTATTGTGTGGGGGTGCAGTGCACAATCTTTTTGCCCTGACCTGAGCCCAGTGAGGAGGAGGGAGAAAAAAAAAAACTTTTATCAGTCTGTTAGGTGGGCGGCGTGCGGCGGCCATGTAATGCAAGCTCAGTGCATATGTGCCTGCTTAATCTGGATTTAAAAAAGAAAAAAACTTTTTCCTTTATATTTTACTTTGACATACAGTGTTTAGACACTGCTTTTCTAATCTGCTCTTCAAAAAGCACAAATTTAAGGGGGAAATAATTTTTTTTCAGTTTTTAGGGAAAAAAAATATTTTTCAGTTTTTCATTCAAAAAGGTTTTTCTTTATTCAATAGCAAAATCAAACAACAACAGTATCCAACCTGTTAGGCGTGCTGCGTGTAGCGGCCATGCAATGCAAGCTCAGTGCATATGTGTCTGCTTAATCTGGATTTAAAAAAGAAAAATACTTTTTTGCTTTATATTTTACTTTGACATACAGTGTTTAGACACTGCTTTTCTAATCTGCTCTTCAAAAAGCACCAATTTAATGGGAAAATCATTTTTTTCAGTTTTTAGGGAAAAAAATTATTTTTCAGTTTTTCATTCAAATGGGTTTTTTTTATTCAATAGTGGAATAGAACAACAACAGTATCCAACCTGTTAGGCGTGCGGCGTGTAGCAGCCATGTAATGCAAGCTCAGTGAATATGTGTCTGCTTAATCTGGATTTAAAAAAGAAAAAAACTTTTTTCCTTCATATTTTACTTTGACATACAGTGTTTAGACACTGCTTTTCTAATCTGCTCTTCAAAAAGCACCAATGTAAGGGAAAAATAATTATTTTTCAGTTTTTAGGGAAAAAGAAATATTTTTCAGTTTTTCATTCAAATGTTTTTTTTTTATTCAATGGCGGAATAGAACAACAACAGTATCCAACCTGATAGGCATGCGGCGTGTAGCAGCCATGTAATGCAAGCTCAGTGCATATGTGTCTGCTTAATCTGGATTTCATATTTTACTGTGACTTACAGCGTTTAGACACTGCAGTTCTAATCTGCTTTTCAACAAGCACCAATTAAGGGGACAATTATTTTTCAGTTTTTCATTCATACTTTACTGTGACACTGTCATACAGCGTTTAGATACTGCTGTTCAAATCTGCTCTTCAAAAATCACCAATTAAAGGGAATAATGAAAAATTTTCATTCAAACGTTACAGTGAGATACACCCATTGTATTCTGCTGTTGTATTCCACTTTGCAATAAAAACCCATTTAGGGGAAAAAAATTAAATTGCAGCCTAGTCTGCATATGTTACAGTGAGATACACCCATTGGATACTGTTGTTGTATTCCGCTTATCAATAAAAACCCATTTAAGGGAAAAAAATGTAATTGCGGGCTAGTCTGCATATGTTACAGTGAGATACACCCATTGGATACTGTTGTTGTATTCCGCTTTGCAATAAAAACCCATTTAGGGGAACAAAAATTAAATTTCAGCCTAGTCTTCATATGTTACAGTGAGATACACCCATTGGATACTGTTGTTGTATTCCGCTTATCAATAAAAACCCATTTAGGGGAAAAAAAATTAATTGCAGGCTAGTCTGCATATGTTACAGTGAGATACACCCATTGGATACTGTTGTTGTATTCCGCTTTGCAATAAAAACCCATTTAGGGGAACAAAAATTAAATTTCAGCCTAGTCTTCATATGTTACAGTGAGATACACCCATTGGATACTGTTGTTCTATTCCGCTTATCAATAAAAACCGATTTAGGGGGGGGGAATTGCGGCCTAGTCTGCATATGTTACAGTGAGATACACCCATTGGATACTGTTGTTGTATTCCGCTTATTAATAAAAACCCATTTAGGGGAAAAAAATGGAATTGCGGGCTAGTCTGCATATGTTACAGTAAGATACACCCTTTGGATACTGTTGTTCTATTCCGCTTATCAATAAATAAGTCAATAAGTCAATCAATAAGTCAATCAATAAGTCTGGCCAGCATGTGCAAGGTGGAGTTCCACCTTGTGGGCACGTCACATATGAGGCGGTTAGCGGGAAGGCCGAAGTTACGCTGCAGCGCTGACAGGCGAGCAGCAGCAGGGTGAGAACGCTGAAAGTGCGCACAGACGGCCCGCACTTTCTGCAGCAGCTCTGACATATCGGGGTAGTTTTTAAGGAACCTCTGCACCACCAAATTCAGCACATGCGCCAGGCAAGGGATGTGCGTCAAACCGGCTAGGCCCAGAGCTGAGATTTCACCCGTTATCGCACACCACCAGGCCGGGCTTGAGGCTCGCTGGCAGCAACCACTCATTTGTCTGCTGTTCCATGCTCCTCCACAACTCCTGCGTGGTGTGTGGTTTTCCCCCCAAAACAGGAAAGTTTTAAAACTGCCTGCTGTCGTTTACCCCTGGCTGGTGTTGGTGGTGAAGGTGTTATGCTGACCGGATGAGGAGGCGGTAGAGGATGAGGAAGCGGAGTAGGAGGAGTTAGGAACAGGAGGCAAACTGAAGCGCCCTGCAATCCTTGGTGGTGAAAGGACATGCGCCAAATTGCTATCCTCCTCAGGCCCATCCGCCACTGCATTTACCCAGTGTGCCATTAGGGAGATATAACGCCCCTGATGGTGCTTACTGGTCCACGTATCGGTAGTTAGGTGGACCTTGCCACAGATGGCGTTGCGCAGTGCACACCTGATTTTTTCCCCCACTTGGTTGTGCAAGGGAAGGTATGGCTTGCCTGGAAAAGTAGTGGCGGCTGGGCACGACATACTGTGGGACAGCCACCGACATAAGGCTTTTAAAACTGTGCATCTCCACCAGACGGAATGACAGCATTTCAAAGGCCAAGAATTTTGAAATGCTGGCATTCAGGGCCAGGGATCGCGGGTGGGTAGGGGGGTACTTCCTCTTCCTCTGAAGTGTTTGGGAGATGGAAAGCTGAACGCTTCCATGGGACATTGTGGAGATGGTTGGTGACCCAGGTGGTGGTGTTGCTGACAGATCGTCTGTTTGCGGGGTGGCAGGTGCCGGTATCACTACAGAGGTGGATGAAGAGGCCGAGACTGCAGCAGAAGAGGAAGCAGGAGGAGCCAGAGACCTTTCTTGGTTTTGAAGGTGTCTACTCCACTGCAGCTCGTGCTTTGCCTGATGCCTGATCATGCAGGTTGTGCTCAGGTTGAGAAGGTTTATGCCTCGCTTCAGGCTCTGATTGCACCACTTGTGACCTGTCATCAGCACATTTTCTGAAGAACTTCCACGCTAGAGAACTCCTTTGAGCTGGCTTTGGTGCGCTCGGTCCCTTGCTGCATTGGGAAGTAGCAGGCGTAGTGTCTAGGGCACAGCCGCTCCGCTTCTGCACCCTGCTCCCTCTTCTGCTGTGCTGGTGGCTCTGTGCGACCACCGCCTCTTCCTCCAAACTACTCAGGTCACCTGCATGACCTTCATTCCATGTGGGGTCAAGGACCTCATCGTCCTCCACATCATCTTCCACCCAGTCTTCACCCCTGCCCCCCTTGTCGGTCTCCACAATTCTGAGTGCCGCAACAGTTGGCACCTGCGTTTCGTCATCATCGGAGACGTGCTGCGATGGTCCTTCCATGTACTCTTGAGAAATAAGTGGTTGGGCATCGCTGCACTCAATCTCTTCCACTTCTGGGGCAGGGCTAGGTGGATGGCCCTGGGAAACCCTGCTGACAGAGTCATCAAAAAGAAGAAGAGACTGCTGCATGACTTTGGGCTCAGACTGCTTGCCTGATTTGCAAGGGGGTGAGGTGAAAGACGGTTGGACATCGGCTGCAGGTGCCAACTCTGACCTTTGTGCAGTAGACTGGGTGGGAGACAATGTGAAGGAACTGGAGGCACTGTCAGCACAAACCAATCTACTTTCGCCTCTACTTGTTCTGGCCTCAACACTTGTAGAGGCGCATGATGCCCTACCAAATACTGCTGCAGGTTCTGTCGCCTACTCACACTTGAGGAAGGTGTTTCACTTGTACATGTAGCTGGCACAGATCGACCACGTCCTCTCCTAGCAACAGGAGCTCTACCAGCAGCACCACGACCCAGGCCACGGCCCCTATTTGACGGTCTCCTCATATTTCTGTAATTTATGATCTTGCCCTAGAAAGGTGTTTATTGAATAGCGGAACAAAACAACAACAGTAACGCACGGGTGTATCTCACAGTCAAATATGCAAACTATGCCGCAATTTAATTTTTTTTACCCCAAAAGGGTGTTTATTGAATAGCGGAATAGAAAAACAGTATACAAATACAACAGGTGTATCTCACAGTCAAATATGCAAAGTATGCCGCAATTTATTTTTTTTCACCCCAAAAGGGTGTATATTGAATAGCGGAATAGAAAAAAGGATATAAAACGGTGTATCTCACACGTACAAACACAGACTAGGCCCCGATTACAATTTTTTTTACCCTAAAGGGAGGATGAGGAAGAGGAGTAGGAGGAGTTCGGAACAGGAGGCAAACTGAAGCACCCTGCAATCCTCGGCGATGGAAGGAGATGCGCCAAATAAATTTAAAAGGTGTATCTCACACGTACCGATACAGACTATGCCGTAATTTAATTTTTTACACTCCAAAAGGATGTATATTGAATAACGGAATAGAAAAATTTTTAGAAAACAGTGTATCTCACATGTACAAACACAGACTAGGCCCCGATTACAATTTTTTGTACCCTAAAGGCAGGATGAGGATGAGGAAGAGGAGTAGGAGGAGTTCGGAACAGGAGGCAAACTGAAGCGCCCTGCAATCCTCGGTGGTGGAAGGAGATGCGCCAAACAAATTTAAAAAGGTGTATCTCACATGTACCGATACAGACTATGCCGTAATTTAATTTTTTATACTCCAAAAGGGTGTATATTGAATAGCGGAATAGAAACATTTTTATAAAACGGTGTATCTCACACGTACAAACACAGACTAGGCCCCGATTACAATTTATTGTACCCTAAAGGGAGGATGAGGAAGAGGAGTAGGAGGAGTTTGGAACAGGAGCAAACTGAAGCGCCCTGCAATCCTCGGCGGTGGAAGGAGATGCGCCAAACACATTTAAAAGATGTATCTCACAGGTACCGATACAGACTATGCCGTAATTAAATTTTTTACACTCCAAAAGGGTGTATATTGAATAGCGGAATAGAAAAATTTTTATAAAACGGTGTATCTCACACATACAAACACAGACTAGGCCCCGATTACAATTTTTTGTACCCTAAAGGCAGGATGAGGATGAGGAAGAGTAGTAGGAGGAGTTCGGAACAGGAGGCAAACTGAAGGGCCCAGCAATCCTCGGCGGTGGAAGGAGATGTGCCAAACAAATTTAAAAAGGTGTATCTCACACGTACCGATACAGACTATGCCGTAATTTAATTTTTTACACTCCAAAAGGGTGTATATTGAATAGCGGAATAGAAAAATTTTTAGAAAACAGTGTATCTCACACGTACAAACACAGACTAGGCCCCGATTACAATTTTTTGTACCCTAAAGGCAGGATGAGGATGAGGAAGAGGAGTAGGAGGAGTTCGGAACAGGAGGCAAACTGAAGCGCCCTGCAATCCTCGGTGGTGGAAGGAGATGCGCCAAACAAATTTAAAAAGGTGTATCTCACATGTACCGATACAGACTATGCCGTAATTTAATTTTTTATACTCCAAAAGGGTGTATATTGAATAGCGGAATAGAAACATTTTTATAAAATGGTGTATCTCACACGTACAAACACAGACTAGGCCCCGATTACAATTTATTGTACCCTAAAGGGAGGATGAGGAAGAGGAGTAGGAGGAGTTTGGAACAGGAGGCAAACTGAAGCGCCCTGCAATCCTCGGCGGTGGAAGGAGATGCGCCAAACACATTTAAAAGATGTATCTCACAGGTACCGATACAGACTATGCCGTAATTAAATTTTTTACACTCCAAAAGGGTGTATATTGAATAGCGGAATAGAAAAATTTTTATAAAACGGTGTATCTCACACATACAAACACAGACTAGGCCCCGATTACAATTTTTTGTACCCTAAAGGCAGGATGAGGATGAGGAAGAGTAGTAGGTGGAGTTCGGAACAGGAGGCAAACTGAAGGGCCCAGCAATCCTCGGCGGTGGAAGGAGATGTGCCAAACAAATTTAAAAAGTTGTATCTCACACGTACCGATACAGACTATGCCGTAATTTAATTATTTTTACCCCAAAGGGTGTAGATTGAATAGCGGAATAGAAAATATGATATAAAAAGGTGTATCTCACACGTACAGACCCAGACTAGGCCCCGATTACAATTTTTTGTACCCTAAAGGCAGGATGAGGAGTAGGAGGAGTTCGGAACAGGAGGCAAACTGAAGCACCCTGCAATCCTCGGTGGTGGAAGATGCGCCCCAAAAATTTGGAAGGTGTATCTCACACGTACCGATACAGACTATGCTGCAATTTAATTATTTTTACCCCAAAGGGTGTAGATTGAATAGCGGAATAGAAAATATGATATAAAAAGGTGTATCTCACACGTACAAACCCAGACTAGGCCCCGATTACAATTTTTTGTACCCTAAAGGCAGGATGAGGAGTAGGAGGAGTTCGGAACAGGAGGCAAATTGAAGCACCCTGCAATCCTCGGCGGTGGAAGATGTGCCCCAAAAATTTGGAAGGTGTATCTCACACGTTCCGATACAGACTATGCCGCAATTTAATTCTTTTTACCCCAAAGGGTGTAGATTGAATAGCGGAATAGAAAATATGATATAAAAAGGTGTATCTCACACGTACAGACCCAGACTAGGCTCCGATTACAATTTTTTGTACCCTAAAGGCAGGATGAGGAGTTGGAGGAGTTCGGAACAGGAGGCAAACTGAAGCACCCTGAAATCCTCGGCGGTGGAAGATGCGCCCCATAAATTTGGAAGGTGTATCTCACACGTACCGATACACACTATGCCGCAATTTAATTTTTTTTATCCCAAAAGGGTGTAGATTGAATAGCGGAATAGAAAATATGATATAAAAAGGTGTATCTCACATGTACAGACCCAGATGTAAGGTTCTGGCACTCTCAGTGCCTCCTATCACATTTATTCCGGGTGATTTCCATCTACCTAGACAGAAGAAACACATATAGGTGTGTTACCCTTTAAGGCTGAAGCTGTCATCACCCAGCGCCGGACTAGATGGCTATTTAGGGCGTCGGTTCTCACTCACATGTGTTCGTTCAAACACCAGTACCTGGATACTAATCTTGCTTGAAGCTTCCATGCTTGCAAGCTCTCCTCGCTGACGAACCTCGCTGCGCTGATCCCTGCATCCTGCTACTGGATCATCCGCATCTCCTGAGCGATCCTTCGGCTATCGCTATTAGTGCTAAGTACCCCACAGGGGAAATCTCTATAGACTTGTAGTAGGCTTACACTATTTAGCTCTGCATAGCAAGGACTGTCTTTTACATCTGCATAACTAGATTGCTAGCTCTTGAGGCTACTGCTACTATTTCCTGCACTGGGTTGATCTCTCCTGTATGCACCTGCTACTCTGTCATCTGTTATCATACATGATCGCTAACCCTTCCTGCATCCATCTGCACTGTCTCACCTCAAGTGTCTGTCACCTACCACTTCCACTCAAACCTATCCCTAAGACCTTTATCATTGTCTTACCACATGTATATAAAGTCACACTAGGAACCAGCTTAATTACTGTTTGTATTTACTTGCTGAAATAAGACCTTCCATACATGATGAGTCATTGAGGTTGGGATTGGTATCTCAGCATATCTCCTACATGACTACTGACGTGGAACTACTTCTGCAGCTGAAAATCCACACCTTATAAGAAACGCAAGGAGCGTTACAGATTGAACGAACCCAAAAAATGGATTCAGCAGAAGTAGCCACTCAGGTGACACAATTAAAACAGCAGGTATCTGCGTTAATACACGCACTTGCTGAATTGAAAAACGACAATCAGGCTCTGTCGCAGCAGGTAATTAGACTGACACAACTTACCTCTGCACAGTCTCCTGAACCCAAGATAAATCCCCCTTTGGTATTTACAGGCGATCGCAAAAAATTTCGCGAATTTAAAAACGCATGTGAGTTACTTTTTTTGCTAAAACCTCGTACCTACCTTACTGATCACATTAAGGTTTGTACTATTATTTCTTACCTATCAGGCGATCCTCGAGCCTGGGCAGATTCTCTTTTTGAAAAAAACGACCAGCTTCTCAACTCCTATGCCTTGTTCCTGGCAGAGCTCACTAGCCTATATGATGACCCCAATAGGCAGAGTACTGCCGATCTTCAGTTAAGATCCTTGAAACAAGGAAAAAGGCCTGTAGAAGACTTTGTCGCAGAATTCAAGAGATGGACCCTTGATTCAGGATGGAATGATGCATCTCTGAAAACCCAATTTAGGCTTGGCCTATCAGAAGCCGTCAAGGACAAGCTCGCCCGAGCAGAGATGCCAAAAACCCTGGATACATTGATACAACTCAGTATCACCATAGATAGAAGACTACGAGAAAGGAAGTCTGAAAAAATGGAAATGCCATTATCCAGTTCTTCTCAGAATTCAGCTATTGACCCCACTCCTAAACCCGCTCCAGGTAACCACAGACCCCGGCTACCTAAGGAAAAAAGGAGACCTAGTAGATATGGTGATCCTGCCTGGTCATGGTCCGAGCCTGCCTCAAACAGTCGACCTTGTCACTCTGACACATCCCATTTGGACCCTGATCCTACAGAGATGGATGAGGAGCCTATGGAGATTGGTGCCATACATGCTAGGTTGTCCTCACAAGAAAAAAGAGATCACAGGAGAATCTGTGGCCTTTGTTTTTATTGTGGTGAAGGGGGACATTTCATTACATTCTGCCCAACCAGACCCCATAGGCCTAAGGCTCTCCCAATGGAGGCCAGGCGAATCCGAAGGGTCTTCCCTGAAAAACAGCCTGGAAATTATCAAGGCTGTTGCCAGCCCTGTCCCCGTTCTATATCAGTGAAGGACACCCAGAAATTAACAAATATTGGAATAGATATTCCTTCAACTCCAGTGAACTTTATACCACGTTCAAAAAACCCTCCTGTACCACCTCCTGAGGATACTCCTATTTTTGCAAGCACATTTCTGGCTTCCGATGAAAATACAGAGATTCTTGCACCTGACTGCGTACGTGCTTCTAATGGCACGGTGGTATGTAGGAAGGATCTGAGGATGTTTGAAGAAGCATTGGTTGCTAGGTCTACTAGGATTACTTCGGATGGTTATGCGTCCGATTCTAGTGAGGGGTCCATGTAGCAGACACCCTAACAACAAGTGATCCGATTCTCATCGGTTACCAACCTGATCCGATTTTTATATCGGCAACAAGGGATCCGATTCTCATCGGCTACCAACCTGATACGATTTTCATATCGGCAACAAGGGATCCGATTCTCAGATCGGTTACCAACCTGATCCGATTCTCATATCGGCAACCATTTTTTTTTTTTTTTCCGATTTTCATATCGGAGACCAGTCTTATCCGATTCTCGTATCGGCAACCAGTATTATCCGATTCTCATATTGGCAACCAATTTTTTTTTTCTTCCCGATTTTCATATCGGCAACCAGTCTTATCCGATTCTCGCATCGGAGACCAGTCTCATTCCGATTCTCATATCGGCAACAAAAAAAAAACAAAAAAAAGAGAATTTTTTTTTTTCCTTCCGATTTTCGCATCGGCAACCAGTCTCATGTGATTCTTATATCAACAACCAGCCTTAGAGGCCTTCCGGAGCCGGCCTTACGGGGGGGGTAATGTAAGGTTCTGGCACTCTCAGTGCCTCCTATCACATTTATTCCGGGTGATTTCCATCTACCTAGACAGAAGAAACACATATAGGTGTGTTTCCCTTTAAGGCTGAAGCTGTCATCACCCAGCGCCGGACTAGATGGCTATTTAGGGCGTCGGTTCTCACTCACATGTGTTCGTTCAAACACCAGTACCTGGATACTAATCTTGCTTGAAGCTTCCATGCTTGCAAGCTCTCCTCGCTGACGAACCTCGCTGCGCTGATCCCTGCATCCTGCTACTGGATCATCCGCATCTCCTGAGCGATCCTTCGGCTATCGCTATTAGTGCTAAGTACCCCACAGGGGAAATCTCTATAGACTTGTAGTAGGCTTACACTATTTAGCTCTGCATAGCAAGGACTGTCTTTTACATCTGCATAACTAGATTGCTAGCTCTTGAGGCTACTGCTACTATTTCCTGCACTGGGTTGATCTCTCCTGTATGCACCTGCTACTCTGTCATCTGTTATCATACATGATCGCTAACCCTTCCTGCATCCATCTGCACTGTCTCACCTCAAGTGTCTGTCACCTACCACTTCCACTCAAACCTATCCCTAAGACCTTTATCATTGTCTTACCACATGTATATAAAGTCACACTAGGAACCAGCTTAATTACTGTGTGTATTTACTTGCTGAAATAAGACCTTCCATACATGATGAGTCATTGAGGTTGGGATTGGTATCTCAGCATATCTCCTACATGACTACTGACGTGGAACTACTTCTGCAGCTGAAAATCCACACCTTATAAGAAACGCAAGGAGCGTTACACCAGACTAGGTCCCGATTACAATTTTTTGTACCCTAAAGGCAGGATGAGGAGTAGGAGGAGTTCGGAACAGGAGGCAAACTGAAGCACTCTGCAATCCTCGGCGGTGGAAGATGCGCCCCAAAAATTTGGAAGGTGTATCTCACACGTACTGATACAGACTATGCCGAAATTAAATTTTTTTTACCCCAAAAGGGTGTAGATTGAATAGCGGAATAGAAAAAAGTATATAAAATTGGTGATTTTTCAATAGCACATGTGAACACAGCAGTGTCTTATGTTTTATGTCACGGTCAGCTCAACAGCAGGCTATGAAGGGAAAAAAAAAAAATTCCCCTTTAACTTTGTAATTTTTAAATAGCAGATTAGTACAGACTATGCCACAATTTAATTTTTTTTTAACCCAAAAGGGTGTATATTGAATAGTGTAATAGAAAAAAGTATATAAAATTGAAAATCACTCAATAGCACATGTGAACACAGCAGTGTCTTATGTCACGGTCAGCTCAGCATCAGGCTATGAAGGGAAAAAAAAAAAATTCCCCTTTAACTTTGTAATTTTTAAATAGCAGATTAGTACAGACTATGCCACAATTAAATTTTTTTTTTAACCCAAAAGGATGTATATTGAATAGTGGAATAGAAAAAAGTATATAAAATTGAAAATCACTCAATAGTACATGTGAACACAGCAGTGTCTTATGTCACGGTCAGCTCAGCTGCAGGTTATGAAGGGAAAAAAAAAAATTCCCCTTTAACTTTGTAATTTTTAAATAGCAGATTAGTACAGACTATGCCACAATTTAATTTTTTTTTTTAAACCAAAAGGGTGTATATTGAATAGTGTAATAGAAAAAAGTATATAAAATTGAAAATCACTCAATAGCACATGCGAACACAGCAGTGTCTTATGTCACGGTCAGCTCAGCATCAGGCTATGAAAGGAAAAAAAAAAATTCCCCTTTAACTTTGTAATTTTTAAATAGCAGATTAGTACAGACTATGCCACAATTTAATTTTTTTTTAACCCAAAAGGGTGTATATTGAATAGTGGAATAGAAAAAAGTATATAAAATTGAAAATCACTCAATAGCACATGTGAACACAGCAGTGTCTTATGTCACAGTCAGCTCAGCATCAAGCTATGAAGGGAAAAAAAAAAAATTCCCCTTTAACTTTGTAATTTTTAAATAGCAGATTAGTACAGACTATGCCACAATTTAATTTTTTTTAACCCAAAAGGGTGTATATTGAATAGTGGAATAGAAAAAAGTATATAAAATTAAAAATCACTCAATAGTACATTTGAACACAGCAGTGTCTTATGTCACGGTCAGCTCAGCTGCAGGTTATGAAGGGAAAAAAAAAAAATTCCCCTTTAACTTTGTAATTTTTAAATAGCAGATTAGAACAGCAATCTGTAGTAAAATATAGTTGAACGCTGCACACAACAGACTGATAAAAATATATTTTTTTCTCCCTCCTCCTCAGTGGGCTCAAGTGAGTGCAAAAAGATTGTTCACTGCACCACCCCCCACACAGCAAAATCGATGTAGATCGCTAACGGACGATTGTTCTGTCCCTGCCTAATCTCTCCAGCCTGTCCCTTAAATGCTCAAATAACTTTCCCTGCCTACACTCCGACCTGTGCCTGCATTCTTTTCGGGCACAATTTTTCACTGTCTGTCCCTAATCAGCAGCAGCCAGCACGTATGATGTGTGCTCTCTCCCTACACTACAGCAGAATGACGCACCGCGCTGTGTCTCTCGAACTTATAAAGACATGGGTCACATGCTTCAGATGGCCAATCACAGCTACTAATACATTAGTAGGCATGGCTGGGATGGCTTAAGGCACACCAGTTAAACGCTTGTTGATTGGCTGTTGAAAGCCCGCCATTAAAAGCACGCCATTACATACAAAACAGGAAATAAAATTACCGAACACGGATTTTAAACCCGAACATACAGTAAATTTTTCGGGTCCGTGTCCGTGTAGCAAAAATCCAATTATCCGGTACGAACCCGAATAATACAGTCCGTGTTCGCTCAACACTATCACCAACCCAATCTACTATCGCCTGTACTTGTTCTGACCTCAACATTTGTAGAGGTGCATTAGGCCTTGCCAAATACTGCTGCAGCTTCTGTCGCCTACTCGCAGCTGAGAAAGGTGTTTCACTTGTGCGTGTAGCTGGCACAGATCGACCACGTCCTCTCCTTGCAACAGGAGCTCCACCAGCAGCACCACGACCAAGCTCTAACATGGTGGAGCAGTATGTGTGCACACGCCTAGACGTACTGAATGAAGGGTCTGCCCCCTTCAACTTCTGGATCTCCAAGTTGGGCACATGGCCTGAGCTTGCCCTTTACACCTTGGAGGTGCTGGCCTGCCCTGCAGCCAGTGTATTATCTGAACAGGTATTTAGCACGGCTAGGGGCGTTATCACAGACAAGCGCAGCTGCCTGTCCAGAGCCAATGTGGACATGCTCACATTCATTAAAATGAACCAGGCATGGATCCCTTAGGACTTGTCAGTACCTTGTGCAGAATAGACATGTATACCGGCATTATCCAGCCATTGTTGTATTTGATCTTTCTTACTCTTTTGGGGTGTACCCTAATTTAAAAAAAATTAAATTAAAAACCAAAACCAGTGTTGGCTACCTCGTCCTCCTCCTCCACCTACACACACCACTTCCACCTAAACCGCCATATCCACCGCCACCTCAACCTCCTACTCCATATGGGCCTCGTCCTCCTCCTACATCATTCAAGATTATTATTGTTTATTTTTATGTATTTTATGTTATTTTAAGTTATTTCCCTATCAACATTTGTTTGCAGAGCACTTGCCATGCTCTTAAGAAGATTTTGCTGCCATTTGCAGCCCTCTAGCCCTTTCCATGTTTGTTTTAGAGCCATTTTAGTGCTCAAAAGTTAGGGTCACCATTGACTTCAATGGGGTTCGGGATTGGGGTCAAGTTCAGGTTAAGTCCGGGTCACGAACCCGGACTTTTTTTTCAAGTTCGGCCGGACCCGCCGAACCCAGACATCCAGGTGTTCGCTCAACTCTACTAGTGATCTTTAGGGCAGAGGTCACAGCTATCAGTAATGCCAGACCTTTGACATCGATTTCAAGTGACTCTGAGGATCCAGTGATTCTCACACTTGCCATGTTACTCACTCAAAAGACTGGCCTTGTTTGTGCTCCAGCTGGAGAGTTTTGTGAAAATGACCTTTACAAACATCAGTGGAGACAAGTACAAACCCTTGCCAATACCTTCTGGAGTTGGTGGAGGAAACAATATATCTCTGTTCTTCAACCAAGGAGAAAGTGGCACACTGAAAAACCTAATCTTAAACCTGGTGTTGTTGTGCTCATGAGAGATTGCCAGACACAAAGGAATGAGTGGCCTTTAGGTCTGGTCCCCAGAGTACTGCCAAGTGAGGAAAAGCGTGTCCATAAGGTTGAAGTCAAGATCTTCCAACAGAATGAGGCCAAAGTATTTTTAAGACCAGTGGCTGAACTTGTTCTGTTTCTTTCTGCAGAAGTGTCAGGGAACTACCAATATCCTGGCGAATCAGCGAATTCGCGCATTGGCGCGAATGCCCATGCGCGCCCAAACACGGGCAAACGCAGTTAGGAATGTGCGTGCGCCAATGCGCACGCGCGTACGCCATGCGTAATGGCGCTTGGCGCCAATCGGCCTATTTAAAGCCAGCAGCCACAACATCTAGTTGCTGGATGATCAACAGCCTCCCGTGTTCCCTGTGCCTTGTTTACCTGCTGATCTTGCCTTCTCGTTGCCGACCCGGACTGTCTGACTTTGCTTCTCCTGGCTCCTGACCCCTTGGCTTGCTCTCGGATTCCTGTTGTCTTCTCCAATACTTGACCTTGGCTTGGCTCCTGACTTCGCTCCAGTATCTCTCCCAGTCTGTTCCTGTCTGCACCTTGTAACTGCCTGGCTTGCCAAAGTGTTCCAGACCTGCTTGGGACTTCTCAACAAGTTGGGTCCTGCTTCCATCCTGGTCATCCCAACCGGCAACCCGTGCTACTTCGGGCACAGCACTCCCTGTCCCACTTCCAGGGGTACTCTGCACCTAGCCGCAAGGGGAGCACTCTCTACACTCCGGCTTCGGATCAGGTACGCGACAGTATCATCCAGCCATGTCAGAAGCCGAGAGAGGTGCCTCCCCGCTGGAAGCCCTGTGCCAGCAAGTGACTGCATTAACCCAGGCGGTGAAGAATCTTCAGGATGGGTACTTCCAACTGGAAGGCCGTTTACAGTACCTGACTGCACCATCTCTGGCAGCGACTTCAGATCCACCCGCTGCAGTCTCCACCTCCGCTCCTGCAACTTCAGGACAGTCAGCTCCAACTCCTACGATGATGGCTCCGCCTCCAGAACCAAGAGTACCTATACCTGAACGCTTCTCGGGGGATCGCCGCAAGTTTAGGTCATTCAAAAATGCCTGCCTGTTATACCTGGCCCTGCAACCCAGAACTTTTTCTTTAGAGACAGTTAAAGTGGGGTTTATTATTTCCCTGTTGTCTGATGAACCCCAGTCCTGGGCCCATCAGTTACTGGAACAGAAGGATCCTGCTGTCAGTTCCGTTGAGGTTTTCTTCGAGGCTATGGCACAGCTGTACGATGACCCACAACGTATGGCCACTGCCGAGGCTACGCTCCATAAGCTACAGCAAGGCCGACGCCCTGTAGAGGATTACACAGTGGACTTTCGTAGGTGGGCCGCAGACACAGGGTGGAATGAGGCCGCCCTCAAATACCAATATCGGTTAGGTCTGTCTGAAACCCTGAAAGATGAGTTGGCACGAGTAGAGACCCCCACCTCATTAGAGGGGCTCATTCAACTCGCCATCCAATTGGACAGACGTTTGCGGGAACGCAGGTCTGAACGAGCTCAGTCTTATCAGCCTACTTGGATGTTACCCAAGGTGCCACCATCTCCTGCTCCTCTACCCACTGCTACCAACCCAATGTCTCCTGAAGAGCCTATGCAGATCGGAGTGGTCCGCACAGCCTTAACCCCTGCTGAAAGGCTTCGTCGCAGGCAATTGAACTTATGTCTTTACTGTGGGGAAGATGGACACTTTCTCCGTGACTGCCCAGTGAGACCAAGTAAGCCCGCTGCTTTCAACCATCTGCATCTCCAAATTCCGGGACCCTCTCCCGCTCACCTAGTCCTTCTTGTTTCATTACAGGTAGCAGAAGGAGAGATCAAGCTGCCAGCAATCATTGATTCCGGAGCCTGCAGCTGTTTCCTGGATATCTCTGTGGCAAGAAACCTTCACATTCCACTCCAGACCAAGCGCCATAAACTGGAAATCCACCTTGCAGACGGCACCACCCCCAGGTCCGGGCCAGTCATTCAGGAAACCTTACCCGTACTTGCCACTACTGGCCCTGGCCATAAGGAACTTCTTCACTTTGACGTCCTTCCTTCACCTATGTTTCCTGTAATTCTGGGAATTCCGTGGCTACGGGCCCATAACCCGTTGATAGACTGGTCCAAAGGAGAAGTATCCTTCAAATCAGTGTACTGCCTCCAACATTGTATGACTCCTGAGATACCTCCTCCTGCCAGCTGTCTTGCCATTCAGCCTGTTTCCAATGCCAGCCAAGACGTTCCTTCCGCCTATCATAGTTTTCTGGACGTATTTGATAAGAAGAAGGCGGACTCTCTACCACCTCACCGTCCCTATGATTGCCCAATAGAATTGTTGCCTGGTGCTGAGATCCCTTTTGGCCGTATTTTTCCACTTTCAGAGACAGAACTTGAAGCCCTACGGCAATACATTGATGAAAACCTCAGCAAGGGCTTCATTCGTCCTTCTTCCTCTCCGGCCGGAGCCGGAATCTTCTTCGTGGAGAAAAAAGACCACACTCTCAGGCCATGTGTGGACTACAGGGACTTGAATAAAATAACTATAAAAAACCGGTACCCACTCCCTCTCGTTCCTGAGCTCTTCCAGAGGTTTCGTTCTGCTCAAGTCTTTACTAAATTAGACTTACGAGGTGCCTATAATTTGGTGCGGATCCGCGAGGGCGATGAATGGAAGACTGCCTTTCGAACCCGTTTCGGGCATTTCGAATACTTGGTTATGCCCTTCGGGCTGTGTAATGCCCCCGCCACTTTCCAGCACCTTGTAAACGATATTTTCCGAGAATTCCTGGACAATTTCCTCATCGTTTATTTAGACGACATCCTTCTTTTTTCTACTACCCTGGAGTTGCACAGAATACATGTACAAAAAGTATTGGCCACTCTCAGAAAACACGGGCTTTATGCTAAAGCAGAAAAATGTGAATTCGAGAAGTCATCCATACAATTTCTGGGCCTGATTATCTCCACTGATGGAATAGCAATGGACCCTCAGAAAGTGTCTGCCATCCTGGAGTGGCCTGCCCCCTCTGACAAAAAGGGCATCCAAAGGTTTGTGGGTTTCGCAAACTTTTACCGAAGGTTTATTAAGGACTTTTCCCGCATCATTGCCCCCATTACGCAAATGACTCGGCAAAACACTCAGTTCCAATGGTCCCCAGAGGCCCAAAGTGCATTTGACAAGCTCAAGGCTGTATTCACCAGTGCTCCTGTGCTACAACACCCAGACCCAGCCTTACCTTACGTCCTTGAAGTGGATGCTTCAGAAGTGGCCACGGGAGCAGTTCTATCGCAACGCCAGGGACCCAAGGCATTGCTTCACCCAGTAGCGTTTTTTTCTAGAAAACTCAGTCAGCCCGAGAAGAACTACGATGTAGGGGACCGAGAACTATTGGCCATCAAGGCCGCATTAGAAGAATGGCGATATTTGCTGGAGGGCGCAGCCCACCCAATAATGATATTCACGGACCACAAGAACCTCGAATATCTCAGATCAGCCAAACGCCTAAGACCTCGGCAGGCCAGATGGGCACTATTCTTTTCGAGGTTTAACTTCCATCTCACATACCGGCCAGGCTCTAAGAATGGGAAGGCAGATGCCCTCTCGCGGATGTTCCCTGAAACCCCTGTGGATGTCACCCCCAGTACAATTCTGTCCTCTCAAAACTTTCTTTTACTCCAGCCTGATCTTAGGACCACCCTTGAACTGGCCTCTGCCCGCTGTACTGCTCCTGAGACTGCTACTCTCAAAAAACAGGGAAAATTTTTCTTGCATGAAGACAAGTTCTTTGTACCCCAGGAAGCCAGACTCACGGTCCTTAAAGCTCTTCATGACCATCAACTTGCTGGTCACTTTGGGGTCCGAAAGACCTTAGAACTAATTCAGCGATCCTATTGGTGGCCAAACCTAAGAAAGGACTGTAAGGACTATGTGAGTTCCTGTACCACCTGCCTTCGGAGTAAAGGCAGTCACGTCCAAGCTTGGGGTCTGTTGAAACCACTTCCGGTCCCAAGACAACCATGGGAGATGTTGTCCATGGATTTTATAGTGGACCTACCTTCCTCAGAGGGATTCTCCACAATTATGGTGATAGTAGACCGCTTGTCCAAAATGGCCCATTTTATTCCCATGGTTGGCACTCCTTCGGCCGTGGACACGGCACATACCTTTGTCAAGGAAATAGTGAGGCTACATGGTCTACCCGGCAGCATTGTATCCGACCGTGGAGTACAATTTACTTCCAGATTTTGGAGGTCTCTCTGTAAAGCCTTGAATATTGAAGTTTGCTTATCTTCAGCATATCACCCCCAAAGTAATGGTCAAACGGAAAGAACCAACCAAACCCTTGAGCAATATCTCCGCTGCTTTTCCACATTCTCGCAAGACAACTGGGTATCCTTACTCCCGTGTGCGGAGTTTGCCTACAATAACACAATTCATGCTTCCACCCACCAGTCTCCATTTTTTGCAAACTATGGGTTTCACCCATCCTTTTTACCTAACCCTGTGTCTAAGACTACAGTACCTGCTGTTCAAGATAGGGTAGCCTTCCTGCAAGAAAATTTTCTGCTATTACAGAAGACCATGCAAAAGGCACAAGAAGCCTATAAGGAATGCTACGACAAGAGAAGAAGGGATAGCCCGGCCTTGAAGGTGGGAGACAAAGTGTGGCTGTCCACTCTTAATCTTAAGTTGGCCTGCCCATCCAAGAAGCTGGGTCCAAGATTCATTGGTCCCTTCCCGATCAAGAAGATGGTCAATCCTGTGGCCTTTGAATTATGCCTTCCAGATACTTACAAGATTCACCCAGTCTTCCACGTGTCTTTGCTTAAACCGGCCAACCCTGGTCCTTTTCCTGGAAGAGATAGCTTGCCTCCACCTCCAGTTGTAGTAGATGGAGAAACGGAATATGAAGTGGAATCCATCCTGGACTGCCGTAGACGAGGAAGGCAAGTCCAGTATTTAATCAAATGGAAGGGCTATTCTCTGGAGGAAAGTTCTTGGGAACCTGCTGGAAATATACACGCTCCCAGACTGTTACGTGACTTTTTCAAAAGATTCCCTGAAAAACAGGCTCTGTTAGGCATCCGGAGGCTGCCCCTCAGGGGGGGGCACTGTCAGGGAACTACCAATATCCTGGCGAATCAGCGAATTCGCGCATTGGCGCGAATGCGCATGCGCGCCCAAACACGGGCAAACGCAGTTAGGAATGTGCGTGCGCCAATGCGCACGCGCGTACGCCATGCGTAATGGCGCTTGGCGCCAATCGGCCTATTTAAAGCCAGCAGCCACAACATCTAGTTGCTGGATGATCAACAGCCTCCCGTGTTCCCTGTGCCTTGTTTACCTGCTGATCTTGCCTTCTCGTTGCCGACCCGGACTGTCTGACTTTGCTTCTCCTGGCTCCTGACCCCTTGGCTTGCTCTCGGATTCCTGTTGTCTTCTCCAATACTTGACCTTGGCTTGGCTCCTGACTTCGCTCCAGTATCTCTCCCAGTCTGTTCCTGTCTGCACCTTGTAACTGCCTGGCTTGCCAAAGTGTTCCAGACCTGCTTGGGACTTCTCAACAAGTTGGGTCCTGCTTCCATCCTGGTCATCCCAACCGGCAACCCGTGCTACTTCGGGCACAGCACTCCCTGTCCCACTTCCAGGGGTACTCTGCACCTAGCCGCAAGGGGAGCACTCTCTACACTCCGGCTTCGGATCAGGTAAGCGACAAGAAGACTCTGTTAGTGATGTCACATGACGTCAGATGGGGGGTGTGCTGCCCCCGGACTTCTATTCAGTATTTGTGTTTATGTTACTTAAAATAACATGTTGGGTTTTCTTGATTTACATAAGCTAGTTATATGCAGAGTGCAAGCGCCACCTACTGTTCTTTTTTGGTATAGCTTCAGTTGTTCTGATGTAGTTACATATTGTAAACTCATAGAATGTGTTAATAAAGTTGTTAGGAACCAGTGCATTCTGGGAGACTTCAAGAGGAAGTGAATCAGCCACCATTTTGAGAAGCTACAGCAAGGCAGCAAAGCATGTTTCCTCAATCTCTCACTATCACCCCTGAGGGAGCTTAAAAAGTGAGTTCTTGTTAACCCATCCTGTATTTTAGATCATTGTTTCTTTCTCTTATGCAATTTTTGTACTGATTGATTATTTTTTATTTTTTTTTATCAGTTTGTAGTTTCACCTGGCTTGTTCCAATAAATTTGAGATCAAAGAAATATGGTATCTGAAGTTTATGGTGCAGGAAGGTTTCGCTCTCTGTCCTAGAGACAGAACAGTGTAAGTTGAAGTCTATAAAAACAGTTTGTACATGGAGAGAAAACTGGCTAACACACCATATTCAGAGAGTAGCAATCAGTGACTCATACTCTGAACGATCTAAGGGTATTAGTTTAAATAAGGTTTACCTTATTTAGAAAGTATATAGAGTTGTGGATTAATAGTACTATTTCTGTTTTTGCATGTGAAACCAAGCTATTAGTGAAAGAGTGCCCTTAGAGGATGTCTTAAGCTTACAAGTTGACCTTTATACACATTTTATTGTGGCAAAATTATGTATAATATCGATAAATGTAAAAATATTCACTTATCATATGCATGTTTCATACATTCTAGGAGTACAACATCGGACTCAATGGTTGAGAAGGATCTGGGTGTTCTGATAGATCATAAACCTAACCACAGCACGCAGTGCCAAGCTGCAGTTTCTAAATCAAGCAAAATAAGTTTGTGTGTTTAAAGAGTAATAGACTATAGAGAGAAAGGGAAAGACATGATCTTGCCCATAAGCATTAGTTAGACCTCATCTGGAAAATGTAGTTCAGTTTTGGGAACCAGTACACAAAAGGGATATTGGGAAACTGCAGAAAGTGCAGAGAAGGGCAACTAAACTGGTAAGAGGCATGGAGGACCGCTGCTATAAGCAAAGATTAGGTGAACAAAATGTATTCTTTCTTGAGAAGATGTGATTAAGGGGGGATATGATCACAATGTATAAAAAATAAGTGCTTCATATAGTGAACTTGGTGTAGTGTTATTTAATTTAGGGTAATTATAAAGGGATACGGGGGCACTCTTTATATCTGGAGGAAAAGACATTCTGGAGGAAAAGACATTTAACATCCACATAAGGAAAGGCTTCTTCACATTAAGAGCTGTGAAAATGTAGAATAGACTTTCAAAAGAAAAAAAATGGATATTAGCATCTTTCAGTGCATTCCTATGGGAAATAAATTTAGAAGAGACAAAGCCAAACCTGGATGGCTAAACCGTAATGTTAAAAAACGTATTAGGGGAAAAAAAATGGCCTTCAAGAAATATAAATCAGAGGGCACAGTATCGGCTTTCGAGCAATACAAGGAGGCAAATAAGAAAAGTAAATACGAAATCAAAATGGCTAAAATCAACTTTGAGAGACAAATAGCGGAGGATAGTAAAAAGAACCCAAAGAAATTCTTTAAATATATCAACAGCAAAAAAACTAGGGCAGAGCATATTGCACAAATAATTAACGATGATGAGAGGATGGTTACAGAGGACACCGAAAAAGCAACCGTGCTGAGCGGTTTTTGCTCGTCAGTCTTTACACAGGAAAAGGAGGGGTACACTGACCACGACTATATGGTTAGTAGTAATACACAGGACTTGCTGCTATGGCTAACAGAGGGTGAAATCAGGGAAAGGCTAGATAAAATTAACACAAATAAATCACCAGGCCCGGATGGCGTACATCCGAGAGTACTCAAAGAACTTAGTAAGAGTATATCTGGACCACTGTTCCTGATCTTTGCTGACAGTATTATGACAGAAAATGTACCAGGGGATTGGAGGAAAGCTAAAGTGGTACCGATATTCAAAAAAGGGCAGAGGCATGTCTCGGGAAATTATAGGCCTGTCAGTTTGACATCGATAGTATGTAAACTTCTGGAGGGGATGATAAGGGACTATATTGTAGAGTTTGCCAAAGACAACAACATCATCAGCAGTAATCAGCACGGGTTTACAAATGGGCGTTCTTGTCAAACCAATCTCTTAACATTCTACGAGGAGGTGAGCTAGATAGGGGGAGACCAGTGGATGTGGTGTACCTGGATTTCGCCAAGGCGTTTGATACAGTTCCCCACAAGCGCTTAATTTATAAAATAAGGTCTGCAGGCAACGACCGCAAGGTTTGCTCTTGGATACGGAACTGGCTAAAAGGGTGTGTCCAAAGGGTGGTAATAAACAGCGCATACTCAGACTGGTCTGAGGTGATAAGTGGGGTCCCCCAAGGCTCAGTCCTGGGACCAACCTTGTTCAATTTATTAATAAACAGCATTGAGGACGGGATCAATAGTTCTATATCAGTTTTTGCAGATGACACAAAATAGGGCAGGGCAATAACTGCACAGCATGAAGCAGATATCCTACAGAATGACCTGGACAAAATAACAGAGTAAGCAACGAGATGGCAAATGAGGTTTAATGTGGAGAAGTGTAAGGTTTTGCACTTGGGGACTAAAAACATAAAAGCACAATACACTTTGGGGGGGGGGGGCTTTGAGGGAATCAAAAATGGAGAAAGATCTGGGAGTCTTAGTAGAGGATAGACTAGGCAATAGCATGCAATGTCAAGCGGCAGCTGCCAAAGCCGGCAGAATATTAGCATGCGTAAAGAAAGGGATGTATTCCAGAGATAAAACTATAATCCTTTCACTTTATAAAACTCTGGTCCGGCCACATCTGGAGTATTCTGTCCAGTTCTGGTCAGCAGTCCTCAGGAGGGATGTGTTGGAGCTGGAGAGAGTCCAGAGAAGGGCAGCTAAACTAATTAGGGAATTGGAGGACCTTAATTATGAGGAGCGTCTGCAATCGCTTGATTTATTCTCCCTGGAGAAGAGACGCCTGAGAGGGGACATGATAGCAATTTATAAATATCTCAATGGTGATCTCAGCATAGAAAAAAAGCTATTCAGTCGAAAGGATTGCATGAGGACTCGAGGGCATACACTGCGATTAGAGGAGAAGCGTTTTAACCTCAGGCAATGTGGGGGGTTCTTTACTGTTAGGGCTACAAGATGGTGGAAATCTCTACCACAAGAGGTGGTTTCTGCGGGAAGTATGGTAGCTTTCAAAAGATTCTTAGATGTACATCTCAAGGAGAAGAACATTCAGAGGTATGAGAGATGATTACGGCCACACACACCTACACAGGTTGACTGGATGGACTATTGTCTTTATTCAACCTCACCTACTATGAAACTATGTAACTATGTAATAACACCAGGGATTGTTGATCCAGGGAGTATCCAATGCCTTCTGGGGGGGAAGGACAAAATTTATTTTCCCCCAATGAAGCAAATATAGAGGTTTTTTTTCCTCTGGATCAACAGTGAGAAAAGGATTCTGTATATTGAGGTTTTCAATTTATTTCTAAATTTATTTCTGAACTAGATGAACTTCCACCCTTTTTTCAACCGGACTAACTATGTAACTATTTGTAACAATATATTATTATGCCTAATGTGTAAAAACATTATGTAGGTAGAACATCAAGTTGTTTGTGTGAGGCATAAGTAAAAAAAAAAAAATGTAGAAAAACACTTTGTTGAATGACAGGGGCCCAAGACTCCTTTAGGCTTCATTCACACCTGAGCGTATTGTTTTCAGGCGTTTTTTTGGTGGTGTTTGGAGGCAGACGTCGACATCTAACAAAAACGCTTGTAATCTGCCCCAAAAAAAAGCTCATGTACTTTTTTGAGCTTCGGGTGTTTTGCTTCAGGCGACAAAACGCTCATATGTGAACAGGGGCCATTGAAATGAATAGGATTTTGCTTGTTCAACGTTTTGAGACTTTAGAGATGAGGGATTTACGAGGTGAAAAATGCTCAGGTGTGAACAGGGCCTTAGGGTGCAAACTATAGTGAGAGAAGACTATCCCATCAGAGGAAGAGACCGCTTTTCTCTTTTGACCATATGAGAAGTATTTTGTATTTCTAACTGGGCACTCATTTCCAAAGGGGCATGAGAAATAAATGGGATGTGATTTAAAATTTTGAATAAGAAATAGTACTCTTCACGCTCCCTCCACTTAATTTTTTCCCTAACCCAATCAGGGGTGTTTTATGCAAGTAGTGGTGAGCCTGTGTGCAGGATCATAGGTTGGGCACTCTTGAGCAAAAAACGGATGGCTAAAAGGGAAGCAGAGATCAGTAGTAAGTAATGCAGGGTTCAGAGATCAGTAAGAATTGATGCAGAGTTCAGAGATCAGTAGGTGGTGACACATAGTTCAGAGATCAGTAGGAAGTGATGCAAAGTTCAGAGACAGTATTGATGGGGCCAGCAGCTGTGGGGTTTGGCTCCCCTTCCAGCAGGCGGTGGTTAACTTTCATGTGCGCCCCCCACTCCCTTGGGGCTCGTGTGCACCCCACACATTGCACCCATGGATGATGCACCATTTAACCCAGCCCTTTCCCTCCTCCCCCCCCCTACATTTTTCCCTAGCCCAACTCGTTCCCTTCAATTCCCCTCCCCACCCCTTTCTTTTTTCTTATAAGTCAGGAAGCAATTCAGTTTTATGCTACTGCTAATAAGATTTACCCTTCAATAAAATTCCCACCCTGCCTATACAAATGTTTTATACAAATGACTATGTTGTAAAAACCTAATGTAACCAAACCAGTGTTACTTTCTAATAGCTTGATGTTCTACTTTTTTCTGTTGTGCTTACTTTGATATGTATCACACTGTATTTCATAATACCAGTTGCATGGCTAATTATTCCTGTCTGCTAAGTGTTGTCAACTACTCATCAGTGGGGTTTTTCCTGTGATATATTGCTGCTTCATTTTCCAGAGGCTTATTAGTACTGCCCACATGCAGTGCATTCGTTGCATCATGCTTTTGAAGCAAAAAAAAAAAACATGTATAGTGAACTGTAGGAACACAATTTAAAAGCAAAAGTTTTACTTTTTGAGACAAAAATGTATTTCACTTTAGCAGTTATATGAGATCAAATAAATGTCAGCTATAAACAAACTTGTGGTTATGAAAAAATGTGATTACAGTGTTACAAAGCGGTATGATAACAAGCTTTAAAGCAGACCTCAGCCAAGAATTTTATATTCATTACAGTTCACAGTATCTATTAACCACTTCTTGACCGGAAGGTTTTATCCCCTTAATGACCAGGCCATTTTTTGTAATTTGGCACTGTGTGAATTTAACTGGTAAATAATTGTGCAGTCATGCGATGCTGTACCCAAACAAAATGTATGTCCTTTTTTTCCCACAAATAGAGATTTTATTTGATGGTATTTGATCACCTCTGCGGTTTTTATTTTTTGTGATATAAATGAAAAAAGACTGAAAATTTTGAGAAAAAATTAAATTTTCTACTATTTCTTATAAAAAATAACCAATAAACTAAAATTTTGTCATACATTTAGGCCAAAATGTATTTAGCTACATGTCTTTGATAAAAAAAAATCTCAATAAGCATATATTTATTGGTTTGCACAAAAGGAATAGCGTCTACATAGTTAGTCAGGTTGAAAAAAGACACAAGTCGATCTGGCTCAACCAATAAAAAACAAAAAACAGTAAAGAAAACCCAACCATACAATCCCATAAATACAATCCTATACCCGCAGTTGATCCATTGGAAGGCGGAAAAACCCCAGCAAAGCATGATCCAATTTGCTACAGCAGGGGAAAAAAATTCCTTCCTGATCCCCAAGAGGCAATGATTGGTTTTCGGGGGCCTGTACGTGGCTAGACTGCCAAAATGTCTTACTCTTGGTATGCCCATACTCAGGAGAAGCAGCAGAATGTAATTTGGGGTGTAATTTCACATATAGCTATAGCATGTTTGAGCAATATATAATTTAAGTGACAACTTTGTGTAAAAAAAAAAAAAATTGTATTTTTCCCGAAACATGTGGCAAAATATAAAATATTCCATGAACTCAACATGCCTCTCAGCACATAGCTTAGAGTGTCTACTTTCCAAAATGGGGTTATTTGGGGGGGGGGGGGGCGGGGGTTGTGCTATCTTGACATTTTAGGGCCCCCGAAACTGTGATAGGTAGTGAGGAAGTAAAATAAGCAAGTTACGCCGTTAGAAAACCTGAAGGTGGTGAATGGTTTTCGGGGGGTCCCGTACACTGCTAGGCTCCCAAAAAGTCTAACACATGTGGTATCCCTGTACTAAGGAGAAGCAGCATAATGTATTTTGGAAATAGAAAAAACCTATGCGCTTGACCATATACCGGATGTTATAGATAAAAATGAGTGGTAGATATAGAGTAATAAATAGGGAATAAAAGAAATTAGCAGCCAATTCTGTATAGTGTCACCACATACATAAAATAGATAAAAGGCTAAAAGTCAATAAAATTGGCGCTCAATTCATCCCCAATAAAACTAGATAAGAGAACTCACTTAAAATATACACATCAATATAAATGTGTGACATCAAAATAAATAATAGTGATGTGATAAAGTGCATAAGTGCCAAAAGTGCATAAAAGTGCATAAACAAGTGAAAAAAACTCCAATGGATAGTAGCAAAGAGCTATAACCGATGATAACAAATAAATGTCACTGTAAAGAAAAAAGTGACAGTGAATTGAAGTGATAAGTGATGTAAACTGATCAGAGCCACCAACAAGGTATGATCAGAAATGAAAAATAAAAATAACAGATAATACACAGTAAAAAACAATAAATATCTGTGTAATAAATAAACTGTGACTGTATGAAATAATTATAGCAAAAGGAGCAAATAAATAAACCCAAATACTCAAAAAAGTGAGGGTAAAAGCACATAAAGTAAATAATGTATGAGCAAATGATCATAAATGATTCATAAGTTCATAAATAGTGGAAAATCCATAAAGTCGCTGATGTGCAAAAATTGCCGAAAGGGCGGGAAACTGTGAACAATCACAAGGTGCGGGAAACTGCTTCTCAGGTGATGGTGAACATATATCCTAAATGAGTAAAATGGACGCTCACCTCCAAAACACTCTTTAAGAGTGTTTGTACCAATAGGTAGCAGGGTCTCCAATAGGGTGGTGAATGGTCCTGTGGTGGTCCCTTTAAGGTAGGCTGTAAAGATCCTTATGGGTAACCAGCATCAGACATCAAGGGAGAGGGTATCCTAAGTGGGTTTCAGGCTCAAACACCAAATAAAGGGAAGGATTTCATAGTGTAGTAAGTTTAAAATCAAGCAATTTATTTATAATAAAACATACGGTGGTCAACTCACATTTTTCTTCATAAAAAAACAGCATGTAATCAGTAGCGTGGCAAGCGGTATGGCGCTTCAATACAGAGGCTTCCGGTTTCGGCCGCTGACCGGAAATGACGTCAGACGGCTTCTCCCAACGCGTTGCGTCACAGCGCAGCATGACTTTATCAAGGGATTTTTATATAATGTATTTTGGGGTGTCATTCCACATATACCCATGGCATGTGTGAGCAATATATCATTTAGTGACAACTTTGTGTAAAAAAAAAAAGAAAAAGAAATTTAATTTTCCTGAAACTTGTGGCAAAACATAAAATATTCCATGGACTCAACATGCCTCTCAGAAAATAGCTTGGGTTGTCTACTTTCCAAAAAGGGGTCATTTGGGGGGTGTTTGAACTGTCCTGTTATTTTATGCCCAATATTAGAAGCTTATGCCGCACATCACTCACTCTTCTAACCACTTGAAAACCAAGCATTTTCTGACACTTTTTGTTAACATGAAATATTATTGTTTATGTTTTTTTTTTTACTAGAAAATTACTTTGAACCCCAAAACATTATATATATATTTTTTTAAAGCAGAGGCCCTACAGAACAAAATGGTGGGTGTTGCAATTTTTATTGTCACACAGTATTTTGCCTCTGAAGCAGCCAGCCTGTGTCCGGCGAAACCGGTCAGGCGTATACACTATCCACCCCTCCCGCCAGCCCCTTTTGGTGATGGAACCATGGGCTATGGACATTTGGGAGATGTATTCACCTGCATGACAACTGATGGCTTAAATGCTTCTATGAACTTACTGGATGGATGAGTATATTCTCACTTACCTAATTTATCAAGCTTAGCCATCCAATTGTGTGACCTGAGGGTCCTTTCTTTGATTGTTTGGAAGATACTCAATGGATTAATATGCCTGAATGTGTGAGGGAGGATTTTTGTTCACATAGCTCACTTTGATACTATATATCAGATGTTTTCTGGTTTAAACTGTGCCATTGCTCTTTGTTGAAGGGTATGCCTCTTCTAGACCACATACAGATCCTTCTCCTACAACAGATGTGATATATTCATCAACTAAGAACTAATCAAGGTCACCATCCTCATCTTTCTACAACAAGTTATTAATGCACAAGGAGACTTGTCATTATATTTATCGAATAGCCAATCAGTTTGTCCTTTATCAACATTGAGTTCCTCCCCTCTCCCCAGTATGGGTATACCATCACAAATTCATTGAACATTCTACCATTTTTTCATTTTCCATATACCTATGCACATGGGCCCATTGGAATATATGAAGTGCTAGGGGTGGTTGAGTGTATGTTTTTAGGTGTGTGTGATGTGAGTTTTGGTACCATTTTAATGATTTGCATTTTTGCACAGACTCTTTGTCCTGTGATTTTTTGAACCATTAATAAATTAATTTTTTGCAGCCAAGTGAGTATTGGTTATATTCATACAAAATATTTGTTGTGTTGGGTGGTTGAGTATAAATCATGTTTTTATCTCAGTGTTTTTAGCAGTCAACAGCATACTTCCATCCTTTCTAAACTACTTTTCTCACAAATTCATGTGATATTAGGGGTATACCTTAAAGTGCCTATCTTTAGCTTTTTCCCACAGTATTTGCACAGAGATTTTCCAAATGCAATTTTTTGGAAAGAAAAACACTTTTTTTAAATTTAATGCACAAATAAACTATATATAGCCCAATTGTTTGGTAAGATATAAAATATGATCTTATGCCGAGTAAATAGATACCAAAAATGACATGCTTTAAAATTGCGCATGCCCGTGCAGCGGCAACAAACTACGCACATATTTAAAAGCCTTTAAAGCCTTTCCACCACCTAAGAATTACAGAGGAGGTCTACTGCAGGATCTACTGCCCTCAATCTGATGTTCATGGTGATACCTCACATGCATGCTTCAATTGCTGTTTACATATGACACCAGACCGATGCTTGCATTCTCCTTTGTGCGCAAACATGGGGGGGGGGGGGCAGGGGTGCTTGAATTTTTTTTTTTCTTTTTAATATTATTATTTTCCTTTTTAATTTTATTTTGACACCTTCCCTTTCATTTATTTATTTTTTTAATCATTGTTATTGTTATCACAGGAAATTTAAATATCCCTCTAATAGCAATAAGTAGTGACAGGTACAGTTTTTTCCAAATAGACTAGATCTCTCCTCTGCCCTTAAAGCATCTGACCACACCAAGATTGGTGTGCTAAGATGCTTTCCCAATTTCCCAATGGCGCTGTTTATACCTGGAGAAACCGAAATCATGAAATGCTTGAAGCTTCCGGTATCTTAAGCAAAAGAGATGATTGGAGCCATTCTGGTCTCCAATCAGCTCTATGGTCAGCTGAAAGAACCACTGGCTGCAGTCTACACGGTGGGACAGGAGAGCCAGAGAAAACCGTGGAAGGTTTCGGGAGGGGAAAGTCCCCTCCCACTGCTTGTACCAGCAGTCTAGCAGCTAATTATCTGCTAGGATTGCTTTTACATGAAAGTCAACTGCTGGCTGTAAAAAATGAATACTGGAAAGTGTGTGGTATGCCCACCATTAGACCTCCCAGCATCCACTCACTTCTAATAATGGGCATACATGGAATGTTCTTTTTTTTCGTTCAGCCAACGGGCTGAATGTAAAAAAGAACATAGCAGATTCCTCCATTTTCATCAATCGATGTGGATGAAGAAATCTCTGCCAAGAAAAGTGTTAAAAAATATATGGCGAAGCATAGACGAGATCCGCCCTCTGTGTCCATCCCATCCACTATGTTTCGCCATATATGCTCTTTTTTTAATCTGTGGTGGGGAAATCACCTCCGACATCGCTGCAATCATTGATTTATGTATATGCTGAGAGAAAATGCTGTTGCTGTCAGAACAAACACATCAGTGCTGCAGCTGATGGGTGTACCTGTAAAGCAAACAATGGTTAAAATTAAAACACAGTAACAATAAAACATTACAATATAATAGTATACAGTGCAGTAAAACAGAAGAATGGTGGTATCTGCAAAGAAAACTATGGTTAACAATGAAAAACACAGCAACAATAAAACATTACATTATTATAGCATACAGTACAGTAGAATGGTGGTTTCTGCAAAGAAAACTATGGTTAACAATGAAAAACAGTAACAATAAAACCTTACAGTAGGGGGCTTGGCTGGCCAGCGGAGCTGATGGTCGCACTGTCCTAGAGCTCCCGTTCCTCCCGAGCTGAATAACTGCTACAAACCGACCTCAGGGTCTTTCTCTTACCAGCGGACCTGGCGCAACAACCTCCATCCCGGGGTGACTTGCCCCGATGCAGAAAATCTCTCTCAAAATTGCAAAAAGGGAAAAACTTTTATCCCGCTCGGAGGCCAAGATGGTGCAGGCGACGGTGCTCAGCACAGCACGGTGGGAGAACATAACCAGCCAGATTGCATGCTTCTCCTACCTCTCTATGAGGGCAACCCGGGTGAGTACTCTCCCGCTCTCTCCCCCCAACTCGGAGCCCTGTTAAATCTAGGCCACGGATGGATGATCAGTCCCATGCACTGACCGCTTCACCTGCTCTCACTCTTCCTCTACCTACACCCACCATGCAGTCTAGCAAATAATCCTGCCCTGCCACAAACCAGCCTGTTTCAGAGTTAACCATGAAGAACATGCTGCTCTGCCTAAAGGAAATCCCTGCATGTAGATCTCTCAGCAGCAATAGGGATGATCGAACTTTTGAAAAGTTCGGTTCGACCAGAACACCCGAACTTCCCGAAAGTTCGGCCCGGATTTCAGAACCCCATTGAAATCAATGGGACCCGAACTTCAGTAATCAAAAAACACCCTAAAAAGTGCCTAGGGTTCTGGGTCATGCCCCAGGGACTATTAATCACACAAAAAAAGTTCTTAAAAATTGTCATTTTTGATAGAGAGCCAATTATTGAAAAAATTATTGAAAAAAAAAATGAGATTTCTTTGGATTTAGTGTCTTGGGGTGTAAAAAGTGTACCTGTGAAGTATCAGCTCTGTAGCATGTCTAGAACCAGAAAAAAAAGATTGTTTGTAAAAGAATTGCAGTAGAGCAGGATAGTGGCTCTGCTATTTTCACACCCGGCTGTTTTTGTTGCAGGCGTTTATTGGGCTTTTTTGTGGACGTCTTTGGAGGCATGCATGACATCTGAACTTCTGTGTAGGGGTATATATACACACACACACATGTATGTATATATACACATACACATATATAGGTGTGAAAGTAGCAGAACCCTATGGCTGCGCTAATGAAATAATTTGCAGGAATAGGGCTATGCTCCTATCACACCTATATGTGTGTATGTGTATAAATACATATAAGTGTGTGTGTATATATACCCCTATACAGAAGTTCAGATGTTATGCCTGCCTCCAAAGACGCCCAAAAAATGCCCAAAAAAAAACACCTGCAACAACACATCTGGGCGTTTTTGTTGCAGGCATTTTTTTGGGCGTCTTTGGAGGCAGGCATAACATCTGAACTTCTGTATAGGGGTATATATACACACACACTTATATGTATTTATACACATACACACATATAGGTGTGATAGGAGCATAGCCCTATGCCTGCAAATTATTTCATTAGCGCAGGCATAGGGTTCTGCTACTTTCACACCTATATATGTGTATGTGTATATATACATATATGTGTGTGTGTGTATATATACCCCTACACAGAAGTTCAGATGTTATGCCTGCCTCCAAAGATGCCCAAAAAATGCCCAAAAAAACGCCTGCAAGAAAAACGCCCAGGTGTGTTGTTGCAGGCGTTTTTTTTGGGCATTTTTTGGGTGTCTTTGGAGGCAGGCATAACATCTGAACTTCTGTATAGGGGTATATATACACACACACATGTATGTATATATATACACATACACAAATATAGGTGTGAAAGTAGCAGAACCCTATGCCTGCGCTAATTAAATAATTTGCAGGCATAGGGCTTCGCTCCTATCACACCTATATGTGTGTATGTGTATATATAGATACATACATGTGTGTGTGTATATATATACCCCTACACAGAAGTTCATATGTCATGCCTGCCTCCAAAGACGTCCACAAAAAAGCCCAATAAACACCTGCAACAAAAACGGCCAGGTGTAAAAGTAGCGAAGCCACTATCCTGCTCTACTGAAATTCTAATACAAACAATCTTTTTTCTATGGCGGTCACCCTGAAATGAAAGGGTTTGGTCACCCTGCCATAGCAGTCAGTCAGTTAACCCTACACTACACTACAGTCACCCTAAGACTTAACACTTTCCCTACAGAAACTATAGAAACATAGAAACATAGAATGTGTCGGCAGATAAGAACCATTTGGCCCATCTAGTCTGCCCAATATATCTGAATCCTATGAATAGTCCCTGGCCCTATCTTATATGAAGGATAGCCTTATGCCTATCCCATGCATGCTTAAACTCCTTCACTGTATTTGCAGCTACCACTTCTGCAGGAAGGTTATTCCATGCATCCACTACTCTCTCAGTAAAGTAATACTTCCTCATATTACTTTTAAACCTTTGCCCCTCTAATTTAAAACTGTGTCCTCTTGTGGTAGTTTTTCTTCTTTTAAATATGCTCTCCTCCTTTACCGAGTTGATTCCCTTTATGTATTTAAAAGTTTCTATCATATCCTCTCTGTCTCTTCTTTCTTCCAATCTATACATGTTAAGGTCCTTTAACCTTTCCTGGTAAGTTTTTTCCTGCAATCCATGTACTAGTTTAGTAGCTCTTCTCTGAACTCTCTCTAGAGTATCTATATCCTTCTGGAGATATGGCCTCCAGTACTGGGCACAATACTCCAAGTGAGGTCTCACCAGTGTTCTGTACAGCGGCATAAGCACTTCTCTCTTTCTACTGCTTATACCTCTCCCTATACATCCAAGCATTCTGCTGGCATTTCGTGCTGCTCTATTACATTGTCTTCCCACCTTTAAGTCTTCTGAAATAATTACTCCTAAATCCCTTTCCTCAGATACTGAGGTCAGGACTGTGTCAAATATTCTATATTCTGCCCTTGGGTTTTTACGCCCCAGGTGCATTATCTTGCACTTATCCACATTAAATTTCAGTTGCCAGAGTTCTGACCATTCTTCTAGTTTTCCTAAATCCTTTTCCATTTGGCGTTTCCCTCCAGGAACATCAAGCCTGTTACATATCTTTGTGTCATCAGCAAAAAGACAAACCTTACCATCGAGACCTTTTGCAATATCACTTATGAAGATATTAAACAAAATTGGTCCCAGTACAGATCCCTGAGGTACCCCACTGGTAACATAACCTTGTTCTGAATGTTCTCCATTGACTACAACCCTCTGTTGTCTGTCACTCAGCCAGCTATATTTTTGAATCTAACTATAGTAGAAAATAGTACCCTAACTACACTAGATATCCCTTTCCTCACACTAATAATTGCTAAATGACACTTTTGAAGCAGGAGTAACAGAACTGCTTCCACTCTCTTCCACATCCCTGTATTATAATGCTAGAGATTTGGCGGGGCTATGTTATATACTGGGGGGCGTATTCACTACTGATTGGCCTCTGGACCCCCTAGTCACTCCAATCACATTCCTAGCATCCTCCTGCCCCCTTAATTGGCTTTTACTGATGGTTCTGGTCTAATCACTTGCTTTTAAAGCCCAGTTCCTGTCCCATTGCATTTTGGTCAGTTCTGGTTGCCGAATTCCGAACTTTTTCAGCAAAAAGTTCAGAATTCGGCCGAATTTCGAACAGTCAATGTTCGGGTCGAACCGATGGTTGACCCAAACTGTTCGATCATCCCTAAGCAGCAATAGCCCCACTCACCCAAGCAGTGCAAGAACATGAAAAAAGATTAACTCATATGGAAACAAAGAGGAGTAAATTATGCACTGCCTATAATGATATAGGGGATGCTCACACCCGACATGACTCTGAGATGCAGAAATTACAACAGACTTAGAGGACCGTTCCAGGAGGAAGAATTTTAAGTCCCGTGGAATCCTGAATCCGTTACAAATGATGCTCTAGTTCCATACATCCAAACACTAATCCGTCTATGTGAAGCAACTTACTCATCTCACCATGATGGCTAAATTCACCTCTCTCAACGTGCGGGGCCTTAACACCCCACAAAAAAAGTTCTCACTTAATAAGGAAACCTGCTCGCTTAAAATGGATGTTCTCTTTATCCAAGAAACACACTTTGCTGTTTCCAAAACTCTTAAATTCTGCCTGGAACCATTTCCCAATGTTTACATGGCCTCGACGCTAAGAAAACAAATGCAGTACTAACAGCTATCCACGAATCAGTCCAATTTACCAAACGCTAAGAAATTGTTGACCCTCATGGACCATATCAACCAAGACAGATAAACCCTCGCCATTGTGTATGGCCCGAACACCAAACAAATCCGCTTCTGCAGGAAACTCTTTACTCAAATCAATACATGCAAAACCGGCCGTCTGATAACAGAAGGCGACTTCAATACCATTGACAACGCCGAATTTGACACATCATAAAAAACTCACTCACAAGACCCTCAACACCATTCTGCACTCAAGAGACCTGTATGACATTTGGAGATGTCCACATGGATCTGAAAGAAACTACTCTTACTTCTTCCCTCTACACCTTTCCTACTCCAGGTTTTACTTTTTCTTGACAGACAAGTGGACTCTCATTGATCAGCACAATAATATGGACTGACCATGCTTCCGTGAGTATAGAAATAGGTACCCATACAAAAATTTCTCCCTTTCAAGATCATGGAGACTGGACCCTTCCCTCTTATCATACCCTACACACACAAAATAATAGAAGAAGCACACTCACTTTTCTTTGAAACAAATACCACCGCTGGTATCTCCATCAGTACTTTATGGGCAATGTATAAAGCCTTTATGCAGGGCACCCTCAATAAAATGCAAGCTTGTAGCAATAGGCAGAGGGCACGACAAATTGAGGTGGTACTAGAATCGATTAAAACCAAAGAGGAAAAAAACAAACACTCTCCCACCCCATTCCTCTCCTCCTCTCTACTTAACAACAGAAATACATTCCAATCTTTATTACCATTTGAATATGCTACTCACCTAAAATGATCTAAAGCAAAAGTCTATTAAACAACAGTGCATTGAAACAAAAATTACCCAGGTACACCATCCATTTACCAAATAATTTATAAGCAACCTGGTTGACATTGCCAATGCCTTTAGCGACTATTATCCCTTTACAATCCTAAAGACGATACACGAACTCCCCAGCCTACCTCTGAATCAATACAGAACTTCCTTCATTCCTTACAACTCCCCACATTATCTCCATCTCAACTTAAAACTCTATCTCTCCCATTCTCACCAACAGAAATAGAAAAGATTATTAAACCCTCCCTTCAAACAAAGCCCCAGGAGGTGATGGTTTAATTAATGAATACTAAACAATTTGCTCCTATCCTATCCCCCATCTAACTGACCTCTTCAACCATGTCATGACCTCTGGCTCCATACCTAAAGAAATGTTACAATCCGTGATAACAACAGACCCAGAACATGTGCAGAACTATAGGCCTATATCCCTTATAAACACCGATATGAAATGTTATGCCAAAATTCATCCCCAAAGGTTAATGCTAGTCCTCCCATCCCTGATCCATTCCAATCAGGTAGGTTTTATCCCAGGCCACCAGGCTCCTGATGCCACCAGAAGGCTACTCTCCCTCATACATGACCTGGAAGCAAAAAAAAAATGCCTTCTCTGCTTCTGTCTCTGGACGCAAAATTTGGTAGTACTAATTGGCTCCTGAAAGCCATTTTCTCACTCTACTCCACTCCCTCGGCTATGACCCTATCAGATGGTAAACTGTCAAAACCTTTCGACATCACCACACCAAGGATGCCCACTTTCCCCTATCATTTTTACACTTATCATAGAACCACTGGCCACAAAAATTAGAGAAGACCACTCAATTTCAGGCCTACTTTTCGCACATACTGAACATAAAATCAGTCTATACGCTGATGATATTATAATAATGCTATCTAACCCAATCCAGCCTCTTCCCACCATACAATCTCTTCTAACTCAATATGCTGAGGTCTCCTACTACAAACGAAATTAAACTAAATTGCTTACTCAACCTTCATACATCTCCTCCTACACAACAGAACCTCGCTAAGACTTTCCCCTTCTTGTGGGCTGACCGTTCAATTCCTTACCTAGGAATCAACCTAACCTCCACCACCACTCAACTTTTTGACTCGAATTTCAAACCCCTCTTGCATTCTCTGACCAAAGAACTATTGTCCTTTAGAACGATGGGGCTATCCAAATTAGGCCCTATTGCAGTACTCAAGATGTTCATTCTACCCAAACTGCTCTATTTATTTACAACCCTCCCCATCCCTCTGCCATCCAAATTTTTGCAAGACACCCAAAAAATACTCAATCGATAGGTATGGGAATCTAACAGACCCAGATGCGCAAATCACTTATTAATACGCCCCCTACATGATGGAGGTGCAAGCCTTCTGCAAATTCGCTCCTGATACCAGGCCTACCTTCTAGACAAGCTTTACTTACATAGTTACATAGTTACATAGTAGGTGAGGTTGAATAAAGACAATAGTCCATCCAGTTCAACCTGTGTAGGTGTGTGTGACTGTAATCATCTAACATAGCCCTCAATCTCCTGATCCTTGAGATGTAAGTCTAAGAGTCTTTTGAAAGTCACCATACTACCCGCAGAAACCACCTCTTGTGGTAGACAATTCCACAATCTTGTAGCCCTAACAGTAAAGAACCCCCCACGTTGCCTGAGGTTAAAACGCTTCTCCTCTAATCGCATTGTATGTCCTCGAGTCCTCATGCAATTCCTTCGAATGAACAGCTTTTCTTCTAAGCTGAGATCCCCATTAAGATATTTATAAATTGCTATCATGTCCCCTCTCAGACGTCTTTTCTCCAGGGAAAATAAATCGAGCGATTGCAGCCGCTCTTCATAGGTAAGGTCCTCCAACCCCCTAATCCGTTTAGTTGCCCTTCTCTGGACTTTCTCCAGCTCCAACACATCCCTCCTGAGGACTGGCGACCAGAACTGGACAGAATACTCCAGATGCGGTCGGACCAGAGTTTTATAAAGTGGAAGGATTATAGTCTTATCTCTGGAATACATCCCTTTCTTTATGCATGCTAATATTCTGTTGGCTTTGGAAGCTGCCGCTTGGCATTGCATGCTGTTGCCTAATCTATCATCAACTAAGACTCCCAGATCTTTCTCCATTTTTGATTCCCCCAAGGGTTCCCCTCCTAACGTGTATTGTGTTTTTATGTTTTTGGTCCCCAAGTGCAAAACCTTACACTTCTCCACATTAAACCTCATTTGCCATGTCGTTGCCCACTCCGTAATTTTGTCCAGGTCATTCTGTAGGATATCTGCTTCATGCTGTGCAGTTATTGCCCTGGCCAATTTTGTGTCATCTGCAAAAACTGATAACGAACTACTGATCCCTTCCTCAATGCTGTTTATGAATAAATTGAACAAGGTTGGTCCCAGGACTGAGCCCTGGGGCACCCCGCTTACTACCTCAGACCAGTCTGAGTATGCGCTGTTTATTACTACCCTTTGGACACGGCCTTTTAGCCAATTCCGTATCCAAGAGCAAACCCTGCAGTCGATACCTGCAGACCTTATTTTATAAATTAAGCGCTTGTGGGGAACTGTATCAAACGCCTTAGCGAAATCCAAGTACACCACATCCACTGGTCTCCCCCTATCTAGCTCACAGCTCACTTCCTCGTAGAATGCTAAGAGATTGGTTTGACAAGATCGCCCATTTGTAAACCCGTGCTGGTTACTACTGATGATGTTGTTGTCTTTAGCATACTCTACGATATAGTCCCTTATCATCCCCTCCAAAAGTTTACATATTATTGATGTCAGACTGACAGGCCTATAATTTCCCGGGATATGTCTCTGGCCCTTTATGAATATCGGAATCACGTTAGCCTTCCTCCAATCCCCTGGTACATCTCCTGTCCTAATACTGTCAGCAAAGATCAGGAACAGTGGTCTAGATATAACCATACTGAGTTCCTTGAGCACTCTCGGATGTACGCCATCCGGGCCTGGTGATTTGTTTGTGTTAAGTTTATCCAGTCTTTCCCTGATTTCCCCCTCTGTTAGCCATAGTGGCAAGTCCTGTGTATTACTACTAACCATACAGTCATGGTCAGTGTACCCTTCCTTTTCCTGCGTAAAGACTGATGAGAAAAAAGAATTCAGCACGGTTGCTTTTTCAGTGTCCTCTGTAACCATCCTCCCATCATCGCTAATTATGTGTGCAATATGCTCTGCCCTAGTTTTTTTGCTGTTGATATATTTAAAGAATTTCTTTGGGTTTTTTTTACTATCCTCCGCTATTTGTCTCTCAAAGTTGATTTTAGCCATCTTGATTTCGTGTTTACACTTCTTATTTTCCTCCTTGTATTGCTGGAAGGCCGATACGGTGCCCTCTGATTTATATTTCTTGAAGGCCAATTTTTTTCCCCTAATAAGTTTTTTAACGCTACGGTTTAGCCAGCCAGGTTTGGCTTTGTCTCTTCTAAATTTATTCCCCATAGGAATGCACTGCAAGATGCCTTTGCTTAATATTGTTCTAAAGCATTCCCATTTTTCCTCTGTGGTCAGTGATCCCAGGGTTTGGTCCCAGTTTACCCTTTCCATCAATGAGTACAATTTTGGAAAGTCTGCCCTTCTGAAGTTTAGGGTTCTTATGTTCCCCACTTGCCTTTTTATATTGTTATTTATACTAAATGTGATCATCCTGTGATCGCTAGAGCCCAGGTTGTCCTGGACTCCTACCTCCGAGATTATGTCTGGGTCATTAGTGATCAATAGATCCAGGATAGCATTCTCTCTAGTAGGGGAATCCACCAACTGCGACATGTAGTTATCCTGTAAGGTTTCCGTGAATAGCCGGGCCTTATGCGAGTGTGCAGTCCCCTCTTCCCAGTCAATGTCGGTATAATTGAAGTCCCCCAATATGATGACTGATCCTAGTTTTGCCGCTTTACCTATTAGTGCTAAAAATTCCAGCTCTACCTCCTCCCCTTGGTTAGGTGGCCTATAGCAAACCCCCACAACTACTTTTCCCTTATCTTCTTCCCTATCGAGTTCAACCCACACAGATTCTAAATCCATGCTCATCCCATCCGTAATGTCACTCCTTTCTAGCACCTTTATATTGTTCTTGACATAGAGACATACCCCTCCCCCTCTTTTACCAACCCTGTCCTTCCGGTACACCGAATACCCTTGGATAGTGGCATCCCCCTAAAGATAAAATCTGGACCACGATGGAACCTTAGCTTTTCAAACCTCTTACCCTCTCCCCTCTTACTTCTTAGTTCTCTCAATGTCAATCCCTCCAATATCAGACACCCATGTGTTAAAGCATCCCTTGAAGCCTGGTCAACTCTACTTTACTACAGCACCCCAAAACATTCCACTATCTACTGATATCTTACATGGTCTGACCAAATTTTTGAATTTAACCCTTCGGAAAAGCAAAGGGATACAACTCATAGGAGACCTCTATATCGACGATGATTTAGCACCCTTCCCCTGATTACTTCATGTACCTAAGAATCCAACATTGCCTACAACACCACAAAATACCATCTGAGTCATCAAACACCCTACCAATTCTTCGAGACTAATACATACCCTGGTAAAGGAATATCCCACTTTTACTCCCACTGTGTTCATACCACACTCCTGCCTAAAACCTTTTCCCTCTCCAAATGGGACAAAATCTTAGAACAATCTACCCCTGAACCATATTGGCAAAATGCCTTTAAGTTATCTTTCAAAGTGTCCTAATCATTAGGAGACATACCTGAAAATTCTTCACCATTGGTATCCAATCCCCCTTAAACTCTCTAAGATTTACCCCACTCACTCATCATTTTATTGGAGATCCTGTGATGAAACAGGTTCCCTTTTTCATATAATGTGGTCATGCAAATCAGTTAAATCCCTTTGGAACAGAATTTTTCACAATTCCCTCCCGACTCCAGAACAGTCATTATACACCTACTATATGCAACGAAAATAAACATTAAAAGACTTTAGAAATCTAACTTCATTCATTCACAAATATAATCTTGGATCTCAACTACCAACGTGAGATGGAAAGACATTTCACTCTGAGATCCATGTCCTTTCCCAAGTTTGCTAAAATATGGGCTGTGTGGTTTCAAAATCCCAATTGTACAGTTACAGTTACAGTATGATAACCTAAAACTCAGCAAAAGATATTTGACACCCGGTACTTGATCCTTTACCCACGCATTACATGTGTTAAACATAATTACGTGTTGTGTTGTACCATATTCTAATACTCTACTAGTTTGTGGTAGAGACAGAAATAGCCCCCGATTAAGAGAACAGGTTGGGCAGAACAGGAGGGACAAAAATAGCAGGTCTCATGCCTATATCTGCGTTTTCTACAGACACAACATATTCCTTGGTGTGCTCTTTGGGTAGGGGTACAAGGGAGGACATCCAGAAAATGCCTCTCATGCAGCCGGCTCACTGCATCTGGATTGGGAGTTTGGGCCACAGCACCTTCTGGATACAGAAGGGCTGCGATGATCTCTTCCTGGAATTTTAGGAAGGATTCACTTCTTCCTGACGCTTTGTATAGCACATAAGCATTCATGCAGAGCCAATTGGAATAAGTATACAGACACTTTTTTGTACCAGTGTCTGGCCTTATGGGCAAATAAGTACAGCGCCATCATCTGGTGGTTGAAGTCCACCCCTCCCATGTTAAGGTTGTATTCGTGGACACAGTGGAGCTTCTCAACAACACCAGTCGCCGTTGCAATTTGGACTGTCATATCTGCGTGAACGGAGGACAGAGAAAAAACATTCGGTGTGTCCCTCCACTTCACTGCAAGCAATGTATTACACTTTAAGCAGGCTCTCTCCCCCCTTCTAAGTGGGGGAATCTACAAGCCATTGGGGGAAGCCCCGGGGATTTGGTCACACAGTGCCAATTCCAAAATCAAAAAGGTGATTAAAAAGTGGCACGCTTGTGTAATAATTGTCCACGTATACAGTATCTCACAAAAGTGAGTATTCCTCTCACATTTTTGTAAGCATTTTATTATATCTTTTCATGTTACAACACTGAAGAAATTACAATTTGCTAAAATATAAAGTAGTGAGAGTACAGCTTGTATAACAGTGTAAATTTGCTGTCCCCTCAAAATAACTCAACACACAGCCATTAATGTCTAAACTGCTGGCAACAAAAGTGAGTACACCCCTAAGTTAAAATGTCCTAATTGGGCCCAAAGTGTCAATATTTTGTGTGGCCATCATTATTTTCTCACACTGCCTTAACCCTTTTGGGCATGGAGTTCACCGGAACTTCACAGGTTTCCACTGGAGTCCTCTACCACTCCTCCATGACGACATCACGGATCTGGCGGATGTTAGAGACCTTTTGCTCCTCCACCTTCCATTTGAAAAAGCCCCACAGATGCTCAATAGGGTTGAAGTCTGGAGACATGCTTGGTCAGTTCATCACCTTTACCCTCAGATTCTTTAGCAAGGTAGTGGTCCTCTTGGAGGTGTGTTTGGGGTCATTATCTTGTTGGAATCATTATCATTATCATGCGGCCCAGTCTCCGAAGGGGGGGGATAATGCTCTGCTTCAGTATGTCACAGTACATGTTGGTATTCATGGTTCCCTCAATGAACTGTAGCTTCCCACTGCCGGCAGCACTCATGCAGGCCCAGACAATGACACCACCACCACCATGCTTGACTGTAGGCAAGACACACTTGTCTTTGTACTCCTCACCTGGCTGCTGCCACACACGCTTGATACCATCTAAACCAAATAAATTTATCTTGGTCTCATCAGACCACAGGACATGTTTTCAGTAATCCATGTCCTTAGTCTTCTTGTCTTCAGCAAACTGTTTGCAGGCTTTCTTGTGCATCATCTTTAGAAGAGGCTTCCTTCTGGAACCAATTTGATGCAGTGTGCGACCTATGGTCTGAGCACTGACAGGCTGACCCCCCACCCCTTCAACCTCTGCAGCAATGCTGGCAGCACTCATACGTCTATTTCCCAAAGACAACCTCTGGATATGATGCTGAGCATGTGCACTCAACTTCTTTGGTCGACCATGGGGAGGCCTGTTCTCAGTGGAACCTGTCCTGTTAAACTGCTGTAAGCTCTTGGCCACTGTGCAGCAGCTCAGTTTCAGGGTCTTGGCAATCTTCTTATAGCCTAGGCCATCTTTATATAGAGCAACGATCCTCAGAGAGTTCTTTGCAATGAGATGCCATTTTGAACTTCCAGTGACTGGTATGAGAGACACCTGAGATGCTGAATATCCTGTGGGATACTCATCTGTTTGCAGGACACAGCTCGGACAGCAATGTGTGCTTGCTGACACATAGCTGGACCTTTCATGTGGCTGAGATAGAGTCTCTAATCCAATCTGCTTGTACCCCCATATGCTGGCTTTGCTTTGGGGTCTCAGATCTTGTTGAGGAGACTGTTTTGCGGTGGGAACTCTGGGGCCACCTTCCTTTGTTCACCTTCTCTTCGCTGCTGCCAATTATCCGGTCCTCTGCTTTTAAAATCTTGATTGTTAGATTTTTCATTGGCTTTGATAATTTGATTACAAGACATCTGATACCCCTGAAGAAGGAATATCATTCCGTAAGGCATTGGTTTTCGCCTTGTATTGCATATACTCACTTGTGAGCCACTGTATCTCATATCAAGCCATGCATGTTTTAAAATTTGCTTTTTTGCCAGATCTGTACATCTACAATCAATTTAATACCAATTTCTTTATGTCATTTTGCCATCACACCATTATGTTTTTTGATATTTTAATGAATATTTAATAAAAAATAACAATTTTTAATACTTCACGTTACATCTATTTGACTTGTACCTGTAGGTTGTTATAGTCCCTCCCTGTGGGGAACTTATTTTCTTCCTTTCTTAAATTTGGAAACAGGAATACGTTTCCATGCAAATCCTTTGGCAAGGGTCAAATTTGGATTTGCAGCAATGAATTGATTGGCATATACATTGCTTTGGTCTGCAATAGATCTGTACAGATCTTCCGTGGAAAACAGCTCATAAAAACCAAGGGGAGTAAAATTGGCTGTTTCCACCTGAATTCTGGGTTGGCCAGTGAAAGGGGTAAGTACGGGCGCTGCAGAAGTGGCGGGCTCCCAATCAGGTTTTGCAAGTGCATCAGGAAGGACACTATGGGCTCTATGGGCCTGTCTTCGAATTCTTGGTGGCTGTGGGATACTACTTGTATACTTGCTCAGTTTGTTTCTTATGCTTTTACCTTGTACTGTGCTGAAATCTTAATAAACTCACTGTTTGTAAAAAAAAAAAAGTAACGCAATGCCGAATCGCAAAAAATGGCCTGGTCATTAAGGGGGCAAATCCTTCCGGTCCAGAAGTTTTGTCTAAACTGCTGGCAACAAAAGTGAGTACACCCCTAAGTGAAAATGTCCAAATTAGGCCCAATTAGCCATTTTCTCTCCCCGATGTCATATGACTGGTTAGTGTTACAGGGTCTCAGGTGTGAATGAGGAGCAGGTGTGTTAAATTTGGTGTTATCACCCTCACTTTTTCATACTGGTCACTGGAAGTTCAACATAGCACCTCATGGCAAAGAACTCTCTGGGGATCCAAAAAAAAAGAATAGTTGCTCTACATAAAGATGGCCTATAAAAAGATTGCCAAGACCCTGAAACTGAGCTGCAGCACAATAGCCAAGACCATACAGTGGTTTAACAGGACAGGTTCCACTCAGAACAGGCCTCGCCATAGTCAACCTTAGAAGTTGAAGTGTCTTTTGGAAATAGACGTATAAGTGCTTCCAGCATTGCTGCAGAGGTTGAAGGAGTAGAGGGCCAGCCTGTCAGTGCACAGACCATACGCCGCACACTGCATCAAATTGGTCTGCATGGCTGTCATCCCAGAAGGAAGCCTCTTCTAAAGATGATGCACAACAAAGCCTGCAAACAGTTTGCTGCAGACAAGCAGACTAAGGACATGTGCTGTGGTCTGATGAGACCAAGATAAACTTATTTGGTTCAGATGGTGTCAAGCGTGTGTGGCAGCAACCAGGTGAAGAGTACAAAGCCAAGTGTGTCTTGCCTACAGTCAAGCATGGTGGTGGGATTATAATGGTCTGGGGCTGCATGAGTGCTGCCGGCACTGGGGAGCTACAGTTCATTGAGGGAACCATGAATGCCAACATGTATGTGACATACCGAAGCAGAGCATGATCCCCTCCCTTCAGAGACTGGGCCGCAGGGCAGTATTCCAACATGATAACGACCCCAAACACACCTCCAAGATGACCATTGCCTTGCTAAAGAAGCTGAGGGTAAAGGTGATGGACTGGCCAAGCATGTCTCCAGACCTACAACCTATTGAGCATCTGTTGGGCATCCTCAAATGGAAGATGGAGGAGCTCAAGGTCTCTAACATCTACCAGCTCTGTGATGTCATCACAGAGGAGTGGAAGAGGACTCCAGCGGCAACCTGTGAAGCTCTGGTGAACTCCATGCCCAAGAGGGTTACATCAGTGCTGGAAAACAAGGGTGGCCACACAAAATATTGACACTTTGGGCCTAATTTGGACATTTTAACTTCAGGGTGTACTCAATTTTTTTGCCTGCGGTTTGAAAAAGTCCAAATTGGGCCCAATTAGTCATTTTCCCACCCCAATGTCATGTGACTCATTAGTGTGACAAAGTCTCAGGTGGAAATGGAAAGCTGGTATGTTAAATTTGCTTTTATTGCTCTATCTCTCTCATACTGGTCACTGGAAGTTCACCATGAAACCCCATGGCTAAGAACTCTCTAAAATCAGAAAAAAAGAATTGTTGCTCCACATAAAGATGGCCTAGGCTATAAGAAGATTGCCAAGACCCTGAAACTGAGCTGCAGCACCATGGCCAAGACCATACAGTGGTTTAACAGGACAGGTTCCACTCAGAACAGGCCTCGCCATGGTCAACCAAAGAAGTTGAGTGCACGTGCTTAGGGTCAGATCCAAAGACTGTCTTTGGGAAAAAAATGTATGAGTGCTACCAGCATTGATGCAGAGCTTGAAGAGGTGGGGGGCCCACACAGACCATACGTCCCACACTGCATAAAATTGGTCTGCATGGCTGTCATCCCAGAAGGAAGCCTCTTCTAAAGATGATGCACAAGAAAGCCCGCAAACAGTTTGCTGAAGACAAGCAGACTAAGGACATGGATTACTTGAACCATGTCCTGTGGTCTGATGAGACCAAGATAAATTTATTTGGTTCAGATGGTGTCAAGTGTGTGTGGCGGCAACCAGGTGAGGAGTACAAAGACAAGTGTGTCTTGTCTATAGTCAAGCATGGTGGTGAGAGTGTCATGGTCTGGGGCTGCATGAGAGCTGCCGGTACTGGGGAGCTACAGTTCATTGAGGGAACCATGAATGTCAACATGTACTGTGACATACTGAAGCAGAGTATTATCCCCTCTCTTCAGAGACTGGGCCGCAGGGCAGTATTCCAACATGATAACGACCCCCAAACACACCTCCAAGACGACCAGTGGCTTTCTAAAGAAGCTGAGGGGTGGGGGTGGAGCTTGCCGATGATGAAGATGGCCGCGGCATAGAGAAGCTCATTGAGTGCTTACACTCTGGGACGGCACTATAGTGACAGGAGGCATCTTCTCCAGCCACCGCAGTACCCATCGACTGAACAGGTGCCCAGGAACAAGATGGGCAAAAGAAAAACTTCCTCCAGGCCGTAGAAACTCACAGAATTCTTTCCATCGGCTGGAGGCTCCCCGCTCCAAAATGGCACCGACGGCCTTCCCTCTCCTATGCGAGACACAGTAGGGGAGAGGGATGGAGGGCACCACAGTTTCCAGGGTAACCATATGCACCCCACAAACTCTCCTCGCAATGGCTCTGCACGTTCCAGCCTGCAGAAGGTCAAAAAGAAACATCTTCCTTAACTGAATTTATCAGATGAGCAAATTTATAAGAAATGCTGTTAAATAAGGATGACACCAGGAAATTAGTGGAAACGTTGGAAGAATTTCCTTTTCAGGGCCAACCTATAAATGACACTACCATGAAGGACATGCTGCTGTCCCTTAAAGTCTCCCAAAATAGGGAAATGATCTCATTTATGGCATGTATTAAGGCAGATGTTTCTGATCTGAGGGACTGCGTGGATCACATGGAGCGCAAAATGGGTGAGTTTGCTAGTATGCACAACGAATTAGTGGATGCCCACAATGAGCAGGAGGAAAACATAGATGCACTTAAAGCTAAAATGGTGAAATAATGTGAAATTTAGAGGGGTATCAGAAACAGTCCTTCCCTCAGATCTTTGCCACATTATGTAACAAATGATATCCACTCTTCTTCCAGAGACCCCAGACAGAGAAGTGCCCACAGGCTTCCTAAACCTACCCATTTACCCGATAATGTGCTTATCGGGTAAATGGGGTAATCAGGTAATGTGATGTTATTGCCAGGATCCACTTTACCACGTGAAAGATGATCTTATGCAATTCGCAAGATGCAATTCCCCTCTGCCAGATCCTTATGTCCGTCTACAATTGTATACGGATCTATCCCAGTATACTATTTAGGCGAGGAAAAAATTGCATTCTGTAGCGCAACTCCTACATAATCATCAAATTGTGTATAAGTGGGGATTACCAGTGAAACGAATTATCACATAGTTACATAGTTACATAGTTCGGGAGGCTGAAAAAAGACACCAGTCCATCCAGTTCAACCTATGATGTGCGTGTGTGTTTTTGTCACAAAAGACAGGAAATCATTCACTGTATCTTCAGTGGAGGATGGCATTAAACTAACGAAGAAATGGGGCCTATTACCATCATCAGCTATCCCTGGGCGTCCCCCTAGCCTTATGGAAACCGAGTGGCAAACCTCTCCAAGGTGATCCATTTCTCAGATGCCTTGATTATATAATTCAAGATTTGTCTTCAGATAGACTGCCCTTGGAGGGTGTTCCGGTCCCTTAAATGTACGAGCCCCCTACTGTAGAAACCAGCCTTGGCCGCTCATTGAGCCATTGCTCATTCATTTTTACGGTTGCTAATTTTTTCTTTTTCCCCTTTTGTTGCCTTGTATTTGTTCCCTTTTCCCAGTTCCACCAGGTTGTCCTCAGAATCTTCCAGCCACTTTTCTGATTACCTGTTGGATGCTGCCTTTAACTACGGATCATAAAGCATTTCCATTCTGGCCAGAAGACCAACTGATGATATGCTGCCGCTTACCCAATACTGATGAGCTACACTCATCTTTTCCTTACCGTACACGATGACTCTTAAAATAATTTAATTGAATGTAAAGACAAACACCTCATTCCATCTTTGAATGTAACCCAGTGGTTAAACCTAGGGTTCCGAGAATTAACTGAGATCCCGGAGAATTTTTGGGTAAACTCTTTCTCAAAGATTCAAATTCATTATTTCCATACCAAAATTCCGACTAAATCTGTGACACTGGACCCTATCATACGGAACTACTGAAGTACTAAAAAACTGCCAAAAGGAGGAATTTCATGGTTCTATAATTCACTCCAATACCAAGACTTGAAACAAAAATCCTCAGTCTTTCTTCGTTCGGAGACAGAACTAAATGAATCTTTCTCTATTCAAAATTGGAAGTTTGCGATTAGACAAAACGTTTGCGCCACTAGATGCACGGATCATTGGGAGAATTTCCTAAAGATACTGCATAGGGGTTATTTTACGCCATATAAACTGTCAAAAATATATCCTTACTACTCACCCCTTTGCTGGCGGCACTGTCAGAACATCAGCAATCTTATTCATATTCTGTGGGAGTGCCCTAATGTACGCACCTTCTGGAGGGCGGTTTTTACAATAATATCCCAACTCACGGGTGTCCTGACCAAGCCCACACCAGGCTTGGCACTACTAAAACTTCACATCTCTAAATTTCCACACCAATTTAGAACTGTTGCGTCACATGTATTGATAGCCTCTAGAATGGTAATCACTAAAAAATGGAAGACCAAATATGCACCTGAGATATCAGAGGTTGTACATAAGATGAACCTTCATTGCCTATGTGAAAGAGCAGTAGCTTGCAATCACAACTCTTTGCGTTCCTTTCATGGAAAATTGTCTATCTGGATCCATAAGTTCCTAAATGACAAGGGGCTCTAGGAGCTCCTGCTAACCATCAAATGCTACTTTGTATCCCAGATAGTCGCATGGCTGACAGATTCGGAAGTATAAAACCCCTTCAGCTTACAACCCCCTATCCCTCCCCTGTCTACCCTTGTTTTTGTCTCTCTTTTAGTTGTTTGGTTACATTAAGGGTTAATATCTTGTAGGCAATAATATTGATCACACATATTAACAGTTAATGACAGATAATGTAGATGAATGCATAGAATATAATTATTGTATCATTGTGTACATTGGATTACTGTGTTATCTGAATACCTGTTAAGCGGTGTCTGTCAATCATTTACAGTAGAAAAAAGTGGTCTGGCGCGCTAAAAAAATGGTGAATCACTTATGCTTAATACTTAAACCACAAATATAACAATAGGTGACACTGATGATTAAGCCAACAACACAAATATAACGAATAAGTGATAATGGCGATTCCCACAATCAACTGAGAAATTATCAATGTGAAATTCCCCAATAGGGGTGTGATTTTGAGCCCAAATAATGGTGTCCACAGTCCAATGTCTGATTGTCGGCCTCAGATTCTGAAAAAAAAATTAACACTTGTGACTCCAAGTGATAAGTTGAAATCCAATGGTGAATATTCAAACAAAACGTGATTGCTGATATATAGTGAATCCCACCACCTTCAGGATTAGCTTCTTACCAGCAGGTAGGAATATAAGGACAAAACAGCCACCCAAGTGTGATGACTCCCTGTGCTGTGGAGGGTATAGCACACTTGTTCACACCCCGTGGAAGAGATAAAACACACTAGCCCCTTACCAGATGACTGCCTACAAGGAATCTCTCCTTCAACATGGAGTGCTATGGCTCCATGTTGGAGGAGAGATTCCTTGTCCATAGCACTGAGAGAGTAAAGGCAGCTAAGTGAGTCTAGGACATCAGACATCAATGGCTGTGTATTGAGTGACAGCAAATTTACTCTGTTATACAAGCTGTACACTCACTACTAGTGTTGAGCGAACACGGACTGTATTATTCGTGTTCGTACCGAATAATTGGATTTTTTGTACCCGAACACGGACACGGACACTTTACTGTATGTTCGGGTAAAAATCCGTGTTCGGTCGTTTTATTTCCGGGTTTTGCATGCTTTGGCGCTCTTTTCATGGCGGGCTTTCAACAGCCAATCAACAATCGTTTAACTGGTGTGCCTTAAGCCATCCCAGCCATGCCTGCAAATGTCTCAGTAGCTGTGATTGGCCGTCTGAAGCATGTGACCAAGTCTTTATAAGTTCGAGGCAGCCGCAGCGGCGTCATTATGCTGCTTAGATTCAGGGACAGAGCACACATCAACGTGCTGGCTGCTGATTAGGGAAAGATAGGCAGGAAAAAACCATTTGTGTCCGGATAGAATTGAGGGACAGGTCGGAGTGTTTAGGCAGGGCGAGTTGTAGGCATTTTAGGGATAGAGTCTGCTGAATTATATAGGGTCAGTGTCTTCTACAAACTACAATCGATATTGCTGTGTGGGGGGTGGGGTCTGCACTCAATCCTGATCTACGATCTCTTCTCAATCCTGTTAGGGACAGAGTCTGCTGAATTTTAGGGAAACTGTGTTCTACAAACTACAATCGATATTGCTGTGTGGTGTGGGATTGGAGATAGGCAGGTGTCAGTGATCCACATCCATTTTTCTGTGTGTGAGCTGCAGTGAACACAATCTTTTTGGGCTGCAGTGAACACAATCTTTTTGGGCTGCAGTGAACACAATCTTTTTGGGCTGCAGTGAACACAATCTTTTTGGGCTGCAGTGAACACAATCTTTTTGGGCTGCAGTGAACACAATCTTTTTGGGGTGCAGTGAACAAAATCTTTTTGGGGTGCAGTGAACACAATCCTTTTTGGTGTGCAGTGAACACAATCTTTGTGGGGTGCAGTGAACAAAATCCTTTGTGGGGTGCAGTGAACACAATCTTTTTGGGGTGCAGTGAACAAAATCCTTTTTGGGGTGCAGTGAACAACATCCTTTTTGGGGTGCAGTGAACACAATCTTTTTGGGGTGCAGTGAACAAAATCCTTTGTGGGGTGCAGTGAACACAATCTTTTTGGGGTGCAGTGAACACAATCTTTTTGGGGTGGAGTGAACAACATCCTTTTTGGGGTGCAGTGAACAAAATCATTTTTGGGGTGCAGTGAACAAAATCATTTTTGGGGTGCAGTGAACACAATCTTTTTGGGGTGCAGTGAACACAATCTTTGTGGGGTGCAGTGAACACAATCTTTTTGGGGTGGAGTGAACAACATCCTTTTTGGGGTGCAGTGAACAACATCCTTTTTGGGGTGCAGTGAACACAATCTTTTTGGGGTGCAGTGAACACAATCTTTGTGGGGTACAGTGAACAGAATCTTTGTGGGGTGCAGTGAACACAATCTTTGGGGGGTACAGTGAACACAATCTTTGTGAGGTGCAGTGAACACAATCTTTGTGGGGTGCAGTGAACACAATCATTGTGGGGTGCAGTGAACTCAATCTTTGTGGGGTACAGTGAACACAATCTCATACTGAAGGTTTGAGGGTGCTGCCTGTTCCATACTCCCCCTACTCCTCATCTAGCCTTTTAGGGGTACAAACAATAGTAATTGGGGCCTAGTGTGGTTGTGTACGTGTGATATACATACACTTTTTTGGGATCATATTTTCTATTCCGCTATTTAATCAAAAACCTTTGGGGATCAGTTAAATTGGGGGATAGTCTGTGTTGGTACGTGTGAGAGAGATCCACCTTTCCAAGTTGTTGGGGTTCATCTCATACTTCTGAAGGTTTGAGGGTGCTGCCTGTTCCATACTCCCCCTACTCCTAGCCTTTTAGGGGTACAAACAATAGTAATTGGGGCCTAGTGTGGTTGTGTACGTGTGATATACATACACTTTTTTGGGATCATATTTTCTATTCCGCTATTTAATCAAAAACCTTTGGGGATCAGTTAAATTGGGGGATAGTCTGTGTTGGTACGTGTGAGAGAGATCCACCTTTCCAAGTTGTTGGGGTTCATCTCATACTTCTGAAGGTTTGAGGGTGCTGCCTGTTCCATACCCCCCCTACTCCTAGCCTTTTAGGGGTACAAACAATAGTAATTGGGGCCTAGTGTGGTTGTGTACGTGTGATATACATACACTTTTTTGGGATCATATTTTCTATTCCGCTATTTAATCAAAAACCTTTGGGGATCAGTTAAATTGGGGGATAGTCTGTGTTGGTACGTGTGAGAGAGATCCACCTTTCCAAGTTGTTGGGGTTCATCTCATACTTCTGAAGGTTTGAGGGTGCTGCCTGTTCCATACCCCCCCTACTCCTAGCCTTTTAGGGGTACAAACAATAGTAATTGGGGCCTAGTGTGGTTGTGTACGTGTGATATACATACACTTTTTTGGGATCATATTTTCTATTCCGCTATTTAATCAAAAACCTTTGGGGATCAGTTAAATTGGGGGATAGTCTGTGTTGGTACGTGTGAGAGAGATCCACCTTTCCAAGTTGTTGGGGTTCATCTCATACTTCTGAAGGTTTGAGGGTGCTGCCTGTTCCATACTCCCCCTACTCCTAGCCTTTTAGGGGTACAAACAATAGTAATTGGGGCCTAGTGTGGTTGTGTACGTGTGATATACATACACTTTTTTGGGATCATATTTTCTATTCCGCTATTTAATCAAAAACCTTTGGGGATCAGTTAAATTGGGGGATAGTCTGTGTTGGTACGTGTGAGAGAGATCCACCTTTCCAAGTTGTTGGGGTTCATCTCATACTTCTGAAGGTTTGAGGGTGCTGCCTGTTCCATACTCCCCCTACTCCTAGCCTTTTAGGGGTACAAACAATAGTAATTGGGGCCTAGTGTGGTTGTGTACGTGTGATATACATACACTTTTTTGGGATCATATTTTCTATTCCGCTATTTAATCAAAAACCTTTGGGGATCAGTTAAATTGGGGGATAGTCTGTGTTGGTACGTGTGAGAGAGATCCACCTTTCCAAGTTGTTGAGGTTCATCTCATACTTCTGAAGGTTTGAGGGTGCTGCCTGTTCCATACTCCCCCTACTCCTAGCCTTTTAGGGGTACAAACAATAGTAATTGGGGCCTAGTGTGGTTGTGTACGTGTGATATACATACACTTTTTTGGGATCATATTTTCTATTCCGCTATTTAATCAAAAACCTTTGGGGATCAGTTAAATTGGGGGATAGTCTGTGTTGGTACGTGTGAGAGAGATCCACCTTTCCAAGTTGTTGGGGTTCATCTCATACTTCTGAAGGTTTGAGGGTGCTGCCTGTTCCATACTCCCCCTACTCCTAGCCTTTTAGGGGTACAAACAATAGTAATTGGGGCCTAGTGTGGTTGTGTACGTGTGATATACATACACTTTTTTGGGATCATATTTTCTATTCCGCTATTTAATCAAAAACCTTTGGGGATCAGTTAAATTGGGGGATAGTCTGTGTTGGTACGTGTGAGAGAGATCCACCTTTCCAAGTTGTTGGGGTTCATCTCATACTTCTGAAGGTTTGAGGGTGCTGCCTGTTCCATACTCCCCCTACTCCTAGCCTTTTAGGGGTACAAACAATAGTAATTGGGGCCTAGTGTGGTTGTGTACGTGTGATATACATACACTTTTTTGGGATCATATTTTCTATTCCGCTATTTAATCAAAAACCTTTGGGGATCAGTTAAATTGGGGGATGGTCTGTGTTGGTACGTGTGAGAGAGATCCACCTTTCCAAGTTGTTGGGGTTCATCTCATACTTCTGAAGGTTTGAGGGTGCTGCCTGTTCCATACTCCCCCTACTCCTAGCCTTTTAGGGGTACAAACAATAGTAATTGGGGCCTAGTGTGGTTGTGTACGTGTGATATACATACACTTTTTTGGGATCATATTTTCTATTCCGCTATTTAATCAAAAACCTTTGGGGATCAGTTAAATTGGGGGATAGTCTGTGTTGGTACGTGTGAGAGAGATCCACCTTTCCAAGTTGTTGGGGTTCATCTCATACTTCTGAAGGTTTGAGGGTGCTGCCTGTTCCATACTCCCCCTACTCCTAGCCTTTTAGGGGTACAAACAATAGTAATTGGGGCCTAGTGTGGTTGTGTACGTGTGATATACATACACTTTTTTGGGATCATATTTTCTATTCCGCTATTTAATCAAAAACCTTTGGGGATCAGTTAAATTGGGGGATAGTCTGTGTTGGTACGTGTGAGAGAGATCCACCTTTCCAAGTTGTTGGGGTTCATCTCATACTTCTGAAGGTTTGAGGGTGCTGCCTGTTCCATACTCCCCCTACTCCTAGCCTTTTAGGGGTACAAACAATAGTAATTGGGGCCTAGTGTGGTTGTGTACGTGTGATATACATACACTTTTTTGGGATCATATTTTCTATTCCGCTATTTAATCAAAAACCTTTGGGGATCAGTTAAATTGGGGGATAGTCTGTGTTGGTACGTGTGAGAGAGATCCACCTTTCCAAGTTGTTGGGGTTCATCTCATACTTCTGAAGGTTTGAGGGTGCTGCCTGTTCCATACCCCCCCTACTCCTAGCCTTTTAGGGGTACAAACAATAGTAATTGGGGCCTAGTGTGGTTGTGTACGTGTGATATACATACACTTTTTTGGGATCATATTTTCTATTCCGCTATTTAATCAAAAACCTTTGGGGATCAGTTAAATTGGGGGATAGTCTGTGTTGGTACGTGTGAGAGAGATCCACCTTTCCAAGTTGTTGGGGTTCATCTCATACTTCTGAAGGTTTGAGGGTGCTGCCTGTTCCATACCCCCCCTACTCCTAGCCTTTTAGGGGTACAAACAATAGTAATTGGGGCCTAGTGTGGTTGTGTACGTGTGATATACATACACTTTTTTGGGATCATATTTTCTATTCCGCTATTTAATCAAAAACCTTTGGGGATCAGTTAAATTGGGGGATAGTCTGTGTTGGTACGTGTGAGAGAGATCCACCTTTCCAAGTTGTTGGGGTTCATCTCATACTTCTGAAGGTTTGAGGGTGCTGCCTGTTCCATACTCCCCCTACTCCTAGCCTTTTAGGGGTACAAACAATAGTAATTGGGGCCTAGTGTGGTTGTGTACGTGTGATATACATACACTTTTTTGGGATCATATTTTCTATTCCGCTATTTAATCAAAAACCTTTGGGGATCAGTTAAATTGGGGGATAGTCTGTGTTGGTACGTGTGAGAGAGATCCACCTTTCCAAGTTGTTGAGGTTCATCTCATACTTCTGAAGGTTTGAGGGTGCTGCCTGTTCCATACTCCCCCTACTCCTAGCCTTTTAGGGGTACAAACAATAGTAATTGGGGCCTAGTGTGGTTGTGTACGTGTGATATACATACACTTTTTTGGGATCATATTTTCTATTCCGCTATTTAATCAAAAACCTTTGGGGATCAGTTAAATTGGGGGATAGTCTGTGTTGGTACGTGTGAGAGAGATCCACCTTTCCAAGTTGTTGGGGTTCATCTCATACTTCTGAAGGTTTGAGGGTGCTGCCTGTTCCATACTCCCCCTACTCCTAGCCTTTTAGGGGTACAAACAATAGTAATTGGGGCCTAGTGTGGTTGTGTACGTGTGATATACATACACTTTTTTGGGATCATATTTTCTATTCCGCTATTTAATCAAAAACCTTTGGGGATCAGTTAAATTGGGGGATAGTCTGTGTCGGTACGTGTGAGAGAGATCCACCTTTCCAAGTTGTTGGGGTTCATCTCATACTTCTGAAGGTTTGAGGGTGCTGCCTGTTCCATACCCCCCCTACTCCTAGCCTTTTAGGGGTACAAACAATAGTAATTGGGGCCTAGTGTGGTTGTGTACGTGTGATATACATACACTTTTTTGGGATCATATTTTCTATTCCGCTATTTAATCAAAAACCTTTGGGGATCAGTTAAATTGGGGGATAGTCTGTGTTGGTACGTGTGAGAGAGATCCACCTTTCCAAGTTGTTGGGGTTCATCTCATACTTCTGAAGGTTTGAGGGTGCTGCCTGTTCCATACTCCCCCTACTCCTAGCCTTTTAGGGGTACAAACAATAGTAATTGGGGCCTAGTGTGGTTGTGTACGTGTGATATACATACACTTTTTTGGGATCATATTTTCTATTCCGCTATTTAATCAAAAACCTTTGGGGATCAGTTAAATTGGGGGATAGTCTGTGTCGGTACGTGTGAGAGAGATCCACCTTTCCAAGTTGTTGGGGTTCATCTCATACTTCTGAAGGTTTGAGGGTGCTGCCTGTTCCATACCCCCCCTACTCCTAGCCTTTTAGGGGTACAAACAATAGTAATTGGGGCCTAGTGTGGTTGTGTACGTGTGATATACATACACTTTTTTGGGATCATATTTTCTATTCCGCTATTTAATCAAAAACCTTTGGGGATCAGTTAAATTGGGGGATAGTCTGTGTTGGTACGTGTGAGAGAGATCCACCTTTCCAAGTTGTTGAGGTTCATCTCATACTTCTGAAGGTTTGAGGGTGCTGCCTGTTCCATACTCCCCCTACTCCTAGCCTTTTAGGGGTACAAACAATAGTAATTGGGGCCTAGTGTGGTTGTGTACGTGTGATATACATACACTTTTTTGGGATCATATTTTCTATTCCGCTATTTAATCAAAAACCTTTGGGGATCAGTTAAATTGGGGGATAGTCTGTGTCGGTACGTGTGAGAGAGATCCACCTTTCCAAGTTGTTGGGGTTCATCTCATACTTCTGAAGGTTTGAGGGTGCTGCCTGTTCCATACCCCCCCTACTCCTCATCTAGCCTTTTAGGGGTACAAACAATAGTAATTGGGGCCTAGTGTGGTTGTGTACGTGCGAGATACATACACTTTTTTTGATCATATTTCCTATTCCGCTATTCAATAAAAACCTTTGAGGATCAATTGAATTGCGGGATAGTCTGTGTCGGTACGTGTGAGAGAGATCCACCTTTCCAAGTTGTTGGGGTTCATCTCATACTTCTGAAGGTTTGAGGGTGCTGCCTGTTCCATACCCCCCCTACTCCTCATCTAGCCTTTTAGGGGTACAAACAATAGTAATTGGGGCCTAGTGTGGTTGTGTACGTGCGAGATACATACACTTTTTTTGATCATATTTCCTATTCCGCTATTCAATAAAAACCTTTGAGGATCAATTGAATTGCGGGATAGTCTGTGTCGGTACGTGTGAGAGAGATCCACCTTTCCAAGTTGTTGGGGTTCATCTCATACTTCTGAAGGTTTGAGGGTGCTGCCTGTTCCATACCCCCCCTACTCCTCATCTAGCCTTTTAGGGGTACAAACAATAGTAATTGGGGCCTAGTGTGGTTGTGTACGTGCGAGATACATACACTTTTTTTGATCATATTTCCTATTCCGCTATTCAATAAAAACCTTTGAGGATCAATTGAATTGCGGGATAGTCTGTGTCGGTACGTGTGAGAGAGATCCACCTTTCCAAGTTGTTGGGGTTCATCTCATACTTCTGAAGGTTTGAGGGTGCTGCCTGTTCCATACCCCCCCTACTCCTCATCTAGCCTTTTAGGGGTACAAACAATAGTAATTGGGGCCTAGTGTGGTTGTGTACGTGCGAGATACATACACTTTTTTTGATCATATTTCCTATTCCGCTATTCAATAAAAACCTTTGAGGATCAATTGAATTGCGGGATAGTCTGTGTCGGTACGTGTGAGAGAGATCCACCTTTCCAAGTTGTTGGGGTTCATCTCATACTTCTGAAGGTTTGAGGGTGCTGCCTGTTCCATACCCCCCCTACTCCTCATCTAGCCTTTTAGGGGTACAAACAATAGTAATTGGGGCCTAGTGTGGTTGTGTACGTGCGAGATACATACACTTTTTTTGATCATATTTCCTATTCCGCTATTCAATAAAAACCTTTGAGGATCAATTGAATTGCGGGATAGTCTGTGTCGGTACGTGTGAGAGAGATCCACCTTTCCAAGTTGTTGGGGTTCATCTCATACTTCTGAAGGTTTGAGGGTGCTGCCTGTTCCATACCCCCCCTACTCCTCATCTAGCCTTTTAGGGGTACAAACAATAGTAATTGGGGCCTAGTGTGGTTGTGTACGTGCGAGATACATACACTTTTTTTGATCATATTTCCTATTCCGCTATTCAATAAAAACCTTTGAGGATCAATTGAATTGCGGGATAGTCTGTGTCGGTACGTGTGAGAGAGATCCACCTTTCCAAGTTGTTGGGGTTCATCTCATACTTCTGAAGGTTTGAGGGTGCTGCCTGTTCCATACCCCCCCTACTCCTCATCTAGCCTTTTAGGGGTACAAACAATAGTAATTGGGGCCTAGTGTGGTTGTGTACGTGCGAGATACATACACTTTTTTTGATCATATTTCCTATTCCGCTATTCAATAAAAACCTTTGAGGATCAATTGAATTGCGGGATAGTCTGTGTCGGTACGTGTGAGAGAGATCCACCTTTCCAAGTTGTTGGGGTTCATCTCATACTTCTGAAGGTTTGAGGGTGCTGCCTGTTCCATACCCCCCCTACTCCTCATCTAGCCTTTTAGGGGTACAAACAATAGTAATTGGGGCCTAGTGTGGTTGTGTACGTGTGATATACATACACTTTTTTTGGATCATATTTTCTATTCCGCTATTCAATAAAAACCTTTCTAGGGCAAGATCTTAAATTACAGAAATATGAGGAGACCGTCAAATAAGGGCCGTGGCCTGGGTCGTGGTGCTGCTGGTAGAGCTCCTGTTGCAAGGAGAGGACATGGTCGATCTGTGCCAGCTACACGCACAAGTGAAACACCTTCCTCAAGTGTGAGTAGGCGAAAGAACCTGCATCAGTATTTGGTAGGGCATCAAACGCCCCTAGAAGTGATGAGGCCAGAACAAGTTGAGGCGATAGTAGATTGGTTTGCTGCTGACAGTGCCTCCAGTTCCTTCACATTGTCTCCCACCCAGTCTACTGCAGAAAGGTCAGAGTTGGCACCTGCAGCCAATGTCCAACCGTCTTTCACCTCACCCCCTTGCAAATCAGGCCAGCAGTCTGAGCCCCAAGCCATACAGCAGTCTCTTATTCTTTTTGAGGACTCTGTCAGCAGGGTTTCCCAGGGCCATCCACCTAGCCCTGCCCCAGAAGTGGAAGAGATTGAGTGCAGCGATGCCCAACCACTTATTTCTCAAGATGAGTACATGCAAGGATCATCGCAGCACGTCTCCGATGATGACGAAACGCAGGTGCCAACTGCTGCGGCGTTCAGCATTGTGGAGACCGACAAGGAGGGCAGGGGTGAAGACTGGGTGGAAGATGATGTGGAGGACGATGAGGTCCTCGACCCCACATGGAATGAACGTCATGCAGGTGAACTGAGTAGTTTGGAGGAAGAGGCGGTGGTCGCACAGAGCCACCAGCACAGCAGAAGAGGGAGCAGGGTGCAGAAGCGGAGCGGCCGTGCCCTAGACACTACGCCCGCTACTGCCCAACGCAGCAAGGGAACGAGCGCACCAAAGTCAGCTCAAAGGAGTTCTCTAGCGTGGAAGTTCTTTAGAAAATGTGCTGATGACAGGACACGAGTGGTTTGCACCCTGTGCAATCAGAGCTTGAAGCGAGGCATGAACCTTCTCAACCTGAGCACAACCTGCATGATCAGGCATCTAAGTGCAAAGCACGAGCTGCAGTGGAGTACACACCTTCAAAACCAAGAAACGTCTCTGGCTCATCCTGCTTCCTCTTCTGCTGCAGTCTCGGCCGCTCCAGCCACATCTGTAGTGATACCGGCACCTGCCACCCCGCAAACAGACGATCTGTCAGCAACACCACCACCTGGGTCACCAACAACCATCTCCACAATGTCCCGTGGAAGCGTTCAGCTTTCCATCTCCCAAACACGTGAGAGGAAGAGGAAGTACCCCCCTACCCACCCGCGATCCCTGGCCCTGAATGCCAGCATTTCAAAATTATTGGCCTTTGAAATGCTGTCATTCCGTCTGGTGGAGACGCACAGTTTTAAAAACCTTATGTCGGTGGCTGTCCCACAGTACGTCGTGCCCAGCCGCCACTACTTTTCCAGGCAAGCCATCCCTTCCCTGCACAACCAAGTGGGGGAAAAAATCAGGTGTGCACTGCGCAACGCCATCTGTGCCAAGGTCCACCTAACTACGGATACGTGGACCAGTAAGCACGGTCAGGGGCGTTATATCTCCCTAACGGCACACTGGGTAAATGCAGTGGCGGATGGGCCTGAGGCGGATAGCAATTTGGCGCATGTCCTTCCACCACCGAGGATTGCAGGGCGCTTCAGTTTGCCTCCTGTTCCTAACTCCTCCTACTCCGCTTCCTCATCCTCTACCGCCTCCTCATCCGGACAGCGTAACACCTTCACCACCAACTTCAGCACGGCCAGGGGTAAACGACAGCAGGCAGTTTTACAACTTGCCTGTTTGGGGGACAAACCACACACCGCGCAGGAGTTGTGGAGGAGCATGGAACAGCAGACAAATGAGTGGTTGCTGCCAGCGAGCCTCAAGCCCGGCCTGGTGGTGTGCGATAACGGGCGAAATCTCATAGCAGCTCTGGGCCTAGCCGGTTTGACGCACATCCCTTGCCTGGCGCATGTGCTGAATTTGGTGGTGCAGAGGTTCCTTAAAAACTACCCCGATATGTCAGAGCTGCTGCAGAAAGTGCGGGCCGTTTGTGCGCACTTTCGGTGTTCTCACCCTGCTGCTGCTCGCCTGGCAGCGCTGCAGCGTAACTTCGGCCTTCCCGCTCACCGCCTCATATGTGACGTGCCCACAAGGTGGAACTCCACCTTGCACATGCTGGAAAGACTGTGCGAGCAGCAGCAGGCCATAGTGGAGTTTCAGCTGCAGCACGCACGCGTGAGTCGCTCTGCGGAACAGCACCACTTCACCACCAATAACTGGGCCTCCATGCGAGACCTGTGTGCCTTGTTGCGCTGTTTTGAGTACTCCACCAACATGGCCAGTGGCAATGACGCCGTTCTCAGCTTAACTATCCCACTTCTATGCCTCCTTGAAAAAACAATTCGGGCGATGATGGAAGAGGATGTGGCACAGGATGAGGAGGAGGAGGAGGATGAAGAGGTAACATTTCCAAGGCTTTCAGGGCAGTCATTCGCAAGGGGCTCCGAGGGTGGGTTCCTGCACACGCAAACGCCAGGGACGCAATTGTCCAGCAGGGGCACAGTTCTGGAGGATGAGGAGGATGAGGAGGAGGAGGAGCTGGAGGAGGAGATGGAACCATGTTCACAGCAGGGTGGCACCCAGGCCAGCTCATGGCCATCACTGGTGCGTGGCTGGGGGGATACAGAGGACACGGACCATACACCTCCCACAGAGGACAGCCTTTCGTTGCCTCTGGGCAGCCTGGCACACATGAGCGATTACATGCTGCAGTGTCTCCACAACGACCGCCGAGTTGCCCACATTCTAACTTGTGCTGATTACTGGGTGGCCACGCTGCTGGATCCCCGTTACAAGGACAACGTACCGTCCTTAATTCACTCACTGGAGCGCGATCGCAAGATGCGCGAGTACAAGCGCACGCTGGTAGACGCCATGCTGCTGGCATTCCCATCTGACAGCGGGGCCACAGTGGAAGCACAAGGCAGAGGAGGAGGAGGAGGAGGTCGCCAACGCAACCAGGGCACCGCCAGCACCTCAGAAGGCAGGGTTAGCATGGCCGAAATGTGGAAAAGCTTTGTCAGCACGCCACAACAAACAGCAGCACCAGCAGCTCAGATGGAACGTCTTAGCAGGAGGCAGCATTTTACCAACATGGTGGAGCAGTATGTGTGCACACGCCTACATGTAGTGAATGACGGGTCTGCCCCCTTCAACTTCTGGGTCTCCAAATTGGGCACATGGCCTGAGCTTGCCCTTTACGCCTTGGAGGTGCTGGCGTGCCCTGCAGCCAGTGTATTATCTGAACGGGTATTTAGCACGGCTGGGGGCGTTATAACAGACAAGCGCAGCCGCCTGTCCAGAGACAATGTGGACAAGCTCACGTTCATTAAAATGAACCAGGCATGGATCCCACGGGACTTTTCCGTACCTTGTGCAGAATAGCAATGGATACCGACCTTACCCACCCATTGTTCCATTTTTGCTCTTTCTCACTCTTTTGGGGTGTACCCTCATTTAAAATTTGTGAAAAGAAGCAGTGTTGGCTACCTCGTCCTCCTCCTCAGGGCCAGATTAATGTAGGGGCTATTGGAGCTGCAGCTCCAGGCCCCTACCTTTTATATAGGCCCCGGGTTGGCCATATTCACTGTTACCGCTCTTCTGTCACTTGTAAACACAGAAGTCTGGCTTCTATGCTCGCTTCCCCAGGCAGCACCCTCAGAACCTCCCCACACAGCGTGAAGGCCGGACAAGGAGGGACAGTTGGCGATGCATGGATGTGTTTATGGGCTTCAGAGACAGCATCCCATGTTGAATTAGGCATGCATGGCTGCACCCTTCCTCCTCTGGGTGCATGGCAAGGCACGGCCCTAAGGCCCTTCAAAATCCTCAGCACCAAGCCCATGATGCTGTTAATCCGGCCCTGGTCCTCCTCCACCGCCGCTTCCACCTACACCGCCCATAGGTGTGCGCAGCCTATTGCATTAAGGTGTGCACCCCAAAGTTGAAATACACATGCATGTGTTTGCCAGCAGGGAGAGTAATGTATCGGGGCCATGTACCTGTAGGCAAGGAGAAATAGAGCAGAGCAGGTCCCAGGGAGATCTTTCCCATCTCCTCACTGGCAATGCTATGTGCCCTAGGTGATTAGGGTGTGCCCAGGCACACCCAGCACACCCTGTGCGCACGCCTATGTCACCGCCACATCCACCACCACCTCAACCTCCCTCCTACTCCATATGGGCCTCGTCCTTCAGAGATGAAGAAGAACATTGTTTTATTTTTCTGTTTTTTTTTGTTGTTTTAAGTTATTTCCCTATCCACATTTGTTTGCAGAGCACTTGCCATGCTCTTAATTACGTTTTGCTGCCATTTGCAGCACTCTAGCCCTTTCCTTTGGTGTTTTAGAGCCATTTTAGTGCCTTAAAGTTCGGGTCCCCATTGACTTCAATGGGGTTCGGTGTCCGGGAAAAGTTCGGTAAAAGTCCGGGACACGGACCCGGACTTTTTTTTAAAGTTCGGCCGAACCCGTCGAACACGGACATCTAGGTGTCCGCTCAACCCTACTCACTACTTAACATTGTAGCAAAGTGTCATTTCTTCAGTGTTTTGTCACATGAAAAGATATAATAAAATATTTACAAAATTGTGAGGGAGTGTACTCACTTTTGTGTGATACTGTGTGTGTGTATATATATATATATATATATATATATATATATACATACACAGTATCTCACAAAAGTGAGTACACTCCCTCACAATTTTGTAAATATTTTATTATATCTTTTCATGTGACAACACTGAAGAGATTACACTTTGCTAAAATGTAAAGTAGTGAGTATACAGCTTATATAACAGTACTCACTTTTGTTGCCAGCGGTTTAGACATTAATGGCTGTGTGTTGAGTTATTTTGAGAGGACAGCAAATTTACACGAAGCTGTACATTCAGTACTTTACATTGTAACGGGGTGTCATTTCTTCAGTGTTGTCACGTGAAATGTTATAATAAAATATTTACAAAAATGTGAGGGGTGTACTCACTTTTGTGAGACACTGTATGTGTATATATATATATATCTTTTTTTTTTGTTAGCTTTGTTTAATGCCCCATGACAGTGCCTATCTCATCATATCATATCTTTTTTTTTTTTTTTACAATATCTTGCCTATTAGCCTAGCAAATGAACAGAATTTATTATCAAGGTTCAGCTTTCTGGATTTTAAACAGGATTTGCACCCCCAAACAAAACCTGGGCAAATTTGCTTATTTGCTAAAAGGAAAGAATCATTTCTGTGCAATACGTCAGAAAGCTATTTAGTGTTCGGTTTTGTATTACTGAGAGAGTAAATTTAATTCACGTCTAAAGTTAAATCGTTTAACTTTACTTTTCATTTCTAGGCATAAATAAATTACGGAAAAGAGTAATTGTGCTCCTCTAACATTTTGCTAAACCCCAGTGAATTTGAATGAAATGAATAGCGACATCTCCTGAATGCAGATTCAATGCTTTTATGCTGAAATGAACACACAGCTTCAATTTCTTCCTTTAGATGAATAGGCTATCCCTATACTTTCCAGGAGGGATTTCTATTGGATGACATTTTATTTTAATTATATAAAGGGAACAGCTTTCATTTATGAAGTTGATAAAATGAGACCGCTTTTTATCAAATTAGACCTTAAGGTCAAATGCTGTAAGGAATGATGTACCTTTGGCTGCTTTAGAAAAAAAGGGAAAGAAGTCATATTGTTAAGCCTATTTAAATTCAAGTTTGGCTTCCAGTTTAAAAGTATTGTAAATGTTTTCACAGTTCTTTTCTTTTGTTATGTAACTTCACTTTTTAGATGTCTAAATATATACACACTATTACCTGTCAATCTGCAGTTGTTGAAAGTACTAAAGAAAATGATACACTGAGTCCCATGACCTTCCATCAACTGTGATTTCTTAGCAACTGACCCTTAATTTTTACTAGATTTCATGTTATAGAATTAAACAACTAGAGTTCTGTGAGATATGACAAGTTTAAAGCCCAATTCCAAGAAAATTATATATACTATAGTTCTGGATAGACATGTGAAGGGTTAGAAATGTTTTCAGTGACCACATTGAGGAGACTTACCCTAATTTTCTGTGTGGTCACTGGGATAGGAAGTGAGAAGAATCAATCAAATGAGAACATAGATGGCCATAAAACATTTTTATATAGCAGAGAGGTGAAAGGTTACTGTTACACTTGCTCTCGCACTATCCTGTTCTATGTTCCAGCAAAGGGCCTTTCCCTTTTTGTGCATCTGCTAGATTTCAACCAATCATAGAGAGGATGCTGTTTTAAGAGGCTAGCATCTGGACCGCTCAGTGTTCGAGCAGCATGTCCACATGCAAGCAGCCCAACCTCACTGTGTTCTCATCCAGCATTATTCTGTGTCTCTGTAATTTTCTGTGTTCCTATTGCTGTCTGTGTGTTCCATGCTTTGCTTCCAATGTGTACCAGCTTTGCTTGCAGTATAACCCAGCCTTCTGTCCCTCTGTCTGTATCCTGCTCTTGCCACCCCATGCACTCCTACCTGCATTCTGTCTTCCTTCACCTACATGGCTTCTTTCTGCTCTTCAGTTTGTTACTTGTTTCTCTTCACCAGTCTGTTTCTTGCTTCACCTGCTTGGGTGAGTGAGAGGACTGCCACCTGGATACTGCCTGCAGCACAACATCTCCATCTCTAGGAGTTCTGATGAAGACCAGGTGGCATTGTAGACTCTGCACCTTAGGCCTTCTGAAGGCTCTCACTTCCACCAATCCAGTGGCCAGCTGCATCCACTCTGTGACTTGCAATACCATCCACCCAGTTTGTTATCCTAAACTTTGGTCAGTCACTCTGCCCCTGGTGGGAGTGGGTTTCCAAGTGGTAACAGCAGGTTTTTCAAGTTGTGAATATTACTTAAATAGGACCATATGGACCTAATATTGTATATGCTATTAGGTTACTTATCTTCCAACTGAATTTCTCTTTAAATTAAAACTCTATTTTACTCCCTTTTTTGAGAAGCATGTAGGATGTCACCTATTGGGAGTAACATCCATCTCCTGAACCACTGGTTGTGGATTAATAATATTATAATATAAAGCTGATGTGCTGCAGCACCTTACAATAAGGAGAAATAGCAATAAATAAATAAATAAATAAAAACATGTAAGGCTTAATGCAGTAAATAGTTGTTTGAAAATTTCTGGAGTTTTGAGACAATACATTATCCTTGGTAAGTACCTGTGTTTGATTTTACTAATCATTTTTTAAAGTTTCTGGTTTAGTTCAGTGCAATATTTGTTTGGAAATTGTTTTCTGCGATACTCTTTAGAATCTGAGTTGTTATCCTGTTTTTACTACACCAGGCTAAGTGGTGACATTGCTTGTCTATATCGCTTAATTTTTTGCTCTTCAGTCTGAGCCAGGAGTGTAACTACAGGGGTTGCAATTGCAACCAGGCCCCATGCTCCAGGGGGCCTGTGCGGCTCCCCTGTACACCTGGATAGGAGGGCGGCGAGGACAGCATGTAGAGAAATCACTGTCCTCCCTTTTCCTCCTGTAGCTGCAGGAGAAAAATGGAGGAGATTGGGTCTTCTGTATGCTGCCCCCGCCACTCCTTCTATCCAGTTCACTTGTGTTCTGCTGTCTTTGGGCCCCTTTGTGCTCTCCTGGTCCCCCTCCACCACTGTGCTGCCCTCCCCCCCCACACTGTGCTCCCTCCCCTCTCCTGCCAGCTGCTGAAGGGGATGTGTCACAATAGAGAACCAGGAAGGGGTCAGTAAATATGTAATTTACTAGCTCCTTCCTTTTCTGAATGGACAGAGTCATAGTCAGTGACATTGTAAAAAATAAAATAAAATTATAAAAAATAATACAATTAAAATACCCAAAAATAAAAACTACTGACACCAGTGGGTGACCTTCCAGGATCGCAAAGGTCACCAGGATCAGTGGGAAGAGCCCCAGGCTTTAAGGAAAGCCCAGCCAGGGGTCCAAGGGGCCCTTCATGGTTTCTTGCACTGGGGCCCTGAAGGTTCTAGTTATGTCTCTGGTCTGAGGGACTATCTAAGCCTGTTGACTGATGGAGAGAAATTGAGGGAGAAGAGAAACATTGGAATTCTTGTCAATACCAGTGTGCAAAAGTGTATTTGCTTTGAAGAATAAATTTCCTCTAACTTTGGGTGTCCTATCTATGTGGATGTTGCTGCATTATGTAAAGCTATTAGAATAGGTTTTTACATTTTAGAATGGGGTGCCTTGAGACTGTTCATCATTTTAAAGGGTGCCCTGACTGGAGAAAGGTTGAAAAACATGGCCATAACCTATATCATATATATATACATTCATACATACATTCTTTAGCCTGATAATTTGTAAATGAAGACTATATAAGCAAGTAACTAATCAGATTTCAGTTTACTTTTGTCAGTATAGAGGTTATTTCTCATTTCCATTGGTTACTGCTCTTTGTACATCACCATTGCTCGAAACCATCCAACTGAATAGGCCATTCATTTGTTTTTTTTGTCCACCAGGAAAAGGAAGTTAAAGACGGATTATATTATCAAGAAGCTCCAGAAGATGTCAGTCAGGATGAGGAAGATGAAATCTCAAGGCTTACTGCACTGCTGAAACAATTGTAGGAATATTTTTACAAGAATACACTACTGCTCTTTAGGAATGCACAGTGAATAGTGTTTGAAAAGAAGCTGCTGAATTGAGAATGTAGGAGAGTGGTATTTGCAGGACAAATATGCTACTGAGTTGAGAAAAGGGGGCATGGAGATTTTCATATCTAATGGGCTGCTGAAATGGGGTTGGGTGCACTAAGACTTTTCAAAAGGCATTGTGGTACTAATCAGAGGATAGGAGGTAGTGGTTTTTGCAAAGACCCTAGGACATTAATAATGTGGAAAACGATAATTCTATATTATGTTGAACCAGGGAAGGAGAAACACAGATATTTCTAAAAGCAATATGGTTTATAAAAGGGACTTTTGTGTTTTAAAAAAAAGTTAAAATTACCCAGAAAAAAAACATTTACAATGTACATTGCACTAATAGAAATGAAAGCACAGTGTATATATAAAGACATTTAAACATTATTATTTTTTTCTCAAGGTTCTTTACTGCAGAATGTGTATAATTATTTGCAATAGATGTATTATCTATATGTGTAATCTATATGTATGTGCCTGTTACTTACAAAGACTTAAAGTTAGTCCAAAAAAAAAGCCAATTCTGCTTCAAAAGAAAGAAAGAAAGAAAAACAAGAAGCTATTTCTGCTTTACAAGAAGTGCAGTAACAATTGGAGTGCTTATGAGTCAATAACACTGTGGTTTTAAACCCATAGGACTTATGGTTTGTAAGGTAATATAAATTTTTTTCAGCTTTACTAATACACAATATACTGGAAACCTTACACAAGTCACCAGAGAAAAACAGGAAACAATGTTCCTTCTGTACAATTTATAAACTAAAGAAAATACCTAAAGTTCTATCGGAACAATAGCTAATAAAAAGTCTCCAAACTTAAAATGTTTTTGTTGCTATTGCTTTTAAATCTTTTCTGAATCACTTTTATATGACAGTGTTTGACAAAGAAACATTTCGCAAAAATTATCACAATAGTAATTGATAAGCAGTATGGATTTTTTTTAGGTGCAACTCTAGCCAAAACATTTTAATTTTTATTTTTAGTTTTGGATAGTGTCTGCCATATTTTCATTGCTGCCTGGGGTTCTAGTATTGAGACTGGGCTGTAAAATCCTGTAATACTGAAGATAACTTGTGTGCATGTGTTACTTTTTCCTTGTCAAATTTGTTTATTGTTTTGAATAAAATAAAGGAGAACAATCTGAATTTTACAAGGATTGTGGTACATATTCAAAGGGTAACAAACTAATTATTTCAATTGGAAAGAGACAAATAAAAAATCAAATGCAATATCGCACTTTAAAAGCATCAAATAGACCGTCAAAGTCAAATGTCAAAAATTTAATTTAATTGAAAAGAAAGAGAAAGGTAGATTGTTGACTGTTGTTCTTAAGTGAAAACAAGGTGAATAATCTCCTCCCACCCAGCCAATGCATATAAACGGCCAAGTGGGAGCTTCATCCTTCTGAGTGGATGTTCAGGAATGTCCTTCAGAAGGAGGGAGATCGCACAGCCGTGTGCATGTGCAGCTGCGCAATCTAGGTGTGCCTGTGTCCCCCAGGACTCAGAGCAACACTGCTCGGCAGGAGTACCCTGTGGTTGGCCCTTCTGATCACATGACGTCTGTTCAATCACAGCCATCATGTGATTTCAATAGAGCTGTCGTCACAGCGATCGGCTCTGCTTCTTCTCACAAAGTGAGGAGAAGGAGAGCGGATCGGTGCTCTCAGGTGGTGATCAGTGAGTATAGAGCTGTTTTACTGCTCTTTACTCACTGATCACCCTGCTAGTGTCCCCAACACACAGTGTCACCAACACAGTGTCCCCAGCACAGTGAAAACACCTGTCATACATCTGTCCTAGTAAAATAATCTGTTACAGTGAACATCTGTCCTTGATGATTTGCCACATCTGTCCATGATGATTTGCCACATCTGTCCGTGATCATTTGCCACATTTGTCCATGATCATTTGCCACATCTGTCTGTTATCATCTACCACATCTGTCCGTTATCATTTGGTGGACATCATCTGCCTCATTTGCCAGTTATCATCTGGCGCATCTGTCCGTGACCATCTGCCGCATCTGTCCGTGATCATCCACCGCATCTGCCCATGATCATCCGCCCCATATGTCCATGATCTTCCGCCACAGGTGTGTTGTTGCAGGCATTTTTTGGGGGTTTTTGGAGGCATACACACACATACTTATATGTATTTTACACTTAGACATATATAGGTGTTATAGGAGCGTAACCATATTAGTGTAAATGATTTCATTAGCGCAAGCATATATTTCTGCTACTATCACACCTATATATGTCTAGGTGTGTATATACATATAAGTATGTGTGTATATATACCCATATACACAAGTTCAGATGTTTTGCCTGCCTCCAAAAACCCCCAAAAAATGCCTGCAACAACACACCTGGGCGTTTTTTTTTTGTTTTGGCGCTAGCGTTTTTTTTGGGCATTTTTTTGGGTTCTTTGGAGGCAGGCAAAACATCTGAACTTGTGTATACGGGTATATATACACACATACTTATATGTATATATACACCTAGACATATATAGGTGTGATAATAGCAGAAATATATGCTTGCGCTAATGAAATCATTTACACTAATATGGTTACGCTCCTATAACACTTATATATGTCTAAGTGTAAAATACATATAAGTATGTGTGTATATATACCACTATACACAAGTTCAGATGTTTTGCCTGGTATATATACACACATACTTATATGTATTTTACACATAAACATATATAGGTGTGATAGGAGCGTAACTATGTTGGTGTTAATTATTTCATTAGCGCAAGTAGTTTTTTCTGCTCCTTTCACACCTATATATGTGCAGGTGTATATATACATACATGGGTGTGTATATATACCCCCTATACACATGTTCAGATGTCATGCCTGACTCCAAACATGTGCTCAAAAAATCCCTATAGACGCCTGCAGCCAAAAAGCAAGCTGACAGGGGCGAAGCCATATTACTGCAGCGAAAGTGACTTGAGAGAAACTAGCTTTTCTCTATAGCGGTCACCCTGATATGGAAGGGTTTGGTCACCCTGCCATAGCAGTCACTGTCAGTTCACCCTACACTACATTTCGGTCACCCTGATATGGAAGGGTTTGGTCACCCTGCCATAGCAGTCAGTTAACCCTACACTACATTACGGTCACCCTGACACTTCACACTTTCCCTACAGAAACTACATTTTGAAGCTAACTAAAGTGTAAAAGAGCACCCTAACTACACTAGATATCCCTTTCCTCACACTAATAAATGCTAAATGACACTTTTAAAGTAAAATTAACAGAACTGCTTCCACTCTCTTCCATGTCCCTGTATAACAATGCTAGGAATTTGGCGGGGGCTATCTTATATACTGGGGGGGCGTATTCACTAATGATTGGACTATGGACCCCCTAGTCACTCCAATCACATTCCTAGCATTCTCCTGCCCCCTCAATTGGCTTTTGCTAATGGTTCTGGTCCAATCATGGGCTTTTAAAGCCCATTTCCTGAAGCATTGCATTTTGGGCGGTTCTGGTTTCCGAATTCCGAACTTTTTGGGCAAAAAGTTCTAAATTCGGCCGAACCTCGAACACCCAATGTTCGGGTCGAACCGATGGTCGACCCGAACCGTTCGATCATCCCTAATCATGAGCAAAAAGGCAGACTTTATGATGATACCTTCAATACCTTTAATGTTTAGGTCCGATCTAATCAATTGGGTAAGCAGCTCGATGATGAGAGCAAAAAGAAGTGGGGAAAGAGGGCATCCTTGACAGGTGCCGCTCAGATTTAAAACCAGCATATTTGATATATGCTTTGGGTTTATCGTATAGTGATGAAATCCATTTCAAGGAATGGGGTCCAAACCCCCCATTTTGAAGAGTGTATTGAAGATAGGACGATGTGTCAAAAACGTTTCTAATATCGAGGGAAAGAAAACATGCTGGTAAACGTCTTGATTTGGCTGCATAAGCAAGTAACGAACCTCTGAGAACATTGTCACCTGCTTGTCATAGGGGGATAAACCCAACTTAATCACGATGAATAAGTTCACCTATCAGGATAAGAAGGAACGGCTACACATCACTTAAGTTCCAAATGCCTTTATTGAGATACCCAAGTTGGCACCACAAGACACCAACACCAGTCCAGGTAGATACGATTCATTCACACAGTACAACATTGTTTAGTAGCTGCTGAGGCTGTAAATACTTGTGGATAAGAGTTACTAAAAAGTTTTGGGGTGGCTTGAGCTGTAAAAGGAGTCTCTTGTAGACAAAGAGTATGGATTTTGGCTGCAGCAAAAGAGCGAAATGCCCTGGTATGTTTATGTGGTATATAAAGACTAGTGTTGAGCGTACCGGACTTTTGGGTATTCGGTACCCGGACCCTAACCATAACATTTCACTGTATGTTTGGGTACTGTCTGTTGTTCGGTAACGTTATTTGATGTTTTGCCGCGGTTTTAATGGAGCGCTTTCAACAGGTGCAAGGCAGCTAATCAGCAAGCGTTTAACTAGTGTGCCCTAGAAGCCATCACAGCCATGTCTACTAATGGCATGGCTGTGATTGGTCAGTGCAGCATGTGACCCAAACTCTATATAAATTGGAGTCACACAGTGACCTGCATCACTCGTCTATAACTATACTTGGGAGATGTTCCTGACTGCTGCTGAGGGAGAGATAGAAGTTTACTGTAGGGCCAGGCTGGAGAGATTGCTTGTAGGGAAAGCATAGGAACAATCTGCTTTAATCAGACAGCGATCTACATTGATTTGATTGTGTGGGGGTGCAGTGCACGATCTTATGCTCTGACCTGAGCCAAATGAGGAGGAGAAAGGAGAAAAAAAAACTTTTATCACTCTGTTAGGTGTGCGGTGCTGCACATTTCATGCAAGCTCAGTGCATATGTGTCTGCATAATCTGCATTTAAAAAAGAAAAAAACATTTTCCTTCATATTTAACTTTGACATACAGTCTTTAGACAGACACTGCTTTTCTAACCTGCTCTTCAAAAAGCACCAATGTGAGGGGAAAATAATTATTTTCCAGTATTTAGGGTAAAAAAATGATTTTTCAGTTTTTCATTCAAATGTTTTTTTTTTTATTCAATAGCGGAATAGAACAACAACAGTATCCAACCTTTTAGGCGTGCGGTGTGTAGCGGGCATTTCCTGCAACCTCAGTGCATATGTGTCTGCTTAATCTGCATTTTAAAAAGAAAAAAACTTTTTTCCTTCATATTTTACTGTGAATTACAGCATTTAGACAGACACTGCATTTCAAATCTGCTATTCAACAAGCACCAATAAGGGGACAATTATTTTTCAGTTTTTCATTCATACGTTACAGTGCGATACACCCATTGCACTGCCTTGCAATAAAAAAAAAATATTTAGGGGACAAAAGAGTTTATTGCGGCTCTGTCTGCATATATGTTACAGTTACAGTGAGATACACCCATTGCATACTGTTGAATTGCGCTTTGCAATAAAAAAAAAAAACATTTAGGGGCAAAAAAAGTTGATTGCTGCCCTGTCTGCATATGTTACAGTGAGATACACTCATTGCATACTGTTGTATTGCTCCTTGCAATAAAAAAAACTATTTAGGGGACAAAAGAGTTTATTGCGGCCCTGTCCGCGTATGTTACATTGAGATACACCCATTGCATACTGTTGTATTGCACCTTGCAATAAAAAAATCTATTTAGGGGCAAAAAAAGTTGATTGCGGCCCTGTCTGCATATGTTACAGGGAGATACACCCATTGCATACTGTTGTATTGCGCATTGCAATAAAAAAAAAACATTTAGGGGACAGAAAGATATTAAATTGCGGCTTAGTCTGTATCTGTACGTGTGAGATACACACGTTGGATACTGTTGTTCTAGTCCGCTATTCAATAAACACCCATTTAGGGAAAAAATATAAAATTGCGCCCTGTCTGTATCTGTACGTGTGAGATACACCCGTTGTATACTGTTGTTCTATTCCGCTATTCAATAAACCCCCATTTAGGGAAAACATATTACATTGCGGCCTAGTCTGCATATTTTTTTTTAATGAATCTTTATTTAGTGTACAAGAGAACAGACAAGAATGAGACAGCAACAACAAAACAACAAAGTAGGGGAGGCAGCTTAATATCGCCGCTTCCCAGTGGGCATAAAAGTGCAATACGGTGCATAACATCATAAGAATAAAACAGTAACGTGCGGCAGCACACCATAGTGCAAATCAATAGTCAGCAGAACAGATTAGAGGGCGGTCTGCCGGGTGGCATTCGCCGTGGTCAGCAACAGACGTCTGTGGGTCCCAGAGGGCGCAACTGCAAGCAGGGAGCTCCAAGTGGGAGCACGCCGCTGGGGAAGGGGGGCATCCGCCTCCATCATACCGCCCCCAGTGCGACGACCCCAGCCGGCTCCCCCCCAGGCAATTCAAACCCCTCACAGCTACCGGCGGGGCTACAATAGGCGACTGGGAGGTACCACACAGAGGGACTGCGTCGACCCAGGGCCAACCCCGCAAGCGGGGGGGGGCCAAAGGAGAGAAGGACGTTTTGTAGCCAACACCGGCAGACCCTCCAAAACATCAACCATTAACGCCCACTCAAGGTGAATGAGGCAGCATGTAGGAAAGAAGGAAAGATGGAGAAACAAGAGAGAAGTCTAGAAACAGGGACATCGGAAAGGAGACCAGAGGGAAGGGTAGGCAGAGGGGAAAGGGAGGATATCCCTGGAAGAAGAGGGAGGAAGGGAGAGAGAAGAGCATACCTGCCGGAATCCGGAGCACTGCCAACGTCACGCTACTGCGGGATCCTCCAGTCTACCTGAGGGCCAAGGACCACTAATGGGGGGGGGGTTTTAAGGGCTGGGTCTGGGAAGGGCAGCTAGGGAAGGGTCGGCCAACACCAGCAGGGCGTGGTCTAAGCTCGAGGGCATCGCGGACAGACCACCAGAGTGGTCGGTCCACGGCTGTCACCGCAGGTCATTGCGCTCCCGCATCCCACGACATCTAGCGACCCAGTCCTCCGCATCTCGTATAGTATCCACCATCCGCCGCCACTCTGCCCTGCCCGGGACCTGCCGCCGCTTCCAATAAATCGGGATCAGTCTCCTCGCGGCATTGAGGAGATGAGGCAGCAAGCTACGTCTATAGCGGCTGAGCGGCATGCAGGGCACGTGCAGGAGAAAATGGAGGGGGCTGAATGGCACATCCAGATCCAGGACAGACTTGATCTGGTCCCGGACGTCGCGCCAAAAAGGGGCGATCACCGGGCACTCCCACCACAAGTGCAGCAGGGTACCGGTACCGCCACAGTTTCGCCAACATGCGGAGGAGGCCGAGGGGTAGATGCGTGCTAAGTCCGCCGGTACACGGTACCAGCGCGTCAGGGGCTTATAATTTGTTTCTTGCATCTTTGAGTCCGCCGAACTCGAGTGGGTCAGTTGGTAGAGGCCAGAAAGTTGAGCAGCCGTAAACCGCATTCCCAGGTCCCGCTCCCAAAGCCTAACACATATAGGTGCGGAATCAGAGGATGCAGCTCCCAACAGTTGGTACAACTCGGAAACCATGTGGGGGATAGGGTCTTCCTGAATGAACAAACGCTCGAAGGGTGTAAGAGATGCCGGAGGGCGAATCCTCGGGCCATGAACAGCGAAGAAATGATGTAGTTGCCTATACCTCCAAAAATTCATAGGGGACCCGCCGTGACGCGCTTTCAAAGAGTCATAGGACAGAAGTTTACCATCCTCCATTAGTTTCCCGCAACTGGCGTTGCCATCATCCACCCATGGGTCAAAAAAGGCCATCTGTTCCCCCGGAGGGAACCAGGGGTAGCCCCCCAAGGGGGCCAGCGGGGACACAGGGGGCGCCAGGTCCAGGAGCTTATTCACACGGTCCCACACTATCAGCGCATGGACCGTGAGGGGGGAGACATTGTCTGACAGCCCCCGGTATTCCCGAGAAAGCCAGGGGGCGTAGGCAAGGTTCCTACCCGCCATGAACTTTTCAAGAGGGACCCATAGCTTGGATCGAGCGTGGAAGCGCCAGTTGAGGATGCGCTGAAGGACAATAGCGCGGTAATAACGTCTCACATCCGGAAGGCCAAGGCCTCCCAGAAGTTTAGGGCGTTTTAGGGTGGCCAGGGCAATGCGGGGGCGTCTACCATTCCAGACGAAACCCGTAATCAGGCCGTCCAAAAGGCGGAAGAAGCCGCGAGGTAGAGGTATAGGCAACATCTGGAGATAGAACAGCACCCTGGGGAGGACGTTCATCTTAATAATATTCACACGGCCTAACCAGGTAAAGGCCGTTTTAGTCCAATGTAGGAGGTCTTGTTTAATGTCAGCCAAGAGGCGGGGGTAGTTAGTCTTGTACAGTGTGTCAAAGCGGTCAGTAAGTTGTATGCCCAGGTACGTCAGGGAAGGGTCAGTCCACCTAAAAGGGAAGGCAGCCCGCAGGGAAGCAGACAGGGGTGGGGGCACACAGACGGGGAGAATCTCGGATTTGCCAAGGTTGATCTTAAAATTAGAGACCAGGCTGAACCATTTGAGTTCCCGCATCAGGACCGGCAACGAGAGCAGGGGATCAGTAAGGTGGAACAGGATGTCGTCGGCGTAAGCCGAGAGCTTATGCTCCATAGTCCCAACACACACGCCTCTGATGTCTCCATTCGCTCTGACCTTGGCCAGGAAGGGCTCCAGGACCAGGGCGAAAAGAAGGGGCGAGAGAGGGCACCCCTGTCTGGTCCCGTTCCGGATCCGGAACCCGGCGGAGAGACAGCCATTAACTCGGACCCTAGCACTCGGGTCTCTGTACAGTGCCAAGATCCACGCCAGCATACACGGCCCTAGGCCCAACGACTCCAGGACCTCCCTCAAATAAGTCCAGTCCACCCGATCGAACGCCTTTTCGGCGTCGGTCGAGAGGATCAGGTAGGGCGGGGAGTCAGATCGGGCGGTAGCCCAGTGGATTAGCTGTATCGCCCGGATGGCATTGTCTCTAGCCTCACGACCGGCAATAAACCCGGTCTGGTCCAGGTGAATAATCTGGGGCATAAGATGTTTCAGGCGGTTTGCCAGGAGCTTAGCGAAAATTTTTACATCCACATTGAGCAATGAGATGGGGCGGTAGCTCTGTGGGGCCGTGGGATCCTTGCCAGCCTTCGGGATCACCGTTATGTGGGCCAGAAGGCTTCCGAGGGTATCTCCCCATCCGCGGCCAGCGAATTGAAGTAGGCACACATGGGCTTCTGCAGAAGAGGGAGGAACGTTTTGTAATAGGCCGCCGTGTAGCCGTCAGGGCCGGGGCTTTGCCGTTGTGAGAGTATGGTGCGGTCCAGTTCAGCCAGCGTAAAGGGGGCGTCTAGATCACAACGCTGGTCAGCGGAAAGGGAGGGGAAGACGTGGTCCGACAGGTAGTCTCTAATGGCCGCCAATTTAGTCGCGTGGGAGTCCGCCGTGGGGGAGCCGGAGAGGTCGTAGAGGCCCGCGTAGTAAGTGCGAAATTGGTCAGCAATCCCCGAAGGTTTAATAACGGGGACACCGGAAGGGGAGCGCAGTTTGTGTACACACATCTGGGCACGTTTCCGACGCAGGGCCCGGGCAAGCATGCGGCCACACTTGTTGCCTTGTTCGTAGAATTTGTGAGAGACATGACGCAAGCGGGCCCGGGTATGTCTGTCCAAAAGACGGGAGAATAAGAGGCGCAGGTCAACAAGCTTAGTCAGCGCGTCAGGGGTGCCCGTCTGTTTGTGTGAAAGTTCAGCCTGCTGCAGCGAGGTCAGAACACGGTGAAAGTCCGCCTGGCGTTCCCGCTTAAGCCTAGCCCCCAGGGAGATGAGTTCACCCCGCACCACCGCCTTGTGTGCCTCCCAGATCACCCCCCCCACCCAGCTCATTCGATGCATTCTCCGCAAAGTAACACCTCAAGACCTCCGAGACCCTGGAGACCACCTGCGAATCGTCCAACAAGTTTCCATTCAGCCTCCAGGTCCAAGACCTAGAAGAGCCATGGGGCAGAGATATCTCCGTAGCAACCGGAGCATGATCTGAAATTGTAATGGTACCAATGGACGACCGCAGGAGGGACTCCAGGGTGGAGTGATCGATGTAAATGGCATCGATCCGTGTATACACCTCGTGTAGGGAGGAGAAGTAGCTAAAATCCTTGTCTTGGGGATGAAGTACCCGCCAGGAGTCAACAAGGAGATGTGACTGCAGAGTCTTGCGGTAGTGCTTCAGGAAGGAGAATGAGTGGGAGGAGCGACCATGAGAGGTGTCCAAGAGTGGGTCGGAGCAGACATTGAAATCGCCGCCAACGATCAGGGAACCCTCCCTAAACGAGGCCAGGCGCTCAAGGGTCGCATCAATAAAAGTGAGCTGACCTGTGTTGGGGGCGTAAACAGACGCAAACGTGTACATGCCCTATGGATGGCAATAGCCACGCCCCGGGATTTGCTAATCGGGGAGGTGCTGTGGAACCACTGTGTGAACAGGTGGGAGGGCAGCTTAGGGAGAGATCTAGGGGTGAAGTGGGTCTCCTGCAAGAGGACCACCTGTGCCTTGAGCCGCTTCAGCTCCCACCACAGGCGGTTACGTTTATGCGGAGAGCACAGACCACGGACATTGTACGATATTACCTTAAGTGACGCCATCAGTAGACAGGAGGGAGAGGAGGATCCACAGGAGGCAGCAGGCTCTTCTCAAAGTGCAGGGCAGTGAACGGATCCAAGGCGGCAGGCACTGCAAGGGACTGAAAGAGAAAGGGAGGAAACAAAAGCACAGAACATGAGAGATCAAGAGAAGACATGTAAAATACAATAAACATACTGGGGCCACTACGAGTGACCAACATAGCCCGCCGACAGGCGAGAAACCATCTAAGGGTCCGACCAAGGGTGGGCCCCCCAAGGGGGACACAGCCCGGGCCGGAGCCATCGTCCAACAAAGGGGACTATAGAACCCGTTAAGGTAGGGCCTACTGGGGGGTATCGTGGGCCTACCACAGAGGCGAGGGGGAGGCATTGCACCCCAACTCAAAAAAAAAAAGGGGGAAAAGGGGGGGTACAAGGGGGGACTCCCACCCCGCACCCGCCAGCCCAACACCAGCGTGTCACCAAACCCAGGGGCCGTAACAAAGGTCCAACCCAACCCTACCCTGAGCCAAAAACAGTCCCGCCCAGCACCAGTCCAGGGCAACAAGAACAGGGGCCCGAGTTAAGGGGACCGTGAGCAGCATGGGGGGGACAGTGAGCTTCAGTCAACGGGAGGGACAAAGGGTGAGAGATAAGGGGCCATCCGGGTCGTCGGTCAGGGATCCACAACCGGGGCAGCCAGCGGCTGCGCATCCGTGGTGCGCGGGCGGTTCCGCTTGTGGCGTTTGCGAGAAGCCGACTGCCAAGGCTGGGGCAGAGGTATTGCAGGGAGGTCAGCGACATTCCTCCAGTCGGGAAAGTCCACAGGGTCCAGGTCCAGGGCGGAGAGGAATTCGGGCAGATCATCTTTGGTGCGGAGGGTAGCCGAGACCCCATTCCTGGAGGCCTGAAGATAGAATGGGAAACCCCAGCGGTAGGTTATGTCAGCAGCGTGGAGGGACTCCAGGACGGGGCGCAGAGTTCTGCGTTGCATCAGTGTGCGACGGAACAAGTCCTGGTAAAAATACAGGCGGGCCCCATCAAATTCAAAAAAGGGCTTGGCGCGCATTTTCCGCATGATGCTGTCCTTGAGAGTGAACTTGTGGAGCTTGCATATGACATCCCTCGGATTGTTCCCGTCCTGTGAAGGAGGTCGCAGGGCCCTATGAGCCCTGTCTATCTCAATTGGAGCAGTGGCAGGGAGCTCCAGGATGGCTCGGAAGACATCAACCAGAGTGGGGATGATGTCTCTCGGTGCTGTAGCCTCAGGCAGACCACGGATGCGGATATTACCGCGTCTGCTGCGGTTCTCAAAGTCATCAAGTTGACTCAAAAGGGTCTCAATCCTCCTGTCCTGGTCCATACACCGGGCCTGAAGCTGGGAGATGACAGGAAGGGCTGCATCTAGTCTTTGTTCCACCGATTCCAGCCGGGACCCTAAGTGGGACGTGTCAGTTTTAAGCTGGGCAATATCCTCCTTAAAGGCAGTTTCCACCCTAGTGATAAATCTGTCCAGGTCAGCCTTAGTAGGCAGAGCCCATATATGTTTCCTCAGGTCCCCATCACACAGAAGGCCAGCGGCCTCAGAGCCCCCTCCCTGGGACTCCTGTGGGGAGGGGGGGGAGATGGAGGGGAAAGGTGTACTCACGGACCGCTGCGGTGACAGTTCCTGGTCAGCGCTCCATGTTGGGCTCGCCTCGAGGTGAGGAGAGGCCGGCGCGGCCGCCGCCATCTTGGATGTTCGGGCCTCTCTGCCCCGGGGTCTCCGGGAAGAAGGAGGGGAGACGTCCCTGTTTAGTGCAATCGGGCCGCGGTGGTTGGGAGGCGGTCCGGCGGCGCTGGGACATCGCTGGGCAAAGATCGTGAGCCGGGTGAACCCGGGTTGCTGAAGAAAAGCGGCGGTGGGTGCGGAGCTCAGGCAGCGTGCGTCCTTACTCCTCCATAGTCAGGCCACGCCCTAGTCTGCATATTTTACTGTGAGATACACCCTTTGGATACTGTTGTTCTATTCCGCTATTCAATAAACACCCATTTTGGGAAAAAATATTACATTGCGGCCTAGTCTGCATATGTTACAGCGCAACAAGGCACACAGGTCTCGCTTGGAGGCCCAGTTACTGGTGGTGAAGTGGTGCTGTTCCGCAGAGCGACTCATGTGTGCGTGCTGCAGCTGAAACTCCACTATAGCCTGCTGCTGCTCGCACAGTCTGGCCAGCATGTGCAAGGTGGAGTTCCACCTTGTGGGCACGTCACATATGAGGTGGTGAGCGGGAAACCCGAAGTTACGCTGCAGCGCTGACAGGCGAGCAGCAGCAGGGTGAGAACGCCGAAGTGCACACAGACGGCCCGCACTTTCTGCAGCAGCTCTGACATATCGGGGTAATTTCAATGGAACCTCTGCACCACCAAATTCAGCACATGCGCCAGGCAAGGGATGTGTTCCAAACCGGCTAGGCCCAGAGCTGCTACGAGATTTCGCCCATTATCGCACACCACCAGGCCGGGCTTGAGGCTCACTGGCACCAACCACTCATCGGTCTGCTGTTCAATGCCCCTCCACAACTCCTGCGCGGTGTGTGGTTTTTCCACCAAACAGGCATGTTTTAAAACTGCCTGCTGTCGTTTACCCCTGGCTGTGCTGAAGTTGGTGGTGAAGGTGTTACGCTGACCGGATGAGGAGGCGGTAGAGGATGAGGAAGCAGAGTAGGAGGAGTTAGGAACAGGAGGCAAACTGAAGCACAATGCAATCCTCAGTGGTGGAAGGACATGCACCAAACTGCTATCCGCCTCAGACCCAGCCGCCACTGCATTTACCCAGTGTGCTGTTAGAGAGATATAACGTCCCTGATCGTGCTTACTGGTCCACGTATCCGTAGTTAGGTGGACCTTGCCACAGATGGCGTTGCACAGTGCATACCTGATTTTGTCACCCACTTGGTTGTGCAGGAAAGGGACGGCTTGCCTGGAAAAGTAGTGGCAGCTGGGCACGATGTACTGTGGGACAGCCACCACCACAAGGCTTTTAAAACTCTGTGTCTCCACCAGACGGAATGACAGCATTTCAAAGGCCAGGAATTTTGAAATGCTGGCATTCAGTGCTAGGGATCGCGGGTGGGTAGGGGGGGTACTTCCTCTTCTGCTCCAGTGTTTGGGAGATAGAAAGCTGAACGCTTCCACGGGACATTGTGGAGATGGTTGTTGGTGACCCAGGTGGTGGTGTTGCTGGCAGATCCTCTGTTTGTGGGGGTGGCATTTGCCGGTCTCACTACAGAGGTGGATGAAGAGGCCGAGACTGCAGCAGCAGAAGAGGAAGCAGGAGAAGCCAGAGACCTTTTTTGGTTTTTGAGGTGTCTACTCCACTGCAGCTCGTGCTTTGCACTTAGATGCCTGGTCATGCAGGTTGTGCTCAGGTTGAGAAGGTTTATGCCTCGCTTCAGGCTCTGATTGCACAGCGTGCAAACCACTCGTGTCCTGTCATCAGCACATTGTCTGAAGAACTGCCACACTATGGAACTCCTTTGAGCTGGCTTTGGTGTGCTTGGTCCCTTGCTGCGTTGGGCAGTAGCAGGCGTAGTGTCTAGGGCACGGCCGCTCCGCTTTTGCACCCTGCTCCCTCTTCTGCTCTGCTGGTGGCTGTGTGACCACCGCCTCTTCCTCCAAACTACTTAGGTCACCTGCATGACGTTCATTCCATGTGGGGTCGAGGACCTCATCATCCTCCACATCATCTTCCACACAGTCTTCACCCCTGCAACCCTTGTCGGTCTCCACAATTCGGAATTCCGCAGCAGTTGGCACCTGTGTTTCGTCATTATCTGAGACGTGCTGCGATGGTCCTCCCATGTACTCATCTTGAGACATAAGTGGTTGAGCATCGGTGCACTCAATCTCTTTCACTTCTGGGGCAGGGCTAGGTGGATGGCCCTGGGAAACCATGCTTACAGAGTCATCAAAAAGAAGAAGAGACTTCTGCATGCTGGGTGGGAGACAATGTGAAGGAACTGGAGGCACTGTCAGCAACCCAATCTACTATCGCCTGTACTTGTTCTGGCCTCAACATTTGTAGAGGCGCATTAGGCCCTGCCAAATACTGCTGTAAGGTTCTGTCGCCTACTCGCAGCTGAGAAAGGTGTTTCACTTGTGCGTGTAGCTGGCACAGATCGACCACATCCTCTACTTGCAACAGGAGCTCCACCAGCAGCACCGCGACCCAGCACTAACATGGTGGAGCAGTATGTGTGCACACGCCTACACGTACTGAATGACGGGTCTACCCCCTTCAATGTCTGGGTCTCCAAATTAAGCACATGGCCTGAGCTTGCCCTTTATGCCTTGGAGGTGCTGGCCTACCCTGCAGCCAGTGTATTATCTGAACGTGTATTTAGCACGGCTGGGGGCGTTATCACAGACAAGTGCAGCCGCCTGTCCGTAGCCAATATGGACAAGCTCACGTTCATTAAAATGAACCAGGCATGGATCCCACAGGACTTGTCAGTACCTTGTGCAGAATAGACATGTATACCGTCCATACCCAGCCATTGTTGTATTTTTGATCTTTCTCACTCTTTTTGGGGTGTACCCTAATTTAAAAATAAATAAAATTAAAAACTAAAACCAGTGTTGGCTACCTCGTTCTCCTCCACTGCCGCTTCCACCTACACCGCCACATTCACTGCCACCTCAACCTCCTACTCCATATGGGCCTCGTCCTCCTCCTCCTCCACCACCACCGCCGCTTCGACCTACACCTCCATATACTCCGCCACCTCAACCTCCTACTCCATATGGGCCTCATCCTCCTCCTACATCATTCAAGATGATTATTTTTTATTTTTCTGTTTTTTAAGTTCTTTTAAGTTTTTTCCCTATCCACATTTGTTTGCAGAGCACTTGCCATGCACCATATACTGATGTGGCAGAGATTTATAGACGACATATTGATTGTTTGGACAGGACCTGAAGAATCCATCCCAGACCTGAGACGAAAACTAAACAACAACAACTTTAACATGTTTTTTACGCTAAATTACAGTAAAGAAAAGATCCCGTTTCTCGATACGTGGATCTATAAAGAAAAAGATGGAACACTAAAAACTACCCTATACCGTAAAGACACTGCAGGAAACTCTATCCTGCATGCAACCAGTTTTCATCCAACTCCCTTAAAACAAGCGATCCCTTATAGTCAATTCCTAAGGATTAGACGAAATTGCTCTAAATATGAAGACTTCAAAAAGGAAGCGGATGCACTAACCAGTAGATTGATGGAAAGAGAATACACCAAGACCTCCCTAAGGAAGGCGTTCAACAGAGTGGCGAGAAAAGACAGAAGAGATATCCTATTTAAGAAAAAGAACAAGGACCCAGAACCAAAAGAACACAAGACTAGACTCATTATGAGATATACGAACGAACACAATAAAATAAGCAACATCCTAAAGAAACACTGGGCCATCCTCAACGAGGACCCAACTGTAAAAAGATTCATCACCGAGAAGCCACCAATCACATACAGGAAAGCAGGAGCAATCAAAAACGACCTAATCAGAAGTGAATTCTGTGAAGGAAATCGCAAGGACCCATGCAAAGTCAGGGGGACCTATCCATGTGGAACATGCGACAACTGCAGAGTAATAAAAAAATGCACAAAAACCACCTTACCAAATGGAGAGTCCTTTGAACCCAAACACTATGCGAATTGCCACACTAAGGGCATCGTCTACCTAATGAGATGCGACTGCAATGCGTTTTACGTGGGCAAAACAAAGCAAGAATTTGGGAAAAGAGTAAACCAGCACATGAACAGCATGGAGTTATGTAACTTCTATCTACCTTTAGGACGTCATGTGGCCCACAAACATGCCCATAGAATGCCAAATGTAACTTTTATGGCCCTAGAAAGGGTACACATCCCCAGTAGGGGGGGTGACTGGAACAAGACCCTACTACAACTTGAGATGAGGTGGATTCAACGCCTCAAGGCCACCACACCACCAGGACTAAATGAAGCAGAAAGTTACAGACCGTTCCTAGAGGGTTTCTCTTCTGGGAAAACGGACTGAGATAACTGCAACATAAACACATCAGAAACCTGTGCCATATTTCTATCAATTGCTTCATCATTTTGACATGATTTTACATCTCTACCTTTGAACTCCACGATCGTTGATTCTCCGATCGATGCTCTGACCCCTACCTCTTACCTGCCCACAGCCCAAACCCCAGCCCTAGACACACAGGTGGGCTATTAACACTACTGTCCTCTTTTCCCTTTGGTTCCATTTCTCCTATTCTCCATTCCTTTCCCCCCCCCCTCCCCTCCAAAAAAACGTCTATTAATGAACCCCCCAATGGTCCAAGTACGCCAGGCACAGGCCTTCCCAACTTCCAATCCGATTATTATACGGGTAACCATCCCGGGGCTATATCCCCCTCCCAGAACATCTGTCATCCCATTGATATTCAGGTTCAAATTGCACACTGCTGTTAATACTTCTTTATATGAGACCACTAGAGAGATTACATGTGTTTACTTTAGTATTTATTTAGTTATATGCCAGTTTTGCATTATTCATCTCTTTATGTGAGCCGCACAGTCATGACATGATTTACCCACTACAAACACCCGACAAGGTAAGCCCCTGTCGCTGCCCACCAGGCCGACCGGGGCACACAGAAGCGATGAGGCTATCGTCATCACGCCCCCTCCCACATCCGTGGAAGCACGCCCTACCTTGTCGGCGGCCGCCAGCTGATATCCCGGATGACGTAGGTGAGGATGCGTGCGCAACTCGCGCACGCGCCCCACAGCCTAGCGTCAGCTGAAGGGAATCAGCGAGAGGAACGTGCGGCGCGATCTGCGCATGTGCGAGCCTCGTTAAAAGGCCGGGGAGCATCGGGTCCTCTCACTCTCACACAGGCTGAGAGGAGAGAGGTACCCACAGAGCCGCTACAAGCCCGCACATCGGAGAGGCATTCCTGCAATTTCAAAAGTGAGTTACTGGCCTCAACAGGCCAGCATTTTTAAACACTTAACATCAATAAAAGAGCTACAATTTTGCACACTGGTTTCTCTACCCCCACTGTGATGTTACCTTACTTTCTGGTCCTGCATATATACACTTTACAGCCACCAATATATATACTCCCTAGTATATGATGGCACCTTACCTAAAACACATTGGGTTGCTAACTTTGAAAATTAAGCAAACTCCCTCACAACTTTGCTGACTTCCTACCAGGAATTGTAATGTATTCAGCGACTCACAGTCGCTTGAATTGAGGCATTAATCACCTCAAGGATGCACGGGTATATGCACCAATGTAAACCAATTTAAGAAGTGGCGAATACATAGCCAGAATTTAAGGCCCATATATGGCCACACACATATATATTATCCCAAAACGTAATAGTGCAAAAGCACAAGTGGCTTATACCGCTTTACCGTCCAATTTTCAATTTTATTTTTTTATATATATATATTTTATATATATTATACTATACTAACCTTCATATAACACACAATACATCATACCCATGCATTTCTACAGATCGGAGCACACCACCCAACAGGCTTCAACAGGCATACAATCAGGTGCCCGACCTCAACGCAAGCAAGGAACCCACAAGGTACCAGCCTTTGAAAGGGCTATACATGCCGGTTCCACTCCATTTCCAAAAATTCCCACACACTGAACCTAACTACTCAAATCATTTTTACAGAGATATTCCCTGACTGGATATACTATTCCAATCTGGAGCACAACCCAGCAAGACACCCTAGCATCACCTGAATGGGACCTCTCTGTATGTCCCATCTGGCAATCCTGGGGCCCCGAGACCTACCACACAGCCAGTAAGTTGTAAACCCCAACAACACTCAGCACTTTTTGAGACAAATATGATTTTCCTAAACTCACTTAATACCTTGCAGGCTCACAAGGCTCACGCTCTCGCTGTTTCTAGAGGGAACTCCATCTCCACTTGCGGCAAAACAAATGTATGTAACAATATTGTCTGGAGATACCATTGCTTGATACACCAATCAATAGGTATCACCAATATGTAACTTAGACTATCTATCTGATTATTTCAGGAATATAATGTGACTTACACCCTTGAAAAAGGCTCCAGGAGCGAGCCGAAATGCGTCGGGACGCAAAAAGAGGAAAACTCTCTTAAACGAAATAGAGAAACTTCCTATCTTACCAAGTCACTATTTACACATTGTCACCATTCTATTATCTTTCTCACCCTTCTCACTCAGGGGCCTACAACCCCTCACTATTACCATTGTACACTGTATATATATGATTTTACATACAGTAAACAAAATTTATTTTTACTAAGTATTGTACTCATTGTTACTATTTATACCTTGCCCATAAAGTCCCACCAACTTTAGGCCGGAGGTACCTAACCCCATAAACAAAACAAAAAACACTAAAGAAAACCCAACCATACAATCCCATAAACAGAATCCTATACCCGCAGTTGATCCAGAGGAAGGCGAAAAGCCCAGCAAAGCATGATCCAATTTTCTACAGCAGGGGAAAAAAAGTCCTTCTCGATCCCCTGAGAGGCAATTGGATATTCCATGGATCATTTTTACCTATAAATATTAGTACCCATTTATATTATGTACACCTAGGAAAGAATCAAAGCCTTTTTAAAGCAATCTAGTGAGCTAGCCAAAACCACCTCTGGAGGGAGACTATTCCACATTTTCACAGCTCTTACGGTGAAGAAACCTTTCCGTATTTGGAGACAAAATCTGCTTTTTTGTATCCCTTCTAGTGCTGGATAGTTTGTGGATACTAGAGGTACACAGTTTTTTTTTTTTCTCTTTGTATTGAAGGAGAATTTATCTTTGTGTTTACAAGATGGCATTAATGCTTGTTCTATGGGAATAGTCCATTTTTAGTTTGATTGAAGGGTAAACTGCTTTAAGCATTTAGTATATTTTTTTCTTTTCTCCTTATGTATATAGAATGGAAATATCATCAACATATATATATGTGGCTTTTGTTGCATGATTTTGAGAAATTTTTTATCCAGGTCTGCCATAAATAAGTTAGCATACTGGGATGCCATTTTACTTCCCATAGCAGCACCTATACACTTAAGATAGATTCAGTGAGTTGTGTATCATCCTCAGCACTGTGTAGCATCCTCAACATAAGAACAAAAAGTTATTTTCAGTGGATGTGAGATAGATTTATATCAAAGCTAGGCGCAGGATGTAGAACACGTGCTGAAATATAAAGTCATAATTTGGCAATTCTGAATGGTAAATTACCCCCCAACAACACAATGTACAGGTTAGACAGATTCTGGGGGCCTTAGCTCAGATGACTACCAATCTGAACTTCTTTAACCCCTTTACGACTGCCCACCGCAGATTTACTGTGGCAGGCAGCCGCTCCTGGGCGAACCGACGTAGCTCTATGTCGCTCGCTCTCAGGAGGCTAGGGGGTGAGCACGCTCCCGCTCGTCAGTGGGGAAGACTGTGCATGTGTCAGGCGGCTCCGATAGCTGCCTGACACCGGTGATCTCTCCCCGCTGAGGGAGAAGGACGGTCGGCTGTAAACACAGTCGTCCGTCCTTCTCCCTGCAATGACCACAGAGACCATGTGATCCTGCTATAAAGGATCGCATGTCTCTGTGATCATTTCAGAATCCCAGCCCCCCCACAGTTAGAATCACTCCCCTAGGCTTACATTTAACCCCTTGATCACCCACTGTGTTAGCCCCTTTCCTGCCAGTGTCATTATTACAGTAACAGTGCATATTTTTAGCACTGATTACTGTAGTAATGTCACTGGTACCCCCAATATTGTTAAAAATGGAGGTTAGGGGTCCGATCTGTCCGCCGCAATGTCGCAGTCCAGCAAAAAATCTCAGATCACCGCCATTACTAGTAAAAAAAAAAAAACAATAAAAATTACATAAATCTTTCACGTAGTTAGTAGACGCAATAACTTTTGCGCAAACCGATTAAAATACGCTTATTGCAATTTTTTTTACCAAAAATATGTAGCAGAAAACAAATTGCCTGAAAATGTTACAAAATTTAGATTTTTACATTTTTTGGGGGGGAATGTTATATAGCAGAATGTGAAAAATATTGTTTTTGTTTTTCAAAGTTGTCGCTCTTTTTGTGTTTATAGCGCAAAAAACAAAAATCGCACAGGTGATCAAATACTACCAAAAGAAAGCTCTATTTGTGGGAAAAAAAGTACGTCAATTTTATTTGGGTACAGCATCGCGTGACCACGCAATTGTCCGTTAAAATAGCGCAGTACCAAATCGCAAAATAGGGCCTGGTCATTAAGCAGGAAAATCTTCCGGTCCAGAAGTGGTTAAAGTAATTGTAAATGTAATTTTTTTTTTAAATAACAAACATGTCTATACTTACCTTCTCTGTGTAATGGAATTGCAAAGAGCATTCACGAACCTCCTCTTTTTGGGTTCCCCGGCCAGCGCTCCTGGCCCCTCTCCTCTGTCTGGCCAGTGCCCCCACGGGAAGCCGCTTCTCATGGGGCACTCGTGCGTGCTCGCACCCGAGCCCTGCTCCCTTGTCACTGGCTTTGATTGATAGTACTGGGTGCCAATGGCTCCCGGTGCCCCAGCAAAGCCAGAGAGACACGGAAGTGAGGGGAAAGAAGAGCTTGCAGACGTGCACGGCGCTGGATTAAATGAAGGCTCAGGTAAGTAAAAGGGGGGTGAGGGAGGATGCTGACACCAACACATTTTTTATGTTAATGCAAGGAATGCATTAAGGTAAAAAATGTTCAGGCTTTACAACTACTTTAAGATTTAAAACATTAAAGTTACCATGTCAGTCAATGGAAAATAATAACTTCATGTAAAGTACACATCCACAGTAGCACAGATGTGTAAAAGCTTCTGAACCAAGCGTGAAGTAAAACATTGGCACAAGGGCACAAAAATCAACAGACAGAATAATAGAATGTAACATAACAATATGATATAAGCTGGAAATAGAAGGCACCATATTTAATAATATACTTCATGTGTACATGATTTCCCTGCTGGTATGGCTAAATTGAGGTTTTGTGCCGCACTGTTAGGTGAATGAAGAAAGTTTCCCTGGAGAACCTGGAATCACCCACTGGCCTAGGTGGCCATCCAAGGCTCAATATCACAGATCCAATTGCTCCTTCAATGTACCAGGGCAGCATATCAATCAAGAGCTTTGCTCAACAATGATCATGGCAATATAAAATACCAGCTCTGTGTCAGTTTCCAGTCATAATATCCAGCCATGTACTGGGTAAGTCAGTCTTGGGGAAGGAAATATAAATACAACCCAGCTCCTTCCCCTCCCACCCCTTTCCCTTTCCTGAGCCTGTAATATGCAAATACAAGTTCAATAGTGATGACCTGTTAAAAAGATCACAATGAACATGATGGTGATCTTGGCGATATGCCTGTATGTTACTTACTTGGGTAAATCAAATAGATAAAAAGCACCTGGTCTTGACTAGTACTATTTGTTAGACGTTTCCATTTTTTTATGATGCAGAGATGAAATAATGCTTATACTCTAATGAAACTCATTAGTGCTCTCAGTAAAGCTGGGAGGGGGCTGAAGAAAAGATTTTAGTTAAATGTGATATAATTGCTTGCATGTTGGAATAAACAGCACAATTTATTTAAAGTTAATGTACTAAAAGAAGATAAAAACACATCACATGTCTCCTGGTTGTTTATCACCTGTATTAAGCCTTATGTTTACAACTGTCTAATTTTCTGAGGTTTTTTTTTTAATTACTAAAAAAATGACAAAGAGAGAGATTATTTTATAAGGCTGCTCTCTGTGATATAAAAGGAAAAACCTCTGCCTTGATAGGTTACTACTCTTGTATGTGATGTATGTGGAATGTGGTGGATAAATTTCGCAACCTTCAGCCAGTATGTAGAGGGCAAAGTGCGAAAAGTTTAAAACTAGATTTCCATTACTGAGTAATCCTTATGAAGTTACATTAGTGCTCTGGTGTGCATCAGTTAGACAGCCAGGCTAGCATATTTTATTTTATTTAAGTACACAAATATTCCTTTTTTTTTAAAATACTACACTATTATCAATTTATTTTGGTGAGCATCCATTCCACACAGTCCTGCCATCCATTTGCAGTTCTCAAAGGTTATTGACCTAGCGGTTGTTATCTCCAGAAGGCCATCACTCCTGAGAATCTGTCCCCATGGTTATGTTACATCGTTACATTGTTGAATCCGGCTGATACCTTTGAGCCCAGTTTGCTGCCTATAATTTGTGCAGCAACACTTTCTGGTGAGTGCATTGGATTATTGGTGGAACACATTGAAGCACTTTGTTGGAATGGTCAAGAGAGACTCATAGATCACTAAGGACTATCACTAGTCAAGATTCACGATTATAATATATGAACATTTTTTTTTTTATTTATATACATCACTTTATGATATAATTTCTAGTGTTTTATATATATATATATATATATATATATATATATATATATATATATATATATATATATATATATATATATAATCATCTAAATGATACACTCTTTGTTTAATATATCTAATTAGCACAGGCTTATTTGAATAAAAAAAAAAAAAAAAAATGACTCTGCCTTATGTTGTAAGCATTGATCATATCCAAGTTAACAGCAGTTTTAGAGCCGGTTCACACTACCGCGACCAGAAAGTCGCCCCATGAAGGAGCGACTTTTTAGCGTGACTTTGAAGAGACTTGTTTAGAGACTTGGAAGAGACTTGTGCACTACTTTGAAGAGACTTAAATGATAGAGGCGACTTTGTCTGTGGGGAATGCCTTGCTAATCTTTTTCTTCTTCCTGGAAAGCCTGATAACAATTCGCTTGAAATTATATAAGGATCCGACTTAGAGGCAACTCCCATTGAAGTCTATGTATACAAGTCGGATAGAGGTCGCCTTGAAGTAGTACAGGAACCTTTTCTGAAGTCGGAGCGACTTCAGTAGTACATATTAAGACGGCTCTCATTCATTTACATTGAATTTGTGATGACAAGAGACTTGGGGCGACTTTAGGGCACACAAGTCGTGTCCCAAGTCGGAGTAGTGTGAACCGGTTCTTAGCTGAATTATTATTCTATTGCATGAAATGTACACCATGAAATTACATTAAAAAAAGACCAAATAAAAATGTATGTGGGATTAATGTAGCCAGAATGGATTGGGGCCTTTGTGGATTCAACAAACTGGTATGAATTACCACTCAGTCAGACAATATTAAAAAAAGACAGAGAGGATAATAATCTGGTACAGAAAGAAATTTATGAATATGAAGTGTAATTCTTCGCTCTTGAGGAAAGAATAACAGTTCATACCTTTTTTTCTGATATGTGAAATTGCAGTGCTACTATTTACACTAGCCATGACACACTTCTAGCAAAGTGTGGAATATAACCAAAGAAGTGCTGTTTAGAAAATGCAGTATTTGAGCATATTTTTAAAATGTTAGGCCCCTTTCACACACGGTAGTCCGTCGGCAGACTTCGTTTTTCTCAGCGGGGGATCGATCCGCCAATCCCCCACTGAGCAGGCAGATGGAAGCTCTGTCTCCGCACGTGCAGAGACAGAGCTGTTAGGTCCCCATTCTTCTCTATGGGGGAATCGGATCAGAATGGACCGTCTGTCCATTCTCATCTGATCTGATCCGCCAGACGGATGGAAAATAGGGTTTCCATCCTTCCGGATTTGACAGATCGGATTGGATCAGATGTCAGCGGACATGTCTCTGCTGACATCCAATGCCCCATAGAGATGCATGGGGCATCCATTCAGATCCGCCTAAAACGGATAGGCGAATCTGAATGGTCCGCTTGTGTGAAAGGGGCCTTAGTTATAGTGTAATATCTGTTTGGGAGTATGTATTTTGTGAAGTGCCCATTTACTCCCCATTCTCAGATGCAGGAGTAGACCCCTTTAAGGTCTTTTGCACATGGGAGTAAAAAAACGCCACTTTTTTATTGATGTGAATATAGATGCATTATTGTCTATGGAACCATACACACATCTGGGTAAAGACCAATAATGAGGAGTATAGAGCAGTGTAGTAATTTACTCACGTGTATGTTCTTACGCACCTATACGCATGTTTATATATATATATATATATATATATATATATATATATATATATATATATATATATATATATACAGTATATATATATATATATATATATATATATATATATATATATATATATATATATATATATATATATATATATATATATATATATATATATATATATACTGGCAACTAAGACTAATTTTACACTTGTATACTGTTACACGCCGTTAAGCTCCTTGCGCACGTTTACGTGAGGTCTTTATGGAATGTATAAACTTAAAATTGAAATTCTTGTGTCTGAGCGCAACTGGCCTAACTATTTTTCCCACAACTCCATGGGCTTCTGAACATACCAAGGAAAGATATGTTTCTCTGCTATCTTCAGCAGTTTCAGAGAGGCCACACCTGAGAGGAAGCTTGGCAAGTAATCTGCAGCCAGGTTGGGGGTCCTTGATAGTAAGAACTGGCTTGGGGCAGCTGGACAAAATGGACGTAATAGCATGCAACTTCTCCAGAAGACTTAGCACCTCCAAAATTTCCACCTGGAGTATTTTAGTTCAAGCGTGGTCCCCCCCCCCCCCCCATCTCCTCAAGCCTAGGATCGCTCCAGCTGTTTGCCTGTGCAAACCAAAGCTATCCTGGACTACAATAAGAGTGATGAAGTTTATGAGGAAAAGTGCAAGTAGTTGTTTGTGTTCTAAACTGTTTTACTGAAGTGGTGATGCTCTGTCTCAATGTTGCTATAATTTCTTATAGAGACTAGGCTATTCAGTCATATGTTACCCTGATTGAGTCACAGAGACATTGTTGTGACGAGTCCATGTTTTTGCAGTTTTGATAATCACTTTTTGTAAAATTATGCATGGTATCTGCCACTCTAACATGCATTATTACTTATTGCAGTTACTTTCTGTCTGATCATTAGGCCAATTATCCATGGGATAGAAGGCTGCATTACTATAACCTTTATAAATACTTACCATTTAAAAAAGACTCAGACACCATATATTTTGGCATAAAAATGGCCCACTGCACTTTATTGGTTTAATGTAAATACATAAATCTTTATTAATTTAAAGAAGCATCAAATAAATAATATTGAATAAAACGAATATTGCTTAGTCAAAGGACTCAAGCAAAATATAATTCAAAATAATTATAACCAAAGTCCTCCCTTGAATCAAGGGTGACATACCACATAAAAGTGCCTGCGACGAGGGTGGGAGGGAAGGGAGTTCACCAATGGTCCCTGTCAACTATGGAGACCCCCTGACTGAGCCCCCTTTTATAGAGGGGTACAGAAGATTCCAGAAAGGCATGTGTATTTCGAGCCTTCCCGCCACTATACACCTGACAGACTAGGAACATTCTTAAAGGGACAACAGCCCAATAAATCACTTCAATGAAAACCCAATTTTTTCTCTTTTTTTTTTTTTAAACTACCGCTGTACTTTTAATTACCTGGCTCCCCTATTCCATGTGTGTGGGTCCAAATTAGTGTCCCCTTACCATGGGATAGAAATCTGCATCACTATATCCTTTATAAATACTTATCAATCAAAAAAGACTCAGACACCATATATTTTGGCATAGAAATAGCCCACAGCACTTTATTGATTTAATGCAGGGATCCTCAAACTACGCCCCTCCAACTGTTGCAGAACTACACATCCCATGAGGCATTGTAAAACTCTGACATTCACAGACATGACTAGGCATGGGAATTGTAGTTCCTGAACAACTGGAGGACCATAGTTTGAAGACCCCTGGTTTAATGTAAATACACAAATCTTTATTAATTCAAAGAAGCATCAAATAAATAATATTGAAAAAAAGGAATATTGCTTAGTCAAAGGACTCAAGCAAAATATAATTCAAAATAATTATAACCAAAGTCCTCCACCAGCCGGGACTAGTTCTAAACTAACTAAGCCCAAACCTGCGGCTATTTCGTTTCAAGATTGAAGGCCTACATTAAATATGTCTAAGCCTATATCTGATAAGTGAATTCCATCCTGCCTATAAAGGCCAGGAAAGCCACCTTCCAAATCAACATGGCGGAATTAAAAGCCATTGATAGATGGCATAAACTTTTCTATAGCGTAATTAATACGCTTTCTAATTTTCTCCAAATATTTATGACCAGGAGAGGAAATCCATAAAAGACGTGGAACTATTTCTGAAAAAATTATAATAGCATTAGGAAATAGCATCTTAAAATTTTGCAAATCTCTTTTTATCATGAAGAGTAAATCCAAAGCCTTCAGCTTGCCGATGTCATTTCCACCTAAATGAAAAATCAAAATAGATGGAGATGGCCACACTTGCAACAACCTAGAGAAATAAAAATAAAGGTTAGGCCAATTCAAACCTCGAACACCCTTCCAGTGTATGTGATTGATCAGCATTCAACGATAAGTTCTCTGAATAACAACGCTGAGATGCCCGTTTCTGGGCCCAATGAATATAAGAATGTCCAAGAATCCAAATCTCAAACTTTACACATAAGGAAATTAAAAAGATAAGTTAGGATGTATATAAATATTGTACCTATGTGATTCCCATCTCCCCAATCTCATAATAACAAACTCATCCAAACCCAATCTAGCTGCTTCCGTTGCGGCTCCTATGCAAAAAGAATGAGATGTAATTCTCAGATCATCAGGACCCAAATTAGATAAACAATGCTTAAGAACGGAGGAGAATTGAAATTTTGTCAAAGAAAAATGATCTTGATGTACAAAAAAAAGCCTTCACCCATATGCCTAACAGTTAAATATTTAGAAAAGACTATGTGGGGGCATATTATAAGGTTGTCACAAGCAGCTAAATTGAGCCAGTGTCCTTTTGAAAATTAATCAGTTTTAGACTGATGAACAAGAACCTTAACACTCGAAGAATCAATGGCAACATGACCAATCACATCACACTGTGTAACGCTGAGCGCTCCGGTCCCTGCTTCTGGACCGGAGCGCTCGCACCGTTCGTTCCAGATCCACTCACCTGTGCCCGCTCCGGCTCCCTCCTCCGCTCCCCGCTCACATGGTTCCCGGAGCGCGCGCCCCTGCACCATAGGGCGCGCGCGCGCAGGTCGTTTGAAATTTAAGGGGCCTGTTCACCAGTAATTGGTGCCTGGTCCAAACCTCCCTTCCTGTTTCCTGTGACCTGTTTCCTGTTTCCTGTGACCTGTGACCTGTTTCCTGTGACCCGTTTCCTGTGACCTGTTTCCTGTGACCTGTTTCCTGTTTCCTATATAAGTGACCTGCCCCTTCCAGCCATTGCCGGATCTTTGTTGCCTTGTTGCCTTAGTGAAAGCGTTATTTGTGTAATCCTTTGCCTGTTGCCGAACCCTTTGCTAACGACTATCGCCTCTGAACCTGTGCTGCCTGCCCTGACCTTTGCTACGTCTGACTACGCCTCTGCCTGTCCCTTTTGTACTACGCCTATATCAGCAGTCGGTGAGGTTGAGCCGCTACCAGAGGACACGACCTGGTAGTTACCGCCGCAGCAAGCCCATCCCGCCTTGCGGCGGGCTCTGGTGAAAACCAGTAACTACTTAGAACCGATCCTCCGGTACGGTCCACGCCAATCCCTCACTGACACAGCGGATCCACTCCCTGCATCGCTCCTGCTACCAGTCCGGACCCTGACAGTAAGATCCGGCCATGGATCCCGCTGATGTGCCTCTGCCTAGTATCGCAGACCTTACTACAGTTGTGGCCCAGCAGTCGCAGCAGATCGCTCAGCAAGGTCAACAGCTGGCACAGTTGACCACCATGCTGCAGCAGCTTCTTCCAGCACAGCAGCAGCCGCCTCCACCGCCTGCATCTGCTTCACCACCGCAGCCTGTGGCCGCCGCCACTTCTAGAGTCCGTCTGTCCATGCCGGCCAAGTACGACGGTGATCCCAAGTTGTGCCGCGGATTCTTATCCCAATGCTCCCTTCACCTGGAGATGTTGGCTGACCAGTTCCCCTCGGAACGAGCCAAGGTGGCATTTGTCGTTAGCCTGCTTTCGGGGAAGGCCCTGGCCTGGGCTACACCACTTTGGGACCGCAACGATCCTGCCACTGCCAGTGTCCAGAATTTCTTTGTGGAATTCCGGAGTGTTTTTGAGGAGCCAGCCCGGGCTGCCTCAGCAGAGACTGCGTTATTGAACTTGTCCCAGGGGAGTTCCTCTGTCGGAGACTATGCTATCCGTTTCCGCACCCTGGCTTCGGAACTCTCCTGGAATAACGAGGTGCTCTGTGCTACCTTTAAGAAAGGCTTGTCCAGCGCCATAAAGGACGTCCTGGCCGCACGAGAAGTCCCTACCAACCTGAGTGACCTCATCCATTTGGCCACCAGGATTGACCTGCGTTTTGCTGAACGACGAGAGGAACTGCTACAGGAAAAGGGAAGTGCTCGTCCCAGACGCTTTCCTCGTCTGGCGCCTATCTTCCAGCCTCCACCGCAACCCTCTTCTGGGCCTCCCGCCGAGGAAGCCATGCAGGTGGATCGGTCTCGCCTGACCACGCAAGAAAGGAACCGCCGTAGAGACGAGAACCTCTGTTTGTACTGTGCCAGTACTGAGCACTTTCTAAAGGACTGTCCTCTCTGTCCACCGCGTCAGGGAAACGCTCGCACCTAGTCAACGTGGGAGAGGCGTTGCTAGGTGTGAATACCTCCTCTCCGCGCATTACGGTACCCGTGCGGATTTCCGTGTCCGCCAAGATCTCCTTTGCTGCCTCTGCCTTTCTGGATTCCGGTTCAGCCGGTAACTTCATCGACGCCTCGCTGGTGAACAAGTTCCACATCCCTGTGGTTCGTTTACTGAAGCCCATCTTCATCTCCACAGTTAATGGAGAGAGACTCGACGGTATGGTGCAGTTCCGTACAGAACCCCTCCAGATGGACATCGGAGTCCTGCATTCTGAGCGATTGGAGTTTTTTGTGTTACCCCATTGCACCTCAGAACTCCTCTTGGGTCTGCCCTGGCTCCAGCGCCATTGTCCCGTTCTGGATTGGACCTCCGGAGAGGTTCGAAGCTGGGGTTCTGCTTGTTTCGGCAGATGTCTCAAGTCGGTACGAGTCAAGTCTGCACCTGTTATTTCTCCTCCTCCCGGTCTGCCTGAACCATATGCGGATTTTCCAGACGTTTTTTGCAAGAAACAGGCGGAGGTGTTGCCTCCACATAGGCCATATGACTGCCCCATTGACTTGCAACCTGGCACTACGCCACCTAGGGGAAGAATCTATCCTCTCTCCCCTCCAGAGACTCTAGCCATGTCAGAGTATATCCAGGAGAGCCTGCAGAGAGGGTTTATCAGGAAATCCTCTTCTCCTGCCAGAGCAGGATTCTTCTTTGTTGCGAAGAAGGACGGTACCCTTAGGCCTTGCATAGACTTTCGGGGTCTCAACAGCATTACTGTAAAGAACCGTTACCCTCTTCCCCTGATTACGGAACTCTTTGACCGGTTACAAGGCGCCAAGTACTTCACCAAGTTGGATCTCAGAGGGGCCTATAACCTTATTCGCATCCGAGAGGGTGACGAGTGGAAGACGGCTTTTAACACCCGAGACGGGCATTTTGAGTACTTAGTCATGCCTTTCGGGCTCTGTAACGCTCCAGCGGTCTATCAGGAGTTCGTTAACGACATTTTCCGAGACCTGCTCTATACCTGTGTCGTGGTCTATTTGGATGACATCCTCATCTTCTCTACTAACTTGGATCAACACCGTGCTCATGTCCGCTTAGTACTCTCCCGTCTCAGAAAGAACCGTCTCTACGCTAAATTTGAAAGTGTTTGTTCGACCGTACCAACCTTCCCTTCCTGGGCTACATCATTTCTGCCAAGGGACTACAAATGGATCCTGCCAAACTGTCTGCCATCCTGGACTGGCCTCGTCCCTCTGGCCTTAAGGCCATCCAGCGATTCCTCGGATTCGCAAACTATTATAGACAGTTCATCCCGCATTACTCCACCCTTGTGGCACCAATTGTAGCCCTAACCAAGAAGGGGGCTAACCCGAAATCTTGGCCGCCCCAGGCCGAGAAGGCCTTCAGCGCTCTTAAGTCTGCCTTTGCCACCGCCCCAGTTCTGTCCAGACCGGATCCTACTAAGCCGTTCTACCTGGAAGTAGACGCTTCCTCTGTTGGTGCTGGTGCTTTGCTCATGCAAAAGACTACGAGAGGCAAGTCGGTTACTTGCGGGTTTTACTCTAAGACTTTCTCTACCGCTGAAAGAAATTATTCTATTGGGGATAGAGAATTACTCGCCATCAAGCTGGCCTTGGAAGAGTGGCGGCATTTACTGGAAGGATCGGTACATCCCGTGAAAATCTACACGGATCATAAAAATTTATCTTACCTCCAGTCTGCTCAGAGACTAAATCCCCGCCAAGCTCGATGGTCTCTATTTTTTGCCAGATTTAACTTCCGGATCCACTTTCGTCCAGCGAGCAAGAACCTCAGGGCCGATGCCCTCTCTCGTTCGTCTGATGTCACAGGAGAGGAAGTCAAGCCACAGCACATTGTGCCCCCGGAATGTCTGGTCACCGTGGCACCTATAGACTTGCGTAACCTCCCTCCCGGAAAGACCTATGTTTCTCCCCGTCTTCGCCTAAAGGTTCTTAAGTGGGGACATTCTTCTCTTCTCGCAGGACATCCTGGCGTCCGAAAGACTCTACAACTTATCTCCAGGAGATATTGGTGGCCATCCTTGGAGAAGGACATCTCTGAATTTGTACAGTCCTGCTCTGTATGTGCCAGAGAAAAAACCCCTCGCCAAAGACCCACCGGCTTTCTCCAGCCACTTCCCATACCAGAGACCCCTTGGTCCAATATCGCGATGGACTTTGTTACGGACCTACCACCATCTCATGGAAAAACAATAATTTGGGTCGTCGTAGATCGCTTCTCGAAGATGGCGCACTTCATCCCGTTGCCAGCCTTACCATCCGCACCTCAGTTGGCCAAGCATTTCCTCCGACACATCTTCCGGTTACACGGCCTGCCTTCACATATTGTCTCCGATAGAGGAGTCCAGTTTGTGTCCAAGTTCTGGAGGGCTCTCTGTGGACGGCTTAAAATCAAGCTGGATTTCTCTTCTTCATACCACCCCCAAACCAACGGACAAGTAGAACGGGTCAATCAAATCTTGGGCGACTACCTTCACCACTTCGTTTCCTCCCGTCAAGACGATTGGGTCGACCTCCTCCCGTGGGCGGAGTTCTCCTATAACCACAAAGACTCTTCCGCCACCAACAAGTCTCCCTTCTTCGTGGTTTACGGTCGTCATCCTCTGCCTCCTCTGCCGTTATCCTCCTCCTCCAGTGTACCTGCAGTGGATGACCTGGTGCAAGACTTTTCTGCCATCTGGCGTGAGACGCGCCTGTCCCTCTTACAGGCCTCATCCCGCATGAAAATCCAAGCGGACAAGAAACGTCGGTCTCCTCCTGTCCTGGTTCCTGGGGACAGAGTTTGGCTCTCCTCCAAGTACGTCCGCTTCAGGGTTCCTAGTTACAAGCTTGGTCCTCGTTATTTGGGACCCTACAAGGTCAAGAAGAGGATCAATCCTGTGTGTTACCAACTCCATCTCCCTCCCTCCCTTAAAATTCCCAACTGTTTTCATGTCTCCCTACTCAAGCCTGCGGTCTTTAATCGCTTTTCCCCCAAGAATCTTCCTCCCACGCCTGTATCCGGTACCTCGGATGTCTTCTCCGTTCAGGAGATATTGGCCTCTAAATTGGTCAGGGGGAGAAGATTTTTTTTGGTGGACTGGGAGGGCTGCGGTCCTGAAGAGAGATCCTGGGAGCCAGAGGAGAATATCTTGGACCGTAACCTCATCCTCAGGTTTCTGGGTACCAAAAAGAGGGGGAGACCAAAGGGGGGTACTGTAACGCTGAGCGCTCCGGTCCCTGCTTCTGGACCGGAGCGCTCGCAGCGTTCGTTCCAGATCCACTCACCTGTGCCCGCTCCGGCTCCCTCCTCCGCTCCCCGCTCACATGGTTCCCGGAGCGCGCGCCCCTGCACCATAGGGCGCGCGCGCGCAGGTCGTTTGAAATTTAAGGGGCCTGTTCACCAGTAATTGGTGCCTGGTCCAAACCTCCCTTCCTGTTTCCTGTGACCTGTTTCCTGTTTCCTGTGACCTGTGACCTGTTTCCTGTGACCCGTTTCCTGTGACCTGTTTCCTGTGACCCGTTTCCTGTTTCCTGTTTCCTATATAAGTGACCTGCCCCTTCCAGCCATTGCCGTATCTTTGTTGCCTTGTTGCCTTAGTGAAAGCGTTATTTGTGTAATCCTTTGCCTGTTGCCGAACCCTTTGCTAACGACTATCGCCTCTGAACCTGTGCTGCCTGCCCTGACCTTTGCTACGTCTGACTACGCCTCTGCCTGTCCCTTTTGTACTACGCCTATATCAGCAGTCGGTGAGGTTGAGCCGCTACCAGAGGACACGACCTGGTAGTTACCGCCGCAGCAAGCCCATCCCACCTTGCGGCGGGCTCTGGTGAAAACCAGTAACTACTTAGAACCGATCCTCCGGTACGGTCCACGCCAATCCCTCACTGACACAGCGGATCCACTCCCTGCATCGCTCCTGCTACCAGTCCGGACCCTGACACACTGCTTGCCTGATCAGTTCTACCGGCCGTCACTAACTCCAAGATATGAAGCGCGGCAAAAAAAACATAACACAAATGTTGAACACTAAAACCAAAAATGTCCAGCACAAATCACATTCAGCAGCGCTCAATATGTGTTAGCATATTAAGATCATGAAGTCATCATACAAGAGTATTATACCGCCAAACAGTCTTTGTTCAAGGCAAAAACCAGATATTCCATAAGTTATAGGTGCTCCCGGTGCTCAATATAGATAATCCGGCATTAACCTTCACCACACCATCAGTGACCCCTTAAGAGTGGGCACTCACCAGAAATAACATGGTAATACGCCTGTAAGCATTGGTTGCTTGAACCCTTGACACTCCGGACCACCTCTGCTTCCACCAGAAGACCTCCGCTCTCAAGTATCAGACAGGGATCAGACCATACCCAAAAAAATGGAAATAGGAGGCACAATAGTGTGATACCGTTTCAAAACTTTTATTCGCTACCACACTCCAAAATAAAACCCCCACATCCAATGTGCTTACATCAAAATAGAATTTTTCAAGCATAAAAGTGATAATCAAGCTGTGATGGCCAGCTCACCGTTGCTGCATAGATTTTAACACGCTTAATCCAGTGGTGAGATCCGGAATCCAGCCAAGACTTCAGTGATCATCAGGGAAACAGCGTGCCTGTGTCCTGACACGTTTCGTCATGTGTGACTTCTACTGAGGACTCAGGCACACTGTACATTGTCCCCTTTATATAATACAAATAATTAGGACTAATCCCGCCATGTTATTTTAACTCCTCCCCTTGGGAGGGAACTCATGGTGCCGTTTTTCCCGCCAATGCATATACTTCCGGTATCGGGATACCGGATGTGGCGTCATTTGTAAATAAATACCGCCAATCCGCGCCAGCCCGTGACCCGCAGCGGCGTCACTTCCGCTTCCGTCGCGGCGACTACTTCCGGAGTACTTATCAAAGGACGCCGGATCGTGACCCGCAGCGGTATCACTTCCGCTTCCGTCACGGCTACCACTTCCGGAGTACTCACCCCGGATGTTGATATGTCATGATCGTGGACGGGATTGCGTGGCGTGTCTACCGTTGCCATAGTGATTTGTACTTATATGACCAATCGAGAATTTTAAGTCAGCTCCACTTATGAGTTCAAGTGACCGCAATTCACTTATTGATTATTAAAACAAGGGGGTAACAGAGTCCTAATTTATATTGCACAAAACAAATATTCATATGTGCATTTAGGATTCATATATCAGTGCTTATTGATAACACGCCATCTATAACAGCCCAACATCTGAATAGATATGCATGACAATAATCATAAATAAAAGTTGATTATACATGCCCATTATGCTTATATGGGTACTGCCAACTACTAAAATATGTATATATATGTTTCAAAATATAGAGACTAGGCTATTCAGTCATAGACCTATCGTGAATAGCATAGGTTCGGTGTCTACAAGGGTGGGTGAATATTTGGACCACTTTTTACAGGAAAGTGTAATACATATAAGGGCATATTTACGAGACACCAAGGATTTTTTATGCATTTTAAGAGATTTGATCCTGCCAAACACAGAAGACGTATTTTTAGTGACTGCTGATGTGTCTCCACTATACACGATAATACAGCACGAAGATGCCATTTTAGCCTTAAATTGGGCTTTGAGTCAAAGAACCGATCTACCTCATGTACAAAATAAGTTTTTAGGTATGATTTTAGAGTATTGCTTATCCCACAACTATTTTTGGTACGGTGGCCAATTTTATGTACAGAAACGGGGCGTTGCAATGGGAGCCAAATTCGCACCATCAATCGCCAATCTATTTATGAGAGAATGGGAAGATAGAAGAATACATGCCAGACGTAGGAAAGAACTGTTACTGTATAAAAGATACATCGATGACATGTTTTTTATATGGGCTGGAGATGAAGGATTGTTGCTGACGTACATGGAAGAGTTAAACACTAACGAACAGAATATTAAGTTGGAGTTCACATGGAGCCGGGAAACCATTAACTATTTAGATGTTAGTGTGTCTCTGAACGACGGAAATATCAGTACAAAAGCATATTTCAAACCAACTGTTAGGAACGCTTCCTGAGCACACTGATGTGTGTCATGATGTGCTGTCTGCAACCTAAAGGGTTAATCCAGAGCAGACTAATTGCAATAATTGGCAAACAGGCTGCCTTATTTAAACAGCTCAACAGCACTGCACTTTGCTGTGTTGTCTTCAGCTTCCTGTGTTCTGAACCTGCTTCCTGTTGATTTCCTGTCTGATACCTGTTGACCTTTGGCTCGTCCCTGACTTCGCTTGTTTGCTGCCTGTCCTGATCCTGGCTCGTTTTGACTACTCTTCTGGATTCTCCTTGTCGGCTCATCCACCTTTGGACCTTGACCGTTTACCCCCTGGTGGGGCGACCCTGGGGACCGTGACCTGGTATCCACCTGCAGCCAAATCCATCCTCACCTTCAGAGGCCCTGGTGAAGACCGGTGGATGCTTAGACCCCGCACCTCAGGTTAGCCTGTGCTACTCACCTCGGGTTTCCAACCAAGCTCCACCCACCGGCAACAGTAAGCCTTCTCTGCACGACAGGCTTCCACCTGCCTCATAACAGTACAACACAGCCATGTCGGAGCCTGCAAGAGAGGCCTCACCGTTGGAGGAAATTTGCCAGCACCTCGCAGCCCTGTCACAAGCCGTGAAGACCCTCCAGGATGGTTACACACAGCTAGAAGGACGATTACAATCCGCCACTCTCCCGGGGAACCCTCCAGTGTTATCAGCTCCGTCCACCTCTGCAGCGTCCACAGGATCTGCTCCTAGTCCCACGGTAGTGATGTTGCCACCGGAACCCCGTGTTCCGAACCCAGAAAAATTCTCCGGAGACCGGGGTAAATTCCGAGCCTTCCGTAATGCCTGCCAATTGTACTTCTCCTTGCAGCCCCGGACCTTTTCCCTGGAGGTCACCAAGGTGGGGTTTGTTGTTTCTTTGCTCCTAGGCGAGCCTCAATCCTGGGCCCATCGGCTTCTAGAGGAGAGCAGTCCCCATCTGGACTCATTATCATCATTTTTTACGGCCATGGCTCAACTTTATGATGATCCGCAGCGGTCCTCCACCGCAGAAGCTGCACTTCACGTTCTCCAGCAGGGTTGCAGGCCCGTCGAGGACTACTTCACCGACTTCCGCCGCCTGAGTTCCGATACCTCCTGGAACGAGGCGGCACTGCGCTACCAGTTCCGCCTGGGCTTATCTGAAGGATGAACTAGCCCGAGTGGGTATACCTGACACCCTGGAAGATCTGATTTCCCAGGTCATTCGGATCGACCGCCGGCTCCGGGAGCGCCGGGCAGAGCGGCCTCCACAACAGTTTCGGCCAACCTGGATGACATTTTGATTTTTTCCGCATCCCTGGAACAACACCGCGAGCATGTCCGAAATGTTCTCAGCCGCCTCCGCCAGCATGGTCTATATGCCAAGGCTGAAAAATGCGACTTCGAGCAAAGCAGCATTTCATTTTTGGGGCTAATAATTTCCACGGAAGGAATAAAGATGGACCCCCAGAAAGTTTCTGCTATTCTGGATTGGCCTCCGCCATCTGATAAGAAAGGAGTGCAGCGCTTTGTCGGCTTTGCCAATTTTTATAGGAGGTTCATAAGGGGATTCTCCAACATCATCTCCCCTATCACCCAGCTCACCAAGAAAGATGTCCGTTATTCTTGGACTCCTGAGGCCCAGTCCGCTTTCATGATTTTAAAGAAGCTCTTTACATCTGCTCCTATCCTGAGCCATCCAGATCCCACCTTACCCTACCTCCTTGAGGTAGATGCCTAAGAAGTCGCTATTGGGGCAGTCATCTCCCAAAGACAGGGGGTCAAGGACCTGATGCACCCAATAGCTTTCTTTTCCCGAAAACTCTCCACGGCGGAGAGGAATTATGATGTGGGAGACCGGAAACTTTTGGCTATTAAAGCTGCCCTGGAAGAATGGCGATATCTGCTTGAGGGTGCGGCACACCCTATTCTCATTTTCACGGACCATAAAAACCTTGAGTACCTGAGATCTGCCAAACGTCTGCGACCCCGTCAGGCACGATGGGCACTGTTCTTCTCTAGGTTTTCGTTCCACATCACCTACCGACCTGGATCCAAAAATGTCAAACCAGACGCCCTGTCTCGGATATTTGACAACCCTAAAAAGGTCCCAGTACCTGACACTATTCTGTCTGAAAAGAACTTTCTGCTTCTTCTCACAGGTCTGAGGTCCCGTCTCGAACAAGCCTCGGCTAAAATTTCTGACCCACCGGGAACTCTCCTGTCACGCAGGGATGGCTTGTTATGGGCCGGGGACAAGATTTTTGTTCCAGAGGACGTCCGAGTGGCAGTTCTGGGTGCCTGTCATGATCATCTTCTAGCCGGTCATTTTGGCATCCAAAGAACTCTTGACCTTCTGCAGCGCACCTTTTGGTGGCCCGAGATGGAAAAGAACTGCAGACACTATGTCCTTTCCTGCACCACTTGCTCCCGGAGTAAGACCGCAAGAAGCAAGGCTTGGGGGCTTCTCAGACCACTCCCAGTTCCTGACCGGCCCTGGCAGACAATCGCCATGGACTTCATCGTGGAACTGGCTCTTTCAGCAGGGAGCTCTGGCATCTTTGTGGTCGTAGACCGGCTTTCCAAGATGGCCCACTTTTTACCCCTCAAGGGTACTCCCACCGTGAAAGAGACCGCAGACATCTTTCTCAAGGAGGTAGTAAGACTACATGGTGTACCTACCAGTATCATCTCTGACAGAGGGGTGCAATTCACATCCCGTTTCTGGAAGGCATTATGTGGGCTCCTGAAGATCGACCTGGCTATGTCCTCATCCTACCATCCACAGACCAACGGTCAAACCGAGAGGACTAAAAGGACCTGTCTGATACCTGTTGACCTTTGGCTCGTCCCTGACTTCGCTTGTTTGCTGCCTGTCCTGATCCCGGCTCGTTTTGACTACTCTTCTGGATTCTCCTTGTCGGCTCATCCACCTTCGGACCTTGACCGGTTACCCCCTGGTGGGGCGACCCTGGGGACCGCGACCTGGTATCCACCTGCAGCCAAATCCATCCTCACCTTCAGAGGCCCTGGTGAAGACCGGTGGATGCTTAGACCCCGCACCTCAGGTTAGCCTGTGCTACTCACCTCGGGTTTCCAACCAAGCTCCGCCCACCGGCAACGGTAAGCCTTCTCTGCACGACAGGCTTCCACCTGCCTCATAACACCAACTGACCGCAACGGATACTTACCCATACAAAGTGGACACCATCCTACATGGCTGAGGAATATTCTGAAAGGACAGATGTTAAGAATTCGCCGGAATTGCACATATGACGAAGACTTTCTGATACAATCAGCGATCATCAAAGAGAAATTTGTTGAGAAAAGATACAAAACAGATCAGATTGACAAAACAATTCAGGAAGTGCTTGATATTCCCCACAATGAGTGCCTTGTCACTAAAGAAAAATTTATCAATGACAGACACCAATGGGGTTTTATTACTGATTATAATGTGCAATATCGTGAATTTGAAGAGATTTTTAAAGAACATTGGGAGATTTTAAAAATGGACAAAGTTTTAGGACCAGTTTTACCCTCTACCCCTATATATTTATCGGAAAGCACCAAGCATTGGTGATAGAATTGTGAAAAAGGTCCTCGATTTACCTAAGGCTCCAAAAAGGTTCTGGAACACTCCAGGGTTCTATGCATGTAGACGCTGCAAAGCTTGCCGTCAAGTTAACACACATTTTAGAGGACTGACTACCTTTACATCTAATGCGAATGGTAGAACCTTCGAAATAAAAGAAGTGATAACATGCATGTCTACGCATGTTGTATATGGAATGGAATGCCCATGTGGCATGCTATATATCGGCCGTACAAAAAGAAGGTTGGGTGTGCGGATTGCAGAACACATCTATAATATCAGCATAGGCTTTAGGGAGCACAGTGTCCCCTTACATTTTAGGGACAAATATATGAGGGACCCGTCAGGTCTGAAATTTTGGGGCATAGAGAAAATGCTGCATTCCTGGCGGGGAGCAAATAGGGTTAGAGAGCTATCCAAAAAAGAGACAGAGTGGATATATCGGACCAATGTTCTGACTCCTAACGGATTGAATGTGGATTTAGATTTAAATTGTTTTTTAAGTAATTATTGAGTGGTTTCTCCCCCCACGGTTATGACTTTTAATTACTTTTTTAACATCTACCTTTTAAATATCCACTAGTCCTTTTTTCTTCCTTTTACTTGGTTTTAGGATGGTTTATTTGGTGGTTGGATCTTTTTAGACACTTTCTGTGTTTCCGTTTTCATGTATTTACGAACCATTTTAAATATTTTATGGCCATTTTATTCATAATACATGTATTAACATATGGCTTAATAACATTTTCTTCCTTTTTCATTATATATGTAGATTTTATTATATGCATATTTTGAAACATATATATACATATTTTAGTAGTTGGCAGTACCCATATAAGCGTAATGGGCATGTAAAATCAACTTTTATTTATGATTATTGTCATGCATATCTATTCAGATGTTGGGCTGTTATAGATGGCGTGTTATCAATAAGCACTGATATATGAATCCTAAATGCACATATGAATATTTGTTTTGTGCAATATAAATTAGGACTCTGTTACCCCCTTGTTTTAATAATCAATAAGTGAATTGCGGTCACTTGAACTCATAAGTGGAGCTGACTTAAAATTCTCGATTGGTCATATAAGTACAAATCACTATGGCAATGGTAGACACGCCACGCAATCCCGTCCGCGATCATGACATATCAACATCCGGGGTGAATACTCCGGAAGTGGTACCCGTGACGGAAGCGGAAGTGATACCGCTGCGGGTCATGGTCCGGCGTCCTTTGATAAGTACTCCGGAAGTTGTCGCCGTGACGGAAGCGGAAGTGACGCCGCTGCGGGTCACGGGCTGGCGCGGATTGGCGGTATTTATTTACAAATGACGCCACATCCGGTATCCCGATACCGAAAGTATATGCATTGGCGGGAAAAACAGCACCATGGGTTCCCTCCCAAGGGGAGGAGTTAAAATAACATGGCGGGATTAGTCCTAATTATTTGTATTATATAAAGGGGACAATGTACAGTGTGCCTGAGTCCTCAGTAGAAGTCACACGCGACGAAACGCGTCAGGACACAGGCACGCTGTTTCCCTGATGATCACTGAAGTCTTGGCTGGATTCCGGATCTCACCCATGGATTAAGCGTGTTAAAATCTATGCAGCAACGGTGAGCTGGCCATCACAACGGGATTATCACTTTTATGCTTGAAAAATTCTATTTTGATGTAAGCACATTGGATGTGGGGGGTTTATTTTGGAGTGTGGTAGCAAATAAAAGTTTTGAAACGGTATCACACTATTGTGCCTCCTATTTCCAATTTTTTGGGTATGGTCTGATGACTGTCTGATACTTGAGAGCGGAGGTCTTGTGGTGGAAGCAGAGGTGGTCTGGAGTATCAAGGGTTCAAGCAACCAATGCTTACAGGCGTATTACCATGCTATTTCTGGTGAGTGCCCACTCTTAAGGGGTCACTGATGGTGTGGTGAAGGTTAATGCCGGATTATCTATATTGAGCATCGGGAGCACCTATAACTTATGGAATATCTGGTTTTTGCCTTGAACAAAGACTGTTTGGCGGTATAATACTCTTGTATGATGACTTCATGATCTTAATATGCTAACACATATTGAGCGCTGCTGAATGTGATTTGTGCTGGACATTTTTGGTTTTAGTATTTAATTACATTATCTTTTTAGACTGTTTTATTATCCCAGCAGCTGCGATCAGCAAAATTTTATGGAATTTTAATACCAGTTTTACTTGCTATTGTATGGTTTCCCCCTTTTAACAGTAAGCGCTGGGCGAGTGTTTGAGAATTCCCCCGTGTTTTTCAACCACTTTTTATCTTTGACAAATGCTGAACAAAACAACAATGCTTCATACTCAGAGTAGCAGACAGCAGAAGTGGCCAAGCAAATCTTCTTTAACAAATCTATGGATATAGGCCTACGAGTATCTGGCAAAAATGTTGCTCTTCTGTAGCCCTTCAAAGCCTGCCTGACAGCGAAAAAACTATTACAGCTGGGAAGGTTATGCAATCTAAGAAAAAAAGGAAACTCCTGCCAAGATTTTATTAATATGATTATATGAAAATTGAGCTTGCATTATTGAACATAAAAACACTAAAACAGCCTGCTCTGATATTGACCAGACTGACAAGTTGAGCTCAGCACAAAATAATACCCATTTTCCCCATGCGGCCGAATAATCAGTCCATGTATAAGGCGCTACAGAACCTTGGATGGCCGCAACAATCGGGTTTAAATTAAACTCCAAAGGTGACTTGGGCAAGAGAGTCCCACCAGATCTGTGTTCGGAAGGAGTTCTCTGAAACGTGAAATCTGGAAAACGAGATAAAGGGTCAGCAATATCATTTGTTTTCCCAGGCTTTTATCCAAATATTTCATTTTAAACATAAAAACAAAAAATACCAGAGGAATTTTATAACTAAAAGCGATTTTGATGATAGGCAATTTATAGCGAAAATAACCCCTTTATTATCTGAGGGTATTAGAATCCGTTTATCCCTAAAACTGTCACCCCAGAGTTCAAAAGCAACCACAATTGGGAAGAACTCTAAAAGAACTATATTCTTAGCAGCTCTCTGCTCAAAACCAAGTGGGAGGCCATGAACCATAACACCAGTGAGTACACCATACTGCAGCAAAACCTTTAGATCCAGCTGCGTCAGGAGAAAGTTCTAAGTCTGCAGAGAATATAAATTTGCTCTGAAAGAAAGAGCAACCATTATATTCTTGTAAAAAATGTGACCATACCATAAGGTCCTCTTTTAGATAAGTTGTCATCCGTATATGAGAAAAGGGGGACTTAAAACCCGACATAGCAAGCGATATTCGCCTAGAAAAAATCCTGCCTACTGGCATTATGGAAGAGGCAAATGCCAATAATCCCAGCAGAGACTGAAGTTCTCTTAACAGAACCTTCTGCCTACGCAAGAAGAATGCTATAGAAGACTGGAGTCTAGGAATCTTAACCTCTGGTAAATGAAATTCGCTTAAGTCCGTATTTATGTTAATACCAAGAAATCTGATAGAAATTGAAGGAAGGACTGTTTTATCCTTTGCTATAGGAATCCCAAAGTAATCACAAATGCTGAAAAATAATTTAAATAACAAAAAACAAACAGAAGAATAAGGAGGGTCTATAAGCAAAAAATCATCCAGATAGTGCAATACACCCTGAAACCCTGTATCATAAACAATGACCCATTGCAAAAATGTTGCACCCCTCAAAATATGCACAAGATAAAGAACATCCCATTGGCAAACACTGATCATAAAAATAAAATCCCTCAAAATAAAAACCCAGCAAATTAAAAGATTTAGGGGAAATGGGAAGAAGTCTAAAAGCTGACTGAATATGTTTTTTGCTAACAGCGCTCCTGAACCGCGTTTTATAATTAGGCAATTGCATCATCGAAAGTAGAGTACGCTACTGCTGATAAAGCTGGATCAATCTCATCATTTAACAAACTTTCATGCGGAAACGATAAATGATGTATCATGCGAACGATATTTGGTTCTTTTTTAGGTACTAAACCTAATGGAGTGATACAAAATTGTCAAAAGGAGGTGAGGAGAAAGGACCTAGTGTACTCTCAGCCTCAATCTCTTGGTGACATTTTCTCTCACACAACAAGCGCATACTGATCAACAGATTTTAGATTTTAAACTATTTTTCAACCTAGGCCTGGAAATATAGGAAGCTCAAAACCTGAAAAGGAACCATTAATTAGTAGATGTTCTTTCTCCATGTTTGGGTAGATTAGAAGCCAAGGATACATTTTTTCCAGCCCCGCTGAATTGCAGGCTTTTTGTAAAAATTTCCTTAGAAGCTTGGTTAGACTGACTAGATTTTTTGAAGTATTTAGACAAAGGATGTGTACCAAAACAAAACGAGCACTCATGCCTGTACTTACACACAGAGGCACATTTACATTGAGCTTCATTAAAAGCATAGTACACTTCTTTGCGATAAAAAGGAAATATTTGCATTATTGTTCTACTGTTTAGTTTGTGGAACATATTTTTATGGGAGGATCAGATTTAACCAAAGACCGGCATCTTTCATTCTCCATTTAAGACTAGGGTAAACTGACAACTTTTGTCAAAAAGATTCTTCATAGTAGAACCAACCTAAACCTCAAACATTTTTATACTCTTTTAGAATATGTTCTACATGTTGAAAAAGGCCACTGCATTTATCCGGAAATCTTTTTCCAATTACCACAGAAAAAATACAAGACACCTGCAGCCAGTTATGAAAAGACCTGGCAACCGGACGCCTTTTAATATCCTCAGAAATATCATCAATTTTTTGTTATCATTCCTAAATGCAAAATCCTTAGAGGAAGGCAAGAGAGAAAGTATATATACAAATTCCCCTTTTTCATATTTTCTCCCTAATGGCATTAGATAAATGATACCCTAAAGGGGAGACATCACAGGCCAAAACTTATTTCAAACAATTCTCAGGGACCATATTTACTTTAGGAATATAACTAGTAGTGTTTGTATCTATATTAGCTACTGTCGATACTAGTGATCAACCAATATAATTTTTTTATTGCTGATACTGATATTTTGGTCAATGCATATCGGTATCGGCCGATATTTTCGTACATTTAATTTTTTTTTTCTTTGACAGGTACTCTTGTGGAGGGATCTGTGGGTCTAAAAGACCCCAAACCTGTCCTCTGCACTTAAAAGCATTCAAAACGCCAAGTCTGGCTGTTTTGAATGCTGTAATTTTTTGAATCTGGCGCCAGTACCCGGAAGTGATGTCATGACATCACTTCCGAGTTTTTGCATGGAGACCCGATCAGAGCCGAATGCGGCTTTGATCTTGTCTTCGGCGGCCATGCAGGCTGGTTGCCTGGGTCTCCCGGCGGGACAGGAGACCCAGGGGGAGCCACGGAAGGCTTCTCAGCCGCATTGGTTGTCATTACAAGACAGCCGACCGTGGGCTATGGATGCCGATACTGGGGTGATGCCTCTAGCTGCAGGCATCACTCCGGTACAAGCACTTTCCCGAAATATCGGCAATATCGATCACCTTGGTGGCCGATTCCGATATATTGGGGAAAATGCAGATTGGCCCTCGATATATCGGCCTTGCCGATAATCGGTCGATCCCTAGTCGATACCACAGGCGACACATTACTTACTACCGTCGCTCTTTGTAAATGAATCAGGGGCCAAGCATTAATAGGAACAGGAAAGCTAGCTGTGGAACTACTAGTGACAGAACCATTAGTAACACTGAGAACGTTTGCAAATTTTGATAATGAATCAGTTCGAGAATTAAGACCATTGAGCTGAGACAACTCACCAACAGGAGTCATGGAAAGGGATCGTGTACTGCCCTTGAAGGGTTAACTTGCGACTGAACAGCTGCTCCACTATTAGCCACCAGCTGCTGAGGAGGAGAAAATATTTGTTGAGCTTCTAGACCACAAACGTCTAGCATTTGCTGCCTAGATGCAGGCTTTTCTGGTTGCCTAACGACTGCTGAGGTAAACTGAGCCGCTAGTCTTCTTGCGGAGGAGCGCCGAGACCTTTCCTGCCCCGAGCCTCTTTGTGGCAGTGAAGGGGAGAAAGCTTGATGTCTCTTCGGGCCTCTTAAGCTTGGCCTGAGTCTTGCTGCAATGTTATTCTGCTCCTCCTCTACAGGGGGTTGTGTCTTCTCTTAAAGCGATGCCACATAGCTGCCTATTCGAACTGGAGGGAGGCTCCTCTGAGGCCGTCGGGATTGAGTGCTCTGAATTTCCAGCTGGGGTGATAAAGGTGCTGTGGCCGGGGTGTCATCCAGCCCAGGCTCCAGCAAGGCTTCGCAACGCGGTAGGCGAACCCCTTCATCCGCTCTTCTTAAAGCCGGGACCTCTTCCTCTAGGCACTTTCTCAGCCAATCTTTGCCTCCTTCTCTCACCGCCTTCTCCAGCACTCTCTGGACCGGGGTCTTAATGACTGGTTACCACTGGTTACAGCTCAGAGTGAGCTCACTAATGGTCCCAGTCAACTGTGGAGACCCCTTGACTGAGCCCCTTTTTATAGAGGGGTATAGAAGATTCCAGAAAGGCTCGTGTTTTTTTAGCCTTCCCTCCACTATACACCTGACAGACTAGGAACACTCTTTAAGGGACAACAGCCCATTAAATCACTTCAATGAAAACACAATTTTTTCTCTTTTTTTTTAAACTCCAGCTGTTATTTGAATTACCTGGCATCCCATGTGCGTGGGCCCCAATTTGTGCCCCCTTACCATTCTGTTAAATGTCTACATCATGGCAGCCAGGAGAAAGTAAAGATAGGTTTCAAAAAGAGCATAGTAGGAGGAGCATCGTGGAGAATGGAGAATGCAGAATAGCAGAGACACTAGAACACTACAAGCAGCATCAAGACAGAAACCACAAGGTTCATATTTGAGTTACTGTACAAAGTACAGGGGGTGGGAGAATGGGTATCGCTGAATTGTTGTGAGATGGGCGTGAAGTGCAGTGTAAAGAGGTTCTAGTGTAAACAGTAGCAAGAAGGGCTCCTGCAGACAGTGCGCTGAGATCTGGTGGAAACAGTGGGAGGGAAAGCTGGTAGAAAACAAGGTGTGCCTAGGGGTCGGTGAGATTACAAAAAAGTATAATAGGCAGATAGGGGCCAAAGAACAATTTATACATAGGGAGACGTCTGTAAAATAAATAAATAAATAAATAAATAAATAAATAAAGTGGGAGGCTGCAAGAGAAAGTATTTTGTACAATAGGAGATGTGCAAGAAAATGTAGTAAAGCCTAAAACTGGTGCGCTGGAAACCTGTCAGAGATGCAGGTGTCTGATCTCAGTAGGCGCATTCTGCTACAAGGTTTTTTTAATAACACATGGGGGAAGTACTAAAACTCACCTGCCCTGTGAGCAACTGGACAGAACTGGGAGTAATCAAGTGCTGTGAGCAGCTGGGCAGTTCTGGTATCCACTATGCACTAAGCACTGATAGGAAACTTTAGCAGAATCTCCAGTGAGATTTTAGTATACAGCATTTGATAATATGGAAAGCAAATGCTCAGATTCATGAATTCAAAAATAAAAAATGCAAAAGAAATATTAAAGCATTGCACGTGAGCTTAAAATTACTTAATTAAAATAGCAATAAGTGAATAGCACAACTGACTAAAATCAGGCAATTTATCAAATGCAAAGGTTCTATGTTAAAATACAATACTATGTAATATTTTGTTCTTTTTGTTTTTCTATGTATTATGAGAATAACTGAAGATTTGACTGAGATGCAAAAAACGTATCAGGGAAATATGACATGCAATATTAGATGCCAAGAAGTAAACCTCAGGGAGCACCCTATCAATCTTATGCTGACAAATATGTGTAGCCCTATTTCTTGTGTGTGTGGTATTACGGTGAAGAACCTTCACTTTGTCTTTGAGAAGAGCATGAAATCTCTAATAAACTGCAGTGTCTCCAATTATTGGGTCTATTTAGGTCCTAATTAAGAAAATGTGTCAGTTACAATAAAAAAGAATCTACATGTTTTTTTTTTTTTTTTTTGAAAGTCCATATATAGAATAGTAGGAATAGTACATACCATCAAATGTTTGTATTCTCCAACCTGGAACATTAATAATTTACACAGTCCTCAAAGCACATCTCAGTGAAGGGGTTCGGAATTAACTCACAGATCTACTTTCTTCTGTGCGTGTGATTTGTTAGAGCCGGTTCACACTGAGGCGATCCGACTGCGGGGGGCGACCTGTGAAGTCGCGTGCACGGCTGTGCACCGCGACTTCGGCGCGACTTGCTGGTACTTCACATAATGGAAGTCTATGCAAGTCGCTCCCAGGTCGCCCCAAAGTAGTACAGGACCCTTTTTCTAAGTCGGAGTGACTTGTGTCGCTCCTATTAGAATGGGTCCTGTACTACTCAATGGACCGTGACCTACCGCGACTTGTCAGAATTGCAAAACCCCTCTATGAATTACTGTCAGTGGATACAACACCTGCTGCATCATCAGCACCAACAAGCCAGTCCAGGAAGAAGAAGAAGCCATCACCAAAGCTAAGAGGTCAACTACCCTCTCATCAGTCGATAGTCTGGACTGACCACCACCAGGTAGTGCTTAACTGGCTTATTGAGTTGTTAACTCATCCTCCAGTGATGGGTTACCCTGACTACAGCAAATCCTTTGTTCTACACTGTGATGCCTCACAAGAAGGACTAGAAGCTGTGCTGTACCAAGAGCAAGAGGAAAAGTTAAAGGTAATTGCTTACGGGTCTAGAACTCTCACACCTGCCAAGAAGAACTATCACATGCATTCGGGAAAACTAGAGTTCCTAGCGATGAAGTGGGCCATATGCGATAGGTTCCGAGACTACCTATACTACTGTCCATCCTTTGTAGTATATACTGACAATAATCCCCTAACCTATGTCCTCACTACGGCTAAACGAAACGCAACAGGTCATCGATGGGCTGCAGAATTAGCTGACTTCAATTTCACCATCAAGTATCGTCCAGGAAAAAGGAATGCGGACGCAGATGTACTTTCCCGTATGCCATTAAGTCCTGAACAATACATGCAACAGTGTTTGCAAGAAGTGGACCCCAAAATCGTCGGATGCATAACCCAAGCACTTCAAGTACGTCAGAAGGAAGAAATGCCTTGGCTGTGTCCAGTAACCATCGCCCATATGACATCAACAATAGATGGTACCCAAAATAAGGTAGCTCAAATACCTAAAGAGACCATTAGGACAGCCCAAAAAGAAGACTCCGTGATTGGCCCAGTGTGGAAGTACAAGAGCCAAAACCGGTTCCCATCAAAACAGGAACGACAAGGTGGACCGCTTGATCTCTTCATACTAATGAAACAGTGGACCAAGCTATACCTTGATGAAGATGGAATCTTGAGACGGAAAACATCATCAGGTTCTCAACTAGTGTTGCCCAAGTTGTATCATCAATTGGTGTTCAAAGAATTACATGAAGATATGGGACACTTAGGAGTCGAAAGGACTGTAAACCTGATCAGAGAAAGATTCTTTTGGCCACATATGCAGAGAGACGTTGAGCAATACATCAACCACCAGTGCACTTGTCTGAAAGACAAACGCCCACATAAGCCTACTAGAGCTCCATTGAACAATATTGCCACCACTTATCCTTTTGAGCTGGTCTCCATTGACTTTCTCCATCTTGAGACTTGTAAAGGAGGTTATGAGTACATATTAGTGGTAATCAACCATTTCACCAGGTTTGCTCAAGCCTATGCAACCAAAAACAAGTCAGCAAAGACTGTTGCTGACAAGATATTCAGTGACTTTGTCTTGAAGTTTGGATTTTCTACCAGAATTCACCATGACATGGGTAAAGAATTTGAAAACCAATTGTTCTTGGCATTAGGGAAACACTGCCATATCCAGAACTCTCACACAACTCCATATCATCCAGAAGGCAATGGACAATGTGAAAGATTTAATCGTACCCTGTTGTCTATGCTTCAGACCCTGTCACCAGATTCCAAGAAAGACTGGAAAAGTTCACTTGCACAGGTCGTACATGCATACAATTGCACCAAAAGTGAAGCTACAGGGTATTCTCCATTCTTTCTACTGTTCGGGAGGTCTCCAAGATTACCCATAGATAGCATGTTTGACACTCCAGTAACAGAAAAATACAAGACTCACTCTGAGTATGTGAAAACGTGGACAGATAGGATGACTGAAGCCTACCAAGTTGCTTCAAAGGTAGCTACTCAAGCTGCACAAAGAGGAAAAGAACACTATGACAAGAAGACTCATGGAGTTGAACTTGCACCTGGCAGCAGAGTTCTTGTAAGAAATCTTACTGAAAGAGGAGGACCAGGAAAACTGAGATCGTTCTGGGAAGATTCCGTACATGTTGTCCTTAGGAAAAAGTGTGAAGATAGTCCAGTGTACGAGGTCAAGCCAGAAATTGGAAAAGGCCGAACAAGGATTCTACACCGCAATTTGTTATTGCCATGCGATTACCTACCTGTCGACAGAGGTCAGAAGATACCTGACAGAACCAGTGCCAGAAAACAAGGTAAAGTTCCAAAGAATACTCAACTGCCTACACGGATATCTGAAGTATCAGAAGATGAATCTGACCATGAACAAGAGCAATGGAGATCTTTCATTCCTGTAACTCAAAGAGATCACGCAAGGAAAGACACAGAGTTGAATCCAGAAGCAGCAGAGTTCTACCCCTGTGAGTTTGAAATGAGTGGGGAAGTTACAGAAGAAAGTACAGCGGAAGTTCAAGAAGAAAGTACAGAGGAAGCTACAGCGGAAGTTACAGAGGAAGCTACAGAGGAAACTACAGAGGACAACCCTGTGGGTCAACCTGAACAAACTGCATGTTCACCAAGAGATATAGAAGAAGAATATCCTTCACCAGGAATGCCAACAGAGACAGTTGACTGTGACGAAGGCGAGTATGAGGACACTTCGGATGCCCTTCCTCTACGCAGGATACAACCCAGCAGGAACAGGAGACAACCAAAAGTTCTGACTTATGACACTTTGGGTCAACCCAGTAGTACTGCCAGAAATGCAGCTGTACAGGTCATAGACTGTATTCATACACTACCCATTTGCCCTAGCTGGTATTTAAGTCCAGAATGTTTTGCTGAGGACTCTAAAAACTGGTAAAAACACTCATATATTATGATACAGTGTATTAATTATCACTATGTTACAGTTGTTTACTTATGTTGAAGATGTTAACTGTTATTTTCTGTAGTTAACAGAAGGACATTTCTTGCACTCACTGCAGATTTTCCAGGTCAAGCAAAAATAGCTTCAAGTGATGGGACTAGGTAGTTAAGGTAAAGTCGGCCGACAACAAAATGTGTAGAGAGTATTAGGTGGTTATGCTGTATTGTATTGATAACATACCTTGGGTATTCCACCTTAAAAACACAACAATGGACAGAAGTAATAAGATGTTCCCTAGTTCTCCATCAAACCACCTTCTCAATAGCCTACACAAACCTGTGTTGTAGAGGTTTACTAATTGGTTGGCTATATGCAACAATATCTCACCAGGTACATGAGCGCTCTGGACCTGGTGAGAAACTGTGACATAACTGGGAGTAGATGTCGCAGGGAGGACGGTTCCTCCAGTAATTGGATTACTACTTAACCCTGGCTCCCAATGGTTATTGTGAGATGGGGAATGGAATGGTTCTAATACTAAATCTGCATATGTCAGGGACGACATAAAATTTTGTGGGGGAGAGTGTAAGGGATGTCAGGTACTCCATAAAAAACAACACATTTCCGTTTTATGGCATTTCTATGAAACCACCAGTAGATGGCAGCACAAAGCACAACTGCAGCAAGACATGGGAGGAACTAAAAGTTCGACGTTTTGTTTCTGGGGGAACAGAATAGCTGTGCTGTGTCCCTCAGAATCATACCTCACTCATGTCCTTGTATTTCCAGGTAAGGAATATATTTATGGTTATAAACAGGGCAAAGTCGATTTAATTTACATCCCTGTGATCAGTAAAGGCTCCTGTCACTACTGTGTGATTGAATAACAGACTGAATAACAGACTGCACAAATGTTAGTGGGTCACACTGTAGCATCACATGACTACAGTGTACCAGGAATGGGATTATTATAGTGTTATGTTGTTATATCTTATATTAGATTGTTTTATGAGACCACTGTGGTACAGGAGGAGTAACAACATATCAGCACATGTTTAATTGGTTGTTATTTTCTATGAGGACGTTATTCCTGTATATCAGAATGTTGATATTAATATAATATATAGATGTGTAATAGTATGTATGGACAGAATAGCTGTGCTGTGTCCCTCAGAATCATACCTCACTCATGTCCTTGTATTTCCAGAAACTTCTCAATAAAAATAATTCTGGTTTCACCCGGTCCGATCCCTTCACACATTGGAATTATTGACCATACTTTCAGCATATGTGCAACACTAACACAGCAGTTTTGTGTGTTGTGTTTTTTTGTAAGTGACAGTAATCTATTGATTACTACACTTGCCTGGGTGAAAGGGTTAAACGCAGGTGCTGGCCAAAATCAGTGCTGATCGTGCAAACACCGCGTTTTGGGAACCCTAAACTATGGGGACGCTAGTATAGTTCTGATCAGATCAGATATTGATCTGTTCAAACACTATACTAGTAATGGAAGTGTATGTGCGTGTGTGTGTGTGTGGTAATCAAGGGGTTATTTCTAATGCCTCGTACACACGCATCGATTATTGGCCGGGAATTTTCGGCCAACGTCCGATCGGCCGATTTTCGGCTTGTTAGTATGATGCTTCCGACAACCAACTCCGACTTTTCGGCCGAATAAAATCTGGTGTGCAGGCTATAAAATTTTTGTTGGCCGTCAACACAACGGCCGATTTTCCGTCAGTCAGTACAGATTTCCTCAGACAAAATCTGATGAGCAAGACTGGGCATGCTCAGAGAAGAAAAACACACGGAAAGTAAACCAGCACTTGACATCACTTCTGAAGTAGATTTTTGTTGGCCGAGAAAATTCATGTGCAGTCTAGAGCACATTCCAACCAACACAACAACACTGGACAAAAGTCAGACGATCGGTCGGCCGATAATCGTTGCATGTGTACGAGGCATTACTATGCACCGGGGATCTGTGCTTTTTTAGACTGCCACTAACACTAGCTAATGTCACTAATAATAGTGATCAGAAAAAAAACTGTACACTATAAAAGTGACACTGTGACAGGGCAACAAAGGGGTTAACGGGGGGTGATCAGGGGGGGATCAGGGGGTTAAATCTTTATTGGGGGGGTGGCGGGGACCCTAAACCTCCTTTGGGATAGAAACTAACTCGCTAGCGCAAACTCAAGTCACAATCACACTAATACAAAATACAGTAAAAACAGTATATTATGTGTGTATTAGTGTGCAATGTGACAGGGGGGAAGGGGTTTACTGGATGTTATCAGGGGGGGATCAGGGCATTAAATCTTTATTGGGAGGGGGTGGCGGGTATCCTAAGGATAAAAGGAACGGTGGCAAGCGCTAAACCTGGTCACAAGTCACACTTATACGGGTATATAGAAAATGTTATATACTGTATACAGTGTGTGTTGTGGCAGGGGGTGTAGGGGTGATCAGGGGGGATCAGGGGGTTAAATCTTTATTAGGGGGGTGGCGGGGACCCTAAACCTCCTTGGGACAGTCGCTAGCGCTAATTCAGATCACAATCACACTAATACAAAAATACAAAAACACAGTATATTACGTTTGTATTAGTGTCCAATGTGACAGGGGGTAGGGGTTAACTGGGGGTGATCAGGGGGGGGATCAGGGGGGATCAGAGGGTTAAATCTTTATTGGGGGGTGGCGGGTATTTTAAGTGAAAAAGGGGAGGTCGCAAGCGCTACACCTGACCACAAATCACACTTATACAGGTATATAGGAAAATGCTATATGCTGTATACAGTGTGTGTTGTGTCAGGGGGTGTAGGGGTTAACTGGGGGGGGGGCGATCGGGGGTTAAATGTGCCTATCTAAGTTTTCCAATGTGTGCTTGTGCAGTTACTCACAGTTAGATGTGCTCTCCTCTCACGCTGGATCCAAAAAGGATCATGGGAGGGGAAAGCATGTCTTTTCTGAGCCTGTGTTTACATTTCACAGGCTCAGAACAGGATCTGATTGGGCAGGACCAATCTACAGGTCCAGGCCAAAAATGATTGGCCTGGACCTGATGACTGATCGGTTCTGAACCCAATCGAACCATCGGCGGTGGCGGGGGCGCGGGAGCGCGCACGGGACCGGCGGGAAGTGCCGACGTAGCCCTACGTTACTCTGCCTGACCGTGGCTGACTGCCGACGTAAATAGTCGCGCCACAGTCAGCAAGTGGTTAAAGTGAAATAATAAAAATGAAAGAAAATCCTTCAAATAGAGTGCCTGGGGGGTCCCTTTAGTCTGCCTGTAAAGTGGCGCATCTGTACTGTGTATAGAACCTGCTGCAGGAAATCTGACATATATAAAGAAAAAAATGACATGTAAATTAATTTTCCCTGCTACAAGCTTTAAAACCATTGCCGGAAATAAAAAAAATGGCGTGTCCTTTGGGTCTGGTATGGATTTGAAGGGAAACCCCACTCCAAAAAGTAAAAAAACAGTGTGGGGTCCCCTCCAAAATTGATTCCAGACCCTTAGGGGAAATCCCCACACCCAATTTTTTTTATTTTTTAAATGGTGTTGGATCCCCCCTAAAATCCATACCAGACCCTTTTGAGGGCATGCAGCCTATCAGGAAAGGGGGGAACAAGCTAGTGCCCCGCCTCCTGCACCATACCAGCCCACATGCCCTCAACATGGGGGGGTTTCTTTGGGGCAGGGGGGCTCTGGGGGGCAGAGGACCCCAAAGCACCTTGTCCCTAAGTTGATGGTGACAAGCACCTCTTCCACACAACCCTGGGTGGGGTGATGTCACATGGGGGCAAGATGGCTCTGCCCCTTACCTATTTAAGAACTGTCACACAGTGGAGCAGGAAGATGGGGAGGAGCCTTTGTTGAGGTCGGAGATTGTTTTTCTTTTTTCGGGTCCAGTGGTGCAATGGGTGTTGTGATTGACAATGGATCTACAACAGGGGGACATTGGGTTTTTTGCTAATAAAGGAATTTTTAAGAAAATGTGTTTGTTTTTAATTTTTTTTTACACTGTTTTTGGTGAATAGGTAGGGGTACAATGTACCCGAGACTCTTTCACATGGGGGCAGGGATCTTTGGGCCCCCTGTTAAAGGGGTCTTCCAGATTCTGATAAGCCCGCCACTTGCACACCCCCACAACCACTGCTTAGGGTTGTGGGGAAGAGGCCCTTGTCCCCATCAATATGGGGACAAGGTGCTCTCCTTCCCCAAAGCAACTCCCCATGTTGACGGCATGTGGCCTGGTATGGAACAGGAGGGGGGCCACTCGCTTGTTCTCCCTTTTCCTGGCCTGCCAGGCTGCATGCTCAGATAAGGATTGGGTATAGATTTTGGGGGGGACACCACGCTATTTTTAAAAACATTTTGGCATTGGGGTTCCCCTCAAAATCCATACCAGACCTAAGGGTACTGCTCTGGGGGACAGGTATCAATGCAAAAAAAGTTTTTTTTATAAAAGATGATTTTTGGAGGAGCAGTGATTTTATTGATGCTTAAAGTGAAACAATAAAAATGAAAAATTCCTTTAACTATAGTGCCGAGGGGGATCTTCTTAGTCTGCCTGCAAAGTGGCGTATCTGTACCATGTATAGAACCTGCTGCAGCAAAACTGATATATATATCTATATCTCTCTGTCTGTCTGTCTGTAGGCTTTTAATTGATTTTTCCCGGCAGCAGTATAAAAATGTGAAAAAAAGGCATGGGGGTGCCCCCCAACCATGCCAGGCCCTTAGGTCTGGTATGGATTTTGAGGGGAACCCCATGCCAAAATTTACAAAAAAAATGTGGTGGGCCTCCCAAAATCCATCCCAGACCCTTATCCGAGCATGCAGACTGGCAGGCCAGGAAAGGGCGGTAACAAGTGAGTGCCCCCCTGAACCATACAAAGCCACATAGTTACATAGTTACATAGTTAGTAAGGTTGAAAAAAGACATCAGTCCATCAAGTTCAACCTATGCATCCAGTTCAACCTATGAATGCGTGTGTGTGTTTGCTTTTAATCGTACATTGTATACCCCTGTATGTTGTGGTCTTTAAGGTGTCCATCTACTAGTTTCTTGAAACTATCGATGCTCCCCGCTGATACGACTGCCTGTGGAAGAGAATTCCACATCCTTACTGCTCTTACAGTGAAGAACCCCTTACGCACTTTAAGGTTAAACCGCCTTTCCTCTAGTTTTAGTGAGTGGCCACGTGTCTTATTGTACCTCCTTTCTCTGAATAGTTTGTTCCTTATGCTCGGGTCACCAGTACAGTATTTGTACATTGATATCATATCCCCCCTCAATCGTCTTTTCTCCAGAGAGAAAAGGTTCAGTGCTTGTAGTCTTTCCTCATAGCTGATGTCCTCCATTCCCCTAATTATTTTTGTTGCCCTTCTCTGGACTTTCTCCAGTTCCAGCACATCCTTCCTGAGGACCGGTGCCCAGAACTGGACAGCATACTCCAGATGTGGCCGGACCAGAGTCTTGTAGAGTGGGAGAATAATCTCTTTATTTCTGGAGTGAATCCCCTTTTTTATACATCCCAGTATTCTATTGGCTTTGCTTGCGGCGGCTTGGCATTGCATGCCACTGCCAAGCCTGTTGTCTACCAGTACCCCCAAGTCCTTTTCCATCCTAGACTCACCCAGAGGTTCCCCCCCTAGTTAGTAGCTTGCTTTCTGGTTTCTGGCACCCAGGTGCATTACTTTACATTTATCAACATTAAACCTCATCTGCCATGTAGTTGCCCACCCCGTTATTTTGTTCAGGTCTGCTTGCAAGATTTCCACATCCTGCATAGAAGATATTGGCATGCCTAATTTAGTATCATCTGCAAATACTGAGATTGTACTAGATATCCCCTCCTCTAGATCATTTATGAATAAATTAAACAGGATTGGTCCCAGGACAGAACCCTGGGGGACCCCACTTTCCACACCCGCCCAATCCGAGTACTCTCCATTAATCACCACCCTCTGTACTCTCCCCTGGAGCCAGTTCTCTATCCAGGTACTCACCTTATGGTCCATACCTACCTTCCTTAGTTTGTACAGTAATCGTTTGTGGGGAACGGTGTCAAAGGCCTTTGCAAAGTCCAGATACACCACATCCACAGGCTTACCTTTATCTAGGTGGCTGCTCACTTCATCGTAGAAGGTTAATAGATTGGTTTGGCAAGAACGATTTTTCATGAATCCATGCTGATTACTACTTATAATACCAGTTTCATTACTAAAGTCTTGTATGTGGTCCCTTAACATCCCCTCCAAAATTTTGCAGACTACTGATGTTAGGCTGACCGGCCTATAGTTACCCGGGATATATCTCGGCCCCTTCTTAAATATTGGTACCACGTTGGCTTTTTTCCAATCAGCTGGCACCATACCCGTCTGTAAACTATCCTTAAAGATCAAGAATAATGGTCTGGCAATCACCTGGCTGAGCTCTTTAAGAACCCTCGGGTGCAAGCCATCCGGTCCCGGGGATTTATTTATGTTAAGTTTCTCTAGTTTAGCTCTAAGTCTATCTTCTGTTAACCATGGCGGCACTTTCTGAGGTGTATTATTGGCCTTACAAGCTGGGTTCGTGTAGCCCCCCGATTCTTTTGTGAAGACTGAAGAGAAGAAATTATTTAACACTTCCGCCTTTTCTCTGTCCTCAGTGGCCATATTTCCCTTATCATCTTTTACGGGGCCAATGTGTTCTGGCCTCGCTTTCTTACTGTTTATATACTTAAAGAACTTCTTAGGGTTCTTTTTACTCTCCTCCGCTATATGTCTCTCGTGTTCTATTTTAGCCGCCCTGATTTCGTCTTTACATTTCTTATTACACTCTTTGTAATGCTTAAATGCTGCCAATGACCCCTCATTCTTGTATTTTTTGAAGGCCTTTTCTTTAGCACTAATATACATTTTTATGTTGGAGTTTAGCCATCCAGGGTTTATTTTTGCTCTTTTAAATTTATTTCCCTTTGGAATGCCCTCAACATGGGGGAGGTTGCTTTGCGGTGGGGGGCTCTGCACCACAACTCTGTGTGACATCACATGGGGCAGTGCCACAGGTGATGTCACCAGGTGGGTTCACCCCTTACCTATTAAAAAAAACTGTCACATGGCATAGCAGGCAGACAGCAGGGAGTCTTCATCAAGGGCAGAACTATTTTTTCTTTTTTCAGGTCCAACAGTGAGACAGGCGTCGTGATTGATGATGGATCTACATGTGGGGATTTTTTTTTTTTTTTTTTAAAAAGGAATTGTCAAAAATTGTGTGTTTTTTTTCTTTTTTACAGTTTTTGGTGAATAAGTAGTGCTACAATGTACCCCTACTCATTCACATAGGTTGGGGGCCAGGATCTGGGGGCCCCCTTGTTACGATAAGCCCCCTGCCCACAAGGTGCTTTGGGGTGGAGGAACAGAGCCCCTTCTGCCTCAAAGCACCCCCCCCCAAGTTGAGGGCATGTGGCCTTGTATGGTTCAGGAGAGGGGAGGCTCTTTCTCCCCCCCTTTTTCTGGCCTGCCAGTCTGCCTGCTCAGGTAAAGATCTGGTATAGATTTAGGGGGACCCCACGGCAATTTTCTTATACATTTTGGCATGGGTTCCCCTTAAAATTTATACCACACACAAAGGGCCTGGTATGGATTGGGGGAACTCCTATGCCTATTTGTTTGTTTGTTTGTTTGTTTTTTTTGGCTTGGGGTTCCCCTTAAAATCTAAACCAGGCCCAAAGATGCAGCATTTAACAAAAAAAATGTGCATACAGCACTGTATATAGTATTAAATGTAATATAATGCTGTTAAACACTGCACTACACTATACTCACACTACACTATAATCACACTACACTGACACTACACTGCACTTGTCACAATGACACTAACTGGCTATCACTGTGCCCTGCTCTATCTACTGTATCTCCAACAACTCAATGCAAAAGATTCCAGTGCGAAGGAACCTTTTATATTGTGGGGTGGGACTATGAGCACTGAGCCATGGTTGGACAAAGTCATCATGACTTTGTCCAATCAGGGCTCTGACAGTGCTTGTGTGCCGTTATTGGGCAAAGCCTTGCATCTGACCAGTGGTCAGGTGCATTACTTTAGCCAATCAGGGCCCTAGAATGCACTGTGCGGTGCGCAGTGCATTGTGGGGTGATTGGTGGGCGAACATCCCGCCAATAGCCCCACTAATTTGGGTGATCAGGCGATGTTCAGGCTGAACTTTTGCTCGGCTTAAACTGTTCACCCAACTGTAATAGGAAATAATCATCTGCAACTACCAGCCCAGTGCAGTGGTTCCTCGCTGCTCGCAGAATCGCCAGCAGTCCTCTCCCATCGTGCCCCCCGGGCTATCCTCTGAATTACGTCAAGCCAGTCAGGACTAGGAAGCTCCTGTCGGGTGGAGATCACGCCTGACAGGCAAGTGTATTGGTCCAAAAGGAGGAGCACTTAGAGCGCACTGGTACTAGGCTGTAGTGGCAGAAGCTAGTTTTTACCTGTAATGCACTGTAACGGCTGGCAGTTGGTGATTGTGCCCAGTCTCAGTTTATTGAGGTAGGGGCCTGGAGCTGCAGCTCCAATAGCCCCTATGTTAATCCGACTCTGTATATTGCTGACCAGAAAAAAGGAGGAGTTTGACTTTAGAGAGGTAAGTGCTTGAAATCTATCTTTTCTCATAAAATATACAATAAATACAGCTATACAGTCAATAATGAAAAGCCATTGTAGAATTTCATTGTTGAGCTGTATTCTATTTTATTTAAGCAGCTTCTGGTAGTACAATAGACACATTTGTGTGACTATTTAGTGACAGTTTGTGTCCTCATCAGTTCTCATGAGCTTACATTAACCAATATAACTATGGAAAGATTTATAGTCAAGATGCCAGCAAATTTGAAAAACATCAGCTTCCTGCAGTGAGGCAATTACTCCATCAAGGACAGCATGTTGCGCTCAGTATGCCAGTAATTTCAGCACAGTTTAAATATGTACTTGCAAGTTATTATTATGTACACGGTTTCGAAAAAGCAGGTGCAATTTTAAGGACAGCTAATGCTATTCATTACCAGAAAGTTTCAGCACTCACTTGCAAAATAAGAAAACAGGAAGTCTTGAAATTACTCTCGTTATGCATATAATAGAATTGCTACCAAACTCTATCAAGTCCTGACTGATACTCTCTAATAAAGGAAAAGTCTACAGTTTCCATTTTATCTCGTGAATTTGATTTATTAAGCAATAGCGATATCAGACAACTTGATAAATTTGCAAGGTGCCGAGTATATGTGAGGTTGAAGATATAGGGCTATTTCATTATATTAGGTTATTAATTATATTATTCAGTCTTTCTGTTACCGCAGTAAGATTGCTCTGGGTGAGGAAAGCCTTTTTTTAAACTGCTCTGTCTGCTTTTACTGCCTTATACTAGATCTAAACTGTTTTCCTTAAAATGCTTTAAATTCTTTCCCAGCTAACCTCTTAAAGTTAAACTCCAGTAAAATTAAAACTTCTCCCTTGCAGTGGAGCTGCTTCCACACTGCAAGAGTTAACTGCTTGTTTGTCCGGGCACCATCCGCAATGGAGGTTCTCAAAGACCTGGCATCCCTGCCAATAATTTACATGGCCACAGGAACTGGCACTGGTGCATAGCAAATGCACAGGAGTCCACAAGAAGGTGCATTGGCACATGCATGTGAGCAGGTGCGTGCCAGACCATGCAGGCACACTGGCGCACAATCATGCCCCTTTCGTTTGGCGCCAAACAGCCTTTATAGGAAAGCCTTTGAGTAGTCGGTTGATCTTCAGCTCCTCCAGTGCGTTTTTCCCTTGTTCCTGTGTTTTCCAGTTACTGACTTGGCTTGTCCTGAACCTGTCCCCTGCCCGCCTCCTGACTTGAAGATAGTGCTCCTCCATATTCCTCAGCATCCTCCCAACTATTGCGTCTATACAGCTGCAGGGACCAGTAGTGCAGAAGAACCTGCATAAATGGAGGATCCAGTAAATAAAAAATGCTTTTCCAAATTCCCTAGACCTAAAGGAGCAGTTAACCCTTGCATTGGGTGCACAGCCTCACAGTAAATGTTAGTCTTCCTGGGGTTGAGATTTTAAAAACACAGTTGATTGCGTATTTGAAAAAACTGTTTTTTTTTTTGTACACAAAATTTGGAATTAATTTCAAGGGATTTTCTAATCCAGACATTATGCACAATCCTGACAGTTTAATTTTTTTCTTCTGCAGCCAAAGCAATAAGTACATTTTGGTCAAAATAGTGACAGGGCAGTGAAGGAACATCAGCTCACTGATTTAAATAATCTGTGTTGTCTCCTCCAATTGGCAACTTCTTTAGATCCACAGTACTCTGCAATGTAGTAAATCCATACTGGCTCACAGTGGTGCCCGTTCTCACAGTTGCAAAGATGATGTTCGTGGCAATATAAAAGAGCCACTACAATAATGGGTGGAGTTATTATTTTACATTTTTAACTACTGTATGCTTAAAGAATACATTACCTGAATGAACAGTTGTTTTTTATATCCGCTGAATTTCACCTAAATGTTTCTCTCTTATGCTTTTCTTATTTCTGGTATTCTTAACAGTAGATTATTATTTGGTCTTTTCAAAACAAAAGAGCCAGGACTGAATATCCTCTTAGTTTTCAGGAAAAAAAAAATCTGTTTAGCTTTCAACCCCTTCTCATCTGCAATCTGCAGATTTTAGATTCCCTTACACAATGTACCATGCAGATACAATTTTTACAACTATCAGCTGGCTGCCAGTTGTCATACTGGACTCTCACTAAAGGGCCATACACACTATAAGATTTTCTGAAGACTTTTTCCTTCAGATTTACCTTTTCTATGTAGTGCAAGGGCCTGCCAGATTGCATACAAATTGAAAGTGTTTAGGTTTGACCTCATATTATATGGTTTTGGTAAATCTAAAGGAAAAAGTCTTCAGAAAATCTTATAGTGTGTATGGCCCATAACAGTTCTGCTCTCCACTAATGATCATGTTTTGGCTAAAACAGTGACAGGTGCTAGTGTGGTGTATTCATTTTGGATAGAGCAAGGGAGGGTTATAGCCCCTGTCAGTTTTTCTTTTGCATCTGTGTCCAATTGCGGAGATTTCCCTTCACTTCCTGTTCCACAACCAAACAGGAAGTGAGAGGAAATCCCTGCAAATTAAGGGAATTCCCTCCATTACTTTTCTGGGGACAACCCAAAATGTGGGATTTTCTTTTACTATCACTTTTAATGATACAGTAATGGTAAACAGGACAAATAGAGAGGGTGAATCTCCCTAACAGGGGCACAGACAGCAATAAAAACTGACTGGGGTTCTAATCCATGTGCACTCTATTCAAAACTTAAAAAAAAAAAAAAAAATGATTTTCCTTTAGTTATACTTTAAAGTGTTTGTCAAGTGAATTTCAGCTTTTTTTTCAGTCTTGCACAGTTGCACATACTCCTCTCCTGTACTGAAATTGCTTACTTTAATCTCACTGCACACTGTGCACTTCTCATGGTGTGCATTGGAAGCTGCAGCAAGTCAGATAGGGGCGAACAAAGATAAGAGGACGATAACCCCGAAGGATAGTGGGACTTTGTAAGCATTCACTGATTAATCTAAAAAAAAAAAAAACATAAAATAGTATAAATACAAACAGAATTTATTGATATAAAATTACATAAAAACCATCACAGAGATGAGTATGCATCCCTGTGCAACATTATGCTCCTAAACCAAAAGAACCCATGTGTGGTCCAACAAATAACAGAATCTGTGTCTGAGGATCAAAGATATGGTCAACCTCCTATGCCTGGATCGACAGTGTTCTAATGTGCAGATATAACCAAGGAATCGCTACACGTTTCGATATGCAGCTTCTTCAGGGGATTCCATTGGAGCTTGAGGTCAACTTGGGAAAAGTATGGTCATGAGTGCACTTGAAAGCCTCTTTTGTGGGACATGGTCACCGCAATGTTTCAGGAAGTAGCACTCTTCCTTCTTGGCATCTTTGGTTCATTGAACTATGTTTGGGAGGATTATCATCAGGTATGCGCTCCACAGCCTTTCGGGTGATTCAGTCATGGTGATGTTTCAGGGAAGTGCTTCTTTTTCTTCTGAATGTCTTGGGTTTGCAGGCCTCCCAATACAAGGACAGTGGCTCTCCTGGCAACCTGGACCTCACCATCACATCTCCTACGTGACTGCAGTATAGCCACGTCTACAGGAGCCAACTAAATGCTCCTCTCCATAGCCCCACCCCCTATGCGGATCCACTAGCCACTATCAGTGTATGCTGACAAAGTCCCACTATCCTTGAGGGTTATTGTCCTCTTATCTTTGTTCACTCATTTCATGGGATGTGGCACCACTACATTTCGGATCATGTCTCAACTTTTGTACAAGTCAGATAGGGGCCTCTTCGTTTCCTGACTGGAAGATGTCCAACATCATCTAGCACTTTCCTCCCCTGTCTGAGTGTCTCTGGCCCACTCTTTTCATTAAGTTCTTTCAATCGTAAAGGCTCAGCATCATATATGGGCATTACCTCAGGTGGTTTGCATACATATACAATCTGCCTCGGAACACCCACTTGATCAGACTGGCATCCACCTAACAAGGCATTTTGACATTTTCATAACTCCACCCTAGACCCAGTCTACTGCTTGTATCAAGGCTGTGGGCTCCAGAGAAGAGTTCTGTGGTAGGGTTCTGTGATATTTTTAAGATGCTCAGCGCCTTCTACATAAACCTCTACTGAATGCCCTGTAGGCAGCATAATGCTATTACCTTGAAAATTTTGGGGCTGAAGAGGGAAGGAATGTATATGTTTTTTCATCCTTTGTTACATCTCAAAGCTATTGATGTCCTGCAACCTCTTTACAGGCTGTTTATGTCCACATGCACTACAGTGATAACAAGTTGCATGTGTTTTCTCACAGGACATATTTTCTAATTGATGTTGGCCACAATTCTTTTTCAAATGCCTTTTTGTTTTAGGTGGACCTTCTATAAAAATGAAGGTTCACACCATTGAAAGAACCTCCCATATTCAAATCACTTGCAAAGGTGATTTAAAAATAAAGCTGTTGCTAAAATACTTATATCAACTTACATCAAATAAGCCTCCAAAGCATCTAGGAAGTGTGGATGATGTCGCCATGCCTCAACGCTGCTACTGGAAAAGCAAAGGTTCTCAACATCCTGCAATAATATACCCCTGCAATCGACTTGAGTGCATTCTCGTGAAATTTTGAGCACTCAGAAATCCTGGGTGCCAGCGGTGAGGCATGGTAACATAACCTGTGCCCCCTGGAAACATTGAAAGCTGAGCTAAGGTAAGTATTTTTTTCCTAGCAACAGCTTTATTCTCAAAATACCATTGCAGTTGCTTTGACTTTAAGGGATGGTGGCTTTCAATAGAGAAGACCTTCAATTTAATGGAAGATCCACTTAAATTGTTTCTACAGTGAAATATGACTTGGCAATGTACATTAGCACAGCAACTTATAGTTTTGTTTGGGAGACCATGTGATGGTAATTTACAGGAGGGAGATTTTGGAAGATGGGGCAGAGCATTGTCACTCATAACACAGAAGGGAATATTTATAAAAAAAAAAGTTCACATAGCCATTTGTTCAGTGAATCTGCATGTATGTTTGTTCTGTGCAAATTGGGCAAATACAGATATTCTTTAGAATATTTTCTCTTCTAAATGGATTTTGTTTTATTATGGGTTGTAGTAAAGTATTGCATTACGACCACCAGATGGAGCTCAGGAGCATACAAAAGTATTGTAATGTTTGGGGGTTGTTTAGCTTTAGTGCAGAGCTCCCCAGTGAGTGGAGACCATGCCAGTTGTGCCATTTAACAGCTTGTTGGCCCATGTTTATTGCAGAGAAAGAGGAGAAAATGTCCAACAAAACAAAGATTTGCCCACATAGGGGTTTCCATCATCAAGCTAAAAATAAAGTACATTGCCATCCCCCTTACAGCTTCCGACTGCTGGAAGGCATGCAGGCCTTGGGGCACAACAAGAATCATACCAGCTGGCAAGCTGCACATGCTGAACGCTTGCTTTTTCTTGTGATCATGTGAGTCTATCCATTTTACTTTGTCTACACCTACATTTTAATAAAACATACTACACTATAATTTCGTTCTTGTGGTCCATCCTGGAGCATTTATTGCAGTGTGATTAAGTGGGAGAAAGGAGAGAGAAGATTGGTGAAATATTTTATGCTGGTCCCCTGAGAGGTGGATTAATTAAGGCCCCTTTCACACCTACGCAACTTGTCCTGCAACTTGGGACTACGAAGTCGCATGACAAGTCGTACTTTATGATTTCGAATGAGTACCGTTCAAATCTGTGCAACTTCAAGTCTCAGCAGCTTCAAAGTAGTCCCTGCACTACTTTGGTCTGACTTTGATGCGTTTTGAGATCCAACGACCTCAAGATTACACAGGCATTGCTTCAAGTCCAGTCAAAATCGGGACAAAATTGCAGCTAAATGGCACAACTTTTAGGTCCCACAAGTGTGAAAGGGGCCTTACTCTCTGCTCAAAGGTCACTCTGCTGGTAAAAGAGTTTGATGAGCGTATATATATTTATACACATTCGGTGGAGCACTGTACATTGAAGATTTGTGCACAATAATTTTCTAAGAAGAGCACAGTGATTTGTCATCTTTCTTAAATATGGACTTTTGATTTTATTATTTGCAAACCCAGATAGCAAGCAATTGTGCTGCAAGCTTTTGAAAATGACTTGCTAAGCTATTGGTAGACTTGCCAGGCTTCACAAGTTTGTTGCACAATTGCAGCAAGTTCGCATTGCATGTCTCCAGATCAACTTTCTTTGCAAACATTCTGCAAGTCTGCTGCAAGTTCTGGTTCAGTTATGTTGTGCAATAGTCATTCTATCACAGGGCTCACCGTGGCTGCATTTTCCTGCTGTAGACTTTCAGAGCTCTTGCTGTAGACCAGTGTTAATTTTGGCAGCAAATTTCAATTTAGTTTTAGTCTTAGGACTAAAATGGTGTTTTAGTTTTAGTCCCATTTTAGTCTTCTGCTAGTGTTTTAGTTTTAGTTGTATTTAGTCGACTAAAACTCCAGTACATTTTAGTCGACTAAAACGTCCTACTTTTTAGTCGACTAAAACGTCCTACATTTTAGTCGACTAAAACTCATTTTAGTCATCTATAATCGAATGGGTGTAGTTCAATTGTAATGCATTATCTAAGCATTTCTCTACAATTTCCAAACTCATTATATACTATTGCTGGTCCTGGAGTGAAAAATCGAATATGTTATTATTTATGGTATTAAGCTTTGAGCATGCACCAGTGTTAATTTTGGCAGCAAATTTCGATTTCGTTTTAGTTATAGTCTTTTGACTAAAATCCCATTTTAGTTTTAGTCGTATTTTAGTCTTAAGACTAAAATGCCATTTTAGTTTTAGTCGTATTTTAGGTATCTGAATTGTTTTAGTTTTAGTCGTATTTTAGTCGACTAAAATTGTGTTAATTTAGTCGACGAAAAAGTTTTAGTCGGTTTTAGTCGACGAAATTAACACTGCTGTAGACTCACCACTGCAACTTTGCTCTTGCTAGAGACTTGCCACACAAATTTGCTACAAATTGGAAAATTGTCAACTAGGACTTGTGCTTCAAGTGCTTTGCAAGTGTACAACTTGCCAGTGAAAATGTGCAGCAACTTAACAGACTTACAATTCAATGCTGTCACACACTTGTGGCAAGTTATCCTTGCTATCTGGAAATATTAATTATTGACTTTTTATTAATTCATATGGTTTAACTTGGCTTGGTGCACCATCACTTATACATATTTTTTCAGGATGTCATAGGACAGTGGCTTACTTTGTGTATTATGTTGGTTTATAAAAATAAAGAACAATTCAGACTCCATGCTTCCTTTAGCAGCACTGCTGCTGAGGCTTTGTGCCTTGGTCCTTCTGACAGTGTAACAGTGTTACTATTTTTATATACTGTACAAATGTGTGTTGGTCCATTAGGTACAGGAAACACTATAGGACAGAGGGTAAATTACATGCTGAGAGAGAGAGAGATCAACCTGCTGGAACGAGACCCCTAATAGCTGAAGTGTGGGTTAGAAAATGCACATGTCTCTTCCCTTTTCCACCATCCTTTTGTCTCTGATCTCCTTCACTTTCTCTCTGCACAGCCTGCCCTCCCTAGCTGCAGCTATTATATGTATATACTAGTATTAGGATATGTAATGAAATGTTTTGAGAAGGTTTTACTGTTCTGAGCACTGATTAGAGTGAGGGCTTTTTGTTTGCCTTAATCGTTTCTCTTTATATTGTAAAGTGCTATAAAGCAGTGTTTCTCAACTCCGGTCCTCAGGGCACACTAACAGACCAGATTTTAAGTATTACCTTGGGGAGATGCAGACTAGAATACTGCAATCACTGAGCAGCAAATTATATCACCTGGGATGTATTTCAGTTATCTTGCAAACCTGGCCTGTTAGTGTGCCCTGAGGACCGGAGTTGAGAAACACTGCTATAAAGCATATAATAGCATGTATGTTTCCACTTTCTACTATGCACTAGTAACAGATCCCATTGTTCTACTTCACTGTCCACACAGTGCAACATCTATCCATTGTCCACAGCTGTGTGCTATATGCTCAATATGAATGGGATGTGTACATTTCTGTGCTTTCAGACTGATCTCTTGCGGCACATACAGAGATAGGGGCATACAGTATTTCTAAGCCTAAAGATATTAATTGAAAATCACTGCTAACCCACAATAAAACAAAGACTGTACTAATGTTCACACAAATATATTTTTAAGGGATTAAATGTTACTGCAATGCACAAAACATGTGTTCCCTCATCAAAATAATGAAATCAATAAAGTGCTGCGCTACATTATAAACTCAATTGCACAACAATAAAAAACTATAATGTTGTATAAAGTGACAGCTATAACAATATCCTAATACATACACACACAAAGCCTGTGTATGAGATCCAAAAACAAGGTCAGTGCGGAGAGTGATAGGTGGTGGTTCACACTGAATTAAATCACATTGAGGCACGTGGATATTCTTGTACCTTATGTAATATTTGGGATAATAGCTCCAAGGGATCACGTGCTCAAGTCGGGTAAACTTAAACCAAAGTGGTTTATTTTCTTCCACAACAGAAATGAGGCTTCCAGCAGCAAACAGTCGCAGGTTTGCTTCTATGGAGGCTTGCTGCTGGGTCACAATGGCTTGCATTAGAGCTTTGATAACCTCCTCCATGTCTTTTCCTGCTGTATGCAAAGACTTTACCCAAAACATGCAAATGGGTACACTATCTCTTTAAATGTCACTTTTCAAATCGGCTTTTTCGGTTTTAATGCACTGCCCGCATCCGAAACACCAGTTGTAATATTTGGGATGATAGCTCCAAGGGATCACGTGCACAAGCCGGGTAAACTTAAAGCAAAAGTGGTTTATTTTCTTCCACAACAGAAATAAGGCTTCCAGCAGCAAACAATCCAAAAACAGGCACAACTTAAAAGTCCACTTAACTTCAGCATAAATGGCAGATATGATACGATACCAGCTTCTGGCGGTGGTTTACCCCAGGTAAGCAGTCCCAGGTAGCAGCTTGTCTCCAGCCACCATGCAGCACACAAACACTTGTTACACCAGCTCCTACTCCCCACCCCCACTGACACTACTTCCTGTCTTTAAAGCGGAGTTCCGTAGCTGCTGACTTAAATAGTAGAACTTACCTGTCCAGGGAGCCTGCCATGTCTGCACCTGAAGCAGATTTACGTATCAGCTCACGGGTGCCGCCGCTGCCATCCAGGGTAAAGGAACCCGGCAGTGAAGCCTCTCGGCTTCACTGCTGGTTCCCTACTGCGCATGTGCAAAGCGCGCTGCGCGTTGTAAATGGCCCAGCGGCGGGGGAAAAAGGAGGGGGCCGAACCTCCGAGAGACAGCGCCTGCAGCACTGTCTCCCAGGCAGTGGGGAAGGGTACCTGTCAAAAACAGGTACCCCTTCCCCCCTCCCCCCTGAAAGGTGCTAAATGGGGCACCGGAGGGGGGGGAGCTTTTAAGTGGAACTCCGCTTTAAGAGCTGGTTTCTCTGGGAGACAGCTTAACCCTTGCCTTCCTGTTGAACCCCATACTTCCCTTAAAGGGACCACAGCCCAAATATTGGTGCTATGTAACACCCGTCCAGGACCCAACCTTGGTGACCTCCACACTTACATCAGACCATATTTTGAATCTCATGGAATATCTGTTTGATTTGCAGTAGTATAGTGGTGGTGGCACCCTCTCACATACACATTGGGCTTTTTGGTATTGTATGTACAGTATATTTATGTTGGCATATTATACACAGGCATTGTGTGTGTATGTATTAGGATATTGTTATAACAGTCACTTTATGCAACATTATAATGTTTTAATATTGTGCAATTGAGTTTGTAATGTAGTGCAGCACTTTTTATACACTATATTACCAAAAGTATTGGAACGCCTGCCTTTACACGCACATGAACTTTAATGGCATCCCAGTCCGTAGGGTTCAATATTGAGTTGGCTCATCCTTTGCAGCTATAACAGCTTCAACTCTTCTAGGAAGGCTGTCCACAAGGTTTAGGAGTGTGTCTATGGGAATCTCTGTCTTTATGACAGTCATGTTGGAACAGGAAGGGGCCATCCCCAAACTGTTCCCACAAAGTTGGGAGCATGAAATAATCCAAAATGTCTTATTATGCTGACGCCTTAAGAGTTCCCTTCACTGGAACTAAGGGGTCAAGCCAAACCCCTAAAAAACAACCCCACACCATAATCCTACCTCCACCAAATGATTTGGACCAGTGCACAAAGCAAGGTCCATAAAGACATGGATGAGCGATTTCAGGGTGGGGGAACATGACTGGCCTGCACAGAGTCCTGACTGCAACCCGATAGATCCCCTTCGGGATGAATTAGAGCAAAGACTGCGAGACAGAGCTTCTCGCCCACATCAGTGCCTGACCTCACAAATGCGCTTCTGGAAAAATGGTCAAACATTTTCAAATACACTCCTAAACCTTGTGGACAGCCTTCCCAGAAGTGTTGAAGCTGCAAAGGGTGGGCCAACTCAATATTGAACCCTGTGGACTAAGATTGGGATGTCATTAAAGTTCATGTGCCTGTAAAGGCAGGCATCCCAATACTTTTGGTAATGTAGTGTATTTCTGAGCCTGTAATGCTGTAGACTTCACAACAATGCTTATCTGTTTGTATTTGTTTTCAGCAAGCTGGTATGGATAAATGAGATTGTCACTACTGTTCACATATTGTCACAATTGCCTGTTTTTTGCCCACATTTTGCCAAGATTCTTACTTATATATTCAAATTGCTTGTTTGTAGTCTATGTATTGTCAGGAATGCCCTTGCTTTGCTTCTGTATTGTCAAGGTAGCACTGTTTGTTTAATGGAGCATATTATTATAATTTTTTTTCTCCTGCAAGCTTGTCACTAACTATAAAACCACAACATTGTTAGACCCATACTTGGCAGTAGTGAACTATACACATTGGTATTAAACCATTACCTTAATTTGGGTGTTGTATGATTTGCTCCTCCCCTGCCTCAACTCCATTTTAGAATCTCCATTTTGAACCCAACTCACCCAGCTCTTTACCCTGATTATGTCACGTGACTTGTGACAAAACGCTTAGGGCGGAACCAGGTGACGTCAGATGCACATACCGAAAGTGAGGTCTGGGACAAGGCTGGTGGCATTTATGTAGTATTAAATATATGCAAGCCCATTTTTACCCATTGTAAGTGTGGTTTTAATAAAAATCACTAGTATTTTTACCTGCTACTCCATGGCAGCTGTACCAAAGTGAAGAAAGTAGGGATTTCCATCCAATGCCACCTGTGAGAACACAAGTTAAAGCGATACATGACCTCAACACGTTGTTCGAGTGTGGGTCATGTACAAAGTATATGAGGTGAGAGCGGTGTGAGCACAGAGGTGACACGTGTGATTGTGTGACAACAGCACTGGAATTGGGGGCACAGTATTTATTGTGTGAAGAACTCTAGGATCACTATCTATGAACATTACATGTGTCACTAAATTGAAAAAAATAAGGAGGCATAGCATACTATACACTTGAATTAATTTTATATTATTTTTCACGTACTGTATATTTGTTTGTTATATGTATTTGTCACATGTGAGTGTTTTTTTTTTTTATTTGTGGAAGATCTATCAGATTTATGTTGTATAGCAACACAATTTTTCAGTCTATAACAGTGGTTTATATTATTAGCAGCACAGCACCTTTTGGTTTGCTATTTAAATCTCAGGATCATCAAGTTTTGAATATTCTAAGAAATGCTTATCACATGTGTGTCCTGGACTTTATTTTGCCTCTGGCTAGTCTGGCTCTATTTAAAAACAGCACAAATTGACAGACAAAGCCAGAGAACACACAGCAGCAAGGTCCCACAACATCATTGTGCACTTCTGGGTCTACATGAAACCCAATTGGCAGACCTGGAGCTGCTCAGTGATGCTTAGACAAGCACAGTGACAGCTGAGATACCGCACAAGATGACTTGGCATCTACTAACACTGGTGTAATAAACATCTTCACCTTGGCATTGGGTGATTTTGTCCCTGGACTGGTGGCGGCTTAAGTATTTGGAGGTATGGTCAGAGGTTTAATTGGTCTCCTAGAGACACATCACATTAGCTTTAAGATGTTAATGTTTATGAGTTGAATTTAGCCATTATACATTCAGTATGAGTGTAGTTGAAGTCAACATGAGTAAAATTAGTATGAGAATATGAAGTTGAGTACATAGAAATAAGAAAGTGACATACTGTATGTGTCCCAAGATGATATATGTCTTCTATGTAGTGGTATAGTTCACAGGGTGTAAGGGACAAACAAAAGGGGGGATCACTACAAGAAGTAAACAAAAGTAATTATTATTAAAAACAGAAGAACATCAGAATAAAAGGCTAACAACAGTATAAGTAGGTAAGCTGGACCTCGCCCAACAGTTGCTTCCCATTTGTCATGCTAGATCATGAAATGAAAGGTTAAAAGCAGTGTGAGTTAACCATTACTTAAATTCCCAGGGTGTTCTTCTGGGTGAGACACTTCAGCTGTGTCTGCACAGAGAGATTCTGCTTAGGCTTACCATCATAATTTATGAAGTCATCTAGAAAAGGGGGTCGTCTCAACCCATGTAGGGCTGTTGTAAGTAGAGAGTCTAGACTTTTTACTTACAATACCATTGATTAAAATACTTTGTAATACAAAACTCCAGACCAGCTGTAAAATGAAACATTATGCTATTGGTGCACATGAATGGCAATAAGTAGTGTAAGTTGGAGGCAATGTCACCAGATGGCAGACTCAGGAGATGCAATGCATAAATACTATATTAAAAAAAAAGTAACAGTAAAAGCGGATACACTTTGGTGGTTCAGGTTAACCAGATGTTTAAGATGGTTTAGCTGGACTAAAATATGGATCAAACCAAACACATCTAGTCATTGTTACCAGTAGCATCGGTCCCTCCATAAAAGCCCTCCCACCAAAGCTACAATCAAATGCAAACCTCCTTGTCTCACCAAAGGAAGTTATGATCACTTGAAATATGGAGTGGGCTAATAAATACAATCAAAAGAAAAAGAAGGGTGCCACATCCTGGCTGTTGAAATATCATCTTAAGGTGTCAACATTGGAGTCCAATTGGTCTGGTTCAACACCAGTTTGATGTCAATAATTGCCTGTTCTCTCATGCAGCAAAATACAGTATATAGAAACAGTTCTGAGAGATTATTTAGATGATATAAGAAGTTTGCTATGGAACAGGGAAGCTCCCAGTTCAAGGACACCCGGGCACACAACAGTTTGCCTGGTCCATTTGCATAAGACTGTTAAACAGTGATTTTCAGACATAACATTTTAAGATTGCAGTACTCACTGACAAATGTGGTAAATATAGTAGATAGATTAGATAGATAGATAGATAGATAGATAGATAGATAGATAGATAGATAGATAGATAGATAGATAGATAGATAGATAGATAGATAGATAGATAGATAGATAGATAGATAGATAGATAGATAGATAGATAGATAGATAGATAGATAGATAGATAGATAGATAGATAGATAGATAGATAGATAGATAGATAGATAGATAGATAGATAGATAGATAGTGGTACCCATTCAGTAAATTATGCTGTGCAGCATATATAAAAAGCATTAGATCTGTTGGAAAAGGAGAGTCTTGATATAAGGAGTTGCCTCAATCCTTTCTGGAGCCTTATGACCATGGACATATGCTAGAAAAAGGTGAAGATTATCAGTAATAATACTATTTCCCCAGAGGCTGTCTATTGGACGCAGGGTATAAAGATGGTAAACTTCCAGTGGAGGGGATATCCCACAATAAAATGTTAGAAAGAGGCAATTGATTGAGTTTTTGAAAATGAAAAACAGAGCTTGTGTGGATGGGGAAATCTGCTGGCTGAATGCAAAAAAAACTACCCCTGTATAACCAGCTTTAGCACAGTAGCTGAAACCTTCCTGTAATCCTCCCACAGAGCATTCCCTAGGAGCAATATTTAGCAGGTTGCTGCAACACAATGAAAAAGGAACAGTCCGGGATTTCTCTTTTTTTACTTGGACGGAGCTAATCCAGATTAGTTCTTCATCCACCTGATATAGTGATCTATTGCTTGTTGATTATAAGTGATCCATTGCTACAGACATCCATAAGAGGTCTGGAGCAGATTAAGGCTGAATTGATCAAGCTCCCTTTCTTCCATGAACCTCTGCAGCAACAGACCATACATTAAAAAAGGACTAAAGACTACAGCAATTATTGTTTTTCCAATATTACTAACAAAATAGTTGACTAAATAAATCAATACAAGCATTGAACTCTTTTAATTTCCCCCAGCTTTGACCTGTGCAAAAAGTTAGTAAAATCATTGCCCAGAGAGGGCAAATAGTATGTACAAATAAAGTATGGAATTTGCTATTTTTTTGTACAAATGGAAAATGTATAGAATCACATATTTTTTTAAAAAAATGAAGTTCTTGGTGAACGAGCCACAAAGGTCTCCTAGATTCTTATTATAATTGTATACACAATCGCAGGCCTCAGATCAGACATTCTGGATATAATCAGCCCTCTAATGCAGCATACACAATAAAAATGGGAATATCCAGAATGTCTGATCTGGGATCTGTGATTATGTCTATAAGAATGACAAATAAATATGTGGTTTGTCCATTTTCTCAGTAACCCTAGTATCCTCCACTGGACAAATAATCCCACATCAAACCTTGATTTGCTTAAAGTTACAACTAACAAAAAAACTATTTGCTTATGAGTCATGACATATTAATTGATTACAATGAATCCACTAGAAGCTTCCCAAACATTTGTAATTCATTTTAGCTCCTTTCTGTTTCTAGGAGTCAATCCGCCTCAATGAATAGAAGATACATGAGTTGTATACAAGTATCAATGATTCTTTTGGACAAAGAGAAAGTCTATTTGTATAACAAGATGATATTGTAAAGGACAACATAGTGGGAATTCAGCAACTGACAAGCACTTCGCTACAGATGGTTTTGTGTTTGTAGGCAATTAAAGTAGACAATGGAGCCAGCTACATTCATTCATTTCTCTTGACAACATATTGATTCTGTACTTTACAATTCCTTAAACCTCATGATTCAAAGGGGAAAAGAGAGCAATTAAACAAGGATACAGCTGCCATCCTTTACTGGTTTGCCAAGTGTTTTCTGCTAATGCCTAGATGACATTTAAGTCAACAAAAACAAATATTTTTTTTATTCTTGTTAAGTGAAACAGCTGATTACCAAAAGGAGCAAAACAATTTGAATGCGTACTGTGAAGGAATGCTTTTTAAATAATTGCGCTACTGACCAAATTTCTAGATGTACTAAGAAACGAGTCTGCCCCCATTTTTTTGTATTCATATTTGTTTCACTTATTTTTGTCTTATTTGTTTTTTTTAGATCTTTGTTTGTCCCAATCATGTTTGAGGCCTGGTTCACACCTATGCAGGTTATAGTTGATGTTTTTTCCCAGTGTGTTTTGCATTTTTTTTCACACTTGTTTTTAATGCATTTTTATGCATTTCCACTGTTTTAATTGAATTCTATAGAACTAAAAACACAACCTGCTGTGTAAAAAAAGTCTCTGACCCTTTCCAAAAAATGAACCGGTAGAAAACGCACATATGGGAATGTGACCCCCTAGGAAACCATGTTCAATGGACTGTAGTACCTTTTTGCAAAACTGAAAACGCACTGGAAAATGCATAGCTGTGATCCAGGCCTCAATCCACTTGTTGACTGACTCACTACCTCATCTGGAAGTCTATTCCAAACCTCAACTACCTTTTCAGTAAAATAATGCTTTCTATGGTTCGTTTTTAACTTTCCTCCTGCTATTTTAAGGTCATGTCTCTGTGTTCTTGATTTTGGATTCAAATTGAAAATCCTCCCTCCTGAACCATATTCGCCCACTTGAAGTATTTAAAGGTTTCAATCATGTCTCCCCTTTACCTTCTTTCCTCCAGACTATACATATTAATTTTTATCTCGCAGACCTTTCACCATTTTTGTTGCCCATCTCTAGACTTGTTCTACTTCAACAATATCTTTTTTAAGCGAGGTCTCCAGAACTAGATACAGTATTCTAAATGAGGTCTAACTAAAGATCATTATAGGGGAATCAGGACCTCCTTACTCCTGCTGGTGACCACTCTAGTGATGCATCCTAGAATTATATGTGCTTTTGCCACTGCTTGGCCACACGGTTTGCTAATTTTGCAGTCATCTGAAATATGTACCCCAAATCTTTTTCCTCTGTAGTGTTGGCCAACACTGTACCCCCAATATTGTAGTCTATTGAGGGATTATTTTTCCCTAGGTGAATTATTTAACATTTAGAAACATTGAAATGCAGTTTACAGTACCTTGACCAATCTTCCAGCAATGCCAATTTATGCTGCATGTGACAGACACCTCCAGGGATTTCACACCTTTGTGTCCTTAGTAAAAAGGCATGGCATACCTTACATGTCACCTTAAATAGACTAAATACTGTAGATTAAATAAAACAGGACCTAGTACCTTGTGGTACACCACTAGTGACTGGTTTCTGTTCTGAATAAACACCATTTACAACTACACTCTGGCATCTATCCTTTAGCCAACTGCATATCCACTGAACCACCCAATGGTTAAGTCCTAGCTTGTACAACCTTTTTATTAGATAATTATGTGGAATTGTATCAAATTCTTTGCTGAAATCAAGATAAACCCCAAAAGGTAGATGTACATATCACCACTGTTGTCTGAAACATTAGTGAAATAGTCAAATAATTGAAAAAGATTAGTCTGACATGAACTGCCCTCAGTAAAGCCATGCTTCTTTGGGTCCAGCAAGTTGTGTATTTTTAAGTGATCAATTATCCTTCTTTTTAGGAGTGATTCAATTAACAACACTACAACAGATATTAAACTCAGTGGCCTGTAATTGGCAGCTTCTACCATGCTACCCTCCTTGTGGATGGGTACAATATTACCTGTCTGACAATCATGGAACATTTTTCCTGTTAGAAGAGATTGATTTAAAAAATATGTTGATGGTTCAACAACTATACTTTGAATTTAAATAAATCTAATGAGGACCCATTCCTTTACTGGGCTTTTATCAAACCAGTTCCTCTGCTACCTCTGTCTTTAGCAATCCTGAGAATCAGCCATAAATTACTAGAATCAATACGGTCTCCCATCTTTTTATTGTTAGTGCAATTTATGTCAAAGACGACTGGACAGAAGTAAGTGTTTAAATGGTTTGCTACATCCAGGTCACCCTCGACATAAGTGTTGTGCCTTGTTTTCATTTTAGTGATCCATTTTATTTTTTCCTTTTATCACTGATGTGCCTAAAAGATTTTATCTCCTTTCTTAGTCATTTCTTCCTCTTTTACTGCTTTGGCAACACTTTTTTTTTTTGTAAGAATCTTTATTCAACCAATGTACGATACAATAAGAATGCAAGGGATAAGAATGAACATCGTTTTTTTTCCACTATTATTGTTAGGTAACAGCTTAATATCACACAGATCTGTGAATTGGCACTGTATGTGCAAGATACCAACAGTTAATCAAGGCAAGAATACTAGAACCCTAGTTGGATGGATCAAAGCTAGGTACCTGTGCTGTTAAACAAAACATAGATCATAAAATTGAAGAGTGGACATATAAACAGGGGAAGAGGGGGGGGGGGGGGATATAGGTGCATGACCACAGCAAGAAGAACCCCAACCCGGGTGCGAATAGGAAAATGAATTGCCCGTCAAGGTTAAGTTTGTATCCCGGGGAAGTGAATTGAGGAAGTCCTGCCATTTGTCGGTAAACCGCTCGGAAGAGGATTTGTGATGAAAGTCCGTGTTGATGAGATCCTTGGTGACAAGATTCTGCAGCTCGCGGTGCACTTGGGCGATAGTAAGTCCCAGGGGGGAAATCCAATTGGTTAGTATAACCCTGCGCGCTATCAGCAAACAGGTGAGTATCCAAGTGCGTGGATGCGGCGAAGGGCGGGTAGTCCATACTTGTAGTTGTTTGTCCCAATAACCAAATATAAGTAGAAGCGGATCCTTTGGTAGGTGAAGAAGAGTAACTTGCTTAATCAGTGAAAGCACTTTGTCCCAGAAGCTCGAGATAAAGGTACATGACCAAAATCTATGGTGGAGAGTGGGCCGTTGTGCCTTGCAAAGAGGACAGTTGCTGGCGTCTGGATTGTCTTTGTTAAACAGGAAAGGAATATGACAACACTTTTAATGTGTTTGGTCTCCATTTGTCTATTGTTATGCACTTCTCTCCCAGCTACACTTTCTGTTTCCTTAAATCTCTTATATCTTGAATTTGTTTTCTCCTTTACAATCCCACAGTGCTCAAAAAAAAATTAAAAGAATACTTTTTGATCTGAATATAGCATCAAGTCAATTAAACTCCTGGGGTATTGATCTGGTCAGTTAAGTAGCACAGGGGGTTGTTAATCAGTTTCAGCTGCATTTGGTGTTAATGAAATTAACAACAGCTGCACTAGATGGGCAACAATTAAGCGACCTCCAAAACAGGAATGGTTTTACAGGTCGAGGCCACTGACAATTTTTTCCCAACTCATCTTATCTGACTGTTTATCACTAGTTTTGCATTTAGCTAGGGTCAGTGTCACTACTAGTAGCATGAGGTGATACCTGAACCCTATAGAGGTTTCAAAGTCAGTCCAACTCCTTCAGAATGGCACATCAATACATGCCATTGCCAGAAGGTTTGCTGTGTCTCCCAGCACAGTCTCAGGAGCATGAAGGAGATTCCAGGAGTTACTCTAGGAGAGCTGGACAGGGCCGTAAAAGGTCCTTAACCCATCAGCAGGACTAGTGGGCCCTGTGCTCACTGCTCGACACCATGGAACTCGATTGGCATTTGCCATTGAACACCAGAATTAGCAGGTCCGCCACTGGCGCCCTGAACTTTTAACAGATGAGAGCAGGTTCACCCTGAGCACATGTGACAGATGTGAAAGGGTCTGGAAAAGCCATGGAGAACGTTATGCTGCCTGTAACATCGTTCAGCATGACCAGTTTGGTGGTGGATCAGTGATGGTCTGGGTAGGCATATCCATGGAGGGACGCACAGACCTCTAATAGGCTAGACCAGTGTTTCTCAACTCCGGTCCTCAGGGCACACTAACAGGCCAGATTTTAAGTTTTACCTGGGTAAATTCAGACTAGAATACTGCAATCTGAGCAGCAAATGATATCACCTGTGATGTATTTCAGTTTTCTTGCAAACCTGGCCTGTTAGTGTGCCCTGAGGACCGGACTTTAGAAACACTGGGCTAGACAATGGCCCCCTGACTGCCATTAGGTATCAGGACGAAATCCTTGGACCCATGGTCAGACCTTCTGCTGGTGCAGTGGGTCCTGGGCTCCTCCTGGTGCATGGCAATGCCTCTGTGGCGAGAGCATGCAGCCAGTTCCTGGAGGATGAAGGAATTGATACAATTGAATGGCCCCCTTGTCTGACCCAAATCCGATAGAACACCTTCAGGACATTATATTTCGGTCCATCCAACGCTGCCAGGTTGCACCTCAGTCTTTTCAGGAGCTCAGTGATGCCCTGGTCCAGATCTGAGAGGAAATACCCCAGGACACCATCCATCATTTCATTAGGAGCATGTCCCAACATTTTGAGCATGTGGGGGCCATACAAACTACTGAGTTCCATTTTGAGTTGCTGCAATGAATTTTTAGCAAAATGGACTAGTCTGCTGCATAATTTTTTCACTTTGATTTCTGGGGTGTCTTTGAATTCAGCCCTCTGTAGGTAGATAATTTTCATTTCCATCAAACGAGGTGGCATCCTTTTGTTCCTAACACATTACCCAGTGCATATCAGTAAAAAGTAGATATCCAGCATGATATTTTTCCACATTGAGATCTGATGTGTTTTCAAAGAGTTCCTTTAATTTTTTTGAGCAGTGTACTTACCTCTTTAGTGAACCATATTGATTTTTTTTTATTATCTGATATATAATATAGTTTCCTCGAGGAAAGTATAATTTAACAGTACCTATACTGACATCTGTTGTGTTAAAACAACTTTTTTATTCATTTTTTAGAAATTCATCAAAATTTGTACTTTTGATATCCAAAAGTTCAGTTTTTGAATATGATTTGTCGGTTCTTGTTATTATATCAAGCTAAGGGCAATGATGATCCCTGGAACCCACATTTTCTCTCATCTCAACATCAGATAATTAATTCCCGTTTGTCAGTAGTAGGTTTAGAATATAATCTCCTTTGGTTGGGCTCTATTTCAGATAAATCCCATTTAGTACATCCATTACATCCCTGCTCCTGCTTGTAATTGCAGTTTGAGAATTCCAGTTAATGTCAGGCATAATAAAGTCACCCATAATTAAAACCTCTCCTTTCATTGTCTTTTGAGTTATCTCTTTAATTACCAAGATATCATAATCTTCAGATTGTCCTAAGGGAAGATCCCTCTCTGGTTGGATGATTTTATTTGTTTTTATAAATAACTTGTGTAGTTATTTTCCAGTTACATGAATCCTTGAACCATGTCTCTGTAATCACAACAAATTGTCCCTAAACATAAGAGCTATCCACTCACAAAGCTTGTTGCCCAAACTACAAGCATTAGTGCACATAACTAGTCAACCCTACTATCTACACTGTATGTGTGTGTAACACCAGAAGCTTTAACTGATGAATTAGCAAAAAATTGGGGGAGCAAACCCTGAACATGTATATCTAAAGCCGGTGCAGCTATGGACCAAGCGACATGAATATTAAAAAAGAATAGCGCACACATGCGTGCGCTATTCTTTTTTAATATTCATGTCGCTTGGTCCATAGCTGCACTGGCTTTAGATATACATGTTCAGGGTTTGCTCCCCCAATTTTTTGCTTGTTTATTATGTATTCGGTCTGACCAGACTTCTGTGGTTGAGCACCCCATCCCCCACACACACCTGTACTCTATCATGGTCCACTATCAAGTAGATATAGGAGGAGTCCCCTGTAGTGCATTAGCACATCTTTCCCAGCAAGGAGTGTTGTCTCCAAGGGTTAGAGAGGCTGGATTCACCCCTTTTTTATGGATAGTGTAGGACCCACTGATAATGGGGTACTTTGACGCAGTGGTGGGCTTGAGCACGATATGGCCATATGGTGGGACTAAATCCCCATTTTTATTTATGGATTGTCTCCATATTTGATAGTCATTTCTTTTGCATGTGTGCGCTATTCTTTTTTAACTGATGAATTAACTACTAGAGATGGCCTTGTGGTTCGCCCAGCGGTCGGTTCGCGGCGAACTTTGCTCGTTCGCTGTTTGCCGATCATGAAAACATCATGCAAACATCATGCAAACATATGGCGATGTTCGCGGCCGCCATATTCTTTTACATTGTGAAGAATTTTGACCCATGACAAATCCATCAAGTGGTACAGGACAGCCAAGTGAGACATTTCAGCACATGGACATACCCCCTAACTTATAAATAGACATGATCTGGTTGCCATTTTACATTCTGCCTTTTTTCAGTGTAGGGAGAGGTTGCTGTGTGGAACAGGGACAGACTGTTAGTGACACAAATCGCTAGGTAATAGTTCCACAAAAGTCATTTTAACCATTTTACCACCGGAGGATTTTGCTGTCTTACGTCCAGGCCACTTTTTGCGATTCGGCACTGTGCGACTTTAACTGACAATTGCCCGGTCATGCAACGCCGTACCCAAACAAAATTTACGTCCTTTTTTCCGACAAACAGAGCTTTCTTTGGGTGGTATTTGATTTTAACTTTTTGCGCTATAAACAAAAAAAGAGCGACAATTTTGAAAAAATAACAATATTTTTCACATTTTTCACATTCCCCCCCAAAAAAATGTAAAAATCAAAATTTCTTATCATTTTAGGCCAATTTGTTTTCTGCTACATATTTTTGGTAAAAAAAAAATTGCAATAAGTGTATTTTAATTGGTTTGCGCAAAAGTGATTGCGTTTACTAACTAAGGGAAAGATTTCTGTAATTTTTGGTGTTTTTTTGTTTAACGAGTAATGGCGGCGATCTGCGATTTTTTTTGCGGGACTGTGACATTGCGGCGGACAGATTGGACCCTTGACTGACATTTTTGACACTTTTGGGAGTACCAGTGACATTACTACAGTAATCAGTGCTATACATATGCACTATTACTGTAAAAATGACACTGGCAGGGAAGGGGTTAATTTTTATTGGTGATTAAGGGGTTAATGTATGCCTGGTGTTTACTAACGTGTGTGGGGGGAGGTGACTGAGTGACACAGGGACAGATCGCAGGTTCAGCTATGCTGAACCCTGCAATCTGACCCTGCCTGTCACTTAGGAGATCCGCCCGCTTTGTTTACACAAGTGGGCAGATCTCCACACTTGATTCCTCGATGATCGGGGAAGAGCGGCAGTGATCACCGCCGCTCCTCCCCTGGCCCGACTCCCGCTGTGACTGAATACAGCGGGAGCGAGCCTCCAGCAGTGCGCGCGCGCCGCCGAGAGAGGGGAAATGTCCGGAAGGCCTATAGGACAGGTTTCTCTGGGTGTTTCGAGTGAAAGTTCCGTATAAGTCTAGGCGCATGAATATCAGAGGTATCTAGCCAGGTGTCGTCTTGGGGTCCATAGTTCTTCCATCTTATGAGATACTGGAGTCTTCCTCTATGGATGCGAGAATCCAAAATTTCCTTGATCTCATACTCTTCTCTGCCTTCAACTTGTATTGGAGGTGGAGGCAAGATGGCAGGCCTTATTCCTTGGTTAGGAACATGGGGCTTCAGTAGCGACACATGGAAGATGGGATGGATCTTGAGATCTGCTGGTAGGGTGAGCTGTACTGCAGCTTTTCCGATAAGTTTTTTAATTGGGAAGGGTCCCAAAAATAAAGGTCCAAGCTTCTTGCTAGGGATTTTTAATCTTAAGTTCTTTGTCGATAGCCAAACAAGGTCCCCAATAGCATACTGAGGAGAAGGTCTTCTACGAAGGTCGTAGTACTTTTTTTGTTGACTGTGAGCGTGTGATATAGTGGTATTGAGTAAACCCAAAGAGTCTTTTATTTGGGTAAGGTAATCCGAGGCTACTGGGTTACTCGATGGCAGGATGCGTGGTGGAAGAAGAGTGGGATGAAACCCATAGTTCAAGTAGAACGGACTTTGCTTCGTAGTACTGTGGGTTGCGTTGTTGTAAGCAAATTCTGCTAGAGGAAGGAGATCCACCCAATCATGCTGCAAGTATGATGTGTAGCAACGTAGATATTGCTCAATGCACTGGTTGACTCTTTCAGTCTGTCCGTTGGTCTGAGGATGGTAGGGAGAAGTGAGCTTTCGCTCAATGCGTAAAATTTGACAAAGTGCTTGCCAAAATTTAGAGATGAATTGTGAACCACGGTCGGACAAAAGAGTTTTTGGAATTCCATGCAACTTAAACACATGTTTCATCAGTAGTTCCGCTGTTTGTTTAGATGAAGGTAGTCTACGGATAGCAATGAAATGTGCCATCTTTGTCAAGTGGTCCACTGACACTAGGATGGTATTAAATCCTTTAGAGGGTGGTAGTTCTACTATGAAATCTAAGGACACAACTTCCCATGGAACCTGGGGTATTGGTAGACTACAAAGTAGTCCAGATGGTTTTGTAGTGTCAATTTTGGACCTTGCACAGATGTCACATGAAGAAACAAATTTTTGTACAGACGTCTTCATATTAGGCCACCAAAACTGCCTGGTGAGCAAATTAAAGGTTTTCGTTATACCCATATGTCCTGCCATGGGCACATCATGCGATAACTCCAAGATCTTGGTGCGCATAGTAGGGGGTATGTAGAGTTTGTCATTGTAATAGAGGAAGCCTTCTGCATCAGTACTTAGTTGTGGTGGAGGTGAATCCATTCTTATACTGTGCAAAATCTCTTCCTTCAAGGAACGGACAACACCAATAATGCGTTCATAGGGTATTATGGGAATGGAAGGGATTTCGGCGCAGTTATCTTCGGTTAATCGTGATAGCGCATCCGCTTTTTTATTTTTGTCTGCAGGCGTGTAGGTCACTAGGAAATTAAATCTTAAAAAGAATAATGACCATCGTACCTGCCGGTGGGAGAGAGTCTTGTTAGTCTGGAGGTATTGGAGGTTTTTATGATCTGTATATATGAGTATTGGTAACTGGGTACCTTTGAGCAGATGTCGCCAATTCTCCAGTGCCAGTTTTATGGCAAGCAACTCCTTTTCACCCACTGGGTAATTCACCTCTGGGCTGCTTAGTGATTTTGAAAAGAAAGCAACTGGGTGGAGTGATGAAGTGTTTGTTGGTCGTTGGGAGAGAACTGCTCCTACTGCCATATTTGACGCATCTACCTCTAGAATATATTGGAGGGATGGGTCTGGATGGCGTAGTATGGGAGCAGAAGTAAAGCTTGATTTTAACAAGCAGAAAGCTTGATTTGCTTCTTCTGACCATTTGAATGTTTTTTTTATACTTGTCAGTTGTGTGAGAGGTCTCACAATAGCGGAAAAGTTCTTTATGAACTTCCTATAGAAGTTCGAGAATCCAAGGAATCGCTGTAGGGCCTTACGAGTTGTTGGTATAGGCCAGTCTAGAATACAGGATATCTTACTCATATCCATCTTAATTCCAGTTTTGGATATGAAGTATCCTAGAAATAATATTTCTTCTTTATGAAATAGACATTTTTTTAATTTCACATATAGTCTGTGTGAGAGCAGTCTGGACAACACAAGTCTTACATGTTTTATGTGTTCAGGCAAAAATCGAGAATAAATAAGTATATCGTCTAGGTATACTACAACACAGACATCAAGTAAGTCTCTAAAGATGTCGTTTATGAATCTTTGGAAAGCTGCAGGAGCATTACATAGCCCGAATGGCATCACAAGGTATTCGAATAGTCCGTATCTGGTTCTGAATGCTGTTTTCCACTCATCCCCGTCTCGGATTCGGATTAGGTTGTATGCCCCTTTCAGGTCTAATTTGGTGAAATAAGTAGCCCCACGCACCTGTTCAATAAGTTCAGGGATGAGCGGCAAAGGATAGCGATCCTTTATCGCAATCGTATTTAATTGCCTATAATCGATAATAGGCCTGAGACTGGAATCCTTATTGCGGACAAAGAAAAGTCCTGCAGCAGTGGAAGTAGTAGAGGGTCTAATGAACCCTTTTGTCAAATTCTCATCCAAGTATTCCTTGAGATGAGAAAGTTCATCCTGTGAAAGGGGATAAACATGACCGAAAGGCAATTTGCTGTTAGGGAGTAGATCGATAGTGCAATCGTAATCCCTATGGGGAGGCAACACTTGAGCATTTTTCTCAAGGAACACTTCGGACAGATCCTGATAGCATAGTGGTGCAATTTCATCTGACACCACAGACAGAATCTTCCCATAAGATGGGAGGTTACACGTATTCTAACAATAGTGAGAAGGGAAAACCAAAGTCCGTTTTTTCCAATCTATGATTGGTTGGTGTGTGTGTAACCAGGGAAGTCCCAAAATAATAGGAAAATGGGGTGAGGATAGTATGTCAAAGGTGATGGTCTCCACATGTGATTCGTTGGTAGTGGCAAGGAGTGCCTGTGTCTGGTTGGTGATTGGACCAGAAGACAGTGGAATACCATTAATGAAACTAACAGAAACAGGCTTCGATTTTGAAATAATAGGTATTTTATTTAAGGTAACAAAGCGTGTATCAATATAGTTTCCACAAGATCCAGTGTCGACCATAGCCTTGGTGGTGATCCTAGTTTGGTCCCACTGTAATATTAAATGAACAAAAAGATAGGGGTTAGAAAAGGAAGTCGTTAATCCTCCCAGCAAGACATGTGAACACTCACCCTCTTTTTTGCGGACAAGGGGACAGGTGCTTATCGAATGATCAGAGGATGCGCAGTACATGCAAAGATTTCTGGATGTTCTTCTAGCTCGTTCAGTAGTCGTTAAAGGTGGGCGTATGGTTCCTACATCCATGGGGGTAGGGTCAATGGCCGAAATCTGAGAAGGACTAGACAATGGCATTCCCATCTTTTCAGCCCTTCTTTCTCGCAGTCGTCTGTCGATGTTGATACTAAGTTGTATCAAGGCCTCCAAGGTGCCAGGTAAATCCACTCGGGCGAGCTCGTCTTTAACAGCTTCTGATAACCCGAGTCTGAATTGAGTTTGCAAAGATGTGTCATTCCACCCTGAATCAAGGGTCCATCTTTTGAACTCAGATACAAAGTCTTCTACAGGTCTCCTTCCTTGTTTTAAGGCCCTCAACTGAATATCAGCAGTACTCTGCCTATTGGGGTCATCGTATAAACTAGCGAGTTCCGCTAGAAATAAGGAATAGGTGTTGAGAATCTGATCATTATTCTCAAAGAGAGAGTCTGCCCAGGCCCGTGGATCACCCGTCAAGTATGAAATAACGCTACAGACTTTTATTTGATCAGTGGGGTATGTACGAGGTTTTAACAAAAAAAGCAATTGACATGCGTTTTTGAATTCACAAAATTTTTTCCGATCACCTGTAAACACTAGAGGAGGGTTTATTTTAGGTTCAGGAGGCTGAACAGCAGTAAGCCATGAGAGCTGGGTTACCTGCTGTGTCAGAGTCTGATTCTTTTCTTGTACGTCAGTCAGAGCAAGTATTAACGCTTTTACTTGTTGTGTTAATTGTGTCACTTGAGTGGGTAATTCTGCTGAATCCATTTTTAAGGTTCGTTCAATCTGTAACGCTCCTGCGTTTTTAGTATAGGCTGGATTTGCAGCTGCAAAATCTCCACTCAGTAGTCATGTAGAGATGTGTTGAATACCAGATCCAACTCTCCAGGACTCATCACCGTGGGCCTGTCAGCTTCAACATACAGATATATACACACTCAATGAGATGTTCCTGGAGTGATAGGATGTATATGATAGTATGAAGGTGATGTGCTGAAGGGACAGGTGTGAACAGTGACAAGGATGGTAATCACTTGATAGGTTTGTATAGGAGAGTTCAAGATGGTATTTAGGAATGCAGATAGGTTAGTATCGAGTATGCTAACAGGTGGTGAGGACAGCAGATGACAAATACAGGATAGAGTAACCCAGTGCAAGGATAGATAGTAGTAGACAGGAGAGCTAGCAATCTATGCAGCAGTGCAGATGATAGATGGTAGTAGGCTCAAGAGCTAGCAATCTATGTAACAGTGCAGATGATAGGATAGTATGGATAGGTAGTAACAGTCCTTAATGTACATAGGTAGATAGTGAAATAAGGTTATGGAAGGTTCCCCTGCGGGGTACTTATCACTTGTAATGTTAGTAGTTTAGAGAGGTCCAGTAGATAAGGAATGATCCGGTAGCGAGATACAGGGATCAGTAGCGAGGTTCCGGTCTGCTCCAGGTAAAGGGAATAGATGGAGGTTCCGATCGAGAGACAGGCTTGAAAGCATGTGGATAACAAGGCAGGTTGAACGAACAATGTGAGTGAGACCGCCGGCGGTTGAAATAGCCGCTCTGCGGCGCTCAGCAGTGACATCATCGTTCTTAAAGATATATGCGTACCACCTGAAGAGAAAGGTGGGACGCATTACAGAGAAAGTGGTGATTAAGGGTACCGGAGGTACCAGAATCTTACACCGAGTCCACCAGTTTATATGGCAGTAGTTGGCGGGCTATTAGTTCCGACAAGCCAGCGGTCAACCGTTGGGCAAGAGGGTTATCCGACGTCATAATTTTTTTACGCTCGAACCTTTTGGGCCACGGAAGCCTGCCTTTTTCCAGAAAAACTTGAGGATGGCATGATGGAAGGTTGAGTGGAGGACAATTGTGAGGAGAGAGGAGAAGGAGAAGAGGCTAGACGGTGAGAGCCTATAGTGTGGCTTTGTGGGTTCTGACGGCGTTGCTCTCACTGGGCTCGGTGATGGGAGTCCAGGTGCCTTCTTAAGACGGTCGTCCCTAGGTGAGTGTTGGGCTTACCGCGACTTATGCGTTGACTGCAAAGGCTGCAGATGGCAACACTATTGTCAGCAGCGGACAGGTTAAAAAAAGCCCACACTGCGGAGCCATGTGCCGGCGTTCCTGGTAGCGCCAGATGTAACTGTACATGGTTGATGGCTCGCTCCTGATACATTAGCAGTCTGGTTTGTCCCTCCTGCGCAATGTAAGTTTGGCCTGCTACTCCTCCCTATCTGCTGGTCCATCTCTCCCTCTGAACTCCCCTCCTCTTCCTCTCTTGTGGGCACCCACGTGATGTCCATAGACACGTCATCATCGACGTCACTTTCTTCACCACTAACATTTGAGATCTCAGAGTAGGCAGCAGAGTAGGCAGCCATCAACCTCCTTGGGCTGATTTGGGTACTGTCGTCAGACTGCTGAGTGGCGGCTGTTGCTACCTCCTCTTCCTGATCCGATGCCAAGAATGGCTGCGCATTGCAAACGTCTTGTGATGGATCGGAAAATAATTTCTGTGACTCAAGCGGAGGGTATATGGTGGTGTTGGTGGTGGTGTCTTTGGGGGTGCACATAGCAGAGAGTGAAGAGGGTGCAGATAGAGAGGATGAGGAGGGTGCAGAAGAGGAAGGCTGAGTGAGCCACTCAACCAAGTCTTGTGCATCCTTTGACATAATCAAACGCACCTTCTGCAACTTCCCACTTTGGCTCCGGCCTGGTGTCCCTGCCCTACCACCCCTGCGGAAAGGCCTGCCTCTTCCTCTGACTGTCATTTTTAAAATGACCCTGTGATAAAATGACCAGTACTGGGTGGCAACGTACTTAGACCCCCGATACAAACAGAAAATGGCGGAAATGTTACCACCATCACAGAGGGCTGTCAGAATGCATAACTTCCAGGCCTTGCTTAGAGAAATGCTGTATTCTGCTTTTGCGTGTACTGGCAGAGGAATTTCCACTCACAGAGAAACAGTTGCGGTTACCAATCCAACAGCGCCTGCAAGAAGAGGGCGGTTTGAAGATGTGTTGGTTACTTCTGATATGAGATCATTCTTTCAGCTGACCCATCCACAGCTGTCCTCCAGATCCAGCATCAGGAAAGGCCTAGACCGACAGATGTCCGACTACATCGGGTTAACGGCGATGTGGACGCTCTGAGAAGTGATGAACCCCTGGACTACTGGGTGGGCAGGCTTGACCTCTGGCCAGAGCTTGAACAATTTGCAATGGAACTGTTGGCTTGCCCCCCGTCCAGTGTCCTGTCCGAAAGGACGTTCAGCGCAGCAGGAGGGATCGTGACCGATAAGCGCACTTGCCTAGCTCACAACAGTGTTGACTATGACTACCTCACATTTCTAAAAATGAATGAGGCGTTCAGATCCTCGGACGTTTGAGTAATACTGTTTTGGTATCCATGCCTTTCTCATTTTGCATTGTTGCCATTGTTATCACCCCAAATTACCTTACCGAGTGGGCTCTGTATATACCACATTGTATACCTTTCTTATGCAACATTTCCTGAGAATGTATGTTATTATTCTACTTATGTCTTACAAAATAAAAATTTTTGCAAGAAAAAAAAATGAATGAGGCATGGATCTTGGAGGAATTCAACACATGTGACCGTAGACCATGTTTGATACGAATTCCTAATGACAGGCCACAAATATCCGCCACCACCCATAACAATTCATGGTCCTTGTCTTAGGTAAATACAATGATATAAAAGGCATTTTATGTCCGTTGAATGCCTAATTGCTACAGTCTGTCCCTGCTCCACAAAGCAACCTCTCCCTACACTGACAAAAGACTTTTGTGGACCTATTAGCTAGCGATTTGAGTCACTATACAGTCTGTCCCTGCTCCACACAGCAACCTCTCCCTACACTGACAAAAGACTTTTGTGGACCTATTAGCTAGTGATTTGTGTCACTAACTCTCTGTCCCTGCTCCACACAGCAACCTCCAGCCACAGAATACAAAGTTCTTTGCTGTAAGGGTGAACGCCTGTGGGCTAATTTTTGGGGCCTGTACTGGCCGACACTTACTTCTGTATCCTGTGAATGCCTAATCTACCTCCAGCCACAGAATACAAAGTTCTTTGCTGTCAGGTGAACGCCTGTGGACTAATTTTTGGAGCCTGTACTGGCCGACACTTACTTCTGTATCCTGTGAATGTGTCACGTACCTGGTAGGTAGAGCCTGAATGTGCGGAGGAAGGTCTATCTTACCTGGGAGTAGTTGGATCAAAGCAGCAACTAGGAAGCCTCGGGAAATACTGGAAGGTAATCAGAGTCAGACAAGCCGGGTCATACACAGAGAGGTCAGATCAGGTACAAGTGGAGGGACTGGAGAATGGTCAAAGAACAGGCTGGGGTCGGTGCAGGCAGAGAACCGGAGTAGTCAGAGGCAAGCCGGGTCAAGATTTCAGGAACAACACATGTAACGGGAAGCAGGACTGGCATGGAACGCTGTAGACGAGACAGCACTGATCCTGGGAGCAGATCCAGCTTAAATAGCTCTTTTGGCGCCTAAACTGTCATGAGGTGCACCACGCACATTGGCGTGCGCATGCGCACTCAAATTGGCATCCCGGCGCTTCCGCATTAACCAATGCACCAATTAGCCAATTAGCGCGCACTAATGCGTTGGCGTTAGCTAAGTGCACTTCTTCCTTGGGGGATTTGAGGGGCAGGACGTTGCCTGCGGTTGCCAACTTGTCTTTTTGTTAGGACCTTCCTGACAGAATGCCTAATGTACCTCCAGCCACAGAATACAAAGTTCTTTGCTGTCAGGTGAACGCCTGTGGGCTAATTTTTGGGGCCTATAATGGCCGACACTTACTTCTGTATCCTGTGAATGCCTAATGTACCTCCAGCCACAGAATACAAAGTTCTTTGCTGTCAGGTGAACGCCTGTTGGCTAATTTTTGGGGCCTGTACTGGTTGACACTTACTTCTTTATCCTGTGAATGCCTAATTTTTCAGACTGGAATTGAAAATCAACGGGTCTGTAAACGTTCCGCTAAATTGTGGACCCATTTTACAGACGTGTGAATGGACCCTATATGTATTTGACATGTATTTACCAGCTGCTGTCAGTTCTGGCTGATTTAGAAAAATAAATAAATACATTTTTTTGCTGAAAAAAAATAAATAAATTTATGGCAACTTTTTAAATAGCAATACTTCTGGTTTGTCAGTGTCCATGTTGTGAGACTAGCTAGTAAGTATTTTGTGGCTGCAAATATGACCTGGAGGTTTTTCATGTTCGCCTGCTATTAAAATTAATGGGGTCCTCCGCGAACCTGTGGTTCGCGAACATTTGAGCGAGTTTGCGGATCGCGTTCACGAACCGTCGCGGCAGATGTTCATCCATGACTATTAACTACCCCATTAGCCAGGTTCTTAGCAACACAAACCCACCCATTTGTTTTAACCTGCTGGGGTCAGAAACGTTCCCCCATTTCTCAATGTAAAATCATGTCCAAAATGGAACATATCTTTTGTACAGATCAATATCATACCACCTGTTAGCATCATGGCTAACATAACCAAAACTTTCAGCTTTGCACCAATCTTTTTATTCATTGAACTCTGCTATCGAAGATTTTCCCTGTTGTGCATTATGGACAGGTAAGACTTCTGAAAATGTAAGAGTACACCCTATTTGGTGAGGATCCTGGCCTAAATTCTGAAAAACCTTCTGTAGAAAACCTTCTGTAGAAAATGACACAAAATCATTGGTGTCAAGGTGCACAACAACATTGACACTGCACTGTTCACTGAGTTTCTTGACAATATTTAAATGTGCCTTTTTCTCTCCTGATAGTAGCACCAGGTAAACACCTAACTTCCTTTGACACCTCTACATAATTTCCTAAATAAACACTCTTACAATTGAATCACCAACAAGAAGATGGCATCTCCTTTTAGGAGCCTTAGGCCTCTTTCACAAGGTCCGCCTCCGTTGGCGGATCCGTGCTGCTCAGCGGGAATCGATCCGCGATCCCCGCTGAGCCGGCAGATGACAGCTCCGTCTCCGCTTGCAGAGCGGAGAGGGAGGTCTCAGCCCCCGCTGCCCTCTATGGGGGATCGGATGAGAGCAGACCGCCTGTCCGCTCTCATCCGATCCGATCTGATCACTGAACGGATGGAAAAACAGGGTTTCCATCCATTCAGATTTCACGGACAGGATCAGATACGAGTGTCAGCGGGTGTCAGCGGAGGTGTCTCCGCTGACATCCGCTGCCCCATAGAGCTGCATGGAGGATCCGATCAGATCCGCCTAAAAAACTGACAGGCGGATCTGATCGGATCGCCCGTGTGAAAGGGCCCTTATTCACAAAACTTGCCTGGTTTGCAACATCAGATACAAATGTTACTTTTTGCAAAGCAATTTCTTTTTCAGGGACCTCCTTTCCGATGCACAGAAGGGTTGCCATTCTCACAAACAGCTATGTTTGCAACCTTTGTATCATCTTCTAGCCCAGAAATAACACTATAAAGGTTATGCAGCATCGCACTAAAAGCTACATGTTTATGGTCAACAGTCCTCACTCTTCCAGACCCAACAGCTATCTACATTGCCCTTCTCCTATGCAGTCTTTGAGGAAGAGGTGACTTGCAAGACAGCTCAACAGAATAAAACTGACTGGGACAGCCTCCTGATCTCAGACTGAAGGGCAGAAACCAAAGAATTTGGACAAGCACGTAGACTAAAATCTGCATACAGACAGGACAGCAACCTAGCTTCCAAAAAATGCCATGAAAAACAACTGTTAAGCAAGTACTGCACTGAACTAAACCAGACATTTACTTAAAATCAAAAACAAGTGCTAAAGCTGGGTACACATGGGCTGAAAATCATCCAAAAATGGTAGCTTCGGCAGGAACCAGACTACTTTTGACCCAAGTGTACAGCTGTCTATTCTACAGAAGCCAGTCTTATGACTTGCTTCTGTTTAATGGTCATGCTGTAAAACCAGCATATGACTGGCATCCGATCAGTGCATCAGAACTTCTGTCCTGATGCACTCCCAAAGCGAAAACCCCACAAAGTAAACTGTACTCTGCGTAAACTGTTGCTATGCCTCCTAAATAACAAACTAATTAGGCATGATTTAGGATAATAGCTCTCCTCTTTTACATATGCTAATTGATAGCAGCCAATACTTCCAACCCTTAAGTCGGCATAGATGGAGCAAATTTCTTTCCTCCAACCACAGGCTGTGTTATCAGGGGAATTTCTCCTGATCCATTGTATTCTCCCGTCAGCAGGGGGTAGCCATTCCCGTCAAGAAAACACAATGATTTTTTCCTAGCGGTTATACCAGCTGCTATTATAGGATAATCAACTTGGGTGCGTTTGGTCTTCCCATACATGGTTCCTGCTGAACTGGCTGAGATTTGAATAGTCTATGGCCAGCCTTAGTCGGCAATGCACAAAAAATTAAAATGGACAAAGCAAGAAGACAGCACACAACACAAAAGTGTCAAATGAATATTAAATATCTTTTTTTTTTGTGAATGTTTAAACTGTAATGAATGGTTTACATTCATAACAGCTGCTATTTACTATTGTGTGCTGTGATTGTCCCACAGCTATCACACGCTACAGGGTGCTGTGATTGGCCCAGGTATCATGTGAAGCTGTGGGCCAATCACAACACACAATAGTAAATTGCAGCTGTTATGAATGTAATCATCACTGTAACAGCAATCACAGTGTAAAAAAAAAACAAAAAAACAAAAACATGAATACCCCCCTCAGACAAAAGGGTCATTTGGGGGGTAATTGTACTGTCCTGATACTTATTCGATTTTTTTTTTTACCAAAGACATGTAGGGGAATACATTTTGGCTTAAATTTATGAAGAAATGTATTTTTATTGGATATAACAGAAAGTAAAAAATATTGTTTTTTTTTTTTTTTTTTTCAAACGTTTTAGTAATTTTTCGTTTATGTAGCAAAAAAAATACAAAAAAAACAGTGGTAAACAAATACCAAAATACCACCAAAAGAAAGCTTACAAAAAACACTTACCTGCCTGTTTGCAGTCTTCTTTACAATTTACACTGAGCTGCATTTGCGAAGCTTAGAGTACACTCTCAGCATGGCGCCCGTGTCCCGGGATGAATGGACTCCTGTGCATGCATAGGATTTAAGCCGACCTACTGCAGCCCCAGAGAAAGTGGGGAAGAAAATGCCAGCGAGGGATCTAATGGATGTCGGATCACTGGAGTAGAGATGAGTATTTGCTGCTTTCATTCCATTTTAAGACTATACATATCTCTATAGCCTGGCCACAGTTACTCTAAGTCTTTTTGCTTAAAGGAACAAAATGCATACAGGAAAGGATGAGGGCTGCTCTCCATGATTTAGACTTGGAGGGAATATTGGCATCGATTAGCACAGAACAGAAATGGGAAATTTTCAAAAAGACTTTATGCAAACTCACTGCAAAGTATATTGCCATGGGTAATACTTTTAAAAGGCTAAAAATAAAACCTATGTGGCTCATGGCCAAAGTTAAAATAATAAGAAAATAGCTTTTAAAAAAATATAAAAATGAAGGAACACTATCACTGTTTAATTTTTACAAAGAATATAACCGAGTGCTTAAAAAGGAAATCAAGGACGCAAAGATTCAAAATGAACGACAGATTGCAAAAGATAGTAGGACAAACCCCAAAAAATTCTTAAAATATATTAACAGTAAAAAGGTTAGGTCTGAGCATGTAGGCCCATGTAGGCCCTTTACAAAATAATCTGGAGTGGGTGACTGAGGACAAAGAGAAGGTAAGTTTATGAAATACTTTCTTCAGCTCTGTATATACAAAGGAGCATGGGGGAGCTCATGACTATAATGATGATGGTATTGACACAGCCCAAAATGATCCACAATGGCTCAAAAGTGATATGGTCCAGAAATATTTAGACAGAATAAAGGTGGATAAAGCACCTGGACCAGATGGCATCCACCCACGCATCCTAAAAGAACTGAGTGTTGTAATTTCAAAGCCTTTGTTTTTAATTTTTAGGGACTGTAATAGTACCACTGGATTGGCGTAGGGTCAATGTGGTGCCTATATTTAAAAAGGCATACAAATCTTTGCCAAGTAACTATAGACCTGTTATTTTAACTTCTATAGTCAGGAAGATACTGGAGAGTTTAATAAAACACCACATAGATGTGTTATTTCTGGAAAAAAAAAAATATTTTAAGCAAAAGACAGCACTAATTCATGAAAGACAGAAGTTGTCAAACAAACCTGATTTCTTTTTATGAGGAGGTAAGTAAAACCTTGGACAGAGGGGTGGCTGTGGTCGTAGTATACTTGGATTTGAGCGTTTGACACAGTTCCCGACACATGGCTAATGTGTAAGGTAAAGTCTACAGGTTTGGAAAGATCGGTTTGTAATTGGATAGAAAATTGGCTAAAAGATAGAATTCAGAGAGTAGTGGTTAATGATTCTTACTCTGAATGGTCTAAGGTTATCAGTGGTGTACCCCAAGGTTCAGTGTTGGGACCCTTACTTATTAATAGCTTTATAAATGATATAGGGTCTGGGTTTAAAAGTACCATTTCAGTCTTTGCAGAGGACACCAAGCTTTGCAGTGAAATAACTTCTTTACAGGATGTCTCCAACTTACAACCTGACCTCAATGCACTGTTTCATTGGGCAACTATGTGGCAAATGAGGTTTAATGTTGATAAATGTAAAGTTATGCACTTGGGGGCTAAGAATATGCATGCATCATACATACTGGGGGAATCCATAGCGGAGAAGGATCTGGGTGTTCTGGTAGATCATAAACTTAATAATAGCATGCAATGCCATGCTGCAGTTTTCAAAGCATGCAAAGTCCTTTCTTGTATTAAAAGAGGCATGGACTCCAGAGAGAGAGATATCATTTTGCCCCTGTACAAATCATTAGTAAGACCACATCTGGAATATGCAGTTCAGTTTTGGGCACCAGTTCTTAAAAAGGATATCGGGGAACTGGAGAAAGTGCAGAGAAGGGCAACCAAACTGATAAGAGGCATGGAGGATCTCAGCTATGAGAAAAGATTAGAGGAACTTTATTCTCTCTTGAGAAGAGGATATTAAGGGGGGATATGATCAACATGTATAAATACATAAGAGGTCCATATAGTAAAACTTGGTGTTGAGTTGTTCACTTTAGGGTCAACACAGAGGACAAGGGGGCACTCTTTACGTCTAGAGGAAAAACAGATTTTGTCTCCAAATACGGAAAGGTTTCTTCACTGTAAGAGCTATGAAATTGCCGAATAGACTCCCTCCAGAGGTGGTTCTGGCTAGCTCACTAGATTACTTTTAAAAAGGCCTGGATTCTTTCCTGGGTGTACTTAATATAAGTGGGTACTAATATTTTTTTAGGTAAAGTTGATCCAGGGAATATCCGATTGCCTCACGGGGGACTTAGGAAGGAATTTTTTCCCCTGTTGTAGAAAATTGGACCATGCTTTGCTGGGTTTTTTTTTTTGCCTTAATCTGGATCAACTGCGGGTATAGGATTGTGTATATGGGATTGTATGGTTGGGTTTTCAATACTGTTTGTTTTTTTTTTTGTTGGTTGAACCAGATGGACTTGTGTCTTTTTTCAACCTGACTAACTATGTAACTATGCTTACATTTGCTCGTCTACAGCACTGCCTCAGCCATTATTACAGGAGCCCATTCTACTTTCATGATTGTTAATTTATTTTATATTAAGAATGTGTCAGGAGAAGCCAAACTACCTCACTGCAGATGAGTGCACCAAAAACTCCAAGGTAAAAAAGACAGGAAGTGCAGAAGGGAGGTCTCATGCCAGAAAAGGTATATGAAGATAGTGGGGGACTCATCACATCAGATTCCTCCTACAGCATAGGTGCTCGACCTGTGGCCCTCCAGCTGTTGTGGAACTGCAAGTCCCAACATGCCTCTGCCTTTGGGTGTCATGCTTGCAACTGTCAGCCTTGCAATGCATCATGGGACTTGCAGTTCTGCAACAGCTGGAGGGCCACAGGTTGAGCACCCATGACCTACAGCAAAAGTATCATCTTTGACTGACCTTTTATAACATTGTAAGAATCATTTTTTCAGATCCAAAATTCCTGATCACTTTCTCCTATGAGACAAGATGATGTATATTTGAAAACAGAGAACAAAAGTAAGCTTACAACCTTAAGATCTTAAGCCTTTTATTTTCAGCAATGTTGAAGCAAGAAGAAGGCCATTTGCAATATAAGCTAATCAATTAAATGTAATCCTACTTATATTATGTTCACAATTATACTCTGTCTCTCTAACAACAGTATCCACCACTATAGAAGTGGAGTAAAACATGTATATTCAACATTTTGCTTGCCTATAAATAGCCCATGTCTTTGGCTGGGGACTTTTACTTCCTACTGATACATTTTAAGCATAGGGGAATAGCTGAGTCTGTCAAAATCATTGCTATGCACTCACCAACAGTTTTTAGACATCTCTTGCCATGCTCCATGTTCTGGGATTTACTGTTCCTGGACTATCAAGATGACTGTGGATGTGATTTTTGTTCCTGGTCAGTATGCAATGCAAAAACAGGAATTTTTATAGCATTTAATTGATTCGGTATTCAAAATGAACACAGCATCGCTATTCATTTTATTATTTACTGACATTCCCCATGCAAAGTAATTTTTCTCTTTGATAACTGATCAGCCCTTACTCCTTTAATAAATAAACCCCAGTCTGTCTCTCATAAAAATGTATACTTCGCCTGGTCACAAGCAGAGGCATATAACTAATACACACTATTTTTATGTGTCACGCTTTTGTTGATATTTATTTTCTTTGTAGGACTCGCACCAATGTTGCCTCTTGATTGTGTCTGTTGCCTCTGTTCCAGAATTTGTTTATTTGTATAGTATGGATTCAAATCAGGGGCGTAACTACAGGGTTTGCATGGGTTGCGATTGCTACCGGGCCCCTTGCTCCAGGGGGCCCAGTAGCAAACCAGTGGGTGAACTTCCAGGATTGCAAAAGTCACACTTGCGACCGGGCCCTGGCATTGCACCACTGTGGGGAGGCCCCAAGATTGCAGGAAGGGAGCCCACTGCAGAACTTGTGAAAGGATCCTGCTGCGGGACCGTAATAAAAGGCCATGCAACGAGAATAAAGAGCCCCAGGATTAGTGGGAAGAGCCCTGGGCTTGAAGGGAAGGCCAGGGATCTGGGGGGGCCCTTCATGGTTTCTTGCATCGGGGCCCTGAAGGCTCTAGTTATGCCTCTGATTCAAATTTATTAAAATATGCGATAATTAGGAATGAGCTTAAGTTCGGACTGAGCGTTGGCTGTTTGGATGTTCATATTAAAACCAAACTTACAGATGTTTAGCAGGAACTGTGCCAATAAACGTCCCACAATGTATTGTATACACCTCCCATTGGTCAAAGTCTTGCACTTGACAAGAGTTCAGGTGCAATACTTTGGCAAATGGTGTTTTTTGACAAAGTTTAAAGCCCACACACTATGAAAGGCCCAGCAGTCCTTTGTCAGTGAGTGAGAGTTCAGTGTGTGGACAGCTGACAGTATTGCAGGAAGAGAGAGTTGCCAGTGTAATGTGGTCCTATAGCTTTATAGTGCTATATGCAGCACTATATTCAGTGATACTTTGCACCTAAATGTAGTTTGTGTGGCTAGGAAGCAAGGACGTCTTAATAGCATCATGGGCCCCTACTATTGAGATGGTGACCTGCGAAGTGAGTCATGGCAAAAGTGGGTGTGGCTAAATTATGCTAAATATTGGGAGTGGAATTTTTGTCTGATTAGAAATAACAAATAAACACATCCAGGAAATTATCCCAAATTAAATTCATCCCCTGCACGCATTGTCCTGGGCAACCTTTTTTATTTTCGTTTCCACTGTACAGAGATTTAGAGACTTCCAAGCCTTCGTCATAGTATGTTTAGATGCTGTAGTTACCTGCAATAGCAGTTTACATTGTGTCAAAGTCAAGTTCAGGGGCAGGGTGCTGAGAAGGCCTATAAGTGGGTAAGGGATGATTACAATCACGCATAGCATAGCAAGGATATGAATAATTTCCAACCAGTACTGCCTAGCCACAAGACAGTGCCACCATATATGGAGATCCATTCCTGTAGTTCCACAGCTACGGAAAGAAGCCACTGGGTATATTTGAAGATTCTGGCAGGTACCAAGTACCATCAAGTTAAAACTATAGAGTTAACTTTTAAGGCAACAATATTCTGGGATAAAGTTTTAGTAAAATTCCAGATGTCTGTCCAAGATTCTACTCCCAAGCAAATACTGAGGTTTGTTTCCCAGAGTTGAGTAAACGAGGGGGGATTTCAGTCAGGTTTAGTTACTGTAGTGTAAAGGCATGAGATAAGACCAACTGCGTATGGGTCATGTGTACATATATGTTCAAATACTGTCATTCGATTCAAGGACACTCTAGAGCGAGTATATAGGACTAGCAGTGTTTGGATTCAAAAACATGGAAATTATAGTGCTTAAGGTTTAGGGTCTAAAGGAGCCTTATTGTAGGAGGGATTTTAAGGCACTAGTGAAAAGAGGAACCAGCAGGTCAGCAAACTTTTTAAAGTACATTACCAACAGTCTGTCTGGGCCTGTTCATTTTATTAGTTTGAGGGACTTGATAGCAAGGATGACCTCTCCTGATGACATAGGGTTTCGAGGGGGTCATGTTGCATAGCTACTAGCTTTGGAAGGGTAAGGCATGAAAAATGTGTACCGGCTTGGGTGTGGTTAAGATTATCTTCCACTGTATATAGCTGAGATAGGTGTTTGTGAAACTCTTGGAGTAGTAGTTCGACCTACCAAGTATTTTTTTTTTTTTTTTGGCAGATTTGGTTAGGAATAAATCAAGTTCTGTACAGGATTTGTCAAGTAGGGGTTTGTTGGTAAGGGAAGGATCAGAGCTCAGGAGTGGATTCCACTGAGATCAAGATTGATTCTGGTGAAGTCGTTGTGGGGATGGGAGTAATAGGTACATATTGATGATGGGCAGGGTTGCATTCCTTCCAAGTGTCAACCAATACGTGTTGCTGTAGTAGGGTATAGAAGTGCAACTTTGTAGGGCTGGACAGATAAGAGGCATTTATCTAGACAGGGCTATAAAGACTGATTGGAAACCCCACAGATCAGAAATGTATCCTTTTTATGTGTCTCCACTACCAGTAGCGGGTGGGAGAGAAATGATGTTGGATTTTTGGTGCTTAATAGGAGACCATGGTGACCTCAGTATCTTGTGAGTAGCTGGTTAAAAGCAAAAAATAACCTTTTGGGTTATTGATTTTTGCCAGAAGAGAAAAAGGGGATGTGCATTGGAATGCTATAAGAACGCCCCTGTGTTTGGATTGCGCACTGGCCAGATATCCCCGGGGGATATAGGGGGCTGAAAAATGTAGGGATAGAATTAGCTGTATAACGTGTTTTCTGGAGACAGACTATGTCAGATTTAAATGAGGCATAGGCATGGAAAGCTTTAGTCTTCTTGTTAGGAGATTGCAAGCCTTGAACATTAAAATTACACTAAACAGAAAAGTGGTAATTGCCATAATTCATTCACATAAATCATATACAGTATATCATGCCACTGTATTATGTTTTCAAAAAAGATCCTCTACGTACCTTACTCCTTCAGTTCTATTGTGTAGTCACATGATCTTTCCCTGTTCTATTATTCTGCTGATGTATGCTTTCTACAGTATATGTCTGTGTCTGGCCAGCCCAGATTAGTGCTGTGCTTGCCACATGACTAAAAAAAGTTGAATTAGAGCAATTCAAATTAAATTAAAAAAAACTATCAAAAAACAGTTTTATAGCTCCCAATAAACCTTTATTGAGCATCAAATGTGTTTTTGTGCATTAATATGGTGTAGGTAGAGTCAGAGATGACTGACACTAGCTTTCATTTAGTTCAGATGGCATTTAACGGTATTCGCATTTAATATATTTAATACTTGTTTTTATTAAAACTAAGCTTTTTTGCTAGTCTCTTAGTGAATGTAATCAATCAGCATACTATATCCCTCCCCATAGTGTTTAGCAATAGGAGGACATGGAGGAGGGCATGGATGAGGAGAGAGGGGAGTGTCACTTATCACTGTGTATATGCCCACGTGTGACTCTATACTCATGTGGGCTGCACAGATAGGAAAAATTAGAAAATTAAGAGCTTAGAAGGGAACTGAAATATGAACATGATCGGTAATGGACACCAGATGGCCTCCACAATCTCAGCCTGTAATGTGGAACACAGAGTAAATGGGAGAGAAAGTCCAAGGCGGGATCAATCACGTATACTGTATTTCACTCTCAGCATTTTTCAGAGTCTGTTTTAATTACACATTAAGTGTTTAAACATTGAGAGGCATCATAGCGAGTTGGGTAAAACAACCAGGTTGCCTCCTTCTCAATAGGATGGGTAAGGGGAAGGGGGGAGTGAGGAAGAAAGAAAAAAAAAAAGATACGCTAGAATGGAAATACCAACAAGTTAAAGATGCAATAGAATAAATGCCTGGGCAAGGAAACTCCAAGCCCAGGATAAGTGTTCTATGTTTTGGGTATCCCATGCGGAGATAACCAGAAATAGAAACTAGGTGGGGTGCAGTGACTGTCCCCTGAAAGAATACAGGCAACAACATTGTACATGAAAATATACTAGCACATAACCAATGATTTATGGACAAGAGGTCCATTATACTCAACTTATTGCAAGTGAGAGGAACTGGAGGCAAACAGTATGCATCAGTTCAGGCAAGAAACTATTACAATCGTACAGCTATTAGCATAGTGTTTGGTAAATAGGGTACAAATAAGGCCAAATAGGATAACAAACAGGGTCCTTGGAGTTAGAATAAAACAGAGGACTTAGCTGTTGAGGGTTCAGTTCCAATTTAAAGGATATCCCAAGTAGCAAGCTTTGCTCCATTAGTCTGTGGGGCCAGGGGACATTAAGCCAGGAAATGTGAAACATCCTAGATACTGTTGACCTTGATATCCACGGTCAGAAGAATAAGTGCTGAACTTCATTGGGGAGCAAAAGATGAGTCTTCTGCGCTGGCCTTCAGAGCATGAGGAGGGAGGAAACAACTGTAGATCTTGCAGGGTGCAATGGAGTTCCTCAGGAGTGCAACAGGGGTAACGTGACCCCTGGAAGGAGAAACGGATGGCAAAAAGGAACCCCACTTGCAAAGAATCTGATGCTGCATTAAGATTTAAATTTGAGGCTTCATGTCCCTACACTTAGATACAGTGAGACGAGCCAGGTTGGCAAATAGTTGATAGGCATAACCTTGAAAAGTGAGAGAGCCTCTCTCAGGTTCTACAGGCAGCAGTTGTTTCTTGGTGAAAAAGTAGTGGGGGGACATCTGTGACAGGTCAGAGGCCTGTGCATGCAGTCCAGTTCAAGCCTTTCAGTGGGGAACAAGGGTGCCAGCTCCTTAAATAAAGCCATCAAAGTGAACTGAAGGTCCAGGATAGTTTCCAGGATTTCTCAAATCCATAAATTAGATCATCTAAATCTGGTATCATAATCTTCTAGGCGTGATTGCAGAATAAGGTTTTCCTCTTTAAGAGTCTTTAGGGCACAGGCGAGGTTATGGGTGGTCACCGACACAGAGCTTCAGAAAAGTAGTTTATTGGCCTAAATTGCAGAATTGGTTAAGCGCCTTCTGCAGCATTTTTTCAAATTACTGTATGGTAATGGGCTTGCCTGGGTAAAGCCTTGTTAAAAAACAGGAGGAGTGTGTTTTAAATCGATATCTGCCATATCATCTTCCCCAGATGCTGATCCTGAGGTGAGCGAGTGGCATGCTGTGTTAGTTGTAGGAAAAGGAAGGGTAGCTATTTTAGCAAAGGCTCCGGCTAGAGCATCGTTGATGGGTTTTACTTTCGTTTTTAAGCGGCCGCCAGCTAACACCAGTCAGCTGGGCTGCTTCTGTAGTTGGGAGGCTCGGTTGTTGGCTGTGACAATGCTGGGTGTGTGTAATGTTCCGGTACCTTTGGTACCCTAAATTACACTTTCCACAAGTGTATGCGCCCTACCATTTACTTTTGGAAAGGTGCGCATACACCTTTAAGACTGGACTAGATGGCTATTTAAGGCGTCGGCTCTCACTCACATGTGTTCGTTCAAACACCCTTATCTGGATGCTAACCTTGCTTGAAGCTTCCATGCTTGCAAGCTTACTTCGCTGACGGAACCTCGCTGCGCTGATCCCTGTATCCCGCTACTGGATCATCCGCCTCTCCTGAACCACCCTTCGGCTGTATCGCTAATAGTGCTAAGTACCCCGCAGGGGAATTCTCTATAAACTTATACTAAGCTTACACTATCTAGCTCTGCATAGTAGAGACTGTTTATCACATCTGCATAAACTAGATTGCTAGCTCTTGAGACTACTGCTACTTTTCTGCACTGGGTTGATCTCTTTTGTATGTCCACCTGCTATTCTATCATCTGCTATCATACAACATTGTTAAACCTTCCTGCATCCATCTGCTACTGTCTCACCTTCAAGTGTCTATCACCTACCACCTCCACTCAACCTATCCCTCAAACCTTCATCATTGTGTTACCACATATATAAAGTCACTCTAGGAACCAGCTTGCTAATTGTGTGTATTTACTGGCTGAAATAAGACCTTCCACACATGATGAGTCATTGAGGTTGGGAATGGTATCTCAGCATATCTCTTACATGACAACTGACGTGGAACTATTTCTGCAGCTGAAAATCCACACCATATAAGAAACGCAGGAGCGTTACAGATTGAACGAACCTAAAAAATGGATTCAGCAGAAATAGCTACTCAGGTGACACAATTAAAACAGCAAGTATCTGCGTTAATACACGCACTTGCTGAATTAAAAGAAGACAATCAGGCTCTGTCGCAGCAGGTAATTAGACTGACACAACTTACCTCTGCTCAGTCCCCTGAACCCAAGATAAATCCCCCTTTGGTATTTACAGGCGATCGCAAAAAATTTCGCGAATTTAAAAACGCATGTGAGTTACTTTTTTTGCTAAAACCTCGTACCTACCTTAGTGATCACATTAAGGTTTGTACTATTATTTCTTACCTATCAAGCGATCCTCGAGCCTGGACAGATTCTCTTTTTGAGAAAAACGACCAGCTTCTCAACTCCTATGCCTTGTTCCTGGCAGAGCTCACTAGCCTATATGATGACCCCAATAGGCAGAGTACTGCTGATCTTCAGTTAAGATCCTTGAAACAAGGAAGGAGGCCTGTGGAAGACTTTGTCGCAGAGTTCAAGAGATGGACCCTTGATTCAGAATGGAATGATGCATCTCTGAAAACCCAATTTAGGCTTGGCCTATCAGAAGCCGTTAAGGACGAGCTCGCCCGAGCGGATCTGCCAAAAACCCTGGATGCATTAATACAACTCAGTATTACCATAGATAGAAGACTACGAGAAAGAAAGGCTGAAAAGATGGGAATGCCATTATCCGTTTCCTCTCGGAGTCTGGCCGTTGACCCCGTTCCTATGGAGATAGGAACCATACGCCCACCGCTATCAACTATGGAAAAAGCCAAAAGACGAAATGAAAATCTCTGCTTGTACTGTGCATCCCCGGATCACAAGATAAACGTCTGTCCCCTAGTCAACAAAAAGAAGGGTGAGTGTTCACATGTCTCTCTAGGAGGATTGACAACTTCATTCACTAACCCCTACATTTCTGTTTTTTTGACATTACAGTGGGACCAGAACAGGATTACTACTAAGGCCATGATTGACACAGGATCTTGTGGAAATTATATGGATATATGTTTTGCTGCTTTAAATAAAATTCCTATTATTTCTAAACTCAAACCTGTCTCAGTGAGTCTTATTACCGGTGTTCCATTATCCTCTGGTCCGATCACCGATCAGACACAAGCACTTCTAGTCACTATTAACGAGTCTCATAGGGAGACTTCTACCTTCGATTTAATACCATCACCCCACTTTCCCATTGTGTTGGGACTTCCCTGGTTGCACACACACCAACCAACCATAGATTGGAAGAAACGGTCCTTGACCTTCCCTTCTTGTTATTGCGAGGAAACGTGTAACCTCCCGTTTTCCGGGAAGATTCTGTCTGTGGTGACAGATGAGATTGCACCACTATGTTATCAGGATCTTTCTGAGGTTTTTCTTGAGAAAAATGCTCAAGCATTACCTCCTCATCGAGACTATGATTGTAGCATTGATCTACTCCCAAATAGCAAATTGCCGTTCGGTCATGTTTATCCTCTTTCACAGGATGAACTTGCCCATCTCAAAACCTATTTGGATGAGAACTTGGAAAAAGGTTTTATTAGACCTTCCACTTCTTCCACAGCAGCAGGACTCTTTTTTGTTCGCAATAAAGATTCAAGTCTCAGACCTATCATCGACTACAGGAAATTGAATGCTATCACAATAAAAGATCGCTATCCTCTACCGCTTATCCCTGAGCTCATTGAGCAGGTGCGTGGAGCTACCTATTTTTCAAAATTAGACCTGAAAGGAGCATACAATCTCATTCGAATCCGTGATGGACACAAGTGGAAGACTGCGTTCAGAACTAGATACGGATTGTTCGAGTATCTTGTGATGCCATTCGGCCTATGCAATGCCCCTGCAGTTTTCCAACGATTTATAAACGATATTTTTAAAGACTTACTAGATGTCTGTGTTGTGGTATATCTGGACGATATACTTATATATTCACGGACCATGTCTGAACACATAAGACATGTAAGACTTGTATTATCGAGATTGCTTGCACATAATCTTTATGTGAAGCTGAAGAAATGCTTGTTCCATAAAGATGAGGTACTCTTTCTAGGCTACATCATATCCAAAACAGGAATCGAGATGGACATGAGTAAAATATCCTGCATTCAGGATTGGCCTACACCAACTACACGCAAGGCGCTACAGCGATTCCTGGGATTTTCAAATTTCTACAGGAAGTTCATAAAAAACTTTTCTGCTATTGTGAGACCCCTCACACAGCTCACTAGCATAAAAATACCATTTAAATGGTCAGAAGAAGCCAGTAAAGCTTTTCACTTGTTAAAGACAAGGTTTACTTCCGCTCCCATATTACGCCATCCAGACCCATCCCTCCAATACATTCTGGAGGTAGATGCGTCAAACCTGGCAGTAGGAGCAATACTCTCCCAACGACCTACCCCCACTTCACCACTTCATCCAGTCGCCTTTTTTTCTAAATCCCTGAGCAGTCCCGAGATAAATTACCCCGTGGGTGAGAAGGAACTGCTTGCTATAAAATTGGCTCTGGAGAATTGGCGACATTTACTCGAAGGCACCCAATTACCAATAATTATATACACGGACCATAAAAACCTCCAATATCTTCAGACTAGCAAAACTCTCTCGCATCGACAGGTACGATGGTCACTATTCTTTCTAAGGTTTAACTTCCTAGTGACCTACACACCTGCAGATAAGAACAAAAAGGCGGATGCACTATCACGACTAACTGAAGAAAATTACTTTGAAATTCCTTCCGTTCCTATAATACCTCACAAACGCATTATTGGAATTGTCCGTTCCTTGAAGGAAGAGGTTCTGCATGGTATAAGGTTGGATTCACCCCCACCACAACTAAATACCGATGCAGAAGGCTTCCTCTACTACAACGACAAACTTTACATACCACCTACCCTACGCACCAAGATCTTGGAATTATCTCATGATGTGCCTATGGCAGGACATATGGGTATGACAAAGACTTTCAATTTGATTTCTCGGCAATTCTGGTGGCCTGACATGAAAACATCTATACAAAAATTCGTCTCTTCATGCAATGTCTGTGCCAGGTCCAAAATTGACACTACGAGACCATCCGGCCTACTATGCAGTCTACCAATACCCCAAACTCCATGGGAGGTTCTGTCATTGGACTTCATCGTAGAATTGCCTCCTTCCAAAGGATTTAATACCATCTTGGTGTCAGTGGACCATCTGACAAAGATGGCACATTTCATTGCTATTTGCAGACTACCTTCGTCCAAACAAACGGCAGAACTCCTGATGAAACATATCTTCAGATTACATGATATCCCAAAAACTCTTTTGTCTGACCGTGGATCCCAATTTATTTCTAAATTCTGGCAAGAACTATGTCACATACTACGGATTGAGCGGAAGCTCACTTCTCCTTACCATCCGCAGACCAACGGACAGACTGAAAGAGTCAACCAATGCATCGAGCAGTATTTACGTTGTTACACTTCTTACCAACAGGATGATTGGTTGGATCTTCTCCCCCTGGCAGAATTTGCCTACAACAACGCAACTCACAGTACAACCAAGCAGAGTCCGTTCTACTTGAACTATGGGTTCCATCCCTCTATTCTCCCTCCACGCATCCTTCCTTCAAATAACCCAGTAGCCTCAAAATTTTCTTTCCCAAATAAAGGATTCTCTGGGTTTACTAAATACTACCATTGCACACGCTCACAGTCAACAAAAGAAGTACTATGATCTTCGTAGAAGACCTTCTCCACAGTATACTATCGGGGACCTCGTTTGGCTCTCAACAAAAAACTTGAGACTGAAGATCCCTAGCAAAAAGCTTGGACCTCTGTTCTTGGGACCTTTCCCAATCAAGAAACTTATTGGAAAAGCTGCAGTGCAGCTTACATTGCCAATGGACCTAAAAATCCATCCCATTTTCCATGTGTCGCTACTAAAACCCCATGTTCCCGGCCAAGGAATAAGGCCTAATATTCCACCTCCCCCTCCTGTACAAGTTGAAGGTGGAGAAGAATACGAGATAAAAGAGATTCTGGATTCTCGTATCTACAGAAGAAGACTTCAGTACTTGGTTAGATGGAAGAACTATGGGCCCCAAGACGACACCTGGCTAAACACCTCTGACATACATGCCCCTAGATTAATCCGCAATTTTCATGCGAGATACCCAGACAAACCAGCTCCAGAGGCCTTCAGGAGCAGGCCTTAAAGGGGGGGTATTGTAATGTTCCGGTACCTTTGGTACCCTAAATTACACTTTCCACAAGTGTATGCGCCCTACCATTTACTTTTGGAAAGGTGCGCATACACCTTTAAGACTGGAGCTGTCATCACTCAGCGCCGGACTAGATGGCTATTTAAGGCGTCGGCTCTCACTCACATGTGTTCGTTCAAACACCCTTATCTGGATGCTAACCTTGCTTGAAGCTTCCATGCTTGCAAGCTTACTTCGCTGACGGAACCTCGCTGCGCTGATCCCTGTATCCCGCTACTGGATCATCCGCCTCTCCTGAACCACCCATCGGCTGTATCACTAATAGTGCTAAGTACACCGCAGGGGAATTCTCTATAAACTTATACTAAGCTTACACTATCTAGCTCTGCATAGTAGAGACTGTTTATCACATCTGCATAAACTAGATTGCTAGCTCTTGAGACTACTGCTACTTTTCTGCACTGGGTTGATCTCTTTTGTATGTCCACCTGCTATTCTATCATCTGCTATCATACAACATTGTTAAACCTTCCTGCATCCATCTGCTACTGTCTCACCTTCAAGTGTCTATCACCTACCACCTCCACTCAACCTATCCCTCAAACCTTCATCATTGTGTTACCACATATATAAAGTCACTCTAGGAACCAGCTTGCTAATTGTGTGTATTTACTGGCTGAAATAAGACCTTCCACACATGATGAGTCATTGAGGTTGGGAATGGTATCTCAGCATATCTCTTACATGACAACTGACGTGGAACTATTTCTGCAGCTGAAAATCCACACCATATAAGAAACGCAGGAGCGTTACAGTGTGCAAATAAACCCAATAGATTCCCCTGGGAGATGTGGAGCTCCAAAAGAGCATGTCCGGCACAGAGATTGTCCCATTTGCACCTCATACGTTCGATTTTCAAAATCTTCAAGTTTAAAGGACAAGTTTAACTTTATATAAATTTGCCCAAGCTGCCCCACCTCACTCTCCCCCTTCTTCTCTTATACCATTTTCTAGTTATCCCAAACCCTCTGGAAACCTTACCCCAACTTACAAGCAGACAACTTAGGTCTAACAGATGTCCACTACACCTCAATCTGCCAGTTAAAGAGAAACTACACCGCATCTGAGCACCACAAGCCAAAAAAGCAATTTGATTCATTTTTAATATTCAAAGCAAATTCACCCATCTATTTATGTCTCCATGCTTTATTTTCCTGGAAAATCAGTTTGAACCCCCCCAAAAAATATTTTCTGGCTGCAGTCATCTTGAGTAAAGGCAGATGAATCATGTAGCATTTACTTCCGGGAATCCATCTACCCCTAGCTCAGGCATGCAGGCAGGAGGGTGTGTTTAGCTGAGAAAACCTCTCCCACCCTTCTCCCCTGCTGAAGACTCTTGAGATGTTGGGATAATTTGCATTGGTCTGGAAACCAGAAGGTAACTAAATTAATGTAAAAAAAAGGTTAAAACAAGTAAATATGATATACTATCCTATCTATTTTCTAATGCTAGCGGCATAGGGATTTAAAACAGTCAATGTTGATTGAGAGAGTGAAGTTCTGTTTTAAGTGATGAGGACTGAAGCTGTCTGACCTGACATACTGTAAAGCCACTAAAGGTAGAAGGGGTTTTTTATGGGATGTCGTGGGCAACAGGTGCAGTTAGGGCAAACTTATGTCAATGTTCTCATGTCCTTTAATCTCTAAGACATCAATCCTAGCCTCCTGTGCATCACTTTTGACTTCATGAGCATAATTATTTTGCTCTCCAAATAATTTATTCTTTGGCTTAGTCTTGAAGAATTGATGGATAATGCAGAACACTGTAGTTTATTCAGTTCCTAATTTTTTTAACATTAGTAAAAAACTCAGATGGGGAGATTTTAACCTCTTTGCTATTAACAGGGTTTGTGAAGAGCTCAAGCATTACTCTGAACAAGGGGAATGAGGCAGATAAGGAGATGGGAAAGGGTTTCCTTTGAAAGGTATCTGCCTGGTGGATTCACTAGAGATATGCAGGAAAGTCCAAGAAGAGTGGTGGGCCAATATGGAGGTTGTGCTTTGTGCACTCACTCCTGAGAACATTGTTTGCATTCAGAAAACCATAGCATGGGCACTTTAAATATGCATCATACTTTAGATAAATTCGAGTTTCACATAAAAAAAAAAAATTGTTCATATATTCTGCAGTCTCATAGCAGAAGGTTTGTCTTGAGTGTTTCTTTTCTAGCACCTAAAATCTAGGCCAGTATACTATGTTCCTTTTCAGTCGAGAAAATAAACACACTGTTTCTGCTTTTTGTGCCTGTGTAGCTAAACCAAATGACTATAATCCTCTGCGGGATGCCAGCCTGTAGTTCAGTGTTCTGCTATATGACTTACCTCACAAGTGGAATTACTTAAATACAAGGGGCAGTGTTTGGACAATTTGAGAAAATTCTTAGTGTAGGATTATACCTTGACTGCATACAAAGGCATATTGTAAATTACATGACAGAAAGAAGCTATTTAAAACATTCACCTTCACAAAAATGGCTTATCTGTAGTTGAGAAAGTAGCAATTAGGCCCCTTTCACACTTGTGCGACCTAAAAGAAGTGCGATTTTACCGCGATATTGACTGGGCTTGAAGCAATGCCTTTGTCTATGGACCTCAAAACACATTCAAATTGGCCAAAGTAGTGCAGGGACTACTTTGAAGTCGTTGCGACTTAAAGTCATACAGATATGAACGGTGTTCATTGGAAATCATGGAGTACGACTTGTCATGCGACTTTGTAGTCCCAAATTACAGGACAAGTCGCACAAGTTTGAAAGAAGCCTTAGAAAAACTCTGTTTCTGAAAGCTGATAAAATCTGTCTAAACTACAAAAACTCAATTGTTTATCTGAAATTGAAAAGTAGTGCACATTATTCAGGCTACATGCAAATTGTTGGGAATTAGCCAAGTTTTAAAAAAAATATATTTTTTTATATTTCCTGATAGACTCCATGGCAGCACACATATGGGTAGCTCCGCCTCCTCTCCTATCCTATAGGACCCCACTCCCATAAATTTTTGCTCCAAGCCAGGAGGAGCCGTGTTCCTTTTTTGTCCTCCTCCTGCAAGAGAAGTCTTACCTTATCTATATCAGCTTCAAACGACCTGGTGGCATGTAGCCTGTTTACTTGACGGTGCCTTTCTAATGTCAGTCCAGCAATCTCAGTATTAACTGGGTGGACCCGGGCAATATGGATGCTTTGAAGACACCGTAAATCCTGAATAAAAGGTGGGCTGCATCTCTGGCCAAACATCCCTGCTACTAGCAGGATGCCCTGATGCACGCGCCGGACTCCTGTTGGGGAGCACTCCAGGTCCTGATCTGTCTGTGGGTAGTAATGTATATTGCTTCATTTTGTTTTACCTTTCTTTGCATTGCTCCATTTTTACTTCCTGGTATGCTGTCTATGGCAGCTGGAGTGCTCCTGCGTTCCAGACCGCCTCTCTCGGCTCCTCCCCTGCCTCTCCTGGCTTCCTATTGGGTGCTCAGGATGAGGCTTGGCTCCCGCAGTGGTCTGCGTCCCTCTATGGCATGATGCGTCATGTGGACGTAGTTTTACGGCTCCCGGGAAATTTAAACAGCTGTCAACGCTGTTAGACTTGGGATGTCTGTGGGCTTGGCGGCGGCTTCCCTGTGCTGTGTCTCTGCCTGTGTCTGGTAAGTCCTGCAATGGGTCAGTCCTGGATGAGGAGAAGGGGGGGCAGTGGAGTGGGGGGGGGGTGGAAGGTATGATTATTTACTCTCTCCCTATTGCAGGCTTCTTTTGGTTGACTGCAGTGGATGCTTCACTGCCCCCTGGTGGCCAGTCCCTGCGCAACAGGTGAGTTAGTTATTTTTGACCGTTACCTGTCTGCCAGCTGGTCTTTGTAGCCTGAGCTTTTTTTCCTACCTTTTCTTTTCAGCCCATTTAGGTCTGATCAACGCCCTGTTACTGGATCAAAGGATCGGTCACCTTCAACTCACTGTCACTCATCCTCTAGATCTTGGCACCATAAGGGCCAGGTCCAGGCGTCATGAGGATAATCCAGGCTCAGTCAATCTTCAGCCTTCCCGCCATTCTGATCGTTCCACGGGAAAATCTTGCTGGGGCTGTCAGGCCTGTGTACCTGAGGACCGGTCCTTGTGTAATGTCTGTTATTCTCGAGCACTAAAGGAGAAGAAAGGCACAGACCAGCCAGTGGAATCCCTGGTCAGGCGGATCATCCAAGAGTCCCTCAGGGATTGGAATCCTAGTCGTTTGTATGGTCACTCATCTGAGGCACCAGGTCTTCCCCCAAGGGAAGATTTAGAGCCGGGAACTTCCCAGCCAAGTCACTTTTCAGAGGATTCCTCGGTAAGCAAAGATGACCTGGAGGACCAGGCTTCAGGTTTTGATTTTGCCATGGTTGCACCGCTAGTTAAAGCGGTGAAGGAGGCACTAAAATGGGAAGATCCAGCGGAATCCCCAGCGAAGCACAGGAAGTACTTCAAACACCTCAAGAAAGAGCGTTCTCACTTCCCCTTTTTGGGTGAGCTGGGGAAAATTATCACGGATGAGTGGGAAGGAGTGGAAAGAAAGAACTCTCTGTCGTCCAAAGTTTTCCAGGATGTATCCCTTCAAAAGTGAGAAGGTAAAGCATCTTGATTCTGCCCCTACAGTGGATGCGGCTTTAATGAGTTTAGTAAAACATGTCACCTTGCCGCTGGAAGATTCAGTTTCCTTTAAGGACGGATTAGACAGACGTATTGACACGGATCTTAAAAAGAGCTATTTGTCAGCCGACTTGGCCTGTAAACTAGCTTAGGCTTTGGCAGCCGCGTCCAAGGCTATGGAGGCCTGGGTAGATAATGTGGAGGCCACACTGCAGAGTGTCTCCGAAGAAGTGGCTAGAAGCTCGACTGTTCAAGAACTGAGACTGGCGACTGATTTTTTTGGGGGAGGCTTCCATAGATATTATCCGCCTGGTGGCGCGGGTCATGCTGTCCTCTGTCACGGCCAAACGTGCTTTGTGGCTGCGCCCTTGGTTTGCCGGTCCTGCATCCAAGCAGGCTTGGTACAGGATCCCCTTTGAGGGCTCGTCCCTTTTTGGCAACAAATTGGACAGTGCCATTACCCGGGCCGCTGGTGGCAAGTCTGGTGGCAAGTCGTGGTCACGAGTTCAGAAAGAACTGGAAACGCACTCAGTAAACAGGTCAAAAGTTTCCCAAGGGAACACCTTCTGGTGGCCGGGAGGCCGCAAAGTCCTTTTGATATCAAGCCTGTCTAGACAGTGTGGGTAGGCGCTCACTTACTTCAGTTTGCGAACGTTTGGGAAGCCTCAATCAAAACCGTGTCACACAGTCATGTTTGGACCTTCGACAGACCTCCTGTTCTTCGTTTTGTTCCCACAACTCTACCTCGATCAGAAGAGAAAAAGCTAATCCTTCTGGCGTATGTAGATTCTCTGGTTGTCCAGGGTGCAGTAGTTTCTGTCCCGACCGAAGAAAGGTTTCAAGGCCTTTACTCTCCTCTCTTCATGGTATTGAAGAAAAGCGGCTCCTGGAGACCAGTCATAGATTTGACTCATCTAAACTCCTTTATTATGAAAAAGAGGTTCAGGATGGAGACACTTTTCACCAGGTGGTGCAGCCAGAAGACTGGATGGTGCCCATCGATTTGAAAGATGCCTATTTTCACGTACCGGTAGCAAAAGAGCTGCAGAAGTTTCTGCGCTTCGCGGTAGGTCAAGTGCATCTTCAATTTACCTGTCTCCCTTTTGGACTTACCACATCATCTCAAATCTTTTCAAATATCTTACTGGCTGTAGTAGCCCTTATCAGAGCAAAAGGGATTCGACTTTATCATTACCTGGACGATCTGCTTCTTCTATTACAGCATCAAGATCAGATTCTGCATCACAGGTCTCAGGTGATCTCCACCTTCAGAGTTTGGATGGCTTCTAACATGGAAAAGAGCCATCTAGAACCCACAAAATCCTTGATCTTCCTGGGGGCCCTCTTCGACACTTCCAAAGGCACCATCTCCCTACTATTGGAGAAGATCCCGGTGATTTGCGACAGGATATGTCCAGCATTGTCAGCCTCCCATCTTCGGGCTTCCCAGTGCTTAATATTTGGGACTATGGTCTCCACAGCCCCCATGGTCAAGTGGGCTCAGTGGAAGATGAGGCCCTTCTAGACAGACTTTCTACAACAGTGGAGTCCCGGGAGTCCAGATGCTCTTATCCGGATAACATCCTTCATTAAGGAGGGCCTGACTTGGTGGCTCCAACGAGAGAATCTCCTGAATTGCCACTCGATTTTGCCTGCTCCTTGGGTAGTCCTGACATCAGATGCCAGCAGGTCAGGCTGGGGTGCGCACTGCTTGTCAGAGGTGGCCAAGGGCAGATGGGACATCCCAGCTCTCTGGGTGGTCTCCAATCTCCTGGAGCTTCAGGCAGCATTCTGTGCTCTCAGGGCATTTCGTCATCTGGTGACCGGAGCCTCGGTCCTCCTAAGACTGGACAATATGATGGCTGTCGCATACATCAAGAGACAAGGGGATACCCACAGCTCTTCCCTGCTGAGGGAGGTAAAACCAATTATGAAGTGGGCTCTACTGAATCTGGCCAACCTGTCAGCTGTTTATCTTCCTGGAGTCCAAAACATCCAGGCAAATTTCCTGTCAAGGACCGACCTGGGCAACAATGAGTGGTCCCTTCATCCAGAGATTTTCAGGTGGGTCATATCTCTGAGGTTTCTCCCGGAGGTAGATCTGTTTGCCTCACCAAACAATGCCAAACTAAAGAAGTTTTACACAAGATGGCGTTATCCCCAGGCTTACGGAGTAGATGCTCTGACAGATCACTGGAGTTTCCACAAAGCATATGCCTTTCACCCAGTACCAGTCATTCAAGTTATTGCTGAGGCTCAAGAGAGAGAGAGTAGAGATCATTGAAATTCTTCCGTTTTGGCAGAGGAGACCATGGTTCCCTCTGTTGCTCCAACTGAGCTTTCAAGATCCTGTTCCTCTGCCGATCAGGCCGGACCTTCTGTCTCAGGGTCCTGTGCTGCATCCCTGCCCGGCACAACTTCAGCTCATGGTCTGGATCTTGAGAGGGAAAGACTGAAGGCTCTGGGTTGTCCAAATGTGGCAAATCCCACAATGATGAGTGCTAGAAGACCGGGTACAAACAGGATTTACGAGAGAATTTGGTCCAAATTCAAGGATTACATGGTTAGTGTTTCTGGCTCTATTTCTGATCCAAAAATTCATGATATCCTGAGTTTTCTACGGACAGGACTGGATCTCTTCGAGTCCACATCTCAGCCATCTCTGCCTTCACAGGGACTGCATGGGCTAAATATCCTCTGGTTCGACAGTTTTTCAGAGGTGCTACTAGGCTGAGACTTCCTAGGAAGCCCAGGTTCCCCAAATGGGACCTTCCGCTAGTCCTGGATTTTCTTTCCTCAACTAGTTTGGTGCAGGGAGATCCGCTTTTCCTCAAAAACCTTTCCATGAAGACGGCTTTCCTGGTGGCTATTACGTCAGCCAAACGTGTGTCTGAAATCTTCAAGATCAATAGCAAGTTGGATAGTTCAGATCATCCAGTGGGCATATAGAGCCAAGGGACTGGCTTCTCCGGAAGTGGTGACTGCACATTCCACCAGACGGATATCCACGTCTTAGGCAGCTTCCCTGCATGTTGCACCTGAAGTCATTTGCAGAGCGGCCTCATGGTCCTCGATTAATACCTTCATGACACATTATTGTGTTGAACCGGCTTCTTTGTCTTCGGTCAATTTTGGTTTAAAAATTTTGTCTGTTGATGGTACAAATTAAACCGGTTTTCTGTTTGACCAGCAGTTGCCCACCCGGCTGTGTATGGTTAGTTATTCCCCATACGTGTGCTGCCATGGAGTCTGTCAGGAAAACGGAAAATTTTTTATCAAATACTTACCATAATTTTCCTTTCTTGATGGACTCCATGGCAGCAGGAGTTCCCTCCCATCTGCTGGAGTAGTCTATTTATGGAACACGGCTCCTGGCTTGGAGCAAAAATTTATGGGAGTGGGGTCCTATAGGGTAGGAGAGGAGGCGGAGCTACCCATACGTGTGCTGCCATAAAGTCTATCAGGAAAGGAAAATTACGGTAAGTAGTTGATAATAAATTTTCCGTTATATTTTTTATATTTTTAAGATAAAGACTTTATATTTATGTGCATATTCTCCTAAGATCTTTGATGTGACTTATGGAAAAAATATTCCTTTTTGAGCAAGACATACATACAAATTTACAGTATTTTGCTTTTCTAGCTGTTCAAATATAACATTTAGAAGACCAGTGTAGCAGTGGGACTAGCTACTTTTTTCAACTTTTTGTTTTTGTTTTAGTTAGTAGTAATCAGACAAACCAATAGCAAAAGCAGAAAAAAAATGTATTATATACAATGAAAATGAGCATATTGACAAGAAAAGAACCACATTTATTATACATAAGCCATGATTTATCCCTAGGGAAATCTATAGCTATATGATCAGAAAGAAGTCTCATTCTCAGGAGATGGCAAAAACATGTATTATTACCATACACCAGAGCTGGACTGGCCATAGGGCAGAGCGGGCATATGCCCGGTGGGCCGACCTCCGGGCGCATGTCATTTTGTGTGCCAGTCCAAGACAGTGTCCCTCTCTCTGAGTCCCGTCCCAAGCTGGCCTCTCCGCGGCCGGCCATCCCTCTGCTCTGTCTCATCCCATCCATCCCACCTCCATCCCTCTGCTCTGCCTCATCCCATCTCTCCCACCGCCATCCCTCTGCTCTGCCTCATCCCATCTTTCCCACCGCCATCCCTCTGCTCTGTGCCTCATCTCATCCATCCCACCTCCATCCCACCGCTGTGCCTCATCTCATCCATCCCAGATCCCACCTCAGTGCCTCATCTCATCCATCCCACCTCTGTGCCTCATCTCATCCATCCCACCTCTGTGCCTCATCTCATCCATCCCACCTCTGTGCCTCATCTCATCCATCCCACCTCTGTGCCTCATCTCATCCATCCCACCTCCATCCCACCTCTGTGCCTCATCTCATCCATCCCACCTCTGTGTCTCATCTCATCCATCCCACATCTGTGCCTCATCTCATCCATCCCACCTCTGTGCCTCATCTCATCCATCCCACCTATGTGCCTCATCTCATCCATCCCACCTCCATCCCACCTCTGTGCCTCATCTCATCCATCCCACCTCTGTGCCTCATCTCATCCATCCCACCTCCATCCCACCTCTGTGCCTCATCTCATCCATCCCACCTCTATCCCACCTCTGTGCCTCATCTCATCCATCCCACCTCCATCCCACCTCTGTGCCTCATCTCATCCACCCCACCTCCATCCCACCTCTGTGCCTCATCTCATCCATTCCACCTCCATCCCACCGCTGTGCCTCATCTCATCCATCCCACCTCTGTGCCTCATCTCATCCATCCCACCTCCATCCCACCTCTGTGCCTCATCTCATCCACCCCACATCCATCCCACCTCTGTGCTTCATCTCATCCACCCCACCTCCATCCCACCTCTGTGCCTCATCTCATACATCCCACCGCTGTGCCTCATCTCATCCATCCCACCTCCATCCCACCTCTGTGCCTCATCTCATCCATCCCACCTCTGTGCCTCATCTCATCCATCCCACCTCCATCCCACCTCTGTGCCTCATCTCATCCATCCCACCTCCATCCCACCTCTGTGCCTCATCTCATCCATCCCACCTCTGTGCCTCATCTCATCCATCCCACCTCCATCCCACCGCTGTGCCTCATCTCATCCATCCCACCTCCATCCCACCTCTGTGCCTCATCTCATCCATCCCACCTCCATCCCACCTCTGTGCCTCATCTCATCCATCCCACCTCTGTGCCTCATCTCATCCATCCCACCTCCATCCCTCTGTTGTGCCTCATCTCATCCATCCCACCTCCATCCCACCTCCATCCCTCTGCTGTGCCTCATCCCATCCATCCCACCTCCATCCCTCTGCTGTGCCTCATCCCATCCATCCCACCACCATCCCTCTGCTCTGCCTCATCCCATCCATCCCACCTCCATCCCTCTGCTGTGCCTCATCCCATCCATCCCACCGCCATCCCTCTGCTCTGCCTCATCCCATCCATCCCACCTCCATCCCTCTGCTGTGCCTCATCCCATCCATCCCACCGCCATCCCTCTGCTCTGCCTCATCCCATCCATCCCACCTCCATCCCTCTGCTGTGCCTCATCCCATCCATCCCACCGCCATCCCTCTGCTCTGCCTCATCCCATCCATCCCACCTCCATCCCTCTGCTGTGCCTCATCCCATCCATCCCACCGCCATCCCTCTGCTCTGCCTCATCCAATCCATCCCACCGCCATCCTTCTGCTCTGCCTCATCCCATCCATCCCACCGCCATCCCTCTGCTCTGCCTCATCCCATCCATCCCACCGCCATCCCTCTGCTCTGCCTCATCCCATCCATCCCACCGCCATCCCTCTGCTCTGCCTCATCCCATCTCTCCCACCGCCATCCCTCTGCTCTGCCTCATCCCATCTTTCCCACCGCCATCCCTCTGCTCTGCCTCATCCCATCCCTCCCACGGCCATCCCTCTGTCTGATCTCCACCCCTCCCATGAGGCAGTGGTGATGGGGGGGATAGGGATAACATCAGTGGCAATGGTGGTGAGGATAAGGATGACATCAGTGGCAGTGAACATTGTGATCCTTATCCCCACCACCACTGCCACTGATGTAATCCCTATCCTTACCACCACTCCCACTGATGTCAACCTATCCTCAACACTGATGTTATCTCTATCCCAACCACCACTGATGTCAACGCTATCCCCACCACCACAACCACTGATGCCATCCCTATCCCCCCCACTGCCACTGATGTCATCCCAATCCCCACTGCCACTGATGTCATTCCTATTCCCACTGCCACTTATGTAACCCCTATCCCCACCACCACTGCCACTGATGTCACCCCTATCCCCACTGCCACTGATGTCACCCCTATCCCCACTGCCACTGGTGTCATTCCTATTCCCACTGTCACTGATGTCACCCCTATCCCCACTGCCACTGATGTCATCCCTATCCCCACTGCCACTGATGTCATTCCTATTCCCACTGCCACTGATGTAACCCCTATCCCCACCACCACTGCCACTGATGTCACCCCTATCCCCACCACCACTGCCACTGATGTCACCCCTATCCCCACCACCACTGATGTCACCCCTATCCCCACCACCACTGATGTAACCCCTATCCCCACCACCACTGATGTCACCCCTATCCCCACCACCACTGATGTAACCCCTATCCCCACCACCACTGATGTCACCCCTATTCCCACCACCACTGCCACTGATGTCACCCCTATCCCCACCACCACTGATGTCACCCCTATCCCCACCACCACTGCCACTGATGTCACCCCTATCCCCACCATCCATCCCACCTCCATCCCACCTCTGTGCCTCATCTCATCCACCCCACATCCATCCCACCTCTGTGCCTCATCTCATCCACCCCACCTCCATCCCACCTCTGTGCCTCATCTCATACATCCCACCGCTGTGCCTCATCTCATCCATCCCACCTCCATCCCACCTCTGTGCCTCATCTCATCCATCCCACCTCTGAGCCTCATCTCATCCATCCCACCTCCATCCCACCTCTGTGCCTCATCTCATCCATCCCACCTCCATCCCACCTCTGTGCCTCATCTCATCCATCCCACCTCTGTGCCTCATCTCATCCATCCCACCGCTGTGCCTCATCTCATCCATCTCACCTCCATCCCACCTCTGTGCCTCATCTCATCCATCCCACCTCCATCCCACCTCTGTGCCTAATCCCATCCATCCCACCGCCATCCCTCTGCTCTGCCTCATCCCATCCATCCCACCTCCATCCCTCTGCTCTGCCTCATCCCATTCATCCCACCGCCATCCCTCTGCTCTGCCTCATCCCATCCATCCCACCTCCATCCCTCTGCTGTGCCTCATCCCACCCATCCCACCGCCATCCCTCTGCTCTGCCTCATCCAATGCATCCCACCGCCATCCTTCTGCTCTGCCTCATCCCATCCATCCCACCGCCATCCCTCTGCTCTGCCTCATCCCATCCATCCCACCGCCATCCCTCTGCTCTGCCTCATCCCATCCATCCCACCTCCATCCCTCTGCTCTGCCTCATCCCATCTCTCCCACCGCCATCCCTCTGCTCTGCCTCATCCCACCTTTCCCACCGCCATCCCTCTGCTCTGCCTCATCCCATCCCTCCCACGGCCATCCCTCTGTCTGATCTCCACCCCTCCCATAAGGCAGTGGTGATGGGGGGGATAGGGATAACATCAGTGGCAATGGTGGTGAGGATAAGGATGACATCAGTGGCAGTGAACATTGTCATCCTTATCCCCACCACCACTGCCACTGATGTTATCCCTATCCTTACCACCACTCCCACTGATGTCAACCTATCCTCAACACTGATGTTATCTCTATCCCAACCACCACTGATGTCAACGCTATCCCCACCACCACCACCACTGATGCCATCCCTATCCCCACAACTGCCACTGATGTCATCCCAATCCCCACTGCCACTGATGTCATCCCAATCCCCACTGCCACTGATGTCATTCCTATTCCCACTGCCACTGATGTAACCCCTATCCCCACCACCACTGCCACTGATGTCACCCCTATCCCCACTGCCACTGATGTCACCCCTATCCCCACTGCCACTGGTGTCATTCCTATTCCCACTGCCACTGATGTCACCCCTATCCCCACTGCCACTGATGTCATCCCTATCCCCACTGCCACTGATGTCATTCCTATTCCCACTGCCACTGATGTAACCCCTATCCCCACCACCACTGCCACTGATGTCACCCCTATCCCCACCACCACTGATGTCACCCCTATCCCCACCACCACTGATGTCACCCCTATTCCCACCACCACTGCCACTGATGTCACCCCTATCCCCACCACCACTGATGTCACCCCTATCCCCACCACCACTGCCACTGATGTCACCCCTATCCCCACCACCACTGATGTCACCCCTATCCCCACCACCACTGATGTCATCCCTATCCCCACCACCACCATACGAAACTACATACAAATTTTGGGGGCGTCTGTGAACAAAAACCTTGATTTTACTACACGTGTAATATATCACCCTGCACACTGGAATGAGAGCAATAATTATAGGATCATTATTCATGGTTAACTCTGAACTGATGACCTCTATGATCTTTAATATCTTTGCCTATGGAAAATACAGGGTACTGAAATGTGTTGCTATTTTCAGGCATGCATAGTCTTAAGGTTTGACATGTTGGGTATTTATTTACTTGACACATACTCATCTTTTATATTTTACCCAAAAATTGGGTAATATATTTTTAATGTACCCTAAAATTACCTGTTATCTCTTAGCCTGGGTTCACACTAAATGCGGACTTCATCTAAATAGCAACCCATCCATGCAAACAGATTGTGGAGTGTATGTTAGGTTAACGACACCCCGCAATCAGTTTCCAAAACGCAGCGCGATTTGCAGAATCGGATCGCATGGGTGTGCAGGCTAAATATAACTAGAAAACATAGAGAAACCGGTAGTTGTTCATCATTGGTCATTTTGTTAAAAAAAAAAAATGGGCTGCTCAGCCTAAAATGGCCGGGCCTATTTTTTGTCCCAGTCCGGGCCTGCCATACACTAAAAACATAAGTACTGTATACACTTACATTAAATTGTGGTTAAAGGATAACTCCACTTTTGTTCAGAAATTAAACAATCACCCCTGGGTGATCTATGTACATTGCAAGGATTTAAACAAACCTTGTAGAAATTCTGTTTCTTTTCTTAGGAAAAAGCTGTATGTTCAACTACTGTATGTGATAGGAAGTCTGGGTTCGGAACAGAAGTATCTGTATTCAATCTAATCAATTTTTGCAGTTGCAGCGATCTAATGAGGAAAATCTCTGCATCCCTTTAAAAGTAATTAACCCTTTTCGAGAATCTCACCAAAAATATAATGCTATTGTAGACGATGCCTGAATTTTATTTGTATCTTAGTGCAGACTTCTGGGGTAATTAGTGAACATATCGCACAAGTGGTGCTGGTGATCTATTGAGTCTACTTCATAAGACCATTGTTAAGGCGTTTTTATATCCAGCTTCTGGTGAGTGGGGAACCGAGAGGGGAGCACTATCTCACCTGGACTGAGCACTGGCACTTTCTTATTTATCGAGCACAAAGCACTTGAATGAGCACAGAGAATTTTCACTTTAAGAATATTGGTTGAAAATTATAGAAATTTATGGATTTTTTTTATATATACTTATTTTTATATACATAATTTTTTCTGATGCATATGATAATTTTTGCATTCTTTTTCACATGGAATGTTTTATTATTCATAATTGATATTCATGGTTGATATTTATTTGATCTGTATGCACAGGTTTTATGGTTGCACTCAGCACAGCTTTGCACTAGCACTTTATTATTGACACATATTTATTAGGTGTTTTTAGCACAAGCAGCGCAGGTACATAGTTGTTTCATTGTTTGAAAGGTAATACCTTTTATACCTGCAGCAGCTTATTTTGGTTTATATTTTATTTATTTATTGGCACCTAGTGATCCTAAGCGCAAACCCCTCACATTTGGAGCTTTATGGAGATGCTGATTTCATTTTCCAGCAGGACTTGGCACCTGCTCACACTGCCAAAAGTACCAATACCTGGTATAATGATCACGGTATCACTGTGCTTGACTGGCCAGCAAACTCGCCTGACCTGTGGGGTATTGTCAAGAGGAAGATGATACACACCAGACCTAACAATGCAGGTGAGCTGAAAGCCACTATAAAAGAAACCTGGGCTTCCAAACCACCTCAGCAATGCCACAGTGTGATCGCCTCCATGGCACACTGCATTGAAGCAGTATTTGATGCAAAAAGAGCCCCAACCAGGAATTGAATGTATACTAGTGATTGACCGATATTGTTTTTTCATTGCCGATACCGATATTTTGCCGATCGCATATCGGTATCGGCCGATATTTTCACACATGTAAAAATTACCCAAAAAAACACATAATTCGACAGAAATCTCTTAATAAACATGTTAATCTTTATTTATTAACATTTTTAACATTAAGTGCTCATTCTTTACACCTTAACTGCATAATAACTGATATGAAAACTTCAATTCCAGGGACATTTGCTTTGCATTTCACATCCTGATTGTGCATTAATGCATAAAACTGACTGCACTGCAGTAACATATTGCAGTGTGTAAGTCCACTACTGCAGCACTGTTATGATAAAAGTGCTGCAGTAGTGGACTCACACACTGCAATATGTTACTGCAGTGCACTCAGTGCAAAAAAGCTAGGCAACAACAGCTACACAAAATACACATACACAGTGGATTGGGTGGACTGGAGTCAGTGGAAGAGGACCACCTCTGCAGTAAGGCACTGACTGCAACTAATGCAGTGCAGTCCGTGCAAAACTCCTAGAAAAAGAGCAAGGCAACAGCTACACAATGTCACAGTGGATTGGACTGGACTGGAGTCAGTGGAGGACTACCCTCTGCAGTAAGGCACTGACTACAACTAAAGCAGTGCAGTCAGTGCAAAACTGCTAGAAAAAGAGCAAGGCAAAAGCTACACAATGTCACAGTGGATTGGACTAGACTGGAGTCAGTGGAGAACTGCCCTCTGCAGTAAGGCACTCACTGCAACTAATGCAGTTCAGTCAGTGCAAAACTGATAGAAAAAAGCTAGGCAACAGCTAGACAGTGGATTGGATTGGAGTCAGTGGACTACCTCTGCAGTAGGGCACTCACTGCAACTAATGCAGTCAGTGCAAAACTGCTAGATAAAAAGCTAGGCAACAGCTAGACAGTGGATTGGAGTCACTCAGTGGACTACCTCTGCAGTATGGCACTCACTGCAACCACAGCAGTCAGTGCAAAACTGCTAGAAAAAAGCTAGGCAACAGCTAGACAGTGGATTGGAGTCACTCAGTGGACTACCTCTGCAGTATGGCACTCACTGCAACCACAGCATTCAGTGCAAAACTGCTAGAAAAAAGCTAGGCAACAGCTAGACAGTGGATTGGATTGGAGTCAGCGGACTACCTCTGCAGTAGGGCACTCACTGCAACTACAGCAGTCAGTTCAAAACTGCTAGAAAAAAAGCTAGGCAACAGCTAGACACTGGATTGGAGTCACTCAGCGGACTACCTCTGCAGTAGGGCACTCACTGCAACTACAGCAGTCAGTGCAAAACTGCTATAAAAAAGCTAGGCAACAGCTAGACAGTGGATTGGATTGGACTCTTAGGAGTAGGGCACTCACTGCAGCTACAACAGTCAGTGCAAAACTGCTAGAAAAAAAGGTAGGCAACAGCTAGACAGTGGAGTGGAGTGGAGTGGACACTACTCTTTTCAATACTAATAAGGTCTTCTGTTTTGTTCAAACAATGCTGCAACTTTGTAAACATGCTCAGGAGTGGAGGACAGAGGAGCAGAGAGAGAGAGGTATCTTCTAGCATGGGAAGCAAGTCTTTTGTAGCGTGCCTCATTTTCTCTCCACCACTGAAGAGGATGACTTCTTCTGTCAATTACAGCTTCTTTCAAATAGAGATGAAGTTCATCATCCAGGCTCATCATTGCAGATTCAGAAGAAATTGAATCCTCCGCATGAGGCCCCAATAAAACACAGAAAATGTCCTGATCAATTTGACGACGATGAAGCAGATTCTCTTCTGTTTGTTGACGTATTTTTGGACATTTGTCTGTTTTTTCAGCATGCTGCTCTTCATAAAAGTAGTGTTCTGGACTTTTCTTTTGGGCAGGAACCTCCTGCACCTCCATGTCTTCTGACAGCCATTGTTTCGCCTTAGCCAATACATGATCGGAAGAGAAAGCATGGTTCTTGTATCGAGGATTCAAAAGACTTGCAAGCACAACATGTTTAATCTCTTCATGCTTCTCAAAACATATCAAGCAAAGCTCTTTGGCTTGACAGACCATCATTTTAAAGTTGGAGGCTGTTGTGTGCCATGATGACACAGAAGTCTGACGTATCAGCAAGCCTCACTCCTTTAGGCATGTTTGCTCCACTGTCTCTAAGTTGCGCAAGCATCACTCGGTCTTTGTTGTTTCCCCATTCTTCAAGCATGCCTAGGAACATTTCTCTACCGTACTCAGCTGTGTGGGATCCTTGCATCACTTTTGTATTCAACACCAATTACCTTCTTGTCCATCCACTGTCAATGAAGTGGCATGTAAGAATGAGTAGCGACTCGGACTCTGTTTGTGACCAGCAGTCCGTCGTGAATGAGAGTCAGTTGCCAGCATTCTCTGGTTGCAGTATAGCCTTTACTTTGTCAACTACCTTTTGGTGTAGCTTTGCCAGAAATATGGTTCGATAATACCTCTCACTCTTCAGTGTGTAGCTTGGCTCAAGCATGGACATCAACCGCTTAAATCCTGAGTCAGACACAATTGTAATGGCTGGTTATCAGTGACAATCATCTCTGTGATTACTCTGTCCAGCAGTTGGGATCTTCCATCTGAATCTAGACAGTGACATCTGTTTTTTTTCACAAACATATCTCTTATTGTTGCCTGGGATAGTGGAGGAGGTATTTCAAAATCACATTGATATTCATTTTGTTTTTTTCTGTGCTGCATGATACAATTCAATATGATGAACTCTTAGATGGGCCCAAAGATTTGAGGTATTTTTGTTTTTTGCAGTTACTGATACCATGCTTATGTTACTTGTACATGTGTTGCACACTGCTGCTTTTAAGTCCCAAACCACACTTTTACTCTTTCTCTCCTCATCCATCTCCATTTAAACTTGAAAGACACAAAATAGATTAAAGAAATGGCTTGCTGAAGCTGAAGTTGCTGCTAATGCTGGCACTGGCCCCCTCTTGTGGGTTGGTGGTGGCTGACGCTTGGCAATGTGGCTGGCTTGGTGTCACCCTGTTCTGGCTGGCTGGCTTGCAGGAACATTGTGGTGGCACTGGCTGGCTGGCTTGGTTTCACCCTGTTATGGGTGGCTGGCTTGCAGTAACACTGTGGTGGCTGGCTGGCTGGCTTGGTGTCACCCTCTTATGGGTGGCTGGCTGGCTTGGTAACTTTTGTCACCTTGTTATTGGTGGCTGGCTTTCAGGAACAGTCTGTGGTGTGGTGGCTGGTTGGCTGGCTTTGTGGTGTCACCCTGTTATGGATGGGTGGCTGGCTGGCTGGCTTGGTGACTGGTGTCACCTTGTTATTGGTGGCTGGCTTTCAGGAACAGTCTGTGGTGGCTGGCTGAATGGCTTGGTGTCAGCCTGTTATGGGTGGCTGGCTTGCAGGAACACTGTGGTGGCTGGCTGGATTGGTGTCAGCCTGTTATGGGTGGCTGGCTTGCAGGAACACTGTGGTGGCTGGCTGGATTGGCATCAGCCTGTTATGGGTGGCTGGCTTACAGGAACACTGTGGTGGCTGGCTGGATTGGTGTCAGCCTTTTATGGGTGGCTGGATTGCAGGAACAATGTGGTGGCTGGCTGGCTGGCTGGATTGGTGTCAGCCTGTTATGGGTGGTTGGCTTGCAGGAACACTGTGGTTGCTGGCTGGATTAGTGTCACCCTCTTATGGGTGGCTGGCTTGCAGGAACACTGTGGTGGCTGGCTGGATTGGTGTCAGCCTGTGATGGATGGCTGGCTTGCAGGAACACTGTGGTGGCTGGCTGGATTGGCGTCAGCCTGTTATGGGTGGCTGGCTTACAGGAACTATCTCATAAAACTATAAGGATCCGGATGGATGAGCATTAGGATCCCATGTATATACAAGCTTTAAAGTATATATTCTAAGGTTAGCACCCACTCACAAGGGGGTACATGGCTGATGTACACTGTGACACTCTGGTCACTCATCACTGGGAGCACTAGCCACCTTTAGTTGGCTGATTCACTGTTTTGAACTATACGTTTTTCAGCACTTTTACTCACGTGGATATATTATTGGACTTTTTTTTGCATTATTTGCATGTTTATATAGTTTTTGCACATTTATTACGTTTAATATATGTTGCACAATTACTGCATTTGCTCTTTATAAATTAAGCATTATTGTGCGTTTTTGATCTGAAATTTAGTAGTTTTATGAGATAATTTTATTTATGATATATTTATGATATATTTATTATTTTTTGCTAGTCTTAAATTATTTATTTGCACGGCACTATTTATTTGAATTGTTTACACTGTTATGAGAAGTGGAGTGTCTGCAGCAAATTGTTTATGCATCTAATATTTAGAGGTTGTTCGCAGGATCCTTTCTTTCATTTTGGCTTACAGGAACACTGTGGTGGCTGGCTGGATTGGTGTCAGCCTGTTATGGGTGGCTGGCTTGCAGGAACACTGTGGTGGCTGGCTGGCTGGATCGGTGTCAGCCTGTTATGGTTGGCTGGCTTGCAGGAACCCTGTGGTGGCTGGCTGGATTGGTGTCACCCTCTTATGGGTGGCTGGCTTGCAGGAACACTGTGGTGGCTGGCTGGATTGGTGTCAGCCTGTTATGGGTGGCTGGCTTGCAGGAACACTGTGGTGGGTGACTGGCTCGCAGCTAGGAACAGTCTCTGTGGTGCCTGGTTGGCTTGCTTGGTGTAAGCCTGTTATGTGTGGCTGGCTTGCAGGAACACTGTGGTGGCTGGCTGGCTTGCAGGAACACTGTGGTGGCTGGCTGGCTGGCTTGCAGGAACACTTTGGTGACTGGCTCGCAGCCAGGAACAGTTTCTGTGGTGCCTGGTTGGCTTGCTTGGTGTCAGCCTGTTATGGGTGGCTGGCTTGCAGGAACACTGTGGTGGCTGGCTGGATGGGTGTCATGTAAGAGAAAGGCAGGCGCCACTCTAAGCGTAGTAGGACACGTATTTTATTGATAAATTTCAACACACTATATACTCACAAACGAGAAAATATAGACAGCAGTGGATATTAAACCATGCAGTTCATCCAATGAATTGGTAGATCCGGATGCCTATGGAAAAGAACTCGACCAGTCCGCTGGATGGTCCGCTTAAGCCGATGGAGAATGGCGTTTCCCGAACCCTGGGGACACTGTCAGAGCTTCCGTCAGCACACTTCCAGCTTGGATGTAGGACGTGATGACGTAGTAGGCGACGCATTGTCGGAGCATACGCTCCTTCCTCAGGCCTCTTATAATTTTCTGAGATACTGAATTTTGGGTTTTCACTAGCTGTAAGCCATAATCGTCAAAACTAAAAGAAAGAAATGCTTGAAATATATAACCTTGTGTGTAAGACATCTATATAAAATATATGAGTTTCACTTTTTGAATTGAATGACTGAAATAAACTAACTTTTTGATAATATTCTAATTTTTTATGAGATGTACCTGTATCAGCCCTGTGCACAACTGGGACCACTAAGGAGGCCCTGGTACCATGTCAGATGTGAATCTGGGCATGGAGGCTTTTTCCAGTGTACAAAATCTCTGGACCCTAGTACCCAAAAGAGGACCTTTTATGATTCTGAGGAAACGAAAATTAGCTTTTCCATATCAGTCACAAACCCTGAACCCCTCACACATGTATGTGTAGGTGAGAAACTTAGGTGACACATGTATACCCTCCTCAATCCTGCTAGCCAGTGCTTTACATTTTCTCTTCCACTTTTTTCAGACCTGTGGGAAGGAGCACATTTTTCCAGCATACAGTGCATGCATGACATTCCATCAGCATTTTAATGCTGAATCTATGGCCTGTGATCTACACAGTATAAAGTCTTGGATTGTTCCCTATGTTCTGAATATTCTGAAACCAATCTGCACTGTCTGACAAAATGGTTATTACCTCAGTGACTCTATTGCCCACTTTATTGCCAGACATTCCCTTTCTATTCTTGAACTTCCTCTCTACAGTGGTTAGCTTTTGGCTACTTGATGTTCTCCATTAATTTCCATACCCAATGCTGTAGCCTATAGATAAGGTTTCTTTCAGGCTTGTATGACTGTTAACCAAGTTTTATGAATGGAATATAAAACTATGAGGACATTCTGTAAGTGGTAATCCTAGTCAAGATTGAATATGACAACATCTAGATGTGCCTCTTTTTAGTGCCTAACACAGTCCATCCTTGAAACAAATACTAGCCATCCTGTGCCCATCTTTGTCTCATTCTCATAAAATATATGATGACACATAAATATATTCAGCTTTGACCCAATCTCATATTTTTGATAATCAGTTTTCCACTGGGAAAAATGCATCAACACTTTGTGAGGTGACTTAATAGGGGGCCAAAGATAATAGGGGTTCAAAGATGCCACACTCCTTTGCGAAATATTGGCCATGCAGAAATATACCAACTTACACACTACTTGCAAAGTTTAGCGAAAAAGGTCCAGGGTGTCCGTGTGCCAGGAAACCAGACCACAAGGAGATGCAGGTAAAATTAGGAAGTTTATTGGTGCAAACACCAAAAAACGCACAGGAAGAGAAAGGAGACCGGGGTCAAGTCCAGAAGCGGGTGGTCATCCAAGCCAGGGTCGAGTCCAGAAGGATAAACCCTGCCACAAGAGGGAATGGCACCAGGTTGCAAGTCTATAGCACACTCGTACGGACGATGAGGAGGAAAAGAACCAGCGCACACCTTGTAAAATACATCTAAATATTCAGTAGGCAACACTGAATTTGAGGAGGTACAAAATACCTTTACAGGCCCATGGGTATAAACAGCGCCACACTGTTTCGACCAGTTGCCAATCAAAAGGTCGGATTGTGTTTCTGAAGCCAAGGGTACCCCAAAACAATGGAGTAGTGCGGGGACGAAATAACCTGGAAACAGGTTGACTCCCTGTAAACAGCCCTTATCCCCATATCAACTGGAACATTCTCGTAGGTATCCTGTGCTGGTTGCAGGGGCCTGCCTTCCATCGCCTCAATAACCTGTGGAGAAACACGAGACTGCAAGGGTATGGAATTTGCAGCAGCAAACGTACTGTCAATAACCACCAGCACCAGAATCTACCAACGCCTGAGTAACCACCGAGCCCACTGCCCAGGAGAGGACAACTGTGAATAGCAGTTTATCTTTACAGAAAACTGGGGACAAGGAAATTCCACCTAAGATATGCCCCGACAGGACCTTAGGTGCAAGCTTTTCCCGGACGGATCAGACAAGATTTCAGGAAATGCCCACCAAGACTGCAGTACAGGCACAGGCCCTCCCTCCTCCTAAGAGCCACTGAGGTGAGTGAACCCCAGCTGCATTGAATCACAGCCAGATGCATTATCCATGGGAGGCATGGGAGGTGAGGGAGAAATGGGTGGGAAAGAAAGCATAGGAGCCAATCTAGTAGGAGGCGTCCGCAGTCGCTCCTTAAACAATGGTCTCTCTTTGAGCCTGGTATCGATCAAAATCAGGAAGGAAATGAGAGCCTCAAGCTCGTCAGGGAGATCCTTGGCTGAAATCTAGTCCTAAAAATGCATCAGAGAGACCATGAGAGAAGACAGCCACCAGAGGCTCATTATTCCAGCCTACCTCTGCTGCCAGGGTACGAAATTCAATGGCATACTTGGCAATGGTTCATATACCCTGTTGAATGGACAGGAACAGCTTAGCAGCAGAGGCAGAGCGAGTAGGCACATCGAATACCCTACAAAAGGAGGCAACAAAACTCAGGGAATCGAGTATCACAGGATTATCGTTCTCCCATAAGGGATTCGCCCAGGCCAAGGCCTTGTCCGAGAGCAACAAGATTAGGAAGCCCACCTTGGACCTATCAAAAGGAAAATCCTAAGGAACCATCTCAAAATAAATGCCCACTTGGTTTAGGAAGCCACGACAATGACTCCGTTCACTCCCATATCACTGCGGAAGAGAGGCTGAACCAGTCATGCCTCTGTTAACAGAGACTTCAGCTGCAACTGCAGAAGCAGGAGCGGCAACAGGAGCAGCAGCAGGAACAACAACAGGAGGAACCACCGGCCTAGCAGCACCAGCAGCAAGGTGTGCTGTGCGTGCAAGCAATGTCTGCCACTCCTGAACAAACTGACCCAAAAGGGGATCTTGTTGATCAAGCCTGGTAACCAGCATGGGGAGCGTAGGTGTACTGCATCGTCAGAATTCATGGCCCTTGCGTACTGTTAGGGTGCCAGGAAAATAAGGCAGTTTTTTGGAGCAAACAACAATAAATGCACAGCAAGAGAAAGGAGCAAGCTCAGGAACAACCGGGTCATCCAAGCCGGGGGTCGAGCCCAGAAGTGGGTAGTCATCCAAGCCGAGGTCGAGTCAAGAAGTGGGTAGTCATCGAAGCCGGGGTCGAGTCCAGAAGCGGGTAGTCTGCCAATGCCAAGTCATCTGCCGATGAGGGGTTGAGAGCCAGGAGAGTCATCAGCCAAGCCTGGTCAGATACGAAGGAACACGGAGAACAGAGGACTGCTAGCAGTGATGCACCTTGAGCACAAATGCAAGGGCAAGGACTGCAACCCATCAGGTGATTGATATATGCAGGTGTGCAGCATCATCACTATGCGACACCCAAGCAGCAGACAAGTGATATTGCAATCAGAGTTTATAAGAGGCAGCAGTCTGCACATGTCCAAGATGGCTGCCAACAGAAGGGCAAGGTAAGAAAACCAAGGTAAGGGAACTAAAGCGCAACCAGATGACTTGTCCAAATAGATCAAAACAATATAAAAGGATTTTTGCCTGGTAGAAGGAAAGCTATGAAGTCCTATCTGCAAAAATGTATCCTGGCGCCTCTCCCCTTAGCTTCCAACAATGTGGTCAAATAGGGAATATACTTTATGTATGGAAGCAATACCCAAAGAATAAATCATTTTGGACCTAAATGTTCACACAGTAACACAAAGAATGTCTGAAAAAAATGGCTTCTCAGAGAAATTGCTAAGGCATGGAAAACCTCAATGGTAAGTTTAGATTTAATGAAAAACAAACTATCTTGGAATATGAACCGTGAAAAATAAGCTAGTATGGGTAATAATAAATGAAAACTCTTTGACAAAATGTGGGCCTATGAACTAAATATAAACAATTTGCAAGTTGAGGCCCTCTGGGTAATGGGAAATCCCTTTTTCAAAATAATTATTTTTGGGAGATGTGAAGGGTTTTTTTTTTCTCTTCAATTTTCATTTTTTTTCTGAATATTAGTAGAACGTGGAGCTGAGAAAGTTTGTTTTCAACCCAGATCAATTCCATTAGATCTTTAGTTTTTTTTTTTTGCTCTTATCATTATCTTTATTCCTTTCAGTCTTGCTTCATTAAGTAATATTGTACTAATCAAGTCTGCAGCATCAACCAAAGTACTCTACAGTGAAAGGATTCACAAAATAATAATACACATACCACCTGACTATTGTTTTGGCTTTATTATTGATAAGGATTGCCTATGTGTGCTGGTGCACCCCGGTGGACTTCAATAGTGGTTTGACCAGATCCATAGGTACCCTATCAAAAGGAACATTAATTATAGACAAAAGGTTGGGACAAAATAATTTGACACTAGATTCAAGATTTGCAATACTTCAACTGACTTGCAAAGATTGGGTCAGAATAACTGCTGTTTAAACTGGTAGACCATAGGTTTAATAACAGCATGCAATGTCAAGCTGCAATTTCCAAAGTATGCAGACTGCAGAGAGAGAGACATAATTTTGCTCAAGAACATTTATTAGTAACACCTCATCTAGAATAAAATCTTCAGTTTTTTGGCACACAAAGGATTTTAGGGAACTGGAGAAAGTGTTGAGAATGGCAACCAAACTGATAAGCGGAATTGGTAGCTCAGCTATAAGGAAAGATTAGCTGAACTGAATTTATTCTCTCTTGAGAAGAGATTACCACTTCTCCCGCACCCTATAGCGGCCTCCCGGAATGCACCTTGCGTGCATCACATGGGCCACGCTGCTGTGCGATCTGTCACCCACTGTGTCCAGTGGATCAGCCGATGACTGATCAGTGTACTTGCCCGCTGCCAGTACCATGTGATCGCTGTGACCAATCACAGCAGATCACATGACAATAGTAAAAAATGAATGGCTTTGTTTCATGTTATCCATTGTGTACAATTGTGTTGCTAGCTGTGATTGGTCATAGTGATCACATGGTACAGACAGGGACAATCACAGCGTTTTCGGGCCTCAAGAAATGAGATAGGCCATCAGTACATCGAGACTGAACAATTTTCAGATATATACTTTATACTGTATATGATAGTTTTTGGACTGTATAACTTTCCTTCAGACTAAATAATAAACACTGATTTGGGTTATTTTCACCAAAGATATGTAGCTGAATACAGTATGGTGTGTGTGTTTTCTCTGTGCGTTGAAGTGGATGAACTTGTGCCTTTTTTTAACCTAACTATGTAACATTCACTTTCAGATCATTCTTTACCACCTGTTTTCTGTGCTCAGTTTGATCCATCCTCCCTGCACAGTATATCCCTTTCTTGTTTCTCCTACCATCCCCATCCTAGTTTAAAGCTTCAATCCCTCTTACCATTTTTTTCAACAAAAAGCTGCTCCTTCCCACATTTAGGTGCTGTCCATCTGTTCGGTAGAGCCAGCAATTGACCAAAGGTCGGCCTAGTTTTCCATGAACCCAAAACCCTCCCTGTGACAACAGTTCCTCGGCTACTTGTTTAGCTTTCAAAGCTATCTCTCTGGTCTGGCTATTGTTTGCTGTTGGACTTTGGCACGTGAAGCACTTTGATATTTTGCATGTGCGTTTTGCACTTTGTTGGATAAGATGCAGTTTATATGTAAAGAAATAGCTGTTTTTAATTGTATTTGATGATATATTGAATTTGTACTGTATGTGTACCTTGTTGGCCGATAATGAAATAGGGATGATTATAAGACTGCCATTTTGTTTATGTATAACTATCATCAAAGAATGTTTAGCACATTTTTTTAAGGGGATGGGGGGCGGTTGTTCAATTAGGAGGAAGAGTCGCACTGCATACTGAGTACACGTTAATACAGAGCCAAGCTGGGATTACTGTTCCCAAAAGTTATTTCAGTGCCCATTGGTAATTTAGGGCTCAGCACGTATTACAGCACCCAGCAGTTGATATGACAGTGCCCAGCAGTTGTTATTACAGTGCCCAGTAGTTGTTATGAAATCTAGCAGTTGATATTACCGTTAATAACATTTCCTCATACAGCCTCTTTCAGATAGTAAACCTTCTCAAACATCCCCCACATGTATTTGTTTAAACAGTGGCTTGCTAATTTTTCTGCACTCTTGCAGCAGTTTCACACCTCACCATCCTCCCTAAGTTGTCTACTCATTATCTGCATCTTCAATCTACCACTTGCTCAGAGGTCCCCATGGAATCCAATGGGTCCCGGTACTTCAATATCTCCTTCTGCTCCTCTCCTCCCCCTTGCTGTCCTACACTACAAGCTCCATTCATAAGTCTCCCCAATCCCAGTTGCCCATGATGCTCACTTGGGTCAGTAGTCCAGAAATCCACTGAATAATACCAAGGAAGCAGCAAAACTTTGTGCTTACTACTACCCGCAGTTGTATACTTATTATTTATTGTTAACTCTTTCCAGGAATGAGTAAAAATTGGTACTAATGTACCTTGCACTCATTCCCTTGGGGGTGCAGATATTAAGGGTTCCCCCTCTCAAACCCCTGCATACCTTTAAAGGACTGAATGAAGGAATTGAGGTACTTGTTCCCCTTAACATGGTGACAAAATGCTTAGCAGTGGGGGGGGGGGGGGGGGGCATAAAGAGATATGGCTTGGAATGGCTTAGGAGAGGAAACTGCATGTTTATTTCCCTCCCTTTCCTGCTCACACAGGTTGCATGCCTGTATAAGGGCCTGTAATTAGTATTAAAGGGAACCTCTAACCATTTTTTTTATTTTTTTGTTGAAGGGACAGCAAACATTAAAAACATACGAATTGTATGGGGTTCCCCTTAACATTCATACAGGACTTTATTCAAACATGCAGCCTGAGTGGTCAGGCTGCATTTATGTTCAAACAATAGTTAAAAGAACACTGTTTTTTTCCTGACCCAGACAAGCTCAGAGGTAGTCAGGTGTAAACAGACAAGTGTTTGTTTTTCATACACCTGTCCTTAGACTACCATTGAGCTTCTGTTCAGATTTACATGAAAAACTGACAAGTGGATATGAAGAGAACGCCGTGTGAAAGGACCCTCAGGGGGGGCAGTACTACCACTGCTAGATAACATTCCCCCAACCTGTTTGTTTACTAACAGCAGCTGGGAATTTGAGTGGGGTGAACTGATCAATTTGGTCCAGTAATTTGGCAGCTCGCCAAACTGCGATCAGGCTAGATTCAGGTCAAACTTATGCCCAACCTGAACCCAAAGCTTATCCCGACTGTGAGCACAGGAAGGAGTATGGTTTTAACAAATTTTGATTAGATGTTAAGATCCAAACTTTTATTGACAAAACTCAATAAGAGATATAGTTGCGGTTGTGTAAGTATAAGCTTTTTATACTGCTGGAGCATGGAAGGCTTTGGAAGAATTTCCCGGGCTGAGAACCACTGCTCCAGAATAGGTAAGATTTAAATACTAAATTATGTTTGGTGGCAGAATTCTTTAGCATTAAAAATTATTTTATAACATGCAAAGGTAGGGAATGTAACTCAAAAATACGAATACGCTTGGGTTTGGCCCAAACACATGTTTGGCTGAACCTGGAAGGAAGCTCCCAGTAATCTAGCTCAATCGGTTGTAGCCAGGGCATTTATTGTACCATAGTTGCATGTACACAATGGGGTGGGGATACTTGATGACATCAATCTAATTTGGCCATGTGGCTTTATTTGGTCAAAGATGTCATAAACATCCTCAACCCTTTGTGCTTGTGCGGCTGTGAGGCTGGGAATAACATCTTTGGGTTGGTATTGACAGCTTCCTTTCAAATTTTGCTAAACATGGGTTTAGACCAAACCCAAGCTTATCCCTACTTCCAATTTCAATGCCTGTTTTTATAATCAAAAGGAAGGATAGGATAGGCTAATATGTGTTTCTGAAGGATCTCTAAAGATTCACTTCAGGAAATATAAAGCAGAGGGCACAGTATCGGCTTTCGAGCAATACAAGGAGGCAAATAAAGGTAAACATGAAATCAAGATGGCTAAAATCAACTTTGAGAGACAAATAGCGGAGGATAGTAAAAAAAACAAAGAAATTCTTTAAATATATCAACAGCAAAAAAACTAGGGCAGAGCATATTGCACACATAATTAACGATGATGGGAGGATGGTTACAGAGAACACTGAAAAAGCAACCGTGCTGAATGCTTTTTTCTCGTCAGTCTTTACACAGGAAAAGGAGGGGTACACTGACCATGACTATATGGTTAGTAGTAATACACAGGACTTGCCACTATGGCTTACAGAGGGTGTAATCAGGGAAAGGCTGGATAAACTTAACACAAAAAAATCACCAGGCCCGGATGGCGTACATCCGAGAGTACTCAAGGAACTCAGTAAGGTTATATCTAGACCACTGTTCCTGATCTTTGCTGACAGTATTAGGACAGGAGATGTACCAGGGGATTGGAGGAAAGCCAACGTGATTCAGATATTCAAAAAGGGGCAGAGGCATATCCCGGGAAATTATAGGCCTGTCAGTTTGACATCAATAGTATGTAAACTTCTGGAGGGGATGATAAGGGACTATATTGTACAGTTTGCTAAAGACAACAACATCAGCAGCAGTAATCAGCACGGGTTTACAAATGGACGTTCTTGTCAAACCAATCTCTTAACATTCTACGAGGAGGTGAGCTGTGAGCTAGATAGGGGCAGACCAGTGGATGTGGTGTACCTGGATTTTGCTAAGGCGTTTGATACAGTTCCCCACAAGCGCTTAATTTATAAAATAAGGTCGGCAGGTATCGACAGCAGGGTTTGCTCTTGGATACGGAACTGGCTAAAAGGGCGTGTCCTAAGGGTGGTAATAAACAGCGCATACTCAGACTGGTCTGAGGTAGTAAGCAGCATCCCCCAAGGCTCAGTCCTGGGATCAACCTTGTTCAATTTATTCATAAACAGCATTGAGGTCGGGGTCAGTAGTTCGATATCAGTTTTTGCAGATGACACAAAATTGGCCAGGGCAATAACTTCACAGCATGAAGTAGATATCCTACAGAATGACCTGGACAAAATAACAGAGTGGGCAACGACATGGCAAATTAGGTTTAATGTTGAGAAGTGTAAGGTTTTGCACTTGGGAACTAAAAACATAAAATCACAATACACGTTAGGAGGGGAACCCTTGGGGGAATCAAAAATGGAGAAAGATCTGGGAGTCTTGGTTGATGATAGATTAGGCAATAGCATGCAATGTCAAGCAGCAGCTGCCAAAGCCAGCAGAATATTAGCATGCATAAAGAAAGGGATGTATTCCAGAGATAAGACTATATAATCCTTCCACTTTATAAAACTCTGGTCCGACCGCATCTGGAGTATTCTGTCCAGTTCTGGTCGCCACTCGCCAGTCCTCAGGAGGGATGTGTTGGAGCTGGAGAGAGTCCAGAGAAGGGCAACTAAACTTATTAGGGGATTGGAGGACCTTAATTATGAAGAGCGTCTGCAATCACTTGATTTATTCTCCCTGGAGAAGAGACGCCTGAGGAGGGACATGATAGCAATTTACAAATATCTCAATGGGGATCTCAGCTTAGAAAAAAAGCTGTTCAATCGAAGGGATTGCACGAGGACTCGAGGGCATACAATGCGATTAGAGGAGAAGCGTTTTAACCTCAGGCAACGTGGGGGGTTCTTTACTGTGAGGGCTACAAGATTGTGGAATTCTCTACCACAAGAGGTGGTTTCTGCGGGAAGTATGGTGGCTTTCAAAAGACTCTTAGACGTACATCTCAAGGATCAGAACATTCAGGGCTATGTGAGATGATTACAGCCACACACACCTACACAGGTTGAACTGGATGGACTGTTGTCTTTATTCAACCTCATCTACTATGTAACTATATGTAATTTCAACTAAACATGAAAATGTTGCTTTGACAATTATGCAGAAAGTCACAGCTTATTTGTTGAATTCATTTTTAATCGTAATATTTCTAAAGTTCTGCAAACACCCCTGTAGCTAGTATCTTATTTTTTGGGCCTTCTCCTACCTTGGCATCCTGATACACTGTATTAATGCATGTGCATGTTTTTGCCCATGTCAATGTGTGTTGTGTAAAGCAGCAAACCAAAGCTCCCAAAAAAATCAGACATGCCATTTTGCATTACAGTGTACCACAACACATAGTAATGTATTACTGTGCATTGTAATGCATTGCAATGCATGTGCGTTCTTTTAGTGCATTGAGATGCCATTAAAAGTTAATGGAACTGCAACTTGCTGACACATGTAACATTACCCCAACACCATAGGATGAATGGGCTTCCTAAAAGTGAATGCACATTTGTGAAATTGAAACCTTGACTTAAAGTATCTCAGTCTTTAGAACCTACACTTTTATTTGCTGCCTGAAGATGCAGTTTGAGTTAGGATTTTTTAAATTCATTATTTTTTTCCTTCTATTTTTAATACACTGTACACTTTAACATTTGACATTTATGCTGAACTTTATTTAAATAAAGCTATGAGCATCACATACTAAGGAATACCATATCTCTCAAATCACTTTGTAAATCCTTTAAAATATTTTCTTTTCAGTCAATTTAATGTACACTTTGCAATTTCCCCAGTCAATGTTCTTTTAATCCCACTGCATTTTGCCTGTCTGGTTTTATAAACCAGCACTGATGGATTTTCTGGTGCTATACTTTAGAAAAAATAAAAATGATTTCATACTGGTCAATAAGGGGCAAGAAAGAAAGTGGTGTAATTATGAATTGGGTGAAACATTTGACAGCGAGTAAATCTAATTACATATCTGATTTTGTGTTTAAAGATGCGTGGCATGACTCATTTGAATTATTATCTATGGAAAGAAAATTGATGCCTCATACTCTTTAATATAAGAACAGCATTTATCAAGAATTTAATTACTGGCATTTCAAGAAATATTGAACAAGCTAGAAACAAGCATATGTCCATAGAAGATTGTAATATGCCACAAAATGCATTTTTAGCTTCTAATAAAAGTAATCTGAAATATGGCAGACATTTATATGCAATAGTTAATGTTGCATTTATGGAGCAATAAGTAAACCAGATCATAGATAGACAAGAATATTTTAGCTAATTATATAAGTTGTTTGAATATAATATTTTTTGCAAAGACAGCTGAAATAAAAATATCATGTTCATTCAATTTAAGCTACTGAACATTGTAAATAATTGCATTTTTCAGGAAAAGCAGAAGAGAGTAAATAGTTAAAGTGGAACTTTACATAAAAATTGAAACTGTGCAAAACAGACAGGCTTTTTATTGCAGAAGAGACGTAGTCGATCTTTTCTGCAATAAAGGATTCTTACCAGCCTACTCGCAATCTTCTTGACAATACTCTGAGTTGTGCATGCAGTGCAATGCTGACATCTGGCAGTTACTAAGATAAATGAGGCCCACTGCAACAACCTTCATATTACTTTCCCTCATGACTCAAAATTTTGCTATAATTGCACAAACCTTCTGCTTTGCTATTTCCTACCAATTTCATAGTTATAACTTTCATGGGTCTATTTATATAGAAGTAAATGTGGCATTCACCAAACATTCGTTGAAGGTGGACCAATCATTCCACTTGTAATTATAAACACATTCACCAGGAATATACAGATGCAGTGAACATTTGGTGTCTATCACATTAACTAGTTTATACATTTATCCGGGGAAAACTTTTTATAGCAGTCAGATAATTCTAGAACCATACAAAATCCTTACATTGTAAGTCCAAATGCTACTGGTCAGAGTTTTAAAATAAGTCCGAAGTCTGAGGAAAAAAAACACTTGAGTGCCTGATCCTTTTCCTGCCAATACACCCCTTAAAGCATTTGTTACCCCAACATTTCAAATACAGTACCTATTATGTGCCTGCTGTACCATGTGCTTGTTTGAGAAAGTATCCTGTTCTCTTTGTATAGTTTCTGTCAGGGTCCGGACTGGTAGCAGGAGCGGTGCAGGGAGTGGATCCGCTGTGTCAGTGAGGGATTGGCGTGGACCGTACCGGAGGATCGGTTCTAAGTAGTTACTGGTTTTCACCAGAGCCCGCCGCAAGGCGGGATGGGCTTGCTGCGGCGGTAACTACCAGGTTGTGTCCTCTGGTAGCGGCTCAACCTCACCGACTGCTGATATAGGCGTAGTACAAAAGGGACAGGCAGAGGCGTAGTCAGACGTAGCAAAGGTCAGGGCAGGCAGCACAGGTTCAGAGGCGATAGTCGTTAGCAAGGGTTCGGCAACAGGCAAAGGATTACACAAATAACGCTTTCACTAAGGCAACAAGGCAACAAAGATCCGGCAATGGCTGGAAGGGGCAGGTCACTTATATAGGAAACAGGAAACAGGTCACAGGAAACAGGTCACAGGAAACAGGTCACAGGAAACAGGTCACAGGAAACAGGAAACAGGTCACAGGAAACAGGAAACAGGTCACAGGAAACAGGAAGGGAGGTTTGGACCAGACACCAATTACTGGTGCACAGGCCCCTTAAATTTCAAATGACCTGCGCGCGCTCGCCCTATGGTGCAGGGGCGCGCGCTCCGGGAACCATGTGAGCGGGGAGCGGAGGAGGGAGCCGGAGCGGGCACAGGTGAGTGGATCTGGAACGAACGCTGCGAGCGCTCCGGTCCAGAAGCAGGGACCGGAGCGCTCAGCGTTACAGTACCCCCCCTTTGGTCTCCCCCTCTTTTTGGTACCCAGAAACCTGAGGATGAGGTTACGGTCCAAGATATTCTCCTCTGGCTCCCAGGATCTCTCTTCAGGACCGCAGCCCTCCCAGTCCACCAAAAAATATCTTCTCCCCCTGACCAATTTAGAGGCCAATATCTCCTGAACGGAGAAGACATCCGAGGTACCGGATACAGGCGTGGGAGGAAGATTCTTGGGGGAAAAGCGATTAAAGACCGCAGGCTTGAGGAGGGAGACATGAAAACAGTTGGGAATTTTAAGGGAGGGAGGGAGATGGAGTTGGTAACACACAGGATTGATCCTCTTCTTGACCTTGTAGGGTCCCAAATAACGAGGACCAAGCTTGTAACTAGGAACCCTGAAGCGGACGTACTTGGAGGAGAGCCAAACTCTGTCCCCAGGAACCAGGACAGGAGGAGACCGACGTTTCTTGTCCGCTTGGATTTTCATGCGGGATGAGGCCTGTAAGAGGGACAGGCGCGTCTCACGCCAGATGGCAGAAAAGTCTTGCACCAGGTCATCCACTGCAGGTACACCGGAGGAGGAGGATAACGGCAGAGGAGGCAGAGGATGACGACCGTAAACCACGAAGAAGGGAGACTTGTTGGTGGCGGAAGACTCTTTGTGGTTATAGGAGAACTCTGCCCACGGGAGGAGGTCGACCCAATCGTCTTGACGGGAGGAAACAAAGTGGCGAAGGTAGTCGCCCAAGATTTGATTGACCCGCTCTACTTGTCCATTGGTTTGGGGGTGGTATGAAGAAGAGAAATCCAGCTTGATTTTAAGCCGTCCACAGAGAGCCCTCCAGAACTTGGACACAAACTGGACTCCTCTATCAGAGACAATATGTGAAGGCAGGCCGTGTAACCGGAAGATGTGTCGGAGGAAATGTTTGGCCAACTGAGGTGCGGATGGTAAGGCTGGCAACGGGATGAAGTGCGCCATCTTTGAGAAGCGATCTACGACGACCCAAATTATCGTTTTCCCGTGAGATGGTGGTAGGTCCGTAACAAAGTCCATCGCGATATTGGACCAGGGGGTCTCTGGTATGGGAAGTGGCTGGAGAAAGCCGGCGGGTCTTTGGCGAGGGGTTTTGTCTCTGGCACATACAGAGCAGGACTGTACAAATTCAGAGATGTCCTTCTCCAAGGATGGCCACCAATATCTCCTGGAGATAAGTTGTAGAGTCTTTCGGACGCTAGGATGTCCTGCGAGAAGAGAAGAATGTCCCCACTTAAGAACCTTTAGGCGAAGACGGGGAGAAACATAGGTCTTTCCGGGAGGGAGGTTACGCAAGTCTATAGGTGCCACGGTGACCAGACATTCCGGGGGCACAATGTGCTGTGGCTTGACTTCCTCTCCTGTGACATCAGACGAACGAGAGAGGGCATCGGCCCTGAGGTTCTTGCTCGCTGGACGAAAGTGGATCCGGAAGTTAAATCTGGCAAAAAATAGAGACCAGCAAGCTTGGCGGGGATTTAGTCTCTGAGCAGACTGGAGGTAAGATAAATTTTTATGATCCGTGTAGATGTTCACGGGATGTACCGATCCTTCCAGTAAATGCCGCCACTCTTCCAAGGCCAGCTTGATGGCGAGTAATTCTCTATCCCCAATAGAATAATTTCTTTCAGCGGGAGAGAAAGTCTTAGAGAAAAACCCGCAAGTAACCGACTTGCCTCTCGTAGTCTTTTGCATGAGCAAAGCACCAGCACCAACAGAGGAAGCGTCTACTTCCAGGTAGAACGGCTTAGTAGGATCCGGTCTGGACAGAACTGGGGCGGTGGCAAAGGCAGACTTAAGAGCGCTGAAGGCCTTCTCGGCCTGGGGCGGCCAAGATTTCGGGTTAGCCCCTTTCTTGGTTAGGGCTACAATTGGTGCCACAAGGGTGGAGTAATGCGGGATGAACTGTCTATAATAGTTTGCGAATCCGAGGAATCGCTGGATGGCCTTAAGGCCAGAGGGACGAGGCCAGTCCAGGATGGCAGACAGTTTGGCAGGATCCATTTGTAGTCCCTTGGCAGAAATGATGTAGCCCAGGAAGGGAAGGCTGGTACGGTCGAAACAAACACTTTTCAAATTTAGCGTAGAGACGGTTCTTTCTGAGACGGGAGAGTACTAAGCGGACATGAGCACGGTGTTGATCCAAGTTAGTAGAGAAGATGAGGATGTCATCCAAATAGACCATGACACAGGTATAGAGCAGGTCTCGGAAAATGTCGTTAACGAACTCCTGGAAGACCGCTGGAGCGTTACAGAGCCCGAAAGGCATGACTAAGTACTCAAAATGCCCGTGTCGGGTGTTAAAAGCCGTCTTCCACTCGTCACCCTCTCGGATGCGAATAAGGTTATAGGCCCCTCTGAGATCCAACTTGGTGAAGTACTTGGCGCCTTGTAACCGGTCAAAGAGTTCCGTAATCAGGGGAAGAGGGTAACGGTTCTTTACAGTAATGCTATTGAGACCCCGAAAGTCTATGCAAGGCCTAAGGGTACCGTCCTTCTTCGCAACAAAGAAGAATCCTGCTCCGGCAGGAGAAGAGGATTTCCTGATAAACCCTCTCTGCAGGTTCTCCTGGATATACTCTGACATGGCTAGAGTCTCTGGAGGGGAGAGAGGATAGATTCTTCCCCTAGGCGGCGTAGTGCCAGGTTGCAAGTCAATGGGGCAGTCATATGGCCTATGTGGAGGCAACACCTCCGCCTGTTTCTTGCAAAAAACGTCTGGAAAATCCGCATATGGTTCAGGCGGACCGGGAAGAGGAGAAATAACAGGTGCAGACTTGACTCGTACCGACTTGAGACATCTGCCGAAACAAGCCGAACCCCAGCTTCGAACCTCTCCGGAGGTCCAATCCAGAACGGGACAATGGCGCTGGAGCCAGGGCAGACCCAAGAGGAGTTCTGAGGTGCAATGGGGTAACACAAAAAACTCCAATCGCTCAGAATGCAGGACTCCGATGTCCATCTGGAGGGGTTCTGTACGGAACTGCACCATACCGTCGAGTCTCTCTCCATTAACTGTGGAGATGAAGATGGGCTTCAGTAAACGAACCACAGGGATGTGGAACTTGTTCACCAGCGAGGCGTCGATGAAGTTACCGGCTGAACCGGAATCCAGAAAGGCAGAGGCAGCAAAGGAGATCTTGGCGGACACGGAAATCCGCACGGGTACCGTAATGCGTGGAGAGGAGGTATTCACACCTAGCAACGCCTCTCCCACGTTGACTAGGTGCGAGCGTTTCCCTGACGCGGTGGACGGAGAGGACAGTCCTTTAGAAAGTGCTCAGTACTGGCACAGTACAAACAGAGGTTCTCATCTCTACGGCGGTTCCTTTCTTGCGTGGTCAGGCGAGACCGATCCACCTGCATGGCTTCCTCGGCGGGAGGCCCAGAAGAGGGTTGCGGTGGAGGCTGGAAGATAGGCGCCAGACGAGGAAAGCGTCTGGGATGAGCACTTCCCTTTTCCTGTAGCAGTTCCTCTCGTCGCTCAGCAAAACACAGGTCAATCCTGGTGGCCAAATGGATAAGGTCACTCAGGTTGGTAGGGACTTCTCGTGCGGCCAGGACGTCCTTTATGGCGCTGGACAAGCCTTTCTTAAAGGTAGCACAGAGCGCCTCGTTATTCCAGGAGAGTTCCGAAGCCAGGGTGCGGAAACGGATAGCATAGTCTCCGACAGAGGAACTCCCCTGGGACAAGTTCAATAACGCAGTCTCTGCTGAGGCAGCCCGGGCTGGCTCCTCAAAAACACTCCGGAATTCCACAAAGAAACTCTGGACACTGGCAGTGGCAGGATCGTTGCGGTCCCAAAGTGGTGTAGCCCAGGCCAGGGCCTTCCCCGAAAGCAGGCTAACGACAAATGCCACCTTGGCTCGCTCCGAGGGGAACAGGTCAGCCGACATCTCCAGGTGAAGGGAGCATTGGGATAAGAATCCGCGGCACAACTTGGGATCACCGTCATACTTGGCCGGCATGGACAGACAGACTCTAGAAGTGGCGGTGGCCACAGGCTGTGGTGGTGAAGCAGATGCAGGCGGTGGAGGCGGCTGCTGCTGTGCTGGAAGAAGCTGCTGCAGCATGGCGGTCAACTGTGCCAGCTGTTGACCTTGCTGAGCGATCTGCTGCGACTGCTGGGCCACAACTGTAGTAAGGTCCGCGATACTAGGCAGAGGGACATCAGCGGGATCCATGGCCGGATCTTACTGTCAGGGTCCGGACTGGTAGCAGGAGCGGTGCAGGGAGTGGATCCGCTGTGTCAGTGAGGGATTGGCGTGGACCGTACCGGAGGATCGGTTCTAAGTAGTTACTGGTTTTCACCAGAGCCCGCCGCAAGGCGGGATGGGCTTGCTGCGGCGGTAACTACCAGGTCGTGTCCTCTGGTAGCGGCTCAACCTCACCGACTGCTGATACAGGCGTAGTACAAAAGGGACAGGCAGAGGCGTAGTCAGACGTAGCAAAGGTCAGGGCAGGCAGCACAGGTTCAGAGGCGATAGTCGTTAGCAAGGGTTCGGCAACAGGCAAAGGATTACACAAATAACGCTTTCACTAAGGCAACAAGGCAACAAAGATTCGGCAATGGCTGGAAGGGGCAGGTCACTTATATAGGAAACAGGAAACAGGTCACAGGAAACAGGTCACAGGAAACAGGTCACAGGAAACAGGTCACAGGAAACAGGAAACAGGTCACAGGAAACAGGAAACAGGTCACAGGAAACAGGAAGGGAGGTTTGGACCAGACACCAATTACTGGTGCACAGGCCCCTTAAATTTCAAATGACCTGCGCGCGCTCGCCCTATGGTGCAGGGGCGCGCGCTCCGGGAACCATGTGAGCGGGGAGCGGAGGAGGGAACCGGAGCGGGCACAGGTGAGTGGATCTGGAACGAACGCTGCGAGCGCTCCGGTCCAGAAGCAGGGACCGGAGCGCTCAGCGTTACAGTTTCCTTTATGTGAAATTCCTGGTGTTCCTGCCACACTAAGCAGGAGAGCACATTGGGGTCAGTGTGCTGCTGCTGCTTCCCTTCTCCTCAGCTCTTATGCAACTGAGAACAGAGGGAATATGATTACTTATAAAAAAGGCAAAAAAAGGTATTTATAATTTTTTCATATTTATACACAAATGTTTTGCCTTTCCTTTCTATTTTAAACTGAATGGGATGTTTTTCAAGGTGATTGCTTACAATCACTTTTGCGCTAGAGGAGAGGTTTATGGGAAGGCTGGAGGAGTTTTTAAACTAGGATTGAGGGGGAGGGTGAATTTTATTATAATGTGGCAGACAGGTCAGACAGGGGTCAGCCCTTATTGGTGGGTGGAATGGAGAAAGATGGGGGGAGAGTTATGGCAGAGGATAAAAAGGTTACCATGTTACAAACAACCATTGGAAATGGTATTATTTGTACCAAAATTAAAAATATGCGAAATAAGTGTGCAAAATGTGACAATGAATTAAAGTGTTTGTTCACCAATGCCAGAAGTCTGCCAAGCAAAATAGGTGAGTTGGAAGCTCTGGTGCACGAGGAGAACTATGATTTAATTGGTATTGCTGAATCTTGGCCTCATTCTTCACATGACTGGGCTATTAATATTCCTGGCTATGCTCTCTTTCGGAAAGACAGGGTAAAACAGAGGGGTGGTGGTGTTTCTATGTGAGAAGTTATCTCAAAGTGAGTGGGAAAGAGGACCTAGTTGATGGAGAGAGTGATGAATCTGAAGCAGTATGGGTGGAGATGTACATGGGTGTGCATAATGCAAAGATTATCATTGGAGTTTGTTATAGACCTCCCAGTATTAATGAGGTGGAGACTCAGCTCCTGGCACAGATAGAAAGGGCCGCAAAGGGCTGCGACAGTGATAATAATGGGGGATTTTAACTACCCAGACATTGACTGGAATAATGGCACTGATGGAACAGTTAAAGGGCAAAAATTTATGAACCTATTACAAGACAATTTTATGGTACAGTTTGTTGAGGCCCCGACTAGAAATTATGCTCTGTTGGACCTGGTAATCTCAAACCATGCAGAGCTTATTAATGTTCATATAAAAGAACATCTGAGTAGCAGTAACCATAATATGATTTCATTTAATTTTAGCTGCAAGCAAAAAACGCATACAAGAAATATAAAAACACTTAACTTTGAAGAAGTTGTCAAACAAACCTGATTTGTTGTTGAGGATGTAAGTAAAACCTTGGACAGAGGAGTGGCTGTGTATGTAGTATACTTGGATTTCGCAAAAGTGTTTGACACAGTTCCCCAAACGTGGCTAATGTTTAAGGTAAAGCCTACAGGCTTGGAAAGATCGGTTTGTAAATGGATAAAAAATTGGTTAAAAGATAGAATTCAGAGAGTAGTGGTTAATGATTCTTACTCCGAATGTTCTAAGGTTATCAGTGGTGTACCCCAAGGTTCATTCAGTGTTGGGACCCTTACTTTTTAATATCTTTATAAATTATATAGGGTCTGGGATTAAAAGTATTATTTCAGGCTTTGCAGTAGACACCAAGCTTTGCAGTGGAATAACTTCTTTACAGGAGGTCTCCAATTTACAAGCCAACCTCACGTTTCATTTTGCAATTATGTGGCAAATGATGTTTAATGTTGATAAAGGTAAAGTTATGCACTTTGGGGCTAAGAATATGCATGCATCATACATACTAGGGGGAGTAAGTGGAGAAGGGTCTGGGTGTTCTGGTAGATCCTAAGCTTAATAATAGCATGCAATGCCAAGCTGCAGTTTCCTAAGCAAGCAAAGTCATTTCTTGTATTAACAGAGGCATGGACTCCAGAGAGAGAGATATAATTTTGCCCCTCTACAAATCATTAGTAAGACCTCATCTGGAATATGCAGTTCAGTTTTGGGCACCCATTCTTTAAAAGGATATCGGGGAACTGGAGAAAGTGGCGAGAAGAGCAACCACACTGATAAGAGGTATGAAGGAGCTCAGCTATGAGGAAAGATTAGAGGAACTGACTTCAATGATCACTACATGATCAACATGTATAAATACATAAAGGGTCCATATAGTGAACTTGGTGTGGAGGTATTCACTTTAAGGTCATCAAAGAGGACAAGGGGGCGCTCTTTACGTCTAGAGGAAAACAGATTTCCTCTCCAAACAAGGAAATGTTTCTTCACTGTAAGAGCTGTGAAAATGTGGAATAGACTCCCTCCAGAGGTGGTTCTGGCTAGCTCACTAGATTGCTTTAAAAAAGGCCTGGATTTTTTCCTATGTGTACATAATATAAATGGGTACTAATATTTATGAGTAAAGTTGATCCAGGGAATATCCGATTGCCTCTCGGGGGATGAGGAAGGAATTTTTTTCCCCTGCTGTAGCAAATTGGATCATGCTTTGCTGAGGTTTCTTCACTTTCCTCTGGATCAACTGTGGGTATAGGATTGTGTATATGGGATTGTATGGTTGGGTTTTCTTTACTGTTTTTTTGTTTTTTATTGGTTGATGGACCTGTGTCTTTTTTCAACCTGACTAACTATGTAAGCTTCAAAAGTATAATTTTATCTAGTGTTAGTTTTAAAAAAATGCAGTGTTACGGTAGATACAAAGTGCATATTTTATTGTAGAAATTGTTCAAGTTATAATGACACTAAAAATATGTTTCTGGTAGAAATAAGGTTTTTTAAAAATGAAATAAATGCTTTTTTATTTTTACATTATTTTTAATGTGACACAAAAAATATAGAGAATGAAAATGAAAACCAAAATAAAGTTTGCTGTCAATAAAGAAAACCAAGATAAAAAAAAAAGAAGAAAAGAGCTAAAAGAAAAAAAGCTTTTAGTTTTTTAAAGTCGCTTTTATCAATGTCCTATGTAGGTCAAAGGTCCTCCCTTTGATCTACATGTGAATGAAGCAGAGTAATAACAACAAAGTAATTTTACACAGTAACTGCTATTCATGCTCTAATTGAGAAAATTTTGTGAAAATGTTTTAAAAATGAATTTTTCAGTAGTATTTTTTTACCAGTGAAACGTTTACATTATTTGCACAAGTCCAGACATTAGCCCCAAAGTAAAACCATGAAAGTCTGCTGATTAAAAGGATATAATGTAAATTGGATTTTAATTTAACACATTGGAATGGTAAAGTTGAAGGCAAATGCTTGTAAAATTTGATTAGCTTGAAATAGAGAGAAACAAGACTTTAAGCGCCAGTCCCCACCATAAACAGCTGTATAAATTTGGCCTGTAGTAGGACAGTTTGAGTTAGCAAGAACAGGCTCAAATGCAGAGACAAAAGGCACAAGCAAGTGTTTTCATACAACAATTAAGAGAGCCAGCTCTCAGATGATACAGCTGTGTAAAAATTGCAGTGACAGGACAGTTTTGTATCAGTGAGTATAGGCCTAACTAATCTACTAAGAGGATTAAGAGATGCAGTAAATGTGATTCGTATGATACGGACTGGGTTTGAAGCACATTATTTGTGCAGGTATTGTTTTTTTTCTTTCATACAATGCCACAGCATGCTAAAAAAAAAGGAGGCTCCAACAACAGATGGTCAGAAACAAGTTAATGCTACCCTTTGAGCATCCAAAATCTAAACATATCCCTCTTCTTAATTATATGGAAAAAATATCCTTTTTCCATTATGCCTTATGATGAACAGAAACAAGGACATAACATAGGAGGAACAAAACTTCAGTCCCTAAGTGGCAAAACACTAGTGGAAAACAGGCAGCACACTAAGCCTGCCTCTTTTTACACACTTAGTCCTCCTTCCAACCCTTCTGCCCTCCTCACCTCACCCTTTCGTACAAATCCAAACATCTGGCCAAACCTTGCCAGTTTATCTCCCCACACACCCTGAACAGTGCTGCTGCTCAGTGGGAGCCTGACCAACTTCAAACCACCAGGTGAATTAGCAGAGGCAGTATCGCCATGAACTGCGCTTGGTCCCTCATCATGCTCATTGCAGTGTGCATTGATCCTGGGCTCACCATCTCAGAGCCAAAACATTCACTGCAGTAAATTAAAGCACCTTCTCCTAGCACACAAAAAGAAGCTGAGGTCCTGGACTCACCAGCCTCTTCTCAGAGGCTGGAAACTCAACTTCTCTTTGTGTTGTAGAGGAAGTACTGTAGGTGGTCAGCTCAGGACAAGTGCTCGTTGACTGGAATCACATTGGGCAAGGGGCCCGTGAAACCCAGTTTACCTTGGAGAGATTGGAAAATCAGCTCTCCAGGTCCCTCTTATGTGTAAGTCACCCTGTGTCTATTAGGGGCACAGGGTGACCGAGAAAATGATGGACAACTACTCAATGAACACTGAGAATGTGGTTTGGATTACTTCAAATTAGGGATTGACAGACTATCGCCAAGGGCGAAATATCGAGGGCTGATATGCACTTTCCCTGATATATCAGAATCGGCCCCAGCGGTTTCCAATATTGCCAATATTGTCGTGACGTCATCGTGAATGTTGCGCCACGCGCCGCCACGCACGGGGACAGCTTCTGCCTTCTTAGGCCGCCTCCCCCAGCCTCATCTGAAGTCGGGACAGTGAGTGTACACTACAGTCATAGTGCACAGTGTGTTTAACACAGCCGCCGCGGCCACATACTGGAGTCTGGACTCGAGTTGGGAGTGGGACAGTGAGTGATTCTCATACAGTACAGTCACAGTGCACAAGGGTGCCAGCCAGCAACCCACAACAGGGTTCCAGCCACCCACCACAGGGTGCCAGCCAGCCACAGCAGGGTGCCAGCCACCAGCCATCGACCAACTACAGGGTGCCAGGCCAGCATCCAGCCACCCACCCCACAACAGGGTGCCAGCAGCCAGCCACCCACCCCATAACAGGGTTCCAGCAAGCCAGCCAACCACAGGGTGACACCATGCCAGCCACCCACCACAGTGTTCCAGCAAGTCAGCCACCCACAACAGGGTGACACCAAGCCAGCCACCCACAGGGTGACACCAAGCCAGCCACCCACCACAGTGTTCCAGCAAGCTAGCCACCCACAACAGAGTGACACCAAGCCAGCCACCCACAACAGGGTGACACCAAGCCACCCACACTGCCAGGCATCAGCCACGACCCACAACAGGGTGCCAGCAAGCCACCCACACTGCCAGGCGTCAGCCACTGACCCACAACAGGGTGACAGCAGCCAGCCACCCCACGACAGGGTGCCAGCAAGCCACTCACAGCGGGGAAGGGTGCCAGCAGTCAGCCAGCCATTTTTTTAACCGTATTGTCTCTTTCAAATTGCAATGGAGATGGATGAAGACAGAAAAAGTAAAAGTGTGGTCTGGGACTATTTCTCATCTCAACCATCTCCAGGAAAAGCAGCAGTGTGCAACACATGCAAAAACAATATAAGCATGGGATCAGTAACTGCAAAAAACAAAAATACGTCAAATCTTTGGGCCCATCTAAGAGTTTATCATATTGAATTATATCATGCAGCACAGAAAAAACAAAATGAATAAAAATGTGATTTTGAAATGCCTCCTCCACTATCCGAGGGCCAGGCAACAATAACAGATATGTTTCAGAAAGAAAACAGGTGTCACTGTCTAGATTCAGATGGAAGATCCCATCTGCTGGACAGAGTAATCGCAGAGATGATGGTCACTGAAACCGGCCATTTACAATGGTGTCTGACTCAGGATTTAAGCAGTTGATGTACATACTTGAGCCAAGCTACACACTAAAGAGTGAGAAGTATTATCAAACCGAAATGCTGGGAAAGATTCACCAAAAGGTCATTGAGAAGTAAAGGCTATACTGCAACAAGAGAATGCTGGCAACTCTCTCTCATTCACGACTGACTGCTGGTCAGGAGGGGGACAAACAGAGTCACTAATGAATCTTACATGCCACTTCATTGACAGCGGATGGACAAAAAGGCAATTGGTCTTGAATACAAAAGTGATGCAAGGATCCCACACTGGGGAGTACAGTAGAGAAATGTTTCTAGGCATGCTTGAAGAATGGGGAATCACCAAAGACCGAGTGATGCTTGTGCTCCTTCGAAACAGCGGAGCAAACATGCAGAAAGGAATGAGGCTTGCTGATATGTCAGACCCCAGTGTCATGGCTAGAGATGGACGAACATCGGCCGGGGCGGTTCGCGAACGTCAGATGCAAATTTTCTCAAAAGTCTGCGAACCGCAAGTTTGCGGCGGGCCCCATTGACTTTAATGGGAGACGAACTTTAAAAACATTTAGGTCCTATTTGCAGCCACAAAAGAAGTACTAGCTGTGCACAAATAGTCCCAGCACATGGACTATGTCAAAACAGAAGTATTGCAATTGGAAAAGTTTTTGTTTTTTTTTACAGCAAAAAAATATTTTTTTTTTTTTTCATTAATCAGCCAGAACTGACAGCAGCCAGTAAATACATACAGGGTCCATTCACACATCTGTAAAATGGGTCCGCATCCATTCCCCAATTTGGCGGAACCTTTACAGACCCACTGGTCTATCACAGCAGTTGTTTAAAAAATTGGCCAGTGAGTTTGGCACTGTTTGTATCAGACTTAACACAGCCAAAGAGGCAATATTGTTGAAGGACACAAATACACTTGTAAAAGTATACTCCAATATGCGGTATTGGGGGAGCCACTGGTCTATCACACCAGTTATAATACGTTAAAAGTGCTTTTGTCACTGTTTGTAGCATTGCTGCAGCAATGCTCAGTCACCACACCTATCACAATGATGCACAGTGCACACAATACTAATCCACTATAATATGCTTTCTACAAAGTATATTATACCGTGGATTACCTCCCCCCATATAGTGCACTGCACACCAATACCAAAAAAAATTGCAACCCTTTAAATGACTTTTGTGGACATTAACAGAGCGATTTGTGTCACTGCTGCCGATCTCTAACTGCCCCTAAAGCACAGACTTGATACCTGTCCCTAACCTGAAAAGAGACTGTAGTAGACCTACTGTATACTGAAATACCAGCCCTGAAAAGGACTTTTGTGGATGTTAACAGAGCTATTTGTGTCTGGCAATCTCTCCCTCATGAACACAGCAGACCTCTCCCTACGCTGACAAAAAGCAGAATGTGAAATGGCCGACAGCTCAGGTCTATTTATAGGGTAAGGGGCATGTCCATGTGCTGAAATGTTTTTCGATTGGCTGTCCCGTTCCACCTGACGGCTGTGTCATGGGTCAAAGTTCTTCTGAATAAAAAAAAATGGCAAAAGTCCGACTTTTCGCAAACTTGCGAACAAGCAAAATTTGCCGCAAACCGACCGCCGGGCGAACCGCAAGGCCATCTCTAGTCATGGCACACAACGCCCTCCAACTTTCAAATGATGGTCAGTCAAGCCAGAGAGCTTTGATTGATATATGTTTTGAGAAGCATGAAGAGATTAAAAATGTAGTACTGGCAAGTCTTTTGAATCCTCGATACAAGAACCATGCTTTCTCTTCTGATGATGTATTGGCCAAGGCAAAACATTGGCTGACAGAAGATAGTCAACAGGAGGTGCAGGAGGTTCCTGCTGAAAAGACAAGTCCAGAACAGCATTTTTATAATCTGAAAGAGCAGCATGCTGCAAAAACAGAAAAATGTCCAAAAAGATGACAATGAACAGAAGAGAATCTTCTTCATCGTGGTCAAATTGATCATGACATTTTCAGTGTTTTATTGTGGCCACATGCGGAGGATTCTTCTGAATCTGCAATAATGAGCCTGGATCATGAACTTCATCTCTATTTGAAGGAACCAGTAATTGACAGAAGAAGTGGTGATCCTCTTTAGTGGTGGAAAGAAAATGAGGCACACTACAAAAGACTTGCTTCTCATGCTAGAAGATACGTTTCTGCTCCTCCTTCCTCAGTACCAAGTGAGCGAGTTTTTAGTGATGTGGCAGCAATTTATGAAAAAAACAGAAGCCATTTAACTGGTGAACATGCTAAAATGTTATGCTTTCTGCACTATAATATTGTTCTACTTAACTGGGAGCATTGAAAGTGTAGTAGTATAGTACTAGTGTCCACTCCACTCCACTCCAATCCCTTCCACTGTCTAGCTTTTGTCTAGCTTTTTTTCTAGCAGTTTTGTACTGACTGCGCTGCGCTGCGCTGCAGTCAGTACAAAACTGCTAGAAAAAAGCTAGAGACTAGATTGGAATCAGTGGATTATTGCTGCAGTAGTGCGAAACTGCAGTCACAGCAGTAGTGCAGTAGTGCAGTAGTGCAGTAGTGATTTAAAATGATTGCAGTCAGTGAGTGTACTATTGCAGTAGTAGTCCACTGACTCCCCACTGTCTAGTTTTTTTTCTAGCAGTCTTGCACTGACTGCAGTTAGTGATTTAAAATAATTGCAGGTAGTGCACTACTGCAGCAGTAGTCCACTGACTCCTCCAATCCACTGTCTAGCTGTTTGTTGTTGTCTAGCTTTTTTTCTAGCAGTTTAATTTGCATCGACTGCACTGCAGTAGTTATTTAAAATCATTGCAGTGAGTGCACTACTGCAGCGGTAGTGCACTGACTCCAATCCGCTGTCAAGCTGTTTGTCTAGCTTTTTTTTTTAGAAGTTTTGCACTCACTGCACTGCACTGCAGTAGTGATTTAAAATGATTGCAGTGAGTGAGTGCACTACTGCAGCAGTTTATGCTTCATTCACAATCAGATGATGTGAAACTGATGTAGGTGCGGTTTTCCTATCAGTTTTCATGCAGTTAAGGTGTGCAGAATGAGCCCTTAATGTTAAAAATGTTAATAAACATTAACATGTTCAGTAACAGATTTGTGTTGAAAATTGTGTTTATTTTGCAAAACTTTAAAATATCGGGTGATACCGCAATGGCCAAAATATCGGTATTGGCAAGAAAAACCGATATCCGTCAATCACTACTTCAAATAGGACAGTAATATTTATCAACAATATCCCTCAAGAAATATATGAAGACTATTCCTGGTTTGTTTGATTCTAATTCTATACATGTTCATTGACAGAGCTGGTCACATTGATCTCTGTTACATGTTCTTCAACATAGGAGCCGGACAGTCTGTTACTGGTGGTCTCCTGCTACTATCCGTGTATTAAGGTGTTATGTGTTTTTTGCTAAGCTTATCTAAGCTTATCTGTCCCTTGGCTAGCATTCTGTGCACTCCACCTAGGTTTAAGTGCTGAATTTAAGTGCTGAATTGATTAGCATGTTAATTCTATTTTTGTATACTGCTGCGTTTGCATATGATAATGTGATTAGCCTCACCTGGTTGTGTAGTATAAATTCTCTGAGTTTTCAAATAAAGAGTTCCAGTTTTTCAGCTAAACTAGTCCTGTCTAGTTCTTGGTTGCAATATGCGGCTATAATATCTGATATCTATGTTCAGAGTGGAGGAAGCGGTATACTGACGGAAGCACTCAAGCCGAGTGTGGGATGGTTCTGTCACATTGGTGGCAAGCAGTGGGATGCTTCCTCTACCGGGATCCAAGGTCTGGATAGCAGAAGAGCAGACGTACAGATACAAGCTCCAGGGAGCAGGAGCAGTCGCCCCTCTACCCAGCGACAAGCTAATGTAGTGGAGCTTCTACACCCAGCTGAAGTGCAGGCAGCCGGACAGAGAGTCAACAACCTCTGCCCCATACCTACTGATGACAACCATTTCCGGTGGCCAAGAATTGAAATCAGGTTGACTACCTATGTGAGTTCACTCTGCCCTCAACTAACAAAAGATGGATTTCCTGTGGTAGTGGATGGGACTATGGTCTCCACTTGTATACCCCAGGAATGCTGGGCAGTTGGCTCAGATCCCCAACAGCATGAAAGAGTGAGCCCATTCACCCTGTCTTCTCTCCAGTGGCTGAAAGGACTCCAGGGAGAAGGGCCAGGTTGCACGTCTCCCCAGCACCGGGTATGTTCTATGAGGGAGGCAGAGGTTGGCTGGGTAAGTAATGCTCTGTTTGAGAAATGTGTTTGGTGTACGATGTGGGTATGGGTATTGGGGGACTGGAACTACAGACTAACTTCAAAGTCAACCCGTCTGGAGTCTCCTCCTGTGGTAGACTCCCTCCGAAAGGGAAGAGATGTGATGGAAGTTACTTTAAGCAGGGGGCCTGTGGAACCCAGCCTACCTTAGAGTGGTTGCAAAACCTCTGTCTAAGCTCCCCGGGTCCCTCTCATGTGTAAGTCAACCTGTGTCTGTTAGGGGCACAGGGTGACCAAGAAAAATGGACAACAACTTAAAGCGGCTCTTCAGTAATTTTTTCATCTTTCCACGATGTGGGTATGGGTATTGGGGGACTGGAACTACAGACTAACTTCAAAGTCAACCCGTCTGGAGTCTCCTCCTGTGGTAGACTCCCTCCAAAAGGGAAGAGATGTGATGGAAGTTACTTTAAGCAGGGGGCCTGTGGAACCCAGCCTACCTTAGAGTGGTTGCAAAACCTCTGTCTAAGCTCCCCGGGTCCCTCTCATGTGTAAGTCAACCTGTGTCTGTTAGGGGCACAGGGTGACCAAGAAAAATGGACAACAACTTAAAGCGGCTCTTCAGTAATTTTTTCATCTTTCCATTTATTAAATCCTTTGCCCTTTTTGTTTTAACCTTGGAAAGTAAAACATTTTTTTTTTCTGCCAGTAAATACCTTATACAGCCCACTTCCTCTTTCTTGTCTGGTGCAAAAGCCTAGGCTAATGACATCATGCACAGCTCTCTCTTTCTCTCGCCAGCAAGGGAGGAGGGATTAGTCATTGGAAAGCAGATGATAACTGCAGAGCTGGAGGGGCTGGATGTGGGCGGGGATAACAGGAGACTGCAGAGATACAGTAAACCCCCGCTCCATCCCGGTTCAGTTTTTGTGGTCCCGGTATATTGCGTTTTTTTTTGTAATGTTATTTTACTATATAAATCATTAAAAATGAAATATTTTTGTGTTTTCCATAGCTCTTGCTATGCCTCTCAGTATCTTTTATGTGTTTAAATGAGTTTCTATTGTTTTAAAAGTGTGTTTAAAGACCTTAAAATGCTTTTACACGTACAGTGACAGTAAAAAAACATGCCTACAATGCATTTTAATAGGGTTTTTCTATTTCGCGGATTTTCACTTTTCGCGGCTGGGTCCGGAACGTAACCCCCGCGATGGAGGGGGGTTTACTGTATACTGTAGGCAAGCAGTGGCATGTCTGTCTGTGTATATATATGTAGATATGAAGGAGAAGGGAGTAAAATGGGTAACTAAAAGGGTATAATGGAATCGGCATATTGGGTAAGGTAATGTATAATAAATAATATAATCCATATTGGGACCAACCTTGTTCAATTTATTCATAAACAGCATTGAGGACGGGATCAGTAGTTCGATATCAGTTTTTGCAGATGACACAAAATTGGGCAGGGCAATAACTGCACAGCATGAAGCAGATATCCTACAGAATGACCTGGACAAAATAACGGAGTGGGCAATGACATGGCAAATGAGGTTTAGTGTGGAGAAGTGTAAGGTTTTGCACTTGGGGACTAAAAACATAAAAGCACAATACACGTTAGGAGGGGAACCCTTGGGGGAATCAAAAATGGAGAAAGATCTGGGAGTCTTGGTTGATGATAGATTAGGCAATAGCATGCAATGTCAAGTGGCAGCTGCCAAAGCCAGCAGAATATTAGCATGCATAAAGAAAGGGATGTATTCCGGAGATAAGACTATAATCCTTCCACTTTATAAAACTCTGGTCCGACCACATCTGGAGTATTCTGTCCAGTTCTGGTCGCCAGTCCTCAGGGATGTGTTGGAGTTGGAGAGAGTCCAGAGAAGGGCAACAAAACTGATTAGGGGATTGGAGGACCTTAATTATGAAGAGCGTCTGCAATCACTTGATTTATTCTCCCTGGAGAAGAGACGCCTGAGGGGGGACATGATAGCAATTTATAAATATCTCAATGGGGATCTCAGATTAGAAAAAAAGCTATTCAGTCGAAGGGAATGCATTTGGACTCGAGGGCATACAATGCGATTAGAGGAGAAGCGTTTTAACCTCAGGCAATGTGGGGGGTTCTGTTTACTGTTAGGGCTACAAGAGGTGGTTTCCGCGAGAAGTATGGTGGCTTTCAAAAGACTCTTAGACGTACATCTCATGGATCAGAACATTCAGGGCTATGTGAGATGATTACAGCCACACACACCTACACAGGTTGAACTGGATGGACTATTGTCTTTATTCAACCTCACCTACTATGTAACTATAATATTGATATTACTCTTAAAGCCGGTAACCCAATGTTACTAATGAGATAAAACGGGAAGAGGGGAAAAAACTGAACTTTGTGTGAGGTGTGTGGAGTCGGTTGGCATATAGAATGATACAGTAGTAAAAGCTTTAATGAACACGTCATAATATAACACTACGATAAATACATGATAAATACATGTGACAATTAGGTCATAAAGACAATAGGAACATCTTGTTGCTAGATCATACAGAACTAGTGGGATATACATTGAAAAGAGAGTCATTGATGATAAGCCTGTATAAAATCCAGATATAAAATAATTATGGGGGATGCATCAAAGGTGGGCTCAACGCGTATCGTGGACACTTTCCACTTCATCAGGAGAAGATGTATCCCAATTCAATATTTAAAGGTAGGGTCAGTGTAGATAAGAATGTCGTGGATAGCAATCCAAGGCCAAGAAGTCTGTACCGGAAGCTAGGGGAACCCAAAACTGCAGCCCAGGGTATACCCAATAGGCATTCCAGGGTACATATGAGTGACCAGAGTGGTGGGTAGTAGATAGTATCAAAGATAGTGATCTCCAATGATTTCTATATGAATAAATGTGTAAAAATATTAAATTAGTATAGAAGTGTACACTGGTGCTACAGTGACAAAAATGTACATTAGATATAGAAAGAGATCCATACCAAAATGGGTTAATCAAAGGAGAATTGAGCAAAGGATAAGAAGATGAAGAACCAGAGGGTGAAGAAAAATCAGTGAATGGATAGTTTCAGACCATCTCGTCCACTAATAAAGGCATAAAAGGTGAGGGAAAGAAACAAATGGTGAAAAAGGATTGTCATTAGGAAGTACCCAGTATCGGCCACAGTAGAGGCTCCTAGCTTCACATCCGCGCTCCATGAGTGAAGAAAAACGTTGCCGCATCCCGGACGAGATGACCGTCCAGGATAGTGGAACAGAAATCCTCCCTAATGCTTGAGCGCGAGAGTAGAAATCACGTGTCAACGCGATGACGTCACACGTACGGCACGGAATGCGTGGCGCCGAGGCACAATGGGAAGCCGCCCAGATTCCCTGCGTCCAACCAGGGGCGAAAGGGGAGGAGGGAGGCCCCCAGAGTGTCTCGCAGCTCCCGGAACCAGACGACAGCCCAATATAGGACCGCCCACACATACAATTACCATCTCTGTACTTCTGAACAATGATCACCCATGGCAAGAAAAAACAGTTAAAGAAGGAAAAAGACCATATTATCAAACAATGATATGATGCAAGCCAAATGGCCTACATTTAAGCCAACCGCTAAAACCACACACCTCCATCCCTAATGAATATCAAAGGCAAAAACAAAAAGCAAAAAAGACGAAAAACACACACAGAAACAACACAGTTGGGACTTTTAGGAGGCAATGCCTACCTTAGGCTAGATGCCTCCATCCCTAATTAGGTAGATATGAAGGGGAAGGGAATAAAATGGGTAACTAAAGGGTATAATGGAATCGGCATATTGGGTAAGGTAATGTATAATAAATAATATAATCCATAGCATAATATTGATATTACTCTTAACAAAGCCAATAATCCAATGTTACTAATGAGATAAAACGGGAAGAGGGGAAAAAACGGGACTTTGTGTGAGGTGTGTGGAGTCGGTTGCCACTCTACCAAGAAAAAAAAAAACTCTCTAGCAATAAACACTAAACTGAGCATGTGCAGTTTGTCCCATAGACTCTGTACTATCAGGAGATGGTTTGGGGACAGTGGAAGAAAAAAACAATGCAGAGGATTAACCCCTTAGGTTCCACAGTGAGTATAACAAGCATTCTTTACTGCATATACAAACTGATTTTACTGTTGTGGGTTTAGTAACACTTTAGGAGGTATTTTATGGCTACATTTGCAAGGATGACTGTAACGACACCCTGGATATGAAAGGGGTTACAGTCGTTTAGGACATTTCATTCCGGAACACAAACGCAGCTACCGGACACTCCACTCAGCCGAACAAGAAACCCATGTGAATAATCCCCCCCCCCCCCCCATACGAGACGAGGCTCTGTATTGAGGGTTAAGCAGGAATCAAACTGTTTATTGAAAAGGAATACACGCTTTATATACACGTTAGAAATAATGCAGTCACTACATGAACAATGACCCAAATCCAGCCCCAACATCACACAATGGTTACATAACGAGCCCCCAATACACATTACTCTGAGTGCCAATACATCCCTTAGCAGACAACAGGTGAGTTCCTTAGCACACTTAATAGGTGAATGGAAAGCAACCTCAGACAAGAATATCACAATTTACTTATTCAGACAAAAGCAACATCGTTAAGCAATAGACAGTCAGTCTCCACATTGAACTTCCTGGAATGCCCATATCAGAGGTTGTACTTCCTGCTCATGGACCTCACAATGTACAGGGAATAAAATCTTCAAATTTCAAGAGAAACATCATTCCTGAATATCACTGTCTCATTTGGAGCCATCCAAACCATATCCCCAGTGCCCCCCAGTTTCCTGGTCACCCCACGCCCAAAGTGACTCCTGTCACAGTGACCAGCGACCAGTGACCTGTGTGTCTAGCAGCGATCACTGCAGGTGATCGCTAGTTGGGCAGACAGGCACAGATAGCTGCGGCTGTTTCTGACCTGTCATTGAAGTGTACAGGGCTTGACAACTGCAGCTAGTCACTCACAGGTTGCTGGAACAGCTGCAGGAATCAGCAGATTCCTGCCCCTGTCATTTGCCTAATGCTAGTTGCCCATGTGAATGTAGCCTAAGGGCTCTTTTACACTTGTTTCAAAACTTTTTTAAAGCTCTCTGAACGCCAGTCAAAGCACCTGTCACTAAAAATATTGTTAGCTTACAGTTAGTGTTGAGCGAACACGGACTGTATTATTCGGGTTCGTACCGGATAATTGGATTTTTGCTACCTGGACACGGACCCTAAAACTATACTGTATGTTCAGGTTTAAAATCCGTGTTCGGTAATTTTATTTCCTGTTTTGTATGTAATGGCGCGCTTTTAATGGTGGGCTTCCAACAGCCAATCAACAAGCGTTTAACTGGTGTGCCTTTAGCCATCCCAGCCATGCCTACTAATGGATTAGTAGCTGTGATTTGCCATCTGAAGCATGTGACCCATGTCTTTATAAGTTCGAGAGACACAGCGCGGTGCGTCATTCTGCTGTAGTGTAGGGAGAGAACACACATCATACGTGCTGGCTGCTGATTAGGGACAGACAGTGAAAAATTGTGCCCGAAAAGAATGCATGGACAGGTCGGAGTGTAGGCAGGGAAAGTTATTTGAGCATTTTAGGGACAGGCTGGAGAGATTAGGCAGGGACAGACCAATCGTCCGTTAGCGATCTACATCAATTTTGCAGTGTGGGGGGGTGGTGCAGTGAACGATCTTTTTGCCCTCACTTGAGCCCACTGAGGAGGAGGAGGAGGGAGAAAAAAATATATTTTTATCAGTCTGTTGTGTGCAGCGTTCAGCTATATTTTACTACAGATTGCTGTTCTAATCTGCTATTTAAAAATTACAAAGTTAAAGGGGATTTATTTTTTTTTTCCCTTCATAGCCTGCTGCAGAGCTGACCGTGACATAAGACACTGCTGTGTTCACATGTGCTATTGAAAAATCACCAATTTTATACCATATTTTCTATTCCGCTATTCAATCTACACCCTTTTGGGGTAAAAAAAATTAAATTGCGGCATAGTCTGTATCGGTACGTGTGAGATACACCTTCCAAATTTTTGGGGCGCATCTTCCACCGCCGAGGATTGCAGGGTGCTTCAGTTTGCCTCCTGTTCCGAACTCCTCCTACTCCTCATCCTGCCTTTAGGGTACAAAAAATTGTAATCGGGGCCTAGTCTGGGTCTGTACGTGTGAGATACACCTTTTTATATCATATTTTCTATTCCGCTATTCAATCTACACCCTTTGGGGTAAAAAGAATGAAATTGCGGCATAGTCTGTATCGGTACGTGTGAGATACACCTTCCAAATTTTTGGGGCGCATCTTCCACCACCGAGGATTGCAGGGTGCTTTAGTTTGCCTCCTGTTCCGAACTCCTCCTACTCCTCATCCTGCCTTTAGGGTACAAAAAATTGTAATCGGGGCCTAGTCTGGGTCTGTACGTGTGAGATACACCTTTTTATATCATATTTTCTATTCCGCTATTCAATCTACACCCTTTGGGGTAAAAAGAATTAAATTGCGGCATAGTCTGTATCGGTACGTGTGAGATACACCTTCCAAATTTTTGGGGCGCATCTTCCACCGCTGAGGATTGCAGGGTGCTTCAGTTTGCCTCCTGTTCCAAACTCCTCCTACTCCTCATCCTGCCTTTAGGGTACAAAAAATTTTAAACGGGGCCTAGTCTGGGTCTGTACGTGTGAGATACACCGTTTTATAAAATTTTTTCTATTCCGCTATTCAATCTACACCCTTTGGGGTAAAAATAATTAAATTACGGCATAGTCTGTATCGGTACATGTGAGATACACCTTTTTATATACTTTTTTCTATTCCGCTAGTCAATATACACCCTTTTGGGGTTAAAAAAAATTAAATTGCGGCATAGTCTGTATCGGTACGTGTGAGATACACCTTTTAAATTTGTTTGGCGCATCTCCTTCCACCACCGAGGATTGCAGGGCGCTTCAGTTTACATCCTGTTCCTAACTCCTCCTACTCCGCTTCCTCATCCTCTACCGCCTCCTCATCCGGTCAGTGTAACACCTTCACCGCCAAATTCAGCAAAGCCAGGGGTAAACGACAGCAGGCAGTTTTAAAACTAGCATGTTTGGGGGACAAATCCCACACCGCGCATGAGTTGTGGAGGAGCATGGAACAGCAGACCGATGAGTTGTTGGTGCCAGCGAGCCTCAAGCCCGGCATGGTGGTGTGTGATAACGGGCAAAATCTCATAGCAGCTCTGGGCCTAGCCGGTTTGACGCACATCCCTTGCCTGGCGCATGTGCTGAATTTGGTGGTGCAGAGGTTCCTTAAAAATTATCCCGATATGTCAGAGCTGCTGCAGAAAGTGTGGGCCGCCTGTGCGCACTTTCGGCGTTCCCACCCTGCTTCTGCTCGCCTGTCAGCGCTGCAGCGTAACTTCAGCTTTCCCGCTCACCGCCTCATATGTGATGTGCCCACAAGGTGGAACTCCACCCTGCACATGCTGGCAAGACTGTGCGAGCAGCAGCAGGCCATAGCGGAGTTTCAGCTGCAGCACGCACGCGTGAGTCGCTCTGCGGAACAGCACCACTTCACCACCAATAACTGGGCCTCCATGCGAGACCTGTGTGCTTTGTTGCGCTGTTTTGAGTACTCCACCAACATGGCCAGTGCCGATGACGCCGTTGTCAGCTTAACTATCCCACTTCTATGCCTCCTTGAAAAAATGCATCGGGCGGTGATGGAAGAGGAATCATTTCCATGGCTTTTAGGGCAGTCATTCACAAGTGGCTCTGAGGGTGGGTTCCTGCACCCACAAACGCCAGGTACACAATTGTCCAGCAGGGGCACAGTTCTGGAGGATGAGGAGGAGGAGATGGAGGAGGAGATGGAACCATGTTCACAGCAGTGTGGCACCCAGGCCAGCTCATGGCCATCACTGGTGCGTGGCTGGGGGGGATACAGAAGACACAGACGATACACCTCCCACAGAGGACAGCCTTGCGTTGCCTCTGAGCAGCCTGGCACACATGAGCGATTACATGCTGCAGTGTCTCCACAACGACCGCCGAGTTGCCCACATTCTAACTTGTGCTGATTACTGGGTGGCCACGCTGCTGGATCCCCGTTACAAGGACAACGTACCGTCCTTAATTCACTCACTGGAGCGTGATCGCAAGATGCGCGTGTACAAGCGCACGCTGGTAGATGCGATGCTGCTGGCATTCCCACCTGACAGCGGGGCCACACTGGAAGCACAAGGCCAAGGCAGAGGAGGAGGAGGAAGAGTTCGCCAACGCAACCAGGGCACCGCCAGCACCTCAGAAGAACCCTTCAACTTCTAGGTCTCCAAATTGGGCACATGGCCTGAGCTTGCCCTTTATGCCTTGGAGGTGCTGGCGTGCCCTGCAGCCAGTGTATTATCTGAACGTGTATTTAGCACGGCTGGGGGCGTTATCACAGACAAGCGCAGCCGCCTGTCCAGAGACAATGTGGACAAGCTCACGTTCATTAAAATTAACCAGGCATGGATCCCACAGGACTTTTCCGTACCTTGTGCAGAATAGAGATGGATACCGACCTTACCCAGCCAGTGTTATATTTTTGATCTTTCTCACTCTTTTGGGGTGTACCCTAATTTAAAATGACTGAAAAAAAGCAGTATTGGCTACCTCGTCCCCCTCCACTGCAGCTTCCACCTACACCGCCACATCCACCGCCACCTCAACCTCCCTCCTACTCCATATGGGCCTCGTCCTTCACAGATGAAGAAAATTGTTTTATTTTTCTGTTTTTTTTTGTTGCTTTAAGTTATTTCCCTATCCACATTTGTTTGCAGAGCACTTGCCATGCTCTTAACTACATTTTGCTGCCATTTGCAGCACTCTAGCCCTTTCCATTGGTGTTTTAGAGCCATTTTAGTGCCTGAAAGTTCAGGTCCCCATTGACTTCAATGGGGTTCGGTGTCCGGGTAAAGTTCGGAAAAAATCTGGGACGAACCCGCCGAACACGGACATCCAGGTGTCCGCTCAATTCTACTTACAGTCTGTTTTACAGATTGCGTATTGCTTTGCTTCGGCTTAGCTTCAAAAATGAGACCCCATGTCACTTTAGGGGTGCTTTCAAGCCGCCATAGAAGTCTATGACAAAACTCACTTACAGCACCTACAGTTTTTGAGAGGCTTTGATTCAGCATTAGCTTTGCTTTGTTTTGGAGAAATTGTAGATATGAGATATTAACCACTTTACCGCTGAGTACCGTAGTACTACTGCGGCAAAGTGGCTCGTTATCGTCTGACGACGTAGACCTACGTCGCCAGACTCCTCCCCCTGTAGGCGGCGCTCGCGCTGTTTTCATTCACAGCGGGAGTCTGGCCAGGGGAGGAGCAGCGGCGATCGCCGCTGCTCTGCCCCGATCGTCGGGGAATCCAGTTTGGAGATCCGCCCGCCTGTGTAAACAGAGCGGGCGGATCTCCTAAGTGACAGGGAGTGACAGATCGGAGTGTTCAGCATAGCTGAACATCCGATCTGTCCCTGGCTCACTCAGTCACCTCCCCCCACACATGTTAGTAAGCACCAGGCATACATTAACCCCTCCCTCTCCAATAAAATGAACCCCTTCCCTGCCAGTGTCATTTTTACAGTAACAGTGCATATTTATAGCACTGATTACTGCAGTAATGTCACTGGTACCCCCAAAAGTGTCAAAAAGGTCAGTCAAGGGTCCGATCTGTCCGCCGCAATGTCGCAGTCCCGCAAAAAAAAATGCAGATCACCGCCATTACGCGTTAAAAAAAAAAACACCAAAAATGACAGAAATCTTTCCCATAGTTAGTAAACGCAATAACTTTTGCGCAAACCAATCAAAATACGCTTATTGCGATTTTTTTTTACCAAACATGGGTAGCAGAAAACAAATTGGCCAAAAATTTAAAAAAAAATTGGTTTTTACATCTTTTTTGGGGGGAATTTCATATAAAAAAATGTTTAAAATATTGTTATTTTTTCAAAATAAACGCTCTTTTTTTTGTTTTTAGCGCAAAAAAAGTGAAAATCGCACAGGTGATCAAATACCACCAAAAGAAAGCTCTGTTTGTGGGAAAAAAAGGACGTAAATTTCGTTTGGGTACGGCGTGGCATGACTGCGCAATTGTCAGTTAAAGTCACACAGCGCCGAATCGCAAAAAGTGGCCCAGACGTAAGACAGCAAAGTGCTCTAGTGGTAAAGTGGTTAATCCACACACACACACACAAGGCATCTGCCAATCTTCATTAAAGCTTCAAGAAAGCATCACAGAAGCATTAAAAACACATCAAAAAAGCATGTTGAAGTGGTAAGCACTTTATTGTGTGTTGAAGTCAAAGCAAGTGTAAATAAGCTTTCAAGAATGCTGTTCAAATGTTACTAAAAGTAAATTGCCTGAAGACATCTCTTTCATGATATTTTCAAGCTGACACCTGTGTTAACTAGGTCTTGCAGATTACAAAAACAAGACAATCAACTAATATTAACCACTTGTCAACCGCACTATAGCCGAATGATGGATACAGCGCGATCGTCTAGTTCATATGACGGCGTCCCGTGATTGCGCCCGCCGCACGCCCATGGACACCGCTGATCACAGATTGAGATAAAGATCCAATCAGTAGTTCTTTACTATGTGCTCATCTCTGTCCAATCACAGCTGATTACGGAGTTAAACAGATGGTGGTTATCGGCACTCATGTCCTCCTTCTGACAGTGTGAGGATCGGACAAAAGAGCCGACAACCGACTTCTCTAAAAGGGACATCTACACTGATAATCAGGGCACTGATTATCAATGTAGTCCCACCTGTGCCCACTAGTGTTCAAAATCTGTGCCTACCATTGCTGCCAATAAGTGCCTACCAGTGTTGCTAATCAGTGAACACCAGTGCCCCCTCAACAGTGTCAACTACCAGTGACCATCAGTGCCACCAATTAGAGCCTATCAGTGCAGCCAATCAGTGCCTATCAGTGCCCATAAGTGCCACCTATTAGTCCCGCCTATCTGTGCCAATCAGTGCCACCTAGCAGTGCCCATCCATGCCACCTATCAGTGCCCATTAAGGCTGCCTATCAGTGCAGCCTCATCAGTGCCTCTTTGTCAGTACCCACCAGTGCCACCTTATCAGTGCTTATCAGTGCAGCCTATAAGTGCCCATCAATGCCCATTAGCGCCACCTCATCAGTGCCCATTAGTGCAGCCTATCAGTACCCATCAGTGCAGTCTCATCTGTGCACATCAGGGAAAGAGAAAAATTACCTGTTTCCAAACTTTTATAATACACAATGAAAAAGTTTTGTTTTCTTTTCAAAAGGTTTTTAATTTTTTAGTTTATTTAGCAAAAAATAAAATCCCAGTGGTGATTAAATATCACTAAATCAAATCTCTATTTAAGTGAAAAAAAATGCTAAAAAATGTGTTTGAGTACAGTGTTGCATGACTGCGCAATTGTCATTCAAAGTGCGACAGTGCTGAAAGCTGAAAATTGGCCTGGGCAGGAAGGGGTGAAAGTGCCCAGTAGGCAAGTGGTTAAATGTAAGTCATCAGAAAAATTGCAACCAGCTGCTAGCTCACTTACCCATTTTAAATGTAAAGCCTATTGCAATAATATCTCTACAAAAAAAGAGAGCTGGCATGCAAAGGGCAGGAGTGTTCCTCAGTCCCGTATTGTATAAACACAAAAAAAAAAAAGTCATTATCCAAGGGACTTTGAAGAGTAACACCCCTACACAAAAAAGGAAGAGAAAATATGTATATAAAATATACAAAAAAGTTTTATTTATCTAAACCAATGGTGTACCCTACATTTCAATGAGATAGACATTTTCCATCGAGAAGTGATACTCTGTGCTCAAAATTTCTCTACGCGTTTTGTGAGGTCACAGCTTGCTTCTTTAGGAGAAGCACAGAAGAGGATCTACAAATAACAGAAAAATTAGAAACAAGAAAAAAAAAATATATTATATTATAATATATATATATATATATATATATAAAAAAACACCCTGAATCCGGACTTACATTACAAATACTTGTGAAAGATCTTGACCATTACATAGTGAGCCATGGAGAATCATAAACATTAAAAAGTGTCTTCTCAATATAATTCAGTATCAAGCCGGACAGAGCCAACCAAAGGTCAATCCATTTTCCCCTAGGAGTTGTGGAGGGGGAGGGGGGAAAATCGGTTGCCGGACTCCCTGTATCAGGGTCCCCTGTAGGGATGGCCTTGCGGTTCGCCCGGCGGTCGGTTCGCGGCAAATTTTGCTTGTTCGCTACCTTCCAATTTTACGAACACATGGCGTTGTTCGTGGCGGCCATATTAGTTTACATTGGGGAGAACTTTTTGTCAGCTTAGGGAGAGGTTGGCTGTGCGCATCAGGGACAGATTGCCAGACACAAATAGCTCTGTTAAGATCCATATTAACTGGTATTTGGTATAGGTCTACTACACTTTCTTTTTAGTTTAGGGACAGGTATGCTGTGTTCATCAGGGACAGATCAAAATCGGCAGTGACACAAATCGCTCTGTTAATGTCCACAAAAGTCATGCTAAGGGCTGCTATATATTTGGTATAGGTGTGCAGTTTTTCAGTTAAGGGACAGGTATCCAGTGTGCTCCAGGGACAGAGATCAGCAGTGACACAAATCGCTCTGTTAATATCCAAAAAAGTCATTTCAAGGGCTGCTATTTATTTGGTATAAGTGTGCAGTTTTTCAGTTTAGGGACAGATATAAATTGGGCTCCAGGGACAGAGATCAGCAGTGACACAAATCGCTCTGTTAATGTCCACAAAGGTCATTTCAAGGGCTGCTATTTATTTGGTATAGGTGTACAGTTTTTCAGTTTAGGGACAGGTATCCATTGTTATCCAGGGACAGAGATCAGCAGTGACACAAATCGCTCTGTTAATGTCCCCAAAAGTAATTTCAAGGGCTGCTATTTATTTGGTATCTGGTATTAGGTGTGCAGTGCACTATATAGGGGTGTAATCCACGGTATAATATACTTTTTAATAAAGAAAGCATATTATAGTGGATTTGTGATAGACCAGTGGCCCCCCCCCAATACCACATATTGAAGTGGGGTGTTATCTGAGTATACTTTTACAAGTGTATTTGTGTCCTACAACAATATTGCCTCTTTTGCTGCGTTAAATCTGATACACACAGTGCCAACACACAGTGCCAAACTCACTGGCCAATTTTTTGAACAACTGGTGTGATAAACCAGTGGCCCCCCAATACCACATATTGAAGTGGGGTGTTATTTAACAGTATACTTTTCTAAGATTGTATTTTAGTCCTGCAAAAATGTGGCCTCTTTTGCTGTGTTAACTGTGCTACACACAGTGACAACAGTTACTGGCCAATTATTTGTAGAACTGGTGTGATGAACCTGTGGCCCCCCAATACCACAGATTGAAGCGGGGTGTTATATACTTTTTACCAGATATACTGCGATTCTCTAGAGACTGTTGTCACAGGGTAATTTAAAAGCATGACAGGCAGAGGAAGAGGCAGACACTTACGCAGGGGTGGTAGGGGTAGGGCAAGAGAAGTAGGCCGGAGCCAAAGTGTAAAGTTTCAGAAGGTGCGTTTGATTACTTCAAAGGACACACCAGACTTGGTTGAGTGGCTCACTCACCCTTCCTCTTCTGCACCCTCCTCATCCTTTCTATCTGCACCCTCTTCACTCTCTGCTGTGGGCACCCACAAAGACACCACCACAAACACCACCACCACCACATACCCTCCGCTTGAGTCACTGGAATAATTTTCCGATCCATCACAAGACATTTGCGATGCTCAGCCATTCTTGGCATCGGATCAGGAAGAGGAGGTAGCAACAGCCGCCACTCAGCTGTCTGACGACAGTGCCCAGATCAGCCCAAGGAGGTTGGTCCCCGCTGTTGCTGCCTACTCCAAGATCTCGAATGTTAGTGGTGGGGAAGGTGACGTGGATGATGACGTGTCTATGGACATCACGTGGGTGGCAACAAGAGAGGAAGAGGAGGGGAGTTCAGAGGGAGAGACGGACCGGCAGATAGGGAGGAGAGGCAGGCAGAACTTGCATTGCACAAGAGGTACAAAGCAGACTGCAAATGTATCAAGAGCGATTCATCAACCATGTACAGTCACATATGGCGCTCCCAAGAGGCGGGCACATGGCTCCACAGTGTGGCCTTTTTTCAATGTGTCCATTGCTGACAACAGTGTTGCCATCTGCAGCCTTTGCAGTCAACGCATAAGTCGTGGTAAGCCCAACACTCACCTAGGGACAACCACCTTAAGAAGGCACCTGAACTCCCATCACCGAGCCCAGTGGGAGCAACACCGTCAGAACCCACAAAGCCACACTCCAGGCTCTCACCCTCCAGCCTCTTCTCCTTCTCCTCTCTCCTCAAAATTGTCCTCCACTCCACCTTCCATCATGCTGTTGTCACGTTATTCTGGAAAAAGGCAGGCTTCTGTGGCCCAAATGTTGGAGCGTAAAAAAATGATGACGTCGGATAACCCTCTTGCCCAACGTTTGACTGCTGGCTTGTCGGAACTGATAGCCCACCAACTACTGCCATATCAACTGGTGAACTCGGAGGCCTTTTCGGAAATTTGTGGCCTTTGGAACACCACAATGGAAGGTCCCAGGCAGGAAATATTTTAATAGAAACATAGAATGTGTCGGCAGATAAGAACCATTTGGCCCATCTAGTCTGCCCAATATATCTGAATCCTATGAATAGTCCTTGGCCCTATCTTATATGAAGGATAGCCTTATGCCTATCCCATGCATGCTTAAACTCCTTCACTGTATTTGCAGCTACCACTTCTGCAGGAAGGTTATTCCATGCATCCACTACTCTTTCAGTAAAGTAATACTTCCTCATATTACTTTTAAACCTTTGCCCCTCTAGTTTAAAACGGTGTCCTCTTGTGGTAGTATTTCTTCTTTTAAATATGCTCTCCTCCTTTACCGAGTTGATTCCCTTTATGTATTTAAAGGTTTCTATCATATCCCCTCTGTCTCTTCTTTCTTCCAAGCTATACATGTTAAGGTCCTTTAACCTTTCCTGGTAAGTTTTTTCCTGTAATCCATGTACTAGTTTAGTAGCTCTTCTCTGAACTCTCTCTAGAGTATCTATATCCTTCTGGAGATATGGCCTCCAGTACTGCGCACAATACTCCAAGTGAGGTCTCACCAGTGTTCTGTACAGCGGCATAAGCACTTCCCTCTTTCTACTGCTTATACCTCTCCCTATACATCCAAGCATTCTGCTGGCATTTCGTGCTGCTCTATTACATTGTCCTCCCACCTTTAAGTCTTCTGAAATAATTACTCCTAAATCCCTTTCCTCAGATACTGAGGTCAGGACTGTGTCAAATATTCTATATTCTGCCCTTGGGTTTTTACGCCCCAGGTGCATTATCTTGCACTTATCCACATTAAATTTCAGTTGCCAGAGTTCTGACCATTCTTCTAGTTTTCCTAAATCCTTTTCCATTTGGCATTTCCCTCCAGGAACATCAACCCTGTTACATATCTTTGTGTCATCAGCAAAAAGACAAACCTTACCATCAAGGCCTTTTGCAATATCACTTATGAAGATATTAAACAAAATTGGTCCCAGTACAGATCCCTGAGGTACCCCACTGGTAACATGACCTTGTTCTGAATGTTCTCCATTGACTACAACCCTCTGTTGTCTGTCACTCAGCCACTGCCTAATCCACTCAACAATATGGGAGTCCATGTTCAATGACTGTAGTTTATTGATAAGTCTTCTATGTGGGACAGTGTCAAAAGCCTTACTAAAATCTAGATATGCAATGTCTACTGCACCTCCACCGTCTATTATTTTAGTCACCCAGTCAAAAAAATCTATAAGATTTGTTTGACATGATCTCCCTGAAGTAAACCCATGTTGTTTTTCATCTTGCAATCCATGGGATTTAAGATGTTCCACAATTCTATCCTTTAATAGGGTTTCCATTAATTTGCCTACTATTGATGTCAGACTCACTGGTCTATAGTTGCTCGATTCCTCCCTACTACCTTTTTTGTGAATGGGCACGACATTTGCCAATTTCCAATCTTCCGGGACGACTCCTGTTACTAATGATTGGTTAAATAAATCTGTTAATGGTTTTGCCAGCTCACCACTAAGCTCTTTTAATAATTTTGGGTGTATCTCATCAGGACCCTGTGACTTATTTGTCTTCACTTTAGACAGCAATCTTAGAACGTCTTCCTCTGTAAAGACACATGCATCAAACGATTCATTAGTCATCCTTTCAAGTGGAGGTCCTTCTCCTTCTTTTTCTTCTGTAAAAACTGAACAGAAGTATTCATTAAGGCAGTCGGCTAGCCCTTTATTCTCTTCTACATACCTTCCGTCCTTTGTTTTTAATTTAGTTATTCCTTGTTTTAATTTCCTTTTTTCATTTATATATCTGAAGAATGTCTTATCCCCCTTTTTCATAGACTGAGCTAGTTTTTCTTCTGCCTGCGCTTTAGAAGTTCTTATAACTTGCTTGGCCTTTTTCTGCCTAATCTTGTAGATTTCCTTATCTTCATTGCTCTGGGTTTTTTTATAATTACAAAATGCTAGCTTTTTATTTTTAATGATTTGGGCCACTTCTGCTGAGTACCACAGTGGTCTCTTCCTTTTTTTGCTTTTACTGACAAGTCTAATGCAATTTTCTGTTGCCTTCAATAGTGCACCTTTTAAGTAGTCCCATTTCTCCTGGACTCCATGTAATCCGTTCCAGTCTGATAAGGACTCATTTATGACTAATTTCATTTTTGAAAAGTCTGTTTTTCTAAAATCTAAAACTTTTGTTTTTGTGTGGTGTGATTCTTTCACAGTTCTTATATTAAACCACACTGACTGGTGATCACTAGATCCCAAGGTTTCGCCTACAATGACATCATATACCGAATCCCCATTTGTGAATACCAAATCCAAAATGGCCTCCCTCCGGGTTGGCTCCTCAACCACTTGTTGCAGAGACAACCCCAGTAGGGAATTTAGAATATCTGTACTCCTGGTAGAACTTGCTATTTTGGTTTTCCAGTTTATATCTGGAAGATTGAAATCTCCCATAATGATAACTTCTCCTTTCATTGTCATTTTAGCTATTTCTTCAACTAGTAGATCATCTAGTTCTTTAACTTGACCAGGTGGTCTATATATCACACCTACACGAGTTACTGCATGATTAGCAAACTGCAACGTAACCCAAACTGACTCTATGTTGGCCTCACCAACTTGTATTAGGTTAGATTTAATGCTATCTTTCACATACAGGGCCACTCCTCCTCCTTTCTTGCCTTCTCTGTCTCTTCTGTATAAAGAGTATCCTGGTATGGTTATGTCCCAGTCATTTCTTTCATTAAACCATGTTTCCGTAACAGCCACTAAATCTACATTCTCAGATGCCATTATTGACCCAAGTTCATTGATTTTTTTACCTAAACTGCGAGCATTTGTAGACAGGACTCTGAGCTTATCATTTCTTAACCTCTGTGCTTCTGACCTGTTCTGGCATTGTTTCGGGGGGCAATTGGACTCTTGTATTTTCACTCTTTTGCCCCCCCTTCCTAGTTTAAATACTCTTTCGCAAATTCTTGGAGTTGTTCACTAAGTATATTTGTTCCTTTGAGAGAAAGATGCAAACCATCTTTTTTGTACAGTTCCTTTCTATTCCAAGTAGAGCTATCATGAGAAACAAAGCCAAATCCTTGCTCTTGACACCATTTACTAAGCCATATGTTGAACTCCTTTATGCGCCTCTGCCTATCATTCTGAACATTATGCACAGGCAGAACTTCAGAAAATGAGATGGTGGATGCAAAATCCTGTATGTCATTTCCAAGTGTGATAAAAGATTTTTTCACCTCTGACACTTCATTGCAAGCCAGGTCATTTGTCCCTAGATGGACAAGAACGTCCACGTCCCCTTCCTGCTTTGCTTGCTTAACAATATTAATAATACGTCTTCTATCTCGCCTAGCAGTAGCACCAGGGAGACATCTCACAAAACCATTTTCTTTAAGCTCCACACTTCTTATGATTGAATCACCCAGCAACAGCTGCTTCCTTTGAGACTTCACTTTATCTTTTTTGTCCTTGGCTGCAGTCTTGCATACATTAGACATAGGAGTCGATGGTTTCTCACCCTCTGTGCTTGAGTCCATATCCATGTTGTCCTTACATTCTGAGAGTGCTGCAAATGAATTTTGGAGAACCACCGACTGTGGGACATGTCTTCTATCCACCACTCTAAGTCTTCCTGAACCTGCAGTAACCCATCTGCCATTTCTGGGGGTCCTCTGTGGCAGTGGCATTGCAGCAGTCCCAGCTGGAGTTTGTTTAACAGATAATTTAAATATCTCTGATTTCAAAAATGCAATTTCCTGCTGCAGTAAGGAGAATTGCCTACAGATCTGACAGCATCCGAATCTCCAAAGAGTGGAACATGAAATAAATGCACAACAATTCCTGCACTGAACCAAGTCTGCCATTTTAAAGAGGAGAGAAAAAAAAATAAATAAAATAAATAAATTTGTAAATTTAAGTCAAACAAATCTTACCTTTTCTTTCTTTTTCCACCTTCCAGCCTACCTCCTGACTATCTCCTGCAATATCTCTTCACTGTACTTAAAATGTTGTACTTGCAATGGTGTACTTGCAGCTAATGAAATTAGGCCAGCTAATTAGTATTTCTCTATATATACACACTCCTTCACAGCACCTCCCCCAGCAACAATTGTAACACCTTAATGGGCTAGTCTCATTAGCAAATGCAAATAGCAAACACCTGACCAAATTCCTTTCCCCTTCTCAAGCAATGGTCAGCAAAACACACAGATGAGTCAGTTGCAAACTCCAAGCCAATCTCTTTCAGTATCTCTTCAATCAATTCAATTTCCTGCAATATCTCTTCACTGTACTTAAAATGTTGTACTTGCAATGGTGTACTTGCAGCTAATGAAATTAGGCCAGCTAATTAGTATTTCTCTATATATACACACTCCTTCACAGCACCTCCCCCAGCAACAATTGTAACACCTTAATGGGCTAGTCTCATTAGCAAATGCAAATAGCAAACACCTGACCAAATTCCTTTCCCCTTCTCAAGCAATGGTCAGCAAAACACACAGATGAGTCAGTTGCAAACTCCAAGCCAATCTCTTTCAGTATCTCTTCAATCAATTCAATTTCCTGCAATATCTCTTCACTGTACTTAAAATGTTGTACTTGCAATGGTGTACTTGCAGCTAATGAAATTAGGCCAGCTAATTAGTATTTCTCTATATATACACACTCCTTCACAGCACCTCCCCCAGCAACAATTGTAACACCTTAATGGGCTAGTCTCATTAGCAAATGCAAATAGCAAACACCTGACCAAATTCCTTTCCCCTTCTCAAGCAATGGTCAGCAAAACACACAGATGAGTCAGTTGCAAACTCCAAGCCAATCTCTTTCAGTATCTCTTCAATCAATTCAATTTCCTGCAATATCTCTTCACTGTACTTAAAATGTTGTACTTGCAATGGTGTACTTGCAGCTAATGAAATTTCTTGCAGAAGGGCATTCCAGAGCTGTACGGCCATGCTCAGTAGCAAGTAAATATATCTCTGGCACACAGTGTTGGTGCCAAGATACATCTGACCACAGACACATGGTCTAGAAAACACAGGCAGGGAAGGTATATCACTTTTACTGCCCACTGGGTGAACCTTCTGACGGCCGTCAAGCACGTAACTCGTGGCACCCGTGTAGATTTGGTTGTACCGCAACAGATTGCATGCAGGCCTGCCTCTTCTCCTCCTCCTCCTCCTCCATCCTCCCTCTCCTCCTCGGCTGACTCCTCCTATTTCGCTGCTACCGTCTCTTCTGCTGCGCTGCCCAAGATCCCCAGAACCTATTCCACATGCCAGGTGAGACGTTGCCATGCTGTGCTGCGTGTGTTGTGCCTGGAAGCCAAGAGCCACACTGGTCCTGCACTCCTTTCAGCTTTGCGTTCACAGGCAGATCAGTGTAACGCTCCTGCGTTTTATGTATGATGTGGATTTTCAGCTGCAGAAATATTCCACTTCAGTAGTCATGTAGAGAAACGCTGAGGCACCAATCCCAACTCCCAATGACTCATCATGTGTGGATGATCTCAATTCAGCAAGTAAATACACACACTCAATAAGATGTTTCCTAGAGTGACTTATGTATATAGTAACACAGTGATGATAGGCTGAAGAGACAGGTTGGGTAGAGATGGTAGATGACAGACACTTGAAAGGAAATGTTCTTGAAAGTAAGATAGTAGCAGATGGGATGCAGATAGGTTTAGCAATCATGTATGGTAGCAGATGACAGAGTAGCAGGTGGACATACAAGAGAGATCAACCCAGTGCAAGAACAGGTGGTAGTTATAGTCCTTAGTATGCAGAGCTAGATAGTGTAAGCTTTAGTATGAAGGTTATAGAGGTTTCCCCTGTGGGGTACTTATCACTAATAGCAATGTAGCAGAGGAGAGGTTCGGCAAGAGCGGATGATCCGGTAGCGGGATACAGGGATCAGCGCAGCGTGGTTCCGACAGCGAGGTATGCTTGCAAGCATGAGAGCTTCAAGACAGGTTAGCATCAAGGCACAAAGCAGTTTGAACGAACACATGTGAGTGAGAGCCGGCGATCTAAATAGCCATCCAGTCCGGCGCTCAGTGATGACAGCATCAGTCTTAAAGGTGTATGCGCACCTTACCAAAAGAGAATGGTGGGGCGCATACACTTATGAATGAGTAATTAGGGTACCCAAAGGTACCAGAACATTACAGTACCCCCCCCCCCTTAAGGCCGGCTCCTGAAGGCCTCTGGAGCTGGTTTGTCTGGGTACTTCGCATGAAAATTGCGGATTAATCTAGAGGCATGTATGTCAGAGGTGTTTAGCCAGGTGTCGTCTTGGGGCCCATAGTTCTTCCATCGAACCAAGTACTGAAGTCTTCCTCTGTGGATACGAGAATCCAGAATCTCTTTTATCTCATATTCTTCTCCACCTTCAACTTGTACAGGAGGAGGAGGTGGGATAGTAGGCCTTATTCCTTGGTCAGGAACATGGGGCTTCAGTAGCGACACATGGAAAATGGGATGTATTTTGAGGTCTATTGGCAATGTAAGCTGTACTGCAGCTTTTCCAATAAGTTTCTTGATTGGGAAAGGTCCCAAGAACAGAGGTCCAAGCTTTTTGCTAGGGATTTTCAGTCTTAAATTTTTTGTTGAGAGCCAAACGAGGTCCCCGATAGCGTACTGAGGAGAAGGTCTTCTGCGAAGATCATAGTACTTCTTTTGTTGACTATGAGCGTGTGCAATGGTAGTATTAAGCAAACCCAGAGAGTCCTTTATTTGGGTAAGATAGTCTGAGGCTACTGGGTTATTTGAAGGAAGGATGCGTGGTGGAAGAATAGAGGGATGAAATCCATAGTTCAAGTAGAACGGACTCTGCTTGGTCGTACTGTGGGTTGCGTTGTTGTAGGCAAATTCTGCCAGAGGGAGAAGATCCACCCAATCATCCTGTTGGTAAGAAGTGTAACAACGTAAATATTGCTCGATGCATTGGTTGACTCTTTCAGTCTGTCCGTTGGTCTGCGGATGGTAAGGAGAAGTGAGCTTCCGCTCGATCCGTAGTATGTGACATAGTTCTTGCCAGAACTTGGAAATAAATTGTGATCCACGGTCAGACAGAAGAGTTTTTGGGATACCATGTAACTTAAAGACATGTTTCATCAGGAGTTCTGCCGTTTGTTTGGACGAAGGTAGTCTGCGAATAGCAATGAAATGTGCCATTTTTGTCAGATGGTCCACTGACACTAAGATGGTATTAAATCCTTTGGAAGGAGGCAATTCCACTATAAAGTCCAAGGACACAACTTCCCATGGAGTTTGGGGTATTGGTAGACTGCATAGTAGACCGGATGGTCTCGTAGTGTCAATTTTGGACCTGGCACAGACATTGCATGAAGAGACGAATTTTTGTATAGATGTTTTCATGTCAGGCCACCAGAATTGCCTGGTAATCAGATTAAGAGTCTTTGTCATACCCATATGTCCTGCGATAGGCACATCATGCGATAATTCCAAGATCTTGGTGCGTATGGTAGGTGGTATGTAAAGTTTGTCGTTGTAGTAGAGGAAGCCTTCTGCATCAGTATTTAGTTGTGGTGGGGGTGAATCCAAACTTATACCATGCAAAACCTCTTCCTTCAAGGAACGGACAACTCCAATAATGCGTTTGTAAGGTATTATAGGAACGGAAGGGATTTCAAAGTAGTTTTCTTCAGTTAGTCGTGATAGTGCATCCGCCTTTTTGTTCTTATCTGCAGGTGTGTAGGTCACTAGGAAGTTAAACCTTAGAAAGAATAGTGACCATCGTACCTGTCGGTGAGAGAGAGTTTTGTTAGTCTGAAGATATTGGAGATTTTTTTGGTCCGTGTATATAAGTATTGGTAATTGGGTGCCTTCGAGTAGATGTCGCCAATTCTCCAGAGCCAATTTTATAGCAAGCAGTTCCTTTTCACACACGGGGTAATTTATCTCTGGACTGCTGAGGGATTTAGAAAAAAGGCGACTGGATGAAGTGGTGAAGTGTGAGTTGGTCGTTGAGAGAGTATTGCTCCTACTGCCATGTTTGACGCATCTACTTCCAGAATGTATTGGAGGGATGGGTCTGGATGGCGTAGTATGGGAGCAGAAGTAAACCTTGTCTTTAACAGGTGAAAAGCTTTATTTGCTTCATCTGACCATTTGAATGTTTTTTTAATGCTAGTGAGCTGTGTGAGGGGTCTCACAATGGCAGAGAAGTTTCTGATGAACTTCCTGTAGAAATTCGAAAATCCAAGGAATCGCTGTAGCGCCTTGCGTGTGGTTGGTGTAGGCCAATCCTGAATGCAGGATATCTTACTCATGTCCATCTCGATTCCTGTTTTGGATATGGTGTAGCCTAGAAACAGTACCTCTTCTTTATGAAACAAGCATTTTTTCAGTTTCACATAAAGGTTGTGTGCAAGCAATCTCGATAATACTAGTCTTACATGTCTTATGTGTTCAGACAGGGATCGTGAATATATAAGTATATCGTCCAGATATACCACAACACAGACATCTAGTAAGTCTCTGAAAATATCGTTTATAAATCGTTGAAAAACTGCAGGGGCGTTGCATAGCCCAAATGGCATTACAAGATATTCGAACAATCCGTATCTGGTTCTGAATGCAGTCTTCCACTCATGTCCATCACGGATTCGAATGAGATTGTATGCTCCTTTCAGGTCCAATTTTGAAAAATAGGTAGCTCCACGCATCTGCTCAATGAGCTCAGGGATAAGCGGTAGAGGATAGCGATCTTTTATTGTAATAGCATTCAATTGCCTATAGTCGATGATAGGCCTGAGACTTGAGTCCTTATTGCGGACAAAAAAAGAGTCCTGCTGCTGTGGAAGAAGTGGAAGGTCTAATAAAACCTTTCTTCAAATTCTCATCCAAATAGTCTTTGAGATGGGAAAGTTCATCCTGTGAAAGAGGATAAACATGACCGAACGGCAATTTGCTATTTGGGAGTAGATCAATGCTACAATCATAGTCTCGATGGGGAGGTAGTGCTTGAGCATTTTTCTCAAGAAAAACCTCAGAGAGATCCTGATAACATAGTGGTGCAATCTCATCTGTCACCACAGACAGGATCTTCCCGAAAGACGGGAGGTTACACGTACCCTCGCAATAGCAAGAGAGGAAGGCCAGGGTCCGTTCCTTCCAATCTATGGTTGGTTGATGTGTGTGCAACCAGGGAAGTCCCAACACAATGGGAAAGTGGGGTGAAGGTATTAGATCGAAGGTAGTGGTCTCCATATGAGACCCGTTAGTAGTGACTAGGAGTGCCTGTGTCTGATCAGTGATCGGACCAGAGGATAAAGGAACACCGTTAATAAGACCCACTGAGACAGGTTTAAGTTTAGAAATAATAGGAACTTTATTTAAAGCAGCAAAACGTATGTCAATATAATTTCCACAAGATCCTGTGTCAATCATGGCCTTAGTAGTAATCCTGTTCTGGTCCCTCTGTAATGTTAAGCAAACAGAAAGGTAAGGGTTAGTGATTGAAGTTGTCAATCCCCCTAGGAGGACATGTGAACACTCACCCTTCTTTTTGTAGACTAGGGGACAGACGTTTATCTTGTGATCCGGGGATGCACAGTACAAGCAGAGATTACCAGATCGTCTTTTGGCTCTTTCCATAGTTGATAGAGGTGGGCGTATGGTTCCTACCTCCATAGGAACGGGGTCAACGGCCGAAATCCGAGAAGAACTGGATAATGGCATTCCCATTTTCTCAGCCTTTCTTTCTCGTAGTCTTCTATCTATGGTGATACTGAGTTGTATCAATGCATCCAGGGTTTTTGGCAGATCCGCTCGGGCGAGCTCGTCTTTAACGGCCTCTGATAGGCCAAGCCTAAATTGGGTTTTCAGAGATGCATCATTCCATTCTGAATCAAGGGTCCATCTCTTGAATTCTGCGACAAAGTCTTCTACAGGTCTCCTACCTTGTTTCAAGGATCTTAATTGAAGATCGGCAGTACTCTGCCTATTGGGATCATCATATAGGCTAGTGAGTTCTGCTAGGAACAAGGCATAGGAGTTGAGAAGCTGGTCGCTTTTCTCAAAAAGAGAGTCTGCCCAGGCCCGAGGATCGCCTGTTAGGTAAGAAATAATAGTAAAAACCTTAATGTGATCAGTAAGGTAGGTACGGGGTTTTAACAAGAAAAGTAACTCACATGCGTTTTTAAATTCGCGAAATTTTTTGCGATCGCCTGTAAATACCAAAGGAGGATTTATTTTGGGTTCAGGGGACTGAGCAGTGGTAAGTTGTGTCAGTCTAATTACCTGCTGCGACAGAGCCTGATTGTCTTCTTTTAATTCAGCAAGTGCGTGTATTAACGCAGTTACTTGCTGTTTTAATTGTGTCATCTGAGTGGTTATTTCTGCTGAATCCATTTGTGGTTCGTTCAATCTGTAACGCTCCTGCGTTTTATGTATGATGTGGATTTTCAGCTGCAGAAATATTCCACTTCAGTAGTCATGTAGAGAAACGCTGAGACACCAATCCCAACTCCCAATGACTCATGTGTGGATGATCTCAATTCAGCAAGTAAATACACACACTCAATAAGATGTTTCCTAGAGTGACTTATGTATATAGTAATACAGTGATGATAGGCTGAAGAGACAGGTTGGGTAGAGATGGTAGATGACAGACACTTCAAAGGAAATGTTCTTGAAAGTAAGATAGTAGCAGATGGGATGCAGATAGGTTTAGCAATCATGTATGGTAGCAGATGACAGAGTAGCAGGTGGACATACAAGAGAGATCAACCCAGTGCAAGAACAGGTGGTAGTTATAGTCCTTAGTATGCAGAGCTAGATAGTGTAAGCTTTAGTATGAAGGTTATAGAGGTTTCCCCTGTGGGGTACTTATCACTAATAGCAATGTAGCAGAGGAGAGGTTCGGCAAGAGCGGATGATCCGGTAGCGGGATACAGGGATCAGCGCAGCGTGGTTCCGACAGCGAGGTATGCTTGCAAGCATGAGAGCTTCAAGACAGGTTAGCATCAAGGCACAAAGCAGTTTGAACGAACACATGTGAGTGAGAGCCGGCGATCTAAATAGCCATCCAGTCCGGCGCTCAGTGATGACAGCATCAGTCTTAAAGGTGTATGCGCACCTTACCAAAAGAGAATGGTGGGGCGCATACACTTATGAAAGAGTAATTAGGGTACCCAAAGGTACCAGAACATTACAATCAGTGGCTGACACCGCTCTATTTGACCGTTGGTAAAGTGGTGTTTGACAACGGTGCCAATCTGCTGAGTGCTCTGAAACAGGGGAAAATAACACACGTGCCATGCATGGCACACGTCCTGAACTTGGTCTTGCAGTGATTCATTGCCAAATACCCTGGGGTCCAGGAGGTCTTGCGGCAGGCCAGGAAAATCTTGGGCCATTTCAGAAGATCTTACACAGCCATGGCTTGCCTTGCTGACATTCAGTGGCAACACAACCTGCCCGTCAGGCGTCTTATTTGTGACTGTCCGACGCGATGGAACTCAACGTTGCATATGCTTGATAGGCTGCTCCAGCAGAAACGTGCAGTTAATGACTACCTGTACAAACTCTGCGGCAGAACAGGTTCTGGGGAGCTTGGGTTTTTTTCACCTCGCCAGTGGCTGCTCATGCAGGACGCATGAAGACTTCTGCTGCCATTCGATTAAATCACCAAACTGGTCAGTCATAGCCAGGGCGCCATCAGTTTCTGGAGCGTCTTCTTTCTGGAGCGTGCATTGCGTTGTGTCATTGATCAAGCCATCGAGGAGCAGGAGCAGGAAGATCAGGAAGTCGCAATGTTGGATGAATTCTCAGTGGGTGCTACTCCATCGGAGACAAGTCAACAACAGGAGTCTGCAGAGGAGTCAGAGGAGGATGGTGCCGGGGGGGGGGTGAGGAGGAGAAAGAAGAGCATGCTTTAAACCTTTCTGGAATCCCTGGTGTTATCCGTGGATGGGGGGTAGGAGAACGAGGACGACATTATCCTGGATGATGAGCTGGAAACAGACCACTACACCGCTTTCAGTTTAGTGTGAATGGGGGCCTTCATGCTCCAGTTTTTTAAGGGGGACCCCCGTATAAAAAGCATAAAGGCCAAGGACCACTACTGGTTGGGAACGTACTTAGACCCCCGGTACAAACATAAAATGGTGGAAATGTTGCCACAATCACATAGGGCGGTCAGAATGCAGCACTTCCAGGACTTGCTGCGGGAAATGCTGCATTCTGCTTTTGCGTGCGCTGGCAGAGGAATTTCCAGTCACAGAGAGACAGTTGTGGGTAGCAATCCAACAGTGCCTGCAAGAAGAGGGCGGTTGGAAGATGTCTTGGTCACTTCAGATATGAGATCCTTCTTTCAGCCGAACCATCGACAGCTGTACTCTGGATCCAGCATCCCAGTCAGCTCCTCCCTGGAAGAAGGCCTCCACTGGTTAAGTACATGGGATATTCTCCCTCAGCAGGAGAGCCCGGGACAGTCCCCTCCGCCCCCACTACTCAGGCTCATGCTCATGCTTTTGGGGAATGGCAACCAGTTTCCCACCGTAAAAAGTAGTGTAACCCTTGAGTTTTTCTTTACAGGCAGGCTCACCTCCAGCAACTGAATTGCACCTTTACCCTCCGTCTGGGGCATCCAGGAACTCCCTTCCACGTTTTATCCCCCATATAAATGTGCAGTACTTCTGCTGACAGATCCCTTTTTTTAACCCTTCTACTCCTACTCTCATTCCCCGTTTTCCCTCGGATACCTTTTGCTGACTAATATTTTGTACTCAGCTGTCTTTTTTCAGGAATCTCTTTTGCTGCTGCTTCCCACTCCGCAGTGATCTGTTGCTCCTGCCAGCCATATTGTCCCAAGAAGACTTTATTGCTGATTCACTCACAATATCCCTTGCCACGTTAGCGGCCCAGTTTACAGAGGTACTGTTTCATCATTTCCTTTCTTGAGACCCATGGTGCTTAAGTTTATCTCCTATAATGTGAACGGTCTGAACCATCCGGCTAGACGTTCAGCATTGTGGAATGACACTCTTAAGCTAGAAGCAAATGTCCTTTGTTTCCAGGAGTCACACTTCCAATCCACGGCTACTCCTAAATTCGCTCATGAATTGTTTCCCCATGTGTTCCTGGCCTCTGTCTCTACTAAACAGAGAGGTGTGGGAATATTGATCAAAAACTCTGTGGTCTTCACTCTACAGGAAAAATATGATGACCCAGATTGCCGCTACCTGATTGTCATCTGTGCATTAAATAACAAATTGTTTACCATTGTTAGTCTATATGCTCCCAACATGGGTCAAGTGCGATTCGTTAGGAAACTGTTACACACACTGAAGCCCAAAGGCTCTTTGCTGTTGTGTGGGGACTTCAATGCTATTGTAGACCCTGAGCTTGACACAACATCTAAAGCTAAACGTTCTACTCCCTATCTACAATCTATATGGCATGGTAGTGATTTATATGATGTCTGGCAGTGTCAACACGCTGGGGAGCATGACTACTCATTTCATTCTGCCAGGCATTGTATACATTCTCGTATTGATTCCATCATTGTAGACGAATCTCTTACAGCAGGTCTCCTTCTCTATACACTCGATCTTATGGTAGGATCATGCCCCAGTATCGGTGGTTGTTTGGGAGGGGGACTTTGTGCCTCCATCTTGCACGTGGCGTGCAGACTCCCGTCTCCTTCACAATCCAGCTCATGCTGCAGCCATATCCAAGCATCTGGTTGACTTTGTCAAGAGACCAATGCTGTAGCTGGCATAGGATCCCTCAATGAGAAGCTGGGACAGTGACTAGACGGCCAATTACAACCTTTAGTACATTCTTTGCCCAGCTTCTTAAAAGATACCAATCATTTAGTAAATACTTTGAGTGATTTTGTGTGGAAACAGGAGTACTCATGGATAACATGTGATGTTGCCAGTTTATATTCCAGTATCCCACATAACCTTGCCAATACTTCGGTGTCTTTTTATTTGAATAATTTCACTGCCCTGCCTCCTACTCAATCTGCATTCATTTTGGAAGTTCTTGATTATTTATTATCACACAATTATTTATTCTTTGACAGATCTTTTTATCTCCAGTGGTGTGGGGCCGCGATGGGGGCAAAGTTTTCGCCCTCACTCGCCAACCTTTTTATAGGTTGGTGGGAGTGGTCCCACATCTATGAAGATAAGAACCCGTTTTGACAGTAGTATTCATTTATTTTTTCGTTATATTGATGAACTGCTATTCATATGTGATAAGAGAGTGGGTGACCTAAAATCTTTTTTGACATATTTAAATTCCAATAAAAACAATGTATCATTTACAGGACACATGGATAACAATCAAATCTGCTTTTTGGATGTTCTGTTGGTCTCTTCTGACGAACGGGTCACTACTCGTCTATATAGAAAGCCATTGGCCGGTAATAGCCTTCTTATGGCTCAATCTAATGATCCCACGCATACGATCAAAGGCATACCGGTTGGACAATTTGTCCGCCTGCGTCGTATATGTAGTGATGAAGGGGATTTTGAGAAAGAGCCAGGGGCTCTTTTCATGAGATTTAGACAGCGAGGGTATCCAGTGTGGATGCTCAAGCGTGCTCTTAATATTGCCAGAAATAAAAACAGATAAACTCCTCTCAAAACAATACAAACATCAAAATAAACGGATTGATAAACCTACCCTAGTAACTTCCTATAGCCAAGACTTTGACCAGGTCAGAGATATAATAAATCAATATCTACCCATTTTGTTTGAGGATGAACTTCTTATGAGTATTTTGGACGGTGGGATAAATTTTATACCTAGAAAGGCTCTGTCTTTAGGCCCTTCATTATCACCCAGTTTCTTTTGTTGCACACCTAGACAGCCGACAACATGGCTTTTTTAACTGCAACACTAGTTATGTAGTGTATATTATTACCTGCAAATCTTGCAATATGCAGTATGTGGGACGCACTACCCGCAAATTACGGGAACGCTTCCGCGAACATTTAAGTGATTTCAGAATTAAAAAATCTACCAATGTAGCAAAACACTTTAATAATCAACATAATAATGATATCAACTTAGTACAGGTTCAAATAGTGGAGAAAGTGCGACTTGCAGCCGGGGGGGGGGGGGTAACCTATTCAGACTCCTATGTAGAAGAGAGGTCTATTGGATTTTCCATTTGGACACTCGAATTCCCAAGCTATGAATCATGAGTGGGATATATCCCATTATTTTGAATAAGAAAGTCCATGACCATTTAATTATTGATTAGTTTCTTGTCTTTTAGTATCAGTCCTTATGTGAGTAGATATGTACACATGTGGTTTTCCACCGTATGTGTACTTTCTCCGTGTTCCTCTTATAGGAGTATGAATATATTCTTTATGTCTTATATGTGTTAAAAATACAAAGACACTATTTCATTGTTGTTATACAATTTGTTTTATATTCAATTCAGTATTTACTTCAATTGATTTTTATTTGATTTTCACAAAAAGAAAACAAACACGTGGGAAACACAATAAATTAACGCAAGTTTTTTTTTTTTTTTTTTTTCTTCTTTTCTCCCTTTTTCTTATTCAATTCAGTATTTATATGTCTTTGCACGACATGTTTTTTTGTAGATATATATTAGTTTTTTTATCTTATTTGTATATTTTTTTGCTTCTTCTAAACATCTATATATGTGAATAATATTAGGTACTTTTTTTGTATTAATGAGAGACCAAATAGCATATGTGTAATATGTGTGTACACATTACTATATAACACATATTGCTTTTTTTCTACTATATTTATACTGGTTCATGTGTGCTTTTATGCATGTGTCTTTTGGACATGCATTTTTATGACATACATTTTTGTTTTTATTTTTTTTGGGCTATGGTATTTTTACTTTTGTATACACTTTTTTGTTTATTTTTTTTTAAATTATATAATTGTTGCAGATACCAACTGACACATATATATTTGTTTGTCTATTTTACACCACACACAAGTTATAAGCTCTTTTTGTCTATTTATATTGAGCTCTTTGTATTCCAGACATGCATTTGTCAGTATTATGCAAAGGTGTGAGTGGTTTCTCTGATGGATCCTTCGCGAAAGAATCTAGATAATTCAAAATTGGTTTTGACTGAGGTCATTTGCATACTTTAATCCATAAAATTACTCACACACCTTACGATAATCAGCAATGATTAAGCGCTTTGTGTGAAACGCGTCTGCTGATCGGTGTGTTGTCCTGTATGTATAGTGTCGGACCACCTATTCTTCAATAAATACAACGTTTTCCTTATTGCTGAAAGTGCCGCATCTCTTTTCTTACAATTGCAGGGTTAGAGCCTACCAATCCAAGACTAAAATTAGCCATCTGATTCACCCACTAATCAAGCAAAAAATTCTAAACCCCTCAGAGATTGCTGACTCTCACCGCCATATTATCATTCCCTGTATAATTTAGCGGAGGATGTCCATACTATTCAACCCACAGATAACGCTATTCAACAGTTTCTATCCATGATTGACCTTCCTAACCTGTCACCTTCTCAACTGGAATCTTTAAATGCCCCCATTACAACATCCGAAATTGCGAAAGTTTTTAGATCCCTGGAAAGGTGCCTGGCCCTGACCGTCTGACTAATGACTATTACAAGATTTTCCATGATCTCCTTTGCCCAACCCTAGTTATTGTGTACTCCTCCGCTATAACTTCAACTTCCTTCCTGCCCGAAATGCTCAAAGCCCATATAGTGACTATTCCCAATCCGGGAAGGATCCCACAACTCCAGGCAACTTAAGACCCATTTCATTGCTCAACACAGATGTCAAAATGTATTCTAAACTCCTTGCCGTACGTCTTCTCCCAATCATTCCACACCTAGTGCATCCCGACCAAACTGGATTTACCTCAGACAGACAGGCCTCTGATGCCACCCGTAGGATCATTAACTTGATATAGAGGGCCAGGAGGGATTGAGTGCCTTCTCTGCTCTTGTCCTTAGATGCGGAGAAGGCATTTGATCGTGTTCATTGGGGTTACATGTCCCATACTTTGCGGAAATTTGGCTTTTCCGGCCCTATTCTTTCGGCTATTTTGGCCCTATACTCTTTTCCATCTGCACAAGTCTACATTTCCAACACTTTATCTCGCACCTTACCTATTTCGAACGGGACCAGACAAGGTTGCCCCTATCCCCCACCATTTTTAATCTTCCTATTGAACCCCTTGCAGCTCAGGTTAGGGCTCACCCGCAAATTTGTGATTTCTTATTCAATGCACACCCACACAAAATAAGTATTTTTGCAGATTATGTATTATCTTATGTCTTACTAACCCTACCCTCTCACTTACCTATGCCCATACTCTTTTATCTACATTTAAAACCATGTCCTATTACAAGCCAGATTTTAGTAAGTCGATTATTATGGGATTAAACATCTCCCCCTCTCTTCAAACCTCCCTTCAATCCCAATTCAATCCCAATTCCTGTACTCATGGACAGACACTACTCTACCTTATCTAGGGATACAATTGAAACCTGATCCTGCGTCTCTAGTGCAAGCCAACTGATTAAGAAAATCTTTCAGGAGACCAACCGACTGTCCAAAGTAGAACTTTCTTGGTCAGATCGCTTGGCTTCTTTTAAGATGATATGTCTCCCCCAAATTTTGTATCTTTTTCGCACCCTTCCAAAACCCTGGAAGAAACTCTGTAAAATGTGTAACTTTGTCCAACATGGTCATCGTCAATTTACATGTAGGGACAAGGTTTACACTTTGGGAGGTTTCTTTAAATACTCCACAGAGTATGTGATATATTGACTCACATCTCTGTGTAAGTTACTTTATGTGGGACATACTATCAGACCAGTGAGACAGGGGTTTGGCAAGCATCGCCGGTATATTGAGGTCGGTTGCGACAAGCATAGCGTACCGCAACATTTTGCAGAAAATCATAGCAAATCTACTACGGGCCTTAAAATTTGGGAGATTGAAGCCATTTCCAAAGAGTTGTCTGAGGCAGAACATTTTGCTAAGCTATGCATGCGCGAGATGTACTGGATTTATACCCTCGGTACCCTTGCACCCCGAGGGTTAAACAATGAATTGGACGTCAAAACCATACTTTGACTCATATACGTGTGTGTTCATATGTGTAATATATATATATATATATATATATATATATACATATATATATATATATATATATATATATATATATATATATATATATATATATATATTGTAAGGGGTTGGCTCGGTATCGGGTGTGGGTGACCCCTTGGGTGGCTTCGTTACATGGAGAGACAGCCGAGAAGTGGTTGAAAACAACGGTCTATGGTTTATTCTTCCAATTTGCTGGAAACAAGTGCAAGCATCCAAACAGTATAAATCAAAACAAACATAAAATAAACCCTGGCCACTTGGGGCGTCTACCTTCACAACACAGGAACCTACCTATGGTGTCTGTCCCAACCTACTGCTGGGCAGACACTGCTGGTCATACAGCAGAAAACCAATAGTCTATTTGTTTTCTTTTCACACAGAAACAGTCAACACCACCTCACCTTCAGAAGTCTCTCAGCTCACTGCTCTCCTTAACGCACAAAGCCTCAGGATGCAGCAATCAGTAGTCATCCTCTGTATAACTTATAGAGGCCTTAATTGCCTCATTCTGAATAGCTGAAGCTTTCCAACGTCCTTAAACCTTTCTGGCTACCTCTGCAGCCAGACACCTGATAGTAATTGGTGAATTGTCTAAATAAGGCAGAAATGTATCTCCCGTCTGTGATAACACCCACAGATTTACCTGACTTCCTATCACATACCCCCCCCCTCTTGTTTCAACCCTAGGGTTGGGACACAGGTTGCCAGGCACACATGTACTCGGGACAAACCATCTGCATTCCCCATTTTAACACCGGGGCCATGCGTTACCACAAAACTAAATTCCTGAAGGGCCAATAGCCACCTATTTATTCTCCTATTGGTCTCCTTGTTCTGTGAACTGGTGACGGATCATGCCCCATTGAAGTGGATGGCAAACTGTCTACCCAGGAGGTAGTACCAGAGAGAATCCAAAGCCCATTTCACCGCCAAACACTCTTTCTCAATGGTGGCATAATTCTCCTCCTGGGCCTTCAACTTTTGGCTGAGGTACATAACAGGGTGTTCTTCCCTCTTGATAATCTGGGACAGTACAGCTCCTAAACCCACATTTGATGCATCTGTCTGAACCACACAGTCCCGTGAAAAATCTGGCGAATTTAAAACTGGCTGACTACATAAGGCCTGTTTTAAAGCCTGAAAAGCTGTTTCTGCTTCGGGAGTCCATTTGCTAATGGCAAACTCCTTCCCTTTGGTCATATTGGTCAGGGAAGCAGCCTGTGAGGCAAAATGGGGAATAAAACGGCTATAATAACCTGCGATCCCCAAAAATGCACAAACCTGTTTCTTGTTGGTGGGACTTGGCCAATCCTGAATAGCCTCAACTTTGTTTATTTGGGGCTTGATTATACCTCTTCCAATGGTATACCCCAGATACTTTGCCTCTTCTAGCCCAATGGTACATTTTTTTGGATTGGCTGTAAACCCGGCTTTCCAGATGGAATCCAACACAGCCTGAACTTTAGGTAAGTGTGAGTCCCAAACCTCACTGTGGATGACCACGTCATCGAGGTATGCAGTAGCATAGGCTCAATGAGGCCGAAAGGGTCTTATCCATGGTGCGTTGAAATGTGGCGGGAGCATTCTGTAAACCAAAAGGCATCCTCCGATATTGGAAAGATCCGTCTGGAGTTACAAATGCTGTTTTTTCCCTGGCCGACCCCGAGAGAGGAATTTTCCAACAACCTTTGGTCAGGTCTAACGTTGTCATGTACTGGCCAGTGCCTAGGCGATCAATCAGTTCATCTATGCGGGGCATAGGATAGGTGTCAAACTTAATGATTTTATTCAGGCGGCGAAAGTCATTACAAAACCTCCAACTTCCATCTGGTTTGGGCACTAAGACAATGGGACTGGACCAATCACTATTTGACTCTTCTATCACCCCCAACTCAAGCATTTTTTTTACTTCCTGGCGAATTGCCTCTCGCCGGGCTTTTGGAATTCTATAAGGCTGCCATTTGGCTAGGAATTTACTTTCGACCGTGGGGACCAGCACCAACACCCTATCACCAGATGCAAAAGTACGGACCTGGGCCCCACGATTGTAAATCCTTTGTTGAGCCAACTGGGCTTGGGCTAAATGTACCTTCACAATCGGCATCACTTGGGCAATTCTATCTTGCATTTGTGCCACATGTTCAATCACACTTCGATGAGGGGAACTCTCACTCTCCCATGTTTCCCTGGCAATGTCCAGTAGGCCCCGAGGGTGCCTCCCATACAGCAGCTCAAAATGGAGAGAACCCTGTGGATGATTGGGGAACCTCTCTTATGGCAAACATCAGATAAGGGAGCAGATAATCCCAATTATTTCAGTCTTTATGCACCACCTTCCTCAACATTTGTTTTAAAGTTTTATTAAACCTCTCCACTAACCCGTCTGTTTGAGGGTGATATACTGATGTACGTAATTGGGTCACTTTCAGGAGTTTACACAGTTCTCTGGTCACCCTAGACATAAACGGGGTGCCCTGGTCAGTTAGTACTTCCTTAGGAAGACCCACACAGCTGAAAACCTGAAATAACTCCTTGGCAATGGTTTTAGCAGAGGTATTTCGGAGAGGAATCGCTTCTGGGTAACGGGTGGCATAGTCCATTATTACCAAGATGTGCTGGTGCCCTCTAGTGGACTTCAGTAAGGGGCCAACCAAGTCCATGGCGATCCTCTCAAAAGGGACCTCGACAATGGGCAGGGGTACCAACGGACTGCGGAAATGTGGTGTGGGTGCAGTAATCTGACACACTGGACAGGAAGAGCAGTACAGTTCTTCTTCATTAGTGATCCCAGGCCAATAAAACCTCTGGGTGATTCTCTCCTGGGTCTTTTCTGCTCCCAAATGTCCCCCAAGAATGTGCCCATGGGCCAGTTCCAAAATCATCTTGCGGTACGGTTTAGGCACTACCAGTTGCTCAAGGGTGTCCTCTATTCTCTGTGACACTCGATATAACAGGTCCCTTTCAATAAAGAAGTAAGGGAGGGCAATCCTCTCGTCAGGGTTAACTAACTCCCCATCTATCTTCACTACATTCTCCTGGGCTCTTAGCAATGTGGGGTCCCTCAATTGCTCAGTGATAAAATTTTCTTGGTGCACCTCTAGGTCATCAAACCCTATCGGCCGTTGTTCCTCTTCTGAGGTAGCAGGTTCCTCCCTAGGGACTGGTGTTTCCCCTGCTAAGACTGAAAACGGAAACTCAGGAGAATCCTCCCAGTTAGAGGATTCTGGAGTAGATTTTCAGGCTCAGAAAAACCACCTACTGGGGAATCTGGGCAATCCCAGAGTTCCCAGAACTTTGGGAAATCCCTTCCCATAATGGGGTCATGTGGCAGTTTGGGAACTAAACCCACTTGGTGACACAAGTTACCGAGGGAGGTTTCAAAGGAAACCATAGTCACCGGATATTCTCGACTGTCCCCATGTACACAAACTACAGCCATTTTCCTAGGATGTAAGGTTTTTCCCACCACTAGATCACTTTTCACTAAGGTGACCAGGCTACCTGAATCCAACAATACCACAACATCTTTACCATCTAAGCACATTCTATAAAAAGGTTTCTCATTCCCCTTTACTGCAGTGCATGTGGTTGCAAAAAGGGACTGTCGTCTCTCTGTCAGAAAGTCACACTGCATGGGTTCATCACCCGCTGGGCAAACTGCTGCTACATGTCCCTCTTCCCGGCAACGGTAACAAATCAACCTTCTGTCCCTCTCCTGTGGGATGGGTCTTCCAGGCCGCTCTCGCCAAACATCAACAGTAGTCCCGATAATACCTCTAGTTGCTCTTTGGTCCCTCTCTCCACCTCCATCCCTTGATGCAGTCTTACCCATAGGTGGGGAGGGTCTGGTCTTGGGGTGAAAAGTATGTGCGTCTCTGTGGAAAGAGGTCAAATTCTCTGTTGTTGGGTACCTTTCGACCAGGTCTACTAGTTTGTCTGCGGTTTCCGGACCACCATGGCTCACCCATTTCTGCAGGGTGCTAGGAAGAGACCTAAGAAATTTGTCCATGACTACCCGTTCCAAAATTTTTAGTCCGGACATAATTTCTGGCTGCAGCCATTTCTTAGCCAAATGGATGAGTTCATACATCTGCGACCGAGGTGGCTTCCTCAGCTGATAACTCCAATTGTGGACCCGCTGAGCACGTACATCCAAGGTTACCCCAAAAACGTGCCAATATTTCCTCTTTTAATCGATCATAGTTTTTTGCATCTGCAAGCTCCAAATCAAAATATGCCTTTTGGGCTTCTCCAGATAATAGGGGGGGCCACTAGTCCAGCCCACTGTTCTTTAGGCCAACTCTCTTTCTCCGCTGTTCTTTCAAACGTGGTCAGAAACATCTCAGGGTCATCATCTGCAGTCATCTTTGGAAATAAATGGCTTACCCGAAAAGTCGGTATGTTACTGGCCTGACTCCCAGCCTCGGTCTGCTGTCTCTGAAGCTGTTTCACGATGGCCTCCATTTGCTGCTGGTGTCTCTGTTCCAGGCCTGCAATGCTCTCTTGGTAAGCCTGTTGTTGAGCTGCAAGGCTCTGCTGAAAACCCGCATTTGCCTGCTGTTGATTTGCATTTGCCTGCTGTTGATTTGCATTTGCTTGATGTGGATTTGCATTTGCTATAGCCAGTTGTTTCAGTATCTCCTCCATTTTGGGTTTACTTTAACTGCCCGCGGCACTCCACCATATGGCTAAAAACAATGAAAAAATTTGTTTTTATTTATTTTTTTATTGGGAATGTTATATAGCAGAAAGCAGAAAGTGAAAAATATTTTTTTGTTTATAGCGCAAAAAATAAAAATCCCAGAGATGATTAACTATCACCAAAAGAAAGCTCTATTTGTGGGGGGGAAAAAGGACATCAATTTTATTTGGGTACAGCTTCGCACAACCGCGCAATTGTCAGTTAAAGTAATGCAGTGCCAAAATATTAAGGGGGAAAATCTTCCGGTCCAGAACTGGTTAAATATGCAGCGTGCAGGACTTTGATGTGCTTTCATGAAAACGCATTTCCCAAAAGAAATAATTAGGAGCGTACCTTAAACCATGTGTAAACCGTGTGTAAACCACATATACAATCCAAATCACAGCACACAGGAGGGATTCCACTATTATGGCCCTTTTGTGACCCTTTTGTGGAAAAAAAAAATCTTCATTACCCAAACTATTGTGGGCAAAAAATTGCAACTTCAGAAAACTCACTATGCTTCTTAATATATACCTTGGACTGTCATCTTTACAAAAAGTGGTCATTTGGGGGGAATTTGTACTGTCCTGACATTTTAGGGCCTCAAGAAATGAGATTGGTAGTCAGTACTCAGTGTAGCAAGAGTAATTGTCATTCAAAGTACAAGAGCACTGAAAGCTGAAAATTGGTCTGGGAAGGAAGGGGATAAAAGCGCCCAGTATTGAGGTGGTTAATGATGTGTTTTTTCTTTAAACAAAAAACATATTTGTGACTTTATTAGAAACTTTAAGTTTGGCAAACATAATTATTTTGAATTAATTATACCTTCTTATAGTATAGGTGAATCTTTAGGTTTATCCTTATTAAAGTTGTAAGCTATGGCATTGTATTTGCTTACCACTGATGATAATATGACAACATATCAATGTTATAAATGTGGGCAGCTTTCCTTTTTGTTTATTTTTTTAATTGCTGCTTCTATTAAGCCATTTGATCATACCAGATCTATATTTGTTCTAAAGATGAAACTTACAAAATTTTCAGATTTATACCATATGCTATTTGGTATTACTTCCAACTATGATCAAAACATTACAGTTCATTACATTCACAAGAAACTGTTTTCTGCTTGTAGTCATTTAACAAGATACCATCAAAGTTATACATCACTCATGCAAATGATACACAGGGAAAAAATTGTCAATGATACGATAATTTAGTTAGCTGATCCCCCCCCAGACATCAATTGCTGCAGTTATGTATGCATAAAAATACATATTTTTAAAAGCAGCAAAAATACTAAATATTTATGCTCTGAAATTAAGTACAGTATTTAACCTCAATCCACGCAGACGTTTGCCAGTTTCAGGGTGGGCAGGTGATGTTTGCAGGGGTATAGTTTAGGGACCTTCAGGAAAATCAACAACTCTTTGGTCCAAAGTTCCAAGTTGACTTCTAAGTTATAGGGAACTGCAGGGAGAACCCATGTGATTAGATATTTTAGTATCCTTCCAATAAATAAAAATTTGACAGGGCCATACTGGCTTCCTCCTAAGGCCTTTGTAGAGTGGATAGTTTCTATTTAGGTTGTGACAGGAGTCACTTTGGGTGTCTCAGCTCCTCAGGTCCCTCCTATGTAATAGTCACCCTGTGTCTATTAGGGGCACAGGGTGACTAAGAAAATGATGGAAACTACTTACCGTTGCATGAAGTCTGTGACTCCTGAATAATCAAAGCATTGCTTTGATGTGGATGCCATGGTTAATTGTGTCACCTATTGTTTGTCTGTCTGCTAGTATTGTATGCACTCCGCCTAGGTATAAGTGACAAGTTAATTAGCTCAAGTTAATTAAATCACTGTCAGCTATTAGTTGCTAGTGGGAAAGTAGTATACTGCCTGTGTTGGTTGTTCCTTAGATATGTTAATTATATTTCTTTCAATCATTTTTATTGATAACATTAATAATGATAAACAAACAGTTTCAAAAATATAGCAAATTGGATGCACAATTTAACATAAAAAATCAACCTTATAAGTGCTCACTTTAAGGTAACATAAATAGATTGTAGGGAAGGGGGAGATACAGGTTATTTCTCCATAAACGGTTCTAACAAAAAACTGGAAATCAGAAAGCCTCTGACCTGCCATTTAAATCAGAATCCAAAGGTCAGGGATGGGAGCGGGGCCCATGCACCATGATATGGTTGCGAAACATATGGGTCCCTTGTATCCACTCCAGGTAGAGGCCATGGAGACCAGGGGAAGGCAAAGGTACCATCCGAAGGTCCAACAGGACCAAGATGTATGGTCAGGCTGGGATAAGTCTCGGAAACGTTGCTACCAATGGCTTCAATAGGCTAGTTAATTATATTTCTGTATACAATTTCATCTGCATGCGATAATGTAATCAGGCACCGAACCTGGTGGGGCATATATCCTGTGTGAGTTTGTTCAATAAACAGTTCCAGATCTCATACAAGCTATTTTTTGGCTAGTCTTATATGTTATGCAGCTACGATATCTGATATCTATGTTGAAGACTAAGTGGTATACTGAAGGAAGCACTCAAGCACCGTGTGGGTTTGTTTGGTCACTCAGGTCTTATGGTAACCCATATTATAAAAGATAATAGAGAGTTATGGCAGTATTAAACCCAAAAGGCAAAATGTATTGAATTGTAGCATCCAAATATAAGTTAGAAGATTGAGAAAAAACAAGCAGAAGAGGAGAGGTACAGATACCAGTGGCCATGGAAGAGGAACTCAGAAGGAGGTTGCGAGAGATGTGGATACAGCACAGGAGACCAGTGTCAGAGCAGGTCCTGCTGGGATTGTATGATTCTATCCACTGGAAACTCTGGAAAGAAGCGCTAGCCCGTGAGCAGCGACACCAGGTAAAAATCCTCCCCTCCATCCAGGAAAGGTACTGGTCGCAGTATGAAGTGCAAATTGTGTTTTTGAGGAAACATCCGCACAAGGAATGGAAAGCTAAGTTAAACAAGCTGGTCTAGGCAGAGATGCGGTTGGATGAGAGCTACAGAGCTCTCCGCTGGTATGTAACCCAAGTGTGCCTGTGGGTAGCGGATGACAGCCCAAGGGAAGGCTATGGCGGCCTGGGGCTGTTATTAGAGAGGCTGTCCAAGGACCCTGACTTTGGTAGTGATCTGGAGTGGCGTTTTGAGGAAATCTTGGAATACAGAGAGCAGATGCTGAATGTCTTGAAAGTGCACTGGGCATGGAAAGATTTGGAGTTTCTAGCCAATCAGGAATGGGAGCTGGAAATTGCCAACAGACTGGTGCTAGACTCTGCTCAGCAGCTGGTCTGGGCTCCCTTTGCCTGGGACTAACCAGAAATACCAGCCGACAGTCCTGAAATCTCGACTAAATTGCCAGCAATAGGGCAGAGTAACAGTGTGCTTTGCCCATCTCTGCCCACTGCTATGCAAGAGGAACTCTTATGGCAGATGCAGTAAGTGTTGACTGACCTTGATTAACCTGTTTCTGCACAGGACAAGCTTGTATGGAGGAATACATTTGTCCAGCAGCTGGATAAAGGTACAGGAGATGGAGCAACTGACTCATCTTCCCAACTGTAGTTCAAGGGCTGGGGAGAAGAGGAAGCTGTCTTCGTTCCCCAGCCATGGATCACAGAAAGCATGGTTTTTATTGACTTTTCATTGGGGGATGTTATGCATGATAAGTCACCTGCCTGTGCCCTGGACTTTCAGTAATTCCAGAGACTGGGGATTTAATAGACTTTTCTGCTGAGGAAGAACAACCTGGTGAGCCTCCAGCAAAAGAGCTGGCATTAGGGTCAAACATCACTGAGCTCTGCCCAACAGCAGCTTCAGCCTGCCTGAGAGAAGTGGCAGCCAGCCTTTCTCACAAGCCACTGACAGGAACCTGGGATTTCATGTTGACAGCATCTGTCAAATTACAAGAAATGTGTCCAGCTGAAGCTCTGACAACTGGACAGAGGGTCCAAGACCTCTGCCCCACACCTGCGGCAGTTCTGGAGGCCCAGGGTGAGAGGGAGACGGTCACTTCCCAACAGCAGATCAGGATCCAGGGGGAGAAGGGAGAGGAGGAAGCCGGCCTCCCTCCCCAACAGTTACCCAGAGCGGACTATGTGGAGTCCCCAGCAGAAGTGCTGGCAACAGGGCAGAGTGCTACCAACCTCTACCAAGCACCGTTAACAAATGTGGAGTCCCAGGGAGCCAAGGCAGTCGGCCCCTCTCCCTAGCAACAAGCTGACGTAGTGAAGCTTCTACACCCAGCTGAAGCGCTGGCAGCTGGACAGAGAGTCAATGACCTCTGCCCCATACCTACTATTGACAACCATTTCCTTTGCCAATAATGGAAATTGGGTTGACTACCTAAGTGAGTTCACTCTGTCCTCAACTAACAAAAGATGGATTTCCTGTGGTAGTGGACGGGACTTCGATTTGCACTGACACAACCCCAAAAAAGGTCTGGCATTGGAACAGGAGGATGTCAGCCTTGCTCTCCAAACACGGGGGATTTTCATCTAGTAAAAATGGATGGGACTACAATCTCCACCTGTATACCCAAGGGATGCTGGGCAGTTGGCCTAGATCCCCAACAGCATGACAAAGTGAGCCCAGCCACCCCATCTTCTTTCCAGCGACTGGAAGGACTCCAGGGAGAAAGGGCAGTCTGCACATCTCCTCAGTGGCGGGTATGTTCTATGAGAGCGGCAGAGGTTGGCTGGGTAAGTAATGCTCTGTTTGAGACATTTGTTTGAGGTATGGTGTGGGTAGGGGCATTGGGGGACTGGAACTACAGACTAACTTCGAAGTCAACCCGTCTGGAGTCTCCTCCTGTGTTAGTCTGCTTCTGAAGGGGAGGGATGTGACAGGAGTCACTTTGGGTGAGGGGCTCATGGAATCCTGGCAGTGGTTAGTCGCCATCTTTTAATCTGGCGATAATGAATGAGAACAGAATTTGACCTTTAATTGTATATCTGCGTACCATTTAAATGAAAAAATAACAGGTGAGAGATGTAATAAAGGTTACCCAACCTGGTAACTCTAAGGAAGAACATGAACAAAATAAACCAATAATTAGAAACCAGATGTTTGCACCTGAAGTTCCGATCTGGGATTTACCTTCATAAGCATAACCCATGTATGTATGTATGTAATTGGCCTAACAGGGATTGATTGCAAATAGAAGTGACTAAGGTGTGATCTCCAAGATTGCTTTGGAACTCTATAGACAGGGGTGTAACTAGAAATCACAGGATCCCACAGCAAATCATTTTGTTGGATCTCCTCCCTAAACAGAAAAAGCTTCATTAAACAACACCCTTACTACTACAGACATGTGGCATGTGTACCCGTGAACTATATTTTACACCATTTTACTCTATACACATATAAGCATTTGTGTTATTTACAAATGGGTAAAGTGCAAATGTATTCTATCAGAGCCACCTGTGTCCTAGGATTCCCTGCTGCATGATCTCACAAACAGCCTGGAATGCAGAAAGGGCATGCTTCTGGAGCTTAATGTACATAGACAGGAAAGGTACGCCCACCACTATGAGAATAAGAAGCCTATATGGAATATGGAAGCCTGGATGGTCATGTGACTACTAACAAGAAGACCAAAAAAAGTAGAAGAATTATATTTCCTAAACACAAAGATGCAATTATGGGACATAGTGTATATAATATTTGCTCTACTGGCTTTATACAATGTCCTTTAAGTAAAATGCATTCACATATACTTTAACACTGTCCATTAAAGCTGGGGAAAAGAGGGTTATAATATGGTATAATTATAACCTCCCTTCCCCCGGTTTCCCCCGGTTTCATTGGTGGCAGAGTGGCAGTTGTAATGATTATACACTCCCCTTCAGAAACCGTGAAAATACTAATATGCATTGTGCACAAAATGCATTTATCCATTTGTCCAGGTGTGGTAGCCTATCATCTTTTCTCCTCCAGTAAAAGTCTTCTGTTCTGTCATTATTAATGGCCCAAAGTAGGAAAGTGGTGAACCTGTTGATTTGCTTCTTATTGCGTTTAGTGCATTAAGCAAGCTACAGAAAGTACATCTGTAAGTTCAACCACACTTTGTAAGATCTCAGCATGTAGCTTTTGTATTTTTTATTCTCTTTAATAATGTCAGCATTTTGTCTTCAATAGTAAAGTGGGTTTTTCTCACACATTTATTTAGCAGAGATTTTCCAAGCCTGCAGTAATATCTTACGGCAATTGTTCTTTAACTTCATTGACAGTTTTATCTCCTTCAGAAGCCAAAACGGTGTGTGAGTTATTCACATGGGCAAGGGACAGGTTCTGCCTAGTAGAGATGAGATCAGTGGCTGTTTAGACTCTAGTCCAAATGCTGAACATTTAAGTCATCGAGCATGGACAAATAGGACAGTTTCCTAGCTGTCAATGGTTGCTAAAGCCAGCCTGAGATGGACTGAATCTTGATCGGGCCCTGCTGAGCATTGGCTTTCCTAAGGTCTGCTCTCAGCAACCCTGTGCCACACAAATCCCCTGGATGGTTCCATTACAATGGTCTGATGATCTCTGGGGTTACACTGGCAGTGTCATGAGCAGGTAAGAAGAGTGGAGTCTGTCTACTGCTAAATGGAAAAAAGTAGAAGACAAGCATTTTCCGTGGCAAATTTGGTGTAAGAATCTTTATCATTGCTGTATAAGCAGTCCAATAAAAATATTGAATGTGGATTATGATTTTGCAAAGTTTTAATGGTTTTCTATAATTTTAGTAACATATTTTGCTCTTCAAAAACTCAGTAAATCTCAAGTGAGGTTAGGTTTTCATTCTTTTTTCCCCCACAACATATTGTCCTCATCTTTTGCCATTACACCTACAATTTGGTACAAACAAATGGTAGTGAAAACAGTAATATGTCTAGAAAATTAAATTGGAGAACTAGCCAATATTTATGTCTGTTTCACAATTAGCCATACAAACAAATTGTTACTGCCCCCACCTATAACTGGCCTTTGCAGCAAAGAGCACTGGAAGGGCAATGTATGTCAAATAAAACCAAAGAAATTTCCAAGCTCAAACGTACCGACCAGCCTGCGACCTACCGAATTTATCTGTCTAACAGTATGCGTTAAAAACAGGGGTTTGTGAATACATGCGCAAGCTACAGGCCTTGTCAAAGCACCCTGTTATCTGTAGTCCCTAAATCTGACTTTTAAAAGTCTCCACAATGGAAGCACGTGCATTCTGATGGATAGTTAGAGTGCAGGTGAGCCTGAGGAAGCCCACCCCTTCTTAAAGACGCAGGGGCACACTGAACACCCAGCACATAGCACTTTGGCAGCAAAGGTGTCAGTGCGTTGCCTGACCAATATACCAACATTACAAGCAAATGGCCACTGCCCCTGCCTATAACTGGCCTTTGCAGCAAGGAGCACTGGAAGGGCAAGGTATGTCAAATAAAATCAAAGAAATTTCCAAGCTCAAACTGACCAACCAGCCTGCGACCAACCAACTTGACCTGTCTAACAGTATGCTTTAAAAACAGGGGTCTAGTCTGTGCACAGATCCCGGTCAAGGAACCCTTGTTACCTGTAATCCCTAACTCTGACTTTTAAGAGTCTCCACAATGGAAGCACATGCATTCTGATGGATAGATAGAGAGAGGGATGATATTCACAATTAGCCACCATGACTTTGTTAGATTTATGTGGGAATATTACTGTCATAAATAGTGTATCAGCTTTGGAATTTAGGCTTGATAGTACATCTTTTCTGTAATTCTTTGTTATTCTTAGCACATGGAGCAGATATTTCCTAGTTCTGTGTGTCTCTCTTTTTAAAGAAATTGTTTTATCCTACATGTCGGGTAAAAAGGGTAAAAGAGATCTTTCAGAAGTATGATCATTCCTGAAATAACTTACATTCATACATACATATACTGTACAAGCCAACTGCAGCCATCACGTCTAATGATTGGTAAACATTATACTATAATAAATTTTTGTTTTGGTGTTTAGATATGCTCTAACCCCTTTGATGTCAAGACCTATGGCACTGCTTCCAGCTGGCCAGATCTGTACCTGACATTCCTCCTTCTGCGGAATTGTTCAGCAGACTCAGCTGAACAAATCAATTGCTCTGATCAGCGGATGACAACTCACCTAAAATGTGACCCCCCCACCCGCTGCCGCTTCCTGCCTCTCACCTTTTGCTCTGTGTCCCTCCACATCCCCTGCTGCACTGACCCTTAAAATGTCCCCACCCCCCCTTACTGCACAGATCAAGCCAGCCCCTTTTTTCACCCCCAGCACCGGACGCCGCTGGGACCCCCCTCTTCAGTGCCCTCTATGCAGCTCGGCTGACTAACTTTCCCTCCACCCCCTCCTGCTGGCTGCACCTGCTGCCAGGAGATCGGTAACTGTCAGGATGGAGAGCTGGGGGAGGGGGGCTGTAAAACATGTGTTTACCAGCCCCCTCTCTTTCCTGAATGAACACTTCTGTTCTTTTATTACTTAAGTATAGTAAACTGTTTTACTTCAGTTTGTGAATAAATAGGAGTCTCTATACAGACTCTTATTCATTCCCCCACAGTGCAGATGAAGCTGCCGAGAAAGGGACTGTCATTAGTCCCTTTCTCTGTCTCAGAAATGAGACATTAGGGGTCTGTTTAGACCCCTGTTGTCTCTCCAAAGCCTTCCTCCCCTCAAAAAAAAAAAAAAAGAAATATGTAAAAAAAATATGAAAAAAAAATTGACCTGTTAAAAAAAAAAATTACTTGAAAACAAAAAGAAATAAAAAACATAGGAACCCTCACCTTTTAGTCTTTTAGGTGGACCTAATCGGGCCCTCCATTATCCTCTATGGAGCAGCAGATGTAAACTGACTTTTTTCCATTCGCAAAAAGGCGTGATTTGAAATTTACAAATATTTGTTATTTATTAACTCAATACAGGTTAAACATTTTATATTGTAGGAATTTAGCAGGAATTTAGTAAAATTTGCTGTGTCTGTATCTGCTAATAAGGATTTTAGTGTATTTATAGCGAAAATATTGTTTGGTAAACATTTGCGCAAATATCATTTTAGACTAGGCCCGATTACAATTTTTTGTACCCTAAAGGCAGGATGAGGAGTAGGAGGAGTTCAAAACAGGAGGCAAACTGAAGCACCCTGCAATCCTCGGCGGTGTAAGATGCGCCCCAAAAATTGGAAAGGTGTATCTCACACGTACCGATACAGACTATGCCGAAATTTATTTTTTTTTACCCCAAAAGGGTGTAGATTGAATAGCGGAATAGAAAATATGATATAAAATTGGTGATTTTTCAATAGCACATGTGAACACAGCAGTGTCTTATGTTTTATGTCACGGTCAGCTCAGCAGCAGGCTATGAAGGGAAAAAAAAAAATTCCCCTTTAAATTTGTAATTTTTAAATAGCAGATTAGTACAGACTATGCCACAATTTAATTTTTTTTTAACCCAAAAGGGTGTATATTGAATAGTGGAATAGAAAAAAGTATATAAAATTGGTGATTTATTTTTCAATAGCACATGTGAACACAGCAGTGTCTTATGTTTTATGTCACGGTCAGCTCAGCAGCAGGCTATGAAGGGAAAAAAAATTCCCCTTTAAATTTCTAATTTTTAAATAGCAGATTAGTACAGACTATGCCACAATTTATTTTTTTTAACCCAAAAGGGTGTATATTGAATAGTGGAATAGAAAAAAGTATATAAAATTGGTGATTTATTTTTCAATAGCACATGTGAACACAGCAGTGTCTTATGTTTTATGTCACGGGCAGCTCAGCAGCAGGCTATGAAGGGGAAAAAAAAAAAATTCCCCTTTAACTTTGTAATTTTTAAATAGCAGATTAGAACAGCAATCTGTAGTAAAATATAGCTGAACGCTGCACACAACAGACTGATGAAAATATATTTTTTTCTCCCTCCTCCTCCTCCTCAGTGGGCTCAAGTGAGGGCAAAAAGATAGTTCACTGCACCACCCCCCACACAGCAAAATCAATGTAGATCGCTAACGGACGATTGTTCTGTCCTGTGTCTCCTATGTGTCCCTGCCTAATCTCTCCAGCCTGTCCCTAAAATGCTCAAATATCTTTCCCTGCCTACACTCCGACCTGTCCCTGCATTGTTTTCAGGCACAATTTTTCCCTGTCTGTCCCTAATCAGCAGCAGCCAGCTTGTATGATGTGTGCTCTCTCCCTACACTACAGCAGAATGACGCACCGCGCTGTGACTCTCGAGCTTATAAAGACATGGGTCACATGCTTCAGATGGCCAATCACAGCTACTAATACATTAGTAGGCATGGCTGGGATGGCTTAAGGCACACCAGTTAAACGCTTGTTGATTGGCTGTTGAAAGCCCGCCATTAAAAGTGCGCCATTACATACAAAACAGGAAATAAAGCAAAAATCCAATTATCCGGTACGGACCCGAACAATACAGTCCGTGTTCGCTCAACACTAGTCTTGATCTCAAACAATGTTACTAGTGTATAGCATAGATATAGTACAGTGACTGAGCATTGCTACCCTAAGGAATAAAGTATGCAGGGTCACCAGGTGAAAACAGAAACAGGAGAAGCAATTGAAAATGAAATGAATGCAACCACAACTGAAGTAAGTTGCATTACATAACATTTTTGTTCCATGTTTTTTATACACTTTGGGGTTGATTTACTAAAGAAAAAGAGGCTGTTCACTTTGCATTCAAATTTTCCTCAGGGCCTAGTGAATGTGAATGATTGTAATGAACAGCACTTCATGGACAGTACTTAGGCCAGAACTGGTGACTAACCTCCAGTAGCCTACATCATCTGTTGAGATTATATTTACCTGGATGCATATATGTTTGTATTCATCATTTGTGAACTACATATTATAGATATTATGATATCACGCCCAAAGATCTGAGAGTGGTACTTCTATTTTAACATATTTTTTACTTTGTATAATAAAAATTATATTCTTTTTACTTACATTTGTCTCCACCATGTTGCCGTTATAGTCCGTGATTGTAGGCTACTGGAGGTTAGTCTCCGATTCTTGCCCAAGTACTCCCCTGTTCTGTTTTGGATTAGGCCTTAAAACGTCTCTTTTAATTAATTAATGAATAGTACCTCATGTTTGCCTGATTATTGTGCTCTTTCCAGCCTTTGCGTACCTGCAGCTGTCCTTAGATCCACTACATCTCAATACCGACCTTTGGCTTGCTCCTTGACTTCCACCTGATCCCAAGCTGCAACCAATTGCTGAACCCAAAATAAGTGCAGACTAGGACAGGGGGCTTGTCCTAGCTCCAACCTGCAGCAATGTCAAAGGAAAAGGTCAATAGGACCTATGTGCATGAAGTGAGATGAATGGCAGCCTCAGCCCGAACTCCAGCTAGGCCACGCCCCAAATGCATTTCGTTCTGCCTCATGGAGCTTAATCATGGGGAATAGGGTTAATTTTACGTTGCTGAAACCAATTGCTACCAACCTTTGACTTGTTTACTCACTTCTGCTTGATTCCTACCTGCTGTATCTGCTACAGGACCCTTGCTTGTTCACCTCTTGGTGGGGCAATCCTAAGGACCATGACCTGGTATTAGCACTCAGCAAAACCCATCTCCACCATCACAAGCTCTGTCCAGATAGAAAGCAATTGTGCTGCAAGTTTGAAAATGATTTGCTAAACTATTGCTAGACTTGCCAGGCTTCACAAGTTTGTTGCACAATTGCAGCAAATCTGCATTGCATGACTCAGAATCAAATATCTTTGTAAACATTCTGCAAGTCTGCTGCAAGTTCTGCTTCAGTTATTTTGTGCAATAGTCATCCCACCACTGGGTTCACTGTAGCTTAACTTTCATGCTGTAAACTTGTAGAGCTCTTGCTGCAGACTCACCACTGCAACTTTACTTTTGCTAGAGACTTGCCACGCAAATTTGCTATGAATTGTAAAAGTGTCAACTAGAACTTGTGCTTTAAGTGCTCTGCAAGTGTACAACTTGCCAGTGAAAATGTGCAGCAAGTTAACAGACTTACAATTCAACACTGCCACAAATTTGTGGCAAGTTATCCTTGCTATCTGGGTGGTGAATACTGGTTAGTGCTTAGACTGTGCACCTTGGGTGAGCCCACATCATCCGCCGGGGTGACCAGCTTGTTTACTTATCCTGCTGGTTGGTGGGAGCTTCTCTACTACTATAGCTACTGGCCTCCAAGTCTGATCCCTGACTGTGACACTATTTTTGTTTAGTAAATCAACCCCTTTAAGTTTAAGCTTGGGTAATGTAGTTTGGTGCATGATATATTTGTTCTTTTCTTTCTAAATTTATTTTCAGGTGTGAAACTATTGCGGTCCCAAAACTGTTTTGCCCAAAACCACCACACCAGATTCCCCAAAAATGAATATACCACACCCAATGTCTCTATACTTGGTTTTTATCCATTTTCAAATCAAAATCTCACAAGTCGAATGAGTTGTGGGATCCTCTACTAATGTACTACTGTACATGGCAACAAGGCAAATGTATTTTTTAATTTCTCTGTGAAAGCAGGTAAAAAATGTAACATGATAAAATAATTTATATGTCAAAATGTTTACTGATTTTGATATTTATTTTAAATCTTTGTCTTTTTATTTTTTTTTTGTTGAAATTGGAAGTGTTGGAAAATGGGGATTGAGGTACCTTAATATTTTAAATAACCTTAATATAACTTATGCACACTGTACAGTTTTGTCAACCCATGCTGATCGCTCATATTAGCAAGCTGGTAAATGAATACATTTGCATATGAAGAAGTTATTTAAATTTCATTTCCTTGATTAGAAGGAAATATTTAAAGAATGGTTCCATTAGGGGTGTTATATAAAAATCTGTAGAGGATTATGTTAAATTTAAATATCTTTGACTTTGACTTAATTATAGTTGCACTTTGAGCCAGTGAAAAGGAAACCAGTTATTAACACCAGATTTAACATATAATCAGAAGAAAATTTATAACATTTTACTATAAGCATCTGTTATCCTATGTTGACCTTTGAAATCAGAAGTCAAACAAAAGCTTCTTATAAGCAGCAGAACTCTTCAAAACAACCCTAGAATCCCCAATGGGGCACATTGACTTAAGATAAGACTTCCCTTCTCAGAATCAAGAGTCCTAAAAGACCATTCAAACAAAACTGAGAATTCTTACGCATTAGTTTTATAGCAAACAGATCTCTATTCTGTGATAACTGTCCACCACGGGAGCATGCGCCTTGGGGGCACCCACGGAAAGAATGAGCAGACAATGCCAGTGATGGACCCCAGAAGAGGAGATATGGTACAGTTTTGTGCAAAACCACAGATGCTTCCTACAATAAATACACTATTGGTGGGACAAGAGGCTAGAGATTTGAGAAATATGGGTTTAGAGAAATCTTGGGACAAATTCGTTTCCAACTTCAAACTATCCTAACTCATATGGAACCACCTCAGCAACTTAAACAAGCAGTGGAATCTGAGACATCGAATAGTGGATGTTTAGGCAAGAACAGGAAAATATGTGGAGGCTACTAGAGGGTTATAGAGAGAGACAGTAATGAGACTGGTTTGATTATCAGGAATCTGTGCGTTAACGCTGGAACTGGAATGAAGGTAAAAAGGAAACAGGGCTGGAGTGCAGTTTTAAGATCAATGCAGAGAAACAGGGGCACTGTCTCACTAGTAGATGTTACAAAGCTCATGCTGATGTGCAGGATCTGCAAATTGCTGGTATTCACATAATGTGCATGAGTTTAAAAATCTCAAGCTGGAGAACAAGAACCAAACACATGTAGTTGGAAAATGAAGAAGAGTTTTAACCAGGGGCAATAGGGTTAAAAAGCAGCTACCAAATACTTAGACAAGATTATACAACACCAACGTAGTCCAGAACAGGAATCACACAGTTCGGAAACAAGAATTCCAAAGAGATAAATAGACAGGGACTGGGTGATTTAGTCAGTACATAAGAATGCAAAATCAGATTAAGGCTCTGTTCACACTTGTACAACTTTGGACACATAAATTCGCATGACAGGTTGCAGCCCATTAATCTTAATGGAATTTGTTTAAATATATACGATTTAAAGTTGCAGCAACTTTGAAAAGTTGCCTACACTTCTTTGATGTGGCTTTTGAAGCAATTTAGTGCCAGAGAGTGTAAAGTTACACTCAAAGTTGCATCAAAGTTGCGCTCCAAAGTCACACTAGAAATCAAGTGTGAATGGAGTCTAAAACCAACCTTCCTTCTCACCTCCCTCTGTCCCATCCTGCAAGATGTTTTCTGTTTCCTCACCTAAGCCCCAATCTAGGTTACTCCCTTCCCAGAAAACAGATGCAGGGAGCCACTAATCCAGCACTGCAGATACTCCCCCAACCACCAGTCTCCCACTGCTCCCTCCTCTTCTTGCTCCTCACAGGACCCCACCGCAGGACAGTAGAACATGTCCACATCACACAGGCAAAAAATTTGGAAATGCAAAGAAGGACACATGCAGGAATTAAATAGAGATGTCCCGAGCTATTCGCAGGCAAACAGTTCCCGGCAAACATCGCTTGTTCGCCTTCGCCGCGGCAGGCGAGCATATGCGATGGTCGGTCCGCCCCTATACATCATCATTGAGCAAACTTTGACCCTGTACCCCACAGTCAGCAAACACATTCCAGCCAATCAGCATACCCTCCCTCCCAGAACCTCCCACCTCCTATAAAAAAAGCAAGGGCAGCATCCATCTTAGATTCATTCTGAAGCTGCAGTGTTAGTTAGAGCAGGGAGAGTGCTGCTGCTGCTGAATTTAAAGGGAAATCGTTAGCTAGGCCAGTGTTCTGTGTCCCCTCCTGCTGTAAGGACAGCGTCCTGACAGCACCCCAAAAAGCCCTTTTTAGGGCTGGTACATCAGTCTGCTTTTTTTTTTTTTTTACATATATATATTGCAGTTGCCTGCCCGTGTGTGAGAGGCCACAGGACCACTGTACTGTGTGCACACCACTCATATCGAGTGGCACAATACCTTGCAGATAAAAAAGTAATTAAATTTTTTCTCTGTAATATAATTGCAGTTGCCTGCCAGTGAGTGTCAGGCCCACAGACTGTACTGTGCCCACTGCCCACTACTCATATGGGGTGGCACAGCACCTTGCAGATAAAAAAGTCATTTAATTTTTCCTCTGTAATTTAATTGCAGTTGCCTGCCAGTGAGTGTCAGGTCCACAGACTGTACTGTGCCCACTGCCCACCACTCATATAGGGTGGCATAGCACCTTGCAGATAAAAAAATTCATTTAATTTTTCCTCTGTAATATAATTGCAGTTGCCTGCCAGTGAGTGTCAGGTCCACAGACTGTACTGTGCCCACTGCCCACCACTCATATTGGGTGGCACAGTACCTTGCACGCATAGTACCACTAATCTAAAAAAAAAAATGACAGGCAGAGGCAGGCCACCCCGCAGGGGCCGTTGTGGTCGTAGTGCTGTGATTTCCTTTGGCCCTAAAATAAGGCTCAGTGTTCAGAGGCCACGTACCCTAAACTCTAAAAATTCTGAGGACATAGTTGACTGGCTTACACAGGACACCCAATCTTCTACAGCTTCCGCTTGGATCCTTGACGCACCATCCTCCTGCAGCTCAGCTTCGGGCACCTCTCAAGTTACCACTCGCTTGCCCGCCGCCATCGCCAACACTAGCAGCACAGTCGCTTCACTTGATCTGTCAGAGGAGTTATTTACACATTAGTTGGAAGAAATGAGTGATGCACAACCATTAGTGCCAGAGGATGTAGATAACAGGGATATGTCTCAGTCAGGCAGCATTACACACATGGACATACAGTGTGATGATGATGACGATGTTGTACCCGCTGCTGCTTCCTTTGCTGAGTTGTCAAATACAAGTGAAGCAGTTGATGATGACGATGTGTCCGTGGATGTCACGTGGGTGCCCGCTCGAAGAGAAGAAGAACAGGGGGAAAGTTCAGATGGGGAGACAGAGAGGAGGAGGAGACGAGTTGGAAGCAGGTGGAGGTCGTTGCAAGGAGCTAGTGGCAAAGTCAGACAGCATGTATCGGCACCCTGGGTCAGCCAGACAGCACGCCAATCAACGCATGCTGTTGCCACCACCAGAATGCCGTCATTGCAAAGCTCAGCAGTGTGGCATTTTTTTTGTGTGTCTACCTCTGATAACAGCGATGCCATTTGCAACTTGTGCCAAAAGAAACCGAGTCGTGAGAAGTCCAACACCCACCCAGGTACAACTGCTTTGCAAAGGCACATGATCTCAGATCACAAACGCCTATGGGATCAACACATGATGAGTACAAGCAGCACACAAACTCAAAGCCACCATCCTCCTCCTGGTCCAGCATCTTCAGCCACGTCAACCACTGCTGTCCTCCTTGCCCCCTATCAACCACCCGCCACTCCGCATCTCACCTTCAGCAGTTCCTGCTCATCTGCCCACAGTCAGGTGTCTGTCAAGGAAATGTTTGAGCGTAAGAAGCCAATGTCACAGAGTCACCCCCTTGCCCGGCGTCTGACAGCTGGCTTGTCGGAACTCTTAGCCGGTGGAGTCTGAGGCCTTCAAAAAATTTGTAGCTATTGGGACACCGCAGTGGAAGGTACCCGGCCAAAATTTTTTTTCACAAAAGGCAATCCCCAACCTGTACTCTATTGTGGAAAAGGAAGTCATGGCATGTCTGGTACACAGTGTTGGGGCAAGGGTCCATCTGACCACTGATACCTGGTCTGCAAAGCACAGTCAGGGCAGGCATATCACGTACACTGCACATTGGGTAAACCTGCTGACGGCTGCCATGCGTGGCACTGCAGAGGTGTTGGTGACATCGCCACAACTTGCAGGCAGGCCTGCTGCCACCTCCTCTACTCCTCCTACTCCATCCTCTTCGCTAACCTCCTCGGCCGAATCCTCTTCTGCTGCTTTGTCTTGCTCCACATCAACTGCACCCCCCAGCTCCCCAGGGGCTATTCCACATCCCAGATATGACGGTGTCACGCCGTCTTGGGTTTGACTTGCCTGAAAGCAGAGAGTCACACCGGACCAGCACTCCTGTCCGCCCTTAACGCACAGGTGAATCAGTGGCTGACCCCGCACCAACTGGAGATCGGCAAAGTGGTGTGTGACAATGGAAGCAATTTGTTGGCGGCATTGAATTTGGGCAGGTTGACACATGTGCCGTGCATGGCACATGTGTTGAATCTGATCGTACAACGCTTTGTGCATAAGTACCCAAGCTTACAGGACATCCTCAAGCAGGCCAGGAAGGTGTGTGGCCATTTCAGGCGTTCCTACACGGCCATGGCGCACTTTTCCGATATTCAGCGGCGAAACAACATGCCAGTGAGGCGCTTGATTTGCGACAGCCCGACACTCCTAATGTTCGACCGCCTGCACCAACAAGAAAAAGCCGTCAACGAGTATTTGTATGACCGGGGTGCTAGGACAGCCTCTGCGGAGCTGGGTATTTTTTTGCCACGTTACTGGACGCTCATGCACAATGCCTGTAGGCTCATGCGTCCTTTTGAAGAGGTGACAAACCTAGTCAGTCGCACCGAAGGCACCATCAGCGACATCATCCCCATTGTTTTCTTCCTGAAGCGTGCCCTGAGAAGAGTGCTGGATCAGGTCATAGATGAGCATGAAGAGGAAGAGTTGAGATCGCCATCATCACCAGAAACAGCCTTATCATCATCACTTGCTGGACCTGTGGCAACGCTGGAAGAGGAGTCTGAGGAGGAATGTGGCTTTGAGGAGGAGGAAGACCAACCACAGCAGGCATCCCAGGGTGCTCGTTGTCACCTATCTGGTACCCGTGGTGTTGTACATGACTGGGGGGAAGAACAGACCTTCAATGAGATCAGTGAGGAATGGGACATGAGTAGCTCGGCATCCAACCTTGTGCAAGAGGTTGCATCACAACCTTTTGTGAAAAAACATTAATTTTCTTTGTGATCATCTAAGGTGATCATTAAATCCTTCTAGGCCAAAAATGGGCCCACACTGCAGAATCATTGTTTTCTGGGTCACTTAACAGTCACTGAACTACCTCAGCATGACCATAGGCTTTGAAAAACCGCCTGCAATCTCCCAAAGGTGCGCACGAGCACAGTCATCACTACACCAAGATTGACGCATAGAGGAATAAAATTTATGTCAACTATTGACAACTCTTTGCGATTGTCTAAAATCTATTCGATACACGTCCCCTGATAGGGGACGTAACAGGGATTAAACTGATAAGAATAGTACTACTTAACACACCACTCATATAGGATGGCGCAGTATATTGCACGGCGCACGCGCAGTGCCCCAAATTGGAAGTAAGAGGACCGACCAACCATCTTTTTTCCTAAATGTGTATATTTAGGATTATATATATATATATATATATATATATATATATATATATATATATACAGAGTATCTTTACAAAAGTGAGTACACCCCTCACATTTTTGTAAATATTTTATTATATCTTTTCAAGTGACAACACTGAAGAAATGACACTTTTCTACCATTTAAAGTAGTGAGTGTACAGCTTGTATAACAGTGAACATTTGCTGTCCCCTCAAAATAACTCAACACACAGCCATTAATGTGATTACACTATCTGTATTGTTCAGTATTGTCTTGTATGACTTAAAAATGCACAACCTAGCTGTTCATGGGTGTCTAGCCACAGTTAAGGAAACAGGTCTTGATCTCATGCTGTGAGATATTTCCTACCACAACATCAAGGCCAATTAAAGACTAGATCTTATAATTACATGCATACCCTGCTGTCTAAAGCTGAACTTCTAGTTACTGTAAATAAATAGTTGCAATACATATGGAGGAGTCATGATATCTACCAATGTGCTAGCCAACCTGATGAGTGGTGAGATTTATACAGCCCTGTTTGACAACACAATTAGGCTGCTGAGCTAACATTTCTCTACTGCATTTAACCAGTACAGCATGGTCACCTCCCTGCCCGCAACCTGTGAATATAAAGTGAAGGCTCATGCGTCCTTTTGAAGAGGTGACAAACCTAGTCAGTCGCACCGAAGGCACCATCAGCGACATCATCCCCATTGTTTTCTTCCTGAAGCGTGCCCTGAGAAGAGTGCTGGATCAGGCCATAGATGAGCATGAAGAGGAAGAGTTGAGATCGCCATCATCACCAGAAACAGCCTTATCATCATCACTTGCTGGACCTGTGGCAACGCTGGAAGAGGAGTCTGAGGAGGAATGTGGCTTTGAGGAGGAGGAAGACCAACCACAGCAGGCATCCCAGGGTGCTCGTTGTCACCTATCTGGTACCCGTGGTGTTGTACATGACTGGGGGGAAGAACAGACCTTCAATGAGATCAGTGAGGAATGGGACATGAGTAGCTCGGCATCCAACCTTGTGCAAGAGGTTGCATCACAACCTTTTGTGAAAAAACATTAATTTTCTTTGTGATCATCTAAGGTGATCATTAAATCCTTCTAGGCCAAAAATGGGCCCACACTGCAGAATCATTGTTTTCTGGGTCACTTAACAGTCACTGAACTACCTCAGCATGACCATAGGCTTTGAAAAACCGCCTGCAATCTCCCAAAGGTGCGCACGAGCACAGTCATCACTACACCAAGATTGACGCATAGAGGAATAAAATTTATGTCAACTATTGACAACTCTTTGCGATTGTCTAAAATCTATTCGATACACGTCCCCTGATAGGGGACGTAACAGGGATTAAACTGATAAGAATAGTACTACTTAACACACCACTCATATAGGATGGCGCAGTATATTGCACGGCGCACGCGCAGTGCCCCAAATTGGAAGTAAGAGGACTGACCAACCATCTTTTTTCATCTCCGGTTCCTAAAATGTATTCCATACACCGGCCCCTGATAGGGGACGTAACAGGGATTAAACTGATAAGAATAGTACTACTTAACACACCACTCATATAGGATGGCACAGTACATTGCACGGCGCACGTGCAGTGCCCCAAATTGGAAGTAAGAGGACCGACCAACCATCTTTTTCCATCTCCCGGTTCCTAAAATCTATTCCATACACCGGCCCCTGATAGGGGACAAAACAGAGATTAAACTGGTAAGAACAGATTTTTTTAATTTAAAAAAAAGAGGACAGCCTCTGCGGAGCTGGGTATTTTTTGGCCACGTTACTGAACGCTCATGCACAATGGCTGTAGGCTAATGCATCCTTTTGCGGAGGTGACAAACCTGGTCAGTCAAACCCAAGGCAACATCATCGACCTCATCCCATATGCGTTTTTTCTGGAGCGTGCCCTGCGAAGAGTGCTGGATCAGGCTGTAGATGAGCATGAAGAGGAAGAGTTGTGGTCACCATCACCACCAGAAGCAGCCTTGTCGTCGTTGATTGCTGGACCTGCAGCAACGCAGAGAGAGGAGTCTGAGGAAGAGGAGGAAGGTGGCTTTGAAGAGGTGGAAGGCCAACCACAGCAGGCGTCCCAGGGGGCTTGTTGTCACCTTTCGGGGACCCTTGGTGTTGTACGTGGCTGGGTGGAGGAAGAGACCTTTAATGACGTCAGTGAGGACAAGGAACGGGACATGGCTAGCTTGGTATCCAACCTTGTGCAAATGGGGAGTTTGCGGTTGTGCAAATGGACTTTTTGCGGTTGTTTGCGGTGCGTTAAACGGGGAATTTGGTCTGTCAGAGTTTGGTCTGTCACTGTGAAGCGGGCATAACCCTTACACTACCTGATCGATACAACATCATACCTGATCGTATACACACACTGGATGTTTTAAAGCACGTTATTCCAAACAATTTAGGAATGTTAGGTGATTTATGCCCTTTATGGATTAAAACCCGACTCTGCGTCAACTACGTAATTTTCCATGGGAGTTTTGCCATGGATCCCCCTCCGGCATGCCACAGTCCAGGTGTTAGTCCCCTTGAAACAACTTTTCCATCACTGTGGCTAGAAAGAGTCCCTATGGGTTTTAAAATGCTCCTGCCTATTAAAGTCTATGGCGGTTCGCCCGGTTCGCCCGTTCGCAAACATTTGCGGAGGTCCACGTTCGCCGTTCGCGAACGGAACATTTTATGTTCGCGAAATCTCTAGAAGTAAACAGAAGAGAAGATTCAGATCAGAACAGCATGTGCTCTCACTCTGACATTTATGGTGATACCTCACATGTGTGGTGCAATCACGGTTTATGTGCACGTGCACACCCTGGGCACATGTTTGCATTTGTGGGTTTGTATAGTGTAACAAGCATTCCATTACATTTTTTAATGTGTTTTACTTTATTGCTATTACAACTCCCATGTCTAATAGACACCTCGTGTCTCCCCTGCCCCCCAGAGCATGTAACCAAGCAAAGATCTGCTTGGGTAGATGCTCCTTTGGCTCTACTGGCCAAAGAATGGAAGCTCTGAAACTGGAAGTGTTTAAATCATTGGCGCTTTCGGTTTCTTTCAGTGCAGAGGCAAGCGAGCGACAGTTTCCTCGCACTCCCATTCAGAAGCAGCCAGGTGTGGTTCCAGGGTTCAAAGAGCTGAACAAGTTAGATACAATGTACAAGTAGAATACATCTATGTAATACCCATAAAGTCCAAGTTTGTCTTTGGCCCCTTTCAAACATGCTGTCCGTTTGTCCGTTTTTCATCCATCCATTGACGGATGAAAAACAGACATCAATGCATCTCTATGTAAAAACGGATGACAACGGATGATCATCCGTTAACATCCGTTTTCATCCGCTTCCGTCAATGTCCGTTTTTTGGAACGGATGAAAGCCCTATTTTTCATCCGTCAAAAAAACGGATGGGACGAAAAACGGTTGTAAACGGACAAACGGTCCGTTTTTCATCCGTTTTTACTTTGGTAGTGGATGTAAAAAAACCGGATGAAAAATGGATGAAAAACGGATGGAAAACTGATACATTTTGACGTGACTGAACTGATGAACTGAATGGACCGTATTTGTGAAAGGGGCCTTTAACTCACTTGAAATTTGAATATAAGATTGGTGGTTGTAGAATTGTGTTGTGAGGATATTACAGTACTATTTTGAAGTGATTGGGAAACTGTTGGGAAACTGTTGGGATAGATTAAACAAGATTAAACAACAGTTCTATAGAATTTATTTTTTAATTCTAAAAGTAACTTGAAACTGAGGCTGAGGATGATCCTTCAGCCATAGAATGCAAGAACCTGTCATGACTTTTTTTGATGGTCTCCAAAATATTTAGCGCTTTCAAAGCATAATCTAGTTATAATAAATGGTAAAAATCCAACATTACTTTATTTTATTTCTAAATGTAATACTTTAAAAAATTTATTTATTAAAAAAATCTTAGTAAATTAGTATTAGTAAAAAAACTTTCCAATATGACAAAGTTACTGTTATAGAAACAACAAGGTCCACCCTAAAGGCGCTCTAAAAATGGAACCTACCACTGCGCCTCAGCACTAACAGTCAAATAAACAGAGGAGTAAAAAATGACAATAATAAATATCTATAAAATAATGAAATACATAGCTGCCACTTTAAAGAAAATAAAGATTAAAAACAGGTCTACCTCCTAAAGAGATCCATGAGGGTAAACAATGGCGCATGACATAAAAAAACACCCGTGATTCGGAGTGGATAAATAAATACTAAACACTAAAGTCCATATAAAATTGGTTGCTTGAATTAAAGTTCATATAGGTGACACTCCTTATGTTATCCGTCCACCACACCACATGAGAAAATGACACCGCTCTCTCTAGGTAATTCACTCACCAGATAACTGACAACTGATCGCATATCCAGCAAGGCAGGAAAATAAACCTTAAAAAAAAAACCTGAAAGGTCTATTTATGGGAAAAAAAGGACATCAATTGTATTTGGGTACAGCATCACATGACCGCGCATTTTTTCGGTAAAGTAACGCAGTGCCAAGTTGCAAAAAATAGCCTGGTCATTAAGGGGGTAAAACCTTCCGGAGTTGAAGTGGTTAATGTATAAAAACTGAGGAAGCTGAAGACCATGCTAGACATAAGTCTTCTGTGTCATTCATAGTTAGCCTGGCTGTGTGATCCTGTGTCTCTGATCCCCCTCTTTAACTGACTCCAACCCATCTCCTGATAGAACAGAGAATTGGAAGCCAAGCTGCACATGTTCAGTTTGGTGTGTATTGCTAGAGTTTTTCTTTTTTCTTGGGGAGTGAGTGTGATCAGCACAGAAGGGCCAATCAGCACTGTCCAGACAGAGGGTCAAGGGTCCTGCAGCCTCAAAGGACATTCAGAGGAGAATGAAAACTCCTCCTAAAAGCTTTTACAAGACACTGATAGAAGTCACAAGACTGCTCTAACTGCTGATGAGAAAAGGTATTTAGCAGTTTATATTTACTAAAACATTTGCATTTCCATGTTCTGTGTACTGTGGGAGACCAGATATAGTGAATGCAGGTTCTGGGTTTAGTAACACTTAAAGAATGCTTCTGACATTCAGAAATGTCTATTATCATCTTGTCTCAGACACAAAAAAAAGAGAAAATTTGAACCCATTTTATTGCTTTATCTAGGAGAATGGCCTAGCTGAACTACTTGAGATATCCCAAGAACATATCCCATATGACTAAGGACAGATGGAAAATAAGACTGGTATTCAATGTGTAGCCATCTTTGGGCTATGTGCATTTAGCCATTGATGAACTGCTCCTCACTTGCTTCAAACTATATTTTTGAAAGTAAGGTGAGAAAAACATAAGAGTTTTGAAACAAATAGTATATTTGATACATTACAATCTGTCACATCACAAACCTCATTTAGATTCTCTCTGTGTTTAACCATCATTTTATGCAAAGTGTTTGCTTTGAGAATAAACAAACAATGTTTTCTGCTATTTCAGCTTTTGTTCTTGAACATATTTGAAAATTTTGCATTGGAAATTGTATATTTCTTTCTAAACATTAAAGCATAGCACTTCAGATGTCCGTTTTTAGCATGCAAAATGAGCTAATGGCTATCAGGGATGATTTGACACAATAAATGCAAACAATACAATATATCTGAATATAAACTGCAAGAACTGAGCACACAGAGATTGACAAGAAAGTGACATCTGATTGTATCTTACATTCTACCCCCTAATGATTTAAAAAAAGGATGGCAAAGCAAGTTAAAGTGGAGCTCCACCCAAAAGGGGCAGCTAAATGTAAAATATGGCCTGGTCAGAAAGGGGGTAAAATCTTCCGGTCTTAAAGCGGTTAAAAATACGCTCATTGACAATTTTTTTGTCAAAGACATGTAGCTAAATACATTTTGGCCTAAATATATGACAAAAAATTGAATATATTGGATATTTTTTAACTGTCAAAGTAGAAAAATATTGTTATTTTTTTCAAAATTTTCGCATTTTTTTATTAATATCGCAAACAATAAAAAGCACAGAGGTGATCAAATACCACCAAAAGAAAGCTGTGTTTGTGGGAAAAAAAGGACGTAAATTTAGTTTGGGTATGGTGTTGCATGACCGCGCAATTGTCAGTTAAAGTCGCACAGTCCCGAATCCCAAAAAGTGGCCTGGACAGCAAAATCCTCCGGTGGTAAAGTGGTTAAAAGTCAGTAGCTACAGTATTCGTAGCTGCGCACGTTTCATTTTTTGGGGAGAGCCTGGAGCTCCTCTTTAACTTATCTGAAATTAAAGCTTCTCATATTAGCTCCGTTTGATTTTTTTTCATTATAACAATTTAAACATTTTTCTTTAATAAGCTATGACAATCAGTTAATGAATAGGGGATGTTTATGAATAATGAATAATGGGAATCTGTATTTTTTAAAAATAAGCTATTCTTTACCAGTTTTCAGAGCGCCGATCGCCGCTCACGTGACCCACCACCTCTCTCCTCCCATCGGTGTCTCCTCTTCACCTCCTCCTCCCCTCCCGACTGATGTCAGTGGGGAATCATCAGCTTCTACGACTGCAGGCAGCTCTCAGATGGGGAGAGGAGAGAGCCAGCGGGTCACGTGAGCAGTGGTTGGCAGTCTACAAACTGGTAAAGAACAGCTTATTTTTTTAAAAACACAGACACAAGGGCACAGACACACAGGATTATTATACAGACCAGACAGGATAGTATCACGTGGCTTAACAACCACTTTAAAGGGAAAGTTGAGATTTCGGGGGGGGGGGGGGGCACTAGCCCCCCTTACGGACGCCCATGACTGTGGGTATTGGATTGTGTATATTTAGGATTATATATATATATATATATATATATATATATACAGAGTATCTTTACAAAAGTGAGTACACCCCTCACATTTTTGTAAATATTTTATTATATCTTTTCAAGTGACAACACTGAAGAAATGACACTTTTCTACCATTTAAAGTAGTGAGTGTACAGCTTGTATAACAGTGAACATTTGCTGTCCCCTCAAAATAACTCAACACACAGCCATTAATGTGATTACACTATCTGTATTGTTCAGTATTGTCTTGTATGACTTAAAAATGCACAACCTAGCTGTTCATGGGTGTCTAGCCACAGTTAAGGAAACAGGTCTTGATCTCATGCTGTGAGATATTTCCTACCACAACATCAAGGCCAATTAAAGACTAGATCTTATAATTACATGCATACCCTGCTGTCTAAAGCTGAACTTCTAGTTACTGTAAATAAATAGTTGCAATACATATGGAGGAGTCATGATATCTACCAATGTGCTAGCCAACCTGATGAGTGGTGAGATTTATACAGCCCTGTTTGACAACACAATTAGGCTGCTGAGCTAACATTTCTCTACTGCATTTAACCAGTACAGCATGGTCACCTCCCTGCCCGCAACCTGTGAATATAAAGTGAAGGGGCAGCAGAAAACTGATAGGGTTATTTATTTTATCTTTCATTTTGTCAGCATGTGCCTTCTTATAAAATATGCGTGCAGCAGAAACTTCTTAAAGTGTTACTAAACCCAGGACCCTGCATGAACTATATCTGGCCTCCCACAGTACACATAACATGGAAATACAATAGGTTCAGTAAATATAAACTGCTAAATACCCTTTCTCGTCAGCAGTTAGAGCAGTCTTGTGACTTCTATCAGTGTCTGGTAAAAGCTTGTAGTAGGAGCTTTCATTCTGCCCTGATTGTCCTATCAGGCTGCAGAACCCTTGACCCTCTGTCTGGACAGTGCTGATTAGACCTGTGCTGATCACAAGCACTCTCCCAATAAAAAAAAACTCTCTAGCAATACACACCAAGCTGAGCATGTGCAGCTTGTCCCCAAGGCTCTGTTCTGTCAGGAGATGGTTTGGGGACAGTGGAAGAAGGGTAGGATCAGAGAAGACCGAATCAAACATTCTTTTTCTACAATGCAGAGAAGTAACCCCTAAGGTTCCGCAGTTAAAAACAAGCATGCTTTATTGCATATATAGACTGATTTTACTGTTATGGGTTTAGTAAAACTTTTTTTTTTTTTCATCCAAAATATTTTTATTGAATTAAAACTTTAAGCTGGCCATAGACAGTGCAAAATGTGGCTGGTTTAGCAGGAACCGGACAAATGTCAATCCATGTATGGGCAGGCTGGTTGTACTGAAGTTGATCTACCAATCGACATCAGTACAACCAGCCTGTAAGGTTTTTCTCGTTCGACCACTGTGGTCTGTGGGCGGCTATAGCCACAAGCAGTAATCATTGTATTCTCACAGCTGGGAAACCTCCCGCTGTAAGAATACAATAGCTCCACAGGAGGGATTCCCCCATCAATACATTAAGTGTTTCTTTAACCTGTGGTTGCAGGAAGGAAAATTGGTTAATGTATGGCCTGTCTCAAAGTACTAATCCCCCTTTCCCAGTCTAATGAATACAAAATCGCATTAAATGGTGTTTTTATGCCTTCCTCAAGCTCAACTTTGATTCATGTGCAACAGACAAAAATTATAATTAAAAATATTTTTATTACATTGTGCAGTTACAGTTGCATAAGGAATGGGACAAGCTCATTAGGTCATTGGCATCAATAGGAACCGGAAGTGTCAGCATTTTCAGGAAGTGAGGGATCAAGTTGGGGCACAAGGACATGTGAGTGGACATACGCTTTGTGGTTTTTATATATATCGAATTTAATAAATACTACACTATATTAGCGCTTTTCTCTGGTATTTGTGAGTGAATATGGAGAGGTGCTAGAGTACAAAGCGTTTATGACCTTTATTGACTTAGAGGTCATGGCCCTGTGGTAAAAGTGTAGGGTGTGGGTGTGAGGATTGAAATATTGTTTATGGACTTGGTTTATATGGATTTTTCACTATTTTTTTTATCATCGGGCTAGTGTTTATATTTAAATGGTTTTGAGTTTATACTGTTGAGAGCCTACTTTGATGCATTTGAAGATACAGTTGTTTTTGAAATTGTGTGTAACCTGACTCCAAAAACACATACTCAATGGTATGGGAAGATCTAGTACACTATTGCCCTAATGTTAAATCTGTACCTGCACATTTTGTTTCTTATTACATTTTTCCAGACATCTGATATTTAATCAAAGTGGATGGCCTAATTTGCCCAGGTTTAACATACACAAAAACCAAACTTTAAAGTCAATCCCATTAAACTCTATAAGGGCAAATCTTGATACTACTTGATAATATTTTGAATTGCTTTGGGGATGCCTTTAAGCTACATGTGGTGTTATGGAACAGTACGTTTTTTAAACACAGTGTATTTTTGGAATTACATATTTTGGATGTACTGTATAATTAATTTTTTAACTTTTACATTTCATTTGACTTACATACAGCAGCAGCACCCCAATTGTATTCATTTCAACTTTGGAAAAAAGGCTCCAAGCAGTTTTACCTGGGACAATTAGCTGGGAAAACCAACGGATAGAATTACAGGTAACCGTGTTTAAAAAAACATACTGTGTTTAAAAAATGTACTGTTCCATAACACCACATACAGCTTAAAGGCATTCCCCAAGCATGTAATTAAAAGTCCCCTAGTTTGTAATAAAGTAACTCTCAAAACTGGTTTACAAGGGGAATAAATCTATTTAGTCACTCACAGCCTTACTGTTCAAATTATCTTCCCTCCCCTTAACTGGGCAGGAAGTAAATCTGCTGTCCTGGAAGGTTCCTAGAAACACCATTACCTGTAGGTCTAACCATTGGTTTTCTCCTATCACCTTCCAGGAAAGCACACCTCAGAGAATAATCAAGTAACTTCGATCCTACCTTGAGGGTGGTTGTAGCTACTTCAAGCTGAAGGCTAGGTCTTGCTGTGCCAGTAGCTCTACTTGATAGTGCTTCAAGAATGTGTCTTAGCTGGACCACGTGGTTGCGCTGCTAAACTGTTTCCAGGAGGCCCCTGCCTTCTCAGCCCAGGATGATGCAAGAGTATTGGTTGAATGTGCCATCAATTATGCTGGTGCAGGAATTATTGTATGCCAGGGTAATAGGCTGTCTAATTCACATGGAGACTGACATTTTTGATGCTTGAAGTCCCTTCCTTTGTCCAGAATACAGGATCAAAAGATGGTTAGATCTCCTAAACTCTTTGGCTCTCTGCAAATAAGTGAGGAGACACTGTCTTACATCCAAACATTGGAACTTCCTTTCCTTATCATTTTTAGGATTATCACAAAGGGACAGCAGGGTTATTTTCTGTGCCCAATGAAATAAGGAAGCTGGCTTGGGCAGGTAAAATGGGTGTGGCCTGAGGGTGACCCTATCTGGCAGGGTCAACTAAAAGGGTTCTTTAATGGACAAGCTTTGTAGGCCCCCTACTCTTCTAGCCATGGTGATAGCTAACAAAAATTACAATTTTAAACTTAACCTAAAGGGAACCTCTTCTATCGATTCAAATAGGTGCTTCAATAAAGCCTCTAGCACTCTAGACAGACCCCATGGCAGGAACCTATCTTTTGTGAATGGGGTAACCCTTTGCATGGCCAGCAGAAAAGTTTTTAACTAAATGATAATTCACTAATATAGAATCGAGATAAACTGAATGTGCTACAATTAGTACTCAAATGGTGTTGACCGCAACACCCTTTTCTATCCCATCCTGAAGGAATTCCAGGACTACTGGAACACTGGTAGAAGAAACCTGTTTCTGCTTGCACCATATACAAAACATAATCACATATTTTAAAGTAAATCTTCCTCGTTACAGGTTTTCTGTCTAAGAGGAGGGTGACTATTACTCTATCAGAGCAACATTTTAGTCTGAGAATTTGACGCTCACTAGCCATCATGTTAACTGGAAGAATTCCAGCCTGGGGTGTAGCATTGGACCCTGAGAGAGGAGATCCGGTAGGATTGGGAGTCTCTAAGGAGATGCCACTGGGAGACCCTTCAAAGTCACAAACCATGCCCTCCTTGGCCTGGAGAAGGTGGCCCGAAGACCTGAGCTAGGGCATCCAAGCCCTTCAACTTCCTTTCTCGCAAGAGGGAGAATAAACTTCTTTCTTTCTGTTTTTGTGGTTGGCAAATAGATCTAGCTCTGGATAGCCAAAGCATTGTACTATTGCCTTAAATATTCTCGGGCTCAACTCCCACTTTCCTTTCCTGATTGGTTGACAACTGAGGAAGTCTGCTTCCTGATTGCTCGTCCCTTTTATGTGAATTGCAGATATCAAAAAACAACCCTTCTTTCAGCCCAGACCAAAATGTCCTTAGCTAAGTCTAGGAGGGGTTTGGACCTGGTTCCTCCTGAAAGATTCAGGTACGCCATTGCTGCATTGCTGATGTAGCTGGCCTGAACCTCCCTACCTGAAATCTCTTGAAGGCCTTTAGTGCTTCATCTATCACCCTGAGCTCTCTGAAGTTGGATGAGGTCTGGGTTATCACACTATCCCAGGCTCCCTGGACTTGACTTCCCCGAGGTGGGCTCCCCATCCCCAGGTTCTTTTGTCTGTGCTGACTTTTACCAGTCCCATTGTGCCCAAGGCCTGCCCCCCATTAGATTGCTTGGGACCACTCACCATTCCAGGGAAGCTTTTACCTGTGGAGTGAGAACTACCCTTCTGTCCAGGGATTCTTTCTTTTTGTCCCAGCAGGAAAGAATGAAGAATGGAAGGTCTCTTAAGTGGAGCTGTGCCCACACAATCGCCGGAAAGCTGGCCGACATCAGTCCCAAAACCCCCAAAATTTCTCTCCTTTGCATGAGGGAGCTTTTACTATCTTTTCCACAGATGAGACTACCTTCTCTACTTTTTCCTCCGGCAGAAATAGTTTTTATACCCTTGTGTCCAGCAGGTAGCCTAGGAAGGTTTCGACTTCTGCCAGCTCCAGGGATGACTCCTCCAGACTCACTACCCAGCCCAGCATCTGCAGGACAGTAATCACCCTCTCGCTTTCTGCCCTCACTTGAGCATCTGAAGGACCAAAATTCAATAGGTCATCCAAATAAGAGATTGGAGCTATTCCTTGAAGGTGTAAGAAGCCCACTGCCTCTGCTAAGACCTTTGTGAAGATCCTTGGGCTGGCTACCAGTTCAAAGGGGAGCACCCTGAATTGCCAATGGAAGACTCCATCTCCTGACACCTCTGGGTGCCTGCTCACCTTAAATTCAGACCCACTGCGGGTCTTTCCTCGCCTTTAGGATCTCATACTGTTTGCCCAGTATGGTTCCAACTAGATAGCCTCCTCTTGTGATATACTTTCAAATTTGCAAATGTATACTCCGGATATGTGAAAAAAATATATGTATGCTCATAGTGTATTATGATTTAAAAGAATGTCTTTTAATAGATATTTTTTTCACAAATCTGGAGTATAAGTTTGCAAGTGAAGTTTTGTCTAATTTCAAAGTATATCACAAAAGGAAGCTATCTAGTTGTAAGCATACTGGGCAAACAGTATGAGATTCTAAAGGCGCAGAAAGATCTGTAGTGAGTCTGAATTTAAGGTGAGCAGGCATCCCAAAATGTGGAGTGATGGCTCTCTAACACCCAGTTACCTTTATATGGATAACATCATGGCTATTCTATTTCCAATTTTGAAAGATTTATTTTACATAGTGGACTGTTATTAATTTCTAATGTTTTGGATGTTTTGCAATATCACACATTTTTACTGTATATGCAATCACTAAGCACAGTGTATATACAGAGTATTAGAAGTATTATTTGCTTAATTATTATCATTTGAACAGCACACAATTCATTTTATGTCAATAGATTGTGTTTCCCGTAGGGAGGAGCTTCTCATCTCAGGTGAGCTGTCCTTGAAGATGATAGGAGAAAACTGATTTTTTTTTTTTTTTTTTTTTCAGTCAGAAATAGGCCTAAACTGACCAGTAAAAGTAGCAGCAACAACAAATCTAAAGCTATATGAAAGTTTATTCTGAAAAAATAAAGTTAAAGCCCTTAGCGTTGTAAACACTGCTCAGTGTCACAACAATGTAATAATATAGTTGGTGAGATTCTTTTTTTACAGTATTATACTGTGTTATCTTAAAAGTTTAATAAAATGTCAAACATTGTGTGCAAAAACCCTTCAAAGCCACAACCTCAAATTCCCTCCCATCCCTATTCCACAAATTGTTCCCAAAATATTTAAAATATAGAATTTAGGTTTTTGTTTGGTAGAAATTGACTGGTGCCAAGACAACATGCAAACACTTCATAGGCTGTAAATACCTCTTTAGCAAAGGCAGGCTTTTTTTTTAAAATAAACATACACTATATTGTCAAATGTATTGGGGTGCCTGCCTTTACAAGCACATGAACTTTAATGGCATCCCTGAAAAACAACTCCACACCATAATCCCCCTTCCACCAAATGATTTGGACCAGAATTTGAAAGAATAGTCAAACATTCCCATAGACACACTCCTAAACCTTGTGGACAGCCTTCCCAGAGGAGTTGAAGCTGTTATAGCTGCAAAGGGTGGCCAACTAAATATTGAACCTTACGGACTAAGACTGGGATGCATTACATGTAGTTCATGTGGCTGTAAAGGCTGATGTCCCAAAACTTTTGACACTATAGTGTATTACCTGGGGGAGAAAATAGGCACAAATATTGTTCAGTGGCTGTATAATATGTAAGAAGCTTGGTTAAACCACAATATAGGAGGGCGAGACGAGGCAGGTTTGATCTTTAAATAAACATTTAGAGAGTATGATTGCAAGAAAATAGCCATAAATATTTTTCAGTGGCTGGATAGTATGTAAACAGCTTGGTTAGGTTACAATATAGGGGGAGGAGACAAGGCAGTTATTTTCCTGAAATAAACATTACAGTGTATTATCTGAGAGACAATAGCCATGAATAATTTTAAATGCTAAAGCACCGAAATATGTGCAACACAGGATTTTCCCTGCAGCAAATATTAGAAGTTTGGCAGCTGAGGTCCAGTTGTGGAAATGTGGCATGACAACTTTATGGTGCTGCAATAGGACTCAAACTTTGAGGCACGAGGCAGGATTTACTCTGCAGAAAATATTAGAAAAGTGTCAGTGTAGGTCCATTTGTGGAAACATTGGGGTTGATTAACTAAAACTGGAGAGTGCGAATTCTGGTGCAGATGTGCATGGTAGCTAATCAGCTTCTAACCTCAGTTTGTTCAATTAAGCTTTGACAATAAAAACCTGGAAGATCAATGGTTTCTCTGCACAGCTGCACCAGATTTTGAACTCTCTAGTTTAAGTAAATCAACCTCACTGTGTTGTACCTTTACAGTACCTGGGTACTGGAATAGGCCACACATTTTTGAGACACAGCAGGATTTATACTACAGCAGACATCAGACATTTGGCAGCTAGGATCCAGCTGCAAGGCACAATGCAAGATTTACCATACAGCAATTATTACAAATTTGGCAGCTGAGGTCTAGATACACAAGCACTGTGTGGCACCTTTACAGAGCTGGAGCATCTAAATAGGCCAGGAGAGGTGGCAGGAGTTGGTAATTATAGAATGTTTTTAAAGCGTTTCCAAGATGCATAAAAAAAAAAAAAATACTTTGTAGCATCAGCAGCATTTTGTTGTTTTTGGAAATTCATTTAAATGAAAGTGAACCAGCCCACACTGTTAGGGAACCGGCATATTTGCCTTTCTATAACAAAACCTCTTGCAGTGCTGAAGGTTTTGTCCGGCAGCACACTGGCTGCAAAGCATATCACAAGCTAAAGTTCATACAGTGAAAGCCAGTGGTCCAGCCTGGACATCCAAATGTTAATGGGGTTCTTACCTCATAGAGTCTAAGCTCAGCTCTGGAGCTGATGTAATAAGCATTCATGTGGTTCAGGTGCTGTCTGTGAATGCTGCCTGCAACTTGGCCTGGTCAATGCAGTTTTAAACTCTGAAAAGTAGCACTGATGCAGGCACCACTGCTGCTGCCCCTTTGAGGGATCAAAGGATCAGAGACCTGTTGGTCATCAGAAGGGATCTTGCCACTATCAGGAAATATGGCAAAAAAATTCTTATGTAGAACATTTTCAAAGTGCCATATTTTGGGTTCCCTCTGGGATGGGGACAGTAGGTCAATCATTTTACACTTGTTTTGGGGATCTAATAGGGCAGTCAACCACTAATGGTCCCTCTCTTTAATGGCTCAAATCCTGGGGTACATTCCAGAGGGAACATAAAAAAACCCATTAACCAAAAATTTCCTGCAGCAAAGGGCCCCAAGTCCTCGGTGTCCCCAAGGATAACACTATCCTCAAGAAAGTCAACATCCACGTACAACTCATGGGATTTGGCTGGGGTGAAAATGTTTTCTTGAAGCCTGCCCAATCTCTCCCTTTTCCTCCCCATCAGCACCCCAGCCTTGCTTTGCCTCATATTCCTCCTTTACTTCCTGCTGGCTCCCAGGAATGCAGGCAGTGGGCAAAGTTTCCTGCTAACCTTGAGACAGCAGCAAATCCTCTTCTTCCTTCTGCTGCTGAGTCTTCAAAATTTGTGCTCCTGAAGAGATATGAAATGCACTTCTTTACTAATCCCTGCTTTGTCCTAACTCACTATTTTGGTCACCACTTAAATAGGTCCTAAAATGCTGCATTTTTCCTAAATATGAAAGGGGTTTTCATTCGCGGTTGCCTGTCCTTGTACCATAAATGCACAGGTACTCCATTGTATGACATCCTAAAATGGCCACAAACCCTTCTGGCCTGACAAAGAACCACCTGGTAACCAATGTAATTCATGATGAACCACTATACCACCACCAGGATGAGTTTTTCTCAGGCAAAAGTCAGGTTAATGGCTGACACACATGACTTCATCTGACTAATGATGGCATGGGGTCAGCTATTTTTTGTTCTAAGCTGGGAAAGCTACCAGTAGCTCTAGTCCAATGTGGTTCCTGTTCCCCAGGCATATGAACTGCAACACACTATGAGAGCATTTAGCCTTGGATGTTATATATAGTTTGGTCCAAGTGCGGGAGACCACTGCTTCTGAGGAGTCAGAGGATGAGGCCAGTGAGCAGGATGGAGTACAGGTGAGTGTGCATCCTTCCCAGCCACCAGAAGATTACCCTGTGTGCTGTGAGCAATATGTAGCATCCCTACCCATGCTTACTAGACCACATGGTCTGTCTGCTAATGCTGATGGAGGAAGGGGATGGCCTTCTAGTCAAAATAATGGAAGCTGGGTACCCTCCATGGTGGTGTAGCATAAACTTACAAAAGGGGGCTGATCCCATGAGTTAAAATTAGCTGTCATTAGGTTGCTGGGTATGAGGGTGATTTGAGGATATTTTTTTCTTACACTCCAGCAGCTGCAGAAGAGACACTTGCTTGGATTTTGTTGGAGACAGCAGGGAGCACAGTGGATTCTACATGGTTTCAAGCTTTAACTTGCCCTCCTTAGTATGCCCCATGAACCTTCTTCTGCTTGACATGACATATACTAGGCCTCTGTAACCTCTTATGAGACTCCCTGTCATTAGAAGGAATACATGTCGTGGCAAAATACAGCAACAGAACGTTTTGGAAGGGAAGTGGAAAGTGAGGAAATACGGAGACAGGGAGGAGTGTGGGCCATTTGCTGTCACTTGTGTCATTGAGGTGCTGCTCCCACCGAGCTCTGTGATGCAGTCATGTTTCCTCCAAATGGCTGTTTTTACAATGGCTGATATGCTGCAGGCTGCTGCCTCATTATTTACTCCCTCTTTATTGCTGGAGCCCACTCTGCAGTAAGCTCCAGTGTCTGGAACATTCCTGCCTCCTGCTGTACCCTGCCTAAAGTCCCCTCCTTTTATGGTCATGGCGCTATCTTCCCCATCTTCTATAATCGAAAGGAAGAATACTTGTGGGTGAACAAAATCATCCTCCTGCAGCAAGTCAGTGATTGGGTGATCAGATAATTCCACCAACTCCTAATTTTCAGTTTTTAGGGCTATGGCAGGAGTAACAGAAGGGGAGGAGGGTGCATTCGCCATAGTTACAGACAATTGGCTGTCTAAACTACTCCAACACTCAAGGGCAAATGGCAGACACATGAAAAAGTCTCCATTACTGGCCATTGAAACTGTAGTGCTAGGAGCCGGTGAAATGTTTTATGATTTCTCTGCACACCTAAAGATGACACACCTCACTTCATCCAGCACTTACCATTTACCAACACACCTTGAGGTATTTCAAAGAATGTATTAGGCCAAGCGTTGCCTAAAAGGGGAAATTATTTGAAAGTGTACTTCTACAAACCATCAATAAGACAATAACGCTACTCTGAGAAATGTGGTTAAACACCTGCAGTATCCTGACTAACAGTATTAACAGAACTGAACTGAATTTATCTAGCAACAGTATATAAAGAAATTCCTAACTTGCTATAACAGTTCAATTTTTTTCCCACTGGCCAGTGATTGATGAAAAAAAAAAAAAAAAAAAAAAAAAAAAAACCATTGTCTGGAAAAGTTGGGGCCCTTGAAGAAAGAACAACAATTCCCAGCAGACAATAGATTAACTTGTATGATCTTAGTCTCTTACCAGTTCCAGGGCACCTTTTTCTGGGTCCCTGGACAGTAAACGTCCAAATACAGAATAAGATGTATTTTAACCACTTTACGGCCGTCTACCGCAGATATACTGCGGCAGGCAGCCGCTCCTGGGCAAAGCAACGTAGGTATACATCGCTCAGGAGGCTAGGGGGAGAATAAAAAGAGAAAAATAACCGCGCTAAAGTGAATATTATATAAAGAGCAGCGACTTCAAGTGCGACCACACCCTCAAATAATGTATAGAAAAATAAGCCGCGCTGCGTGATGTGGGTAAACAAAAAATGAATGTCCAAACAAAAATCAATGTCCCAAATATCAACTTGATTGACGCTGAAAACATAGATCACACTCCACGGTCTCTGTAGGAAATGTGCTTACCGGATAGCCACTAAAATCTGCAAGATTCATATGCTGGGATATAGTCACAGATCCGGGAGATGGGAGTTGTCAGAGTCCTCAGCGAATAATGTGAATAATATGCAAAAGAGAGAAAACTTGCATAGTGTAATACCGTAATTTATATAAAATTTCCACCACCAATAAGGAATCCCTATCAATCGTGCAGCAGCTCACCAAATGAATAATGAGTAAACGTGGATAGCCCAGTGTAAAGAAAGGAATGTGGAAACGAACCACCACCAATTGTGAAGCCTCTTACCGAAAAAATAGGTCAAATGAGCAAATAGGTTAATCCAGATCGCCAAGAAACCAGAAACGTCACTCAAAAGCCCTATAGGCCTCTTACCAGATGACAAATAATCCAAGCAGTAGATCTAATAACGCTTTCCCATCATACGTGAAGCTCCGGGACCAACAGCATCAATGGTGTTAACTATAAACTCAGTACCAGGATGTAGCCCGAGTGAAAGAGAAAGCGCCAATAGTGTAATAAAATAATAACTGGTTTATTGATTAAAAAGAAGAACACTCACAAACATTGTAGATAAAATCGCGATGGATGGGAGCCGCCGGCCGGACGGCAAAGCACATCCGCTCCTAGGATAACTTCCGGGATGACGTCAGCACGCCGCGACCTGACGGCGTTTCGTCCAAGAAGACGTTATCAAAGGTACGGACGGCGTGCTGACGCCATCTCTTATAGAAAAAACCTGATTATGATACCCGTAAGTGTTTGAACAATTCCGCCCTGAAGCTGTGAACCGGACATCCAATGACCGGAACCAGGGTAGATCTATCTCACCATTTTGGTTAAGGGCACATATCAACTTCACTAACCCGGAATGTCCCATATTAAGGGCAAACATATTTAAAGGTGTAGCGGGCCTATTTGGCACAGCCGATGTGAAATAAAAAATTGTTAAACCATAGATGTAAACAGAATAAACATAAGGACATATATGGGCATTGTGTATAACTGTATCGTCTTGCGCTCAGATGCGCTGAGACCGCAAAAATAATTGACCGTATTGTGTACAATTGAGTCAAACTATAGCAGAATAAGTTCAAACTCTAACCGGGGATCAGCATCATAAATATAGACCAAATATTAAATGTTGCAAATACATTAAGAGGCTATTCAGAAAAACTGAACAGTTGAAATTGTATCCCCAATAAATGAATATATGACCATAAATGATTATTACCATGCAACAAAGTATGATAGCTAACATATAATGTGTCACCAATTGTACTTAATAAACACCATAATGTATGATATATATATATATTGAAAAAATATTAAATTAGGGGAAAGGGGTCATTTAATCTACATCTAGTGTTTAAACTAATGTGACAATTCCCAAGGGTAGATCACACTGAATTATACACATAATAAAAAGAATTATACATCTAAAGAATAAAAACTAAGAATTATCCAAAAAAGCATTGACCTCAACATCAACATTGAGGCCATATGGCACATAGCATTTTACACGGTGTATCCAGGACATCTCAAGTTTTGAGATGCCCCTCACAAGAGGTTCACCCCTCCTTTTTTGGATAATTCTTAGTTTTTATTCTTTAGATGTATAATTCTTTTTATTATGTGTATAATTCAGTGTGATCTACCCTTGGGAATTGTCACATTAGTTTAAACACTAGATGTAGATTAAATTACCCCTTTCCCCTAATTTAATATTTTTTCAATATATATATATATCATACATTATGGTGTTTATTAAGTACAATTGGTGACACATTATATGTTAGCTATCATACTTTGTTGCATGGTAATAATCATTTATGGTCATATATTCATTTATTGGGGATACAATTTCAACTGTTCAGTTTTTCTGAATAGCCTCTTAATGTATTTGCAACATTTAATATTTGGTCTATATTTATGATGCTGATCCCCGGTTAGAGTTTGAACTTATTCTGCTATAGTTTGACTCAATTGTACACAATACGGTCAATTATTTTTGCGGTCTCAGCGCATCTGAGCGCAAGACGATACAGTTATACACAATGCCCATATATGTCCTTATGTTTATTCTGTTTACATCTATGGTTTAACAATTTTTTATTTCACATCGGCTGTGCCAAATAGGCCCGCTACACCTTTAAATATGTTTGCCCTTAATATGGGACATTCCGGGTTAGTGAAGTTGATATGTGCCCTTAACCAAAATGGTGAGATAGATCTACCCTGGTTCCGGTCATTGGATGTCCGGTTCACAGCTTCAGGGCGGAATTGTTCAAACACTTACGGGTATCATAATCAGGTTTTTTCTATAAGAGATGGCGTCAGCACGCCGTCCGTACCTTTGATAACGTCTTCTTGGACGAAACGCCGTCAGGTCGCGGCGTGCTGACGTCATCCCGGAAGTTATCCTAGGAGCGGATGTGCTTTGCCGTCCGGCCGGCGGCTCCCATCCATCGCGATTTTATCTACAATGTTTGTGAGTGTTCTTCTTTTTAATCAATAAACCAGTTATTATTTTATTACACTATTGGCGCTTTCTCTTTCACTCGGGCTACATCCTGGTACTGAGTTTATAGTTAACACCATTGATGCTGTTGGTCCCGGAGCTTCACGTATGATGGGAAAGCGTTATTAGATCTACTGCTTGGATTATTTGTCATCTGGTAAGAGGCCTATAGGGCTTTTGAGTGACGTTTCTGGTTTCTTGGCGATCTGGATTAACCTATTTGCTCATTTGACCTATTTTTTCGGTAAGAGGCTTCACAATTGGTGGTGGTTCGTTTCCACATTCCTTTCTTTACACTGGGCTATCCACGTTTACTCATTATTCATTTGGTGAGCTGCTGCACGATTGATAGGGATTCCTTATTGGTGGTGGAAATTTTATATAAATTACGGTATTACACTATGCAAGTTTTCTCTCTTTTGCATATTATTCACATTATTCGCTGAGGACTCTGACAACTCCCATCTCCCGGATCTGTGACTATATCCCAGCATATGAATCTTGCAGATTTTAGTGGCTATCCGGTAAGCACATTTCCTACAGAGACCGTGGAGTGTGATCTATGTTTTCAGCGTCAATCAAGTTGATATTTGGGACATTGATTTTTGTTTGGACATTCATTTTTTGTTTACCCACATCACGCAGCGCGGCTTATTTTTCTATAGGCTAGGGGGAGAGCCCGCGCCGCCAGCGGTGCGCTCCCGCCCCTGCTCGTCAGTAGGAAAGCCGATGCGTGTGTCAGGCAGCTTCGATTGTCGCCTAACACCCGCAATCATTCCCTGCTGAGAGGGAAGAACGGTAAGCTGTTGTAAACACAGCTGACCATTCTTTTCCCTGCAATGATCATAGGGCCTATGTGATCCTTCTATATAGGATCACATGACTCTATGGTAATTTCAGAAGCCACGCCCCCCCCACAGTTAGAATCACTCCCCTAGACTCACATTTAAACCCTTGATCACCCACAATGTTAACCCCTTCTGCATATTTTTAGCACTGATTACTGTAGTAATGTCACTGGTCCCCCCAAAAGTGTCAAAAATGTCAGTCAGGGGTCCAATCTGTCCATTGCAATGTCGCAGTCCTGCAAAAAATCGCAGATTGCCGCCATTACTAGTAAAAAAAAAACAAAAAAAAACAATAAAATTTACATAAATCTTTCCCGTAGCTAGTAGACGTGATAACCTTTGCGCAAACCAATCAAAATACGCTTATTGTGATTTTTTCTTACCAAAAATATGTAGCAGAAAACAAATTGGCCTAAAATGTTAAAAAATTTGGATATTTAATTTTTGTTTTGAGAATGTCATATAGGAGAATGTGAAAAATATTGTTTTTTTTTTTTCAAAATTGTCACTATTTTTTTGTTTGCAGCACAAAAAATAAAAATCGCACAGGTGATCAAATACCACCAAAATAAATCTCTATTTGTGGGAAAAAATGTCATCAATTTTATTTGGGTACATGACCGTGCAATTGTCCGTTAAAGTAACAGTGTCGAATCGCAAAATAGGGCCTGGTTATTAAGGGGGCAAATCCTTCTGGTCCAGAAGTGGTTAACCTCCTTGGCGGTGATCCCGAGTGTGACTCGGGGTTGATTTTTTTCTATCAGGAGCGGTAACCCCGAGTCACGCTCGGGGTGGATGTGCAGAGAGCGCAGCGGTGTTCTCTTACCTTCTCCTGGCGATCCAGCGATGATCTCTCATTGCTGAGATCGCCAGCCAAGAGTCCCGCTGCTCCTCTGTCCTCCGTCAGTCTGATCACTTCCTAGTTCCGTTCCCTAAAAAAAAAAAAAAAAACGTTGCACCAAACACATAACACATTTTATATTATAATATATATATATATATATATATATACACACACACACACACACCGGTATATATATATATATGCGCATATAAAATAATATTATTGATTCAATTATAATTCATGCATTATATATATATATATATATATATATATATATATATATATATATATATATATATATATATATATATATGTGTGTGTGTGTGTGTGTGTGTGTGTGTGTGTGTGTGTGTGTGTGTGTATATATATACACACACACACACATATACATATATATATATATATATATATATATATATATAATATATAATGCATGAATTATAATCTAATCAATAATATAATTTTATTATATATATTATATATTAAATAATAAAATTATATTATTGATTTGATTATAATTCATGTGTTTGTGTTTCAAATTTATCACATCTGGAATGTCTGCTAGACTCTTGTTTTGGTCAGGTTTAAGTCAGTAATTACTAAGAATTGTAGGCCTATAATACATAACGCCAAATTTCCATGAAAAGAGTTGTACCGCTTTTGGTATGTAATTCCTGACAAAATCATACCGCCAGGGAGGTTAAAGGAAAGATATACCAGGCAGTTTTTAATCAATAAATCAACATCAGAGTGAATTATTTTAGTGAAAAAATTACAGCAAAATATTGCCCTGTATGGGTTTACTGAAATTATGTGCAGATCAAATGAAAACTCGATGTAACAATATTTTTGCAAGGTACTGTGCTCGTGAATACAGCATACAAAAAATGTTAAACCTGAAAACCAAAATGCATTGTAACAATACTGTTAAAATGTATTTATGAATAAAGCCTGATTCTCACTGTTTCACTCATAGAGGAGCCACTGCCAGTATTGCAGATACACAGAGCCAGACCTAGCTTTCAAAATGGCAGCTGAGCCCTACAGATTACACCTGAAAATCTGCTGTTTGGGGATTGGGTGTAATGTTTATGAGGGGTGATTCCATGGACCTACAGTAGCTGTGTATCCCTCCAATTCAGCACCTGAGGCAGCCATTACACTTGTCTCAGCTCAACACCGATCCTCCAGTTCAAATTTAAACAGACCATATACTACAATTTGTTCTCAACTCCTGACTACTAGAGATGGCCTTGCGGTTCGCTCGATCTGGCGGCCATTTCACATTCTGCTTTCTGCCAGTGTAGGGAGAGGTCTGCGGTGCTCATCAGGGAGAGTTTGCTAGACACATATAGCGCTGTGAAGATCCACAAAAGTCCTTTTCAGGGCTGGTATTTTTCGGTATAGGTCTAGTATCTTTAGAGCTTAGGGAGAGGTATCCTGTGGTTGCTTTAGGGGCAGTTAGAGATCGGCTGCAGTCACACAGAAATCGCTTTGTCAATGTCCACAAAAGTCATTTAAAATGCTCCAATGTAGTTTTTGGGTCTATTACAGTCACTTTACTATAGGGCCAGGTATCCAGTGGTTGCTTTAGGGGCAGTTAGAGATCGGCTGCAGTCACACACAAATTGCTCTGTTAGTGTCCACAAAAGTAATGTAAAGGGCTGCAAATTTTTTGGTATTTCTGTGCAGTGCACTAAAAAGGGGTGGGGGGTGGGGGATGGGGGTAATTCACAGTATAATATACTTTGTAGAAAGCATATTATAGTGGATTAGTACTAATATTGTGCACTGTGCAGCATTGTGACAGGTGTGGTGGTGAGACTGAGCGTTTCTGCAGCAACACTACACACAGTGACAAAAGCACTTATAATGTATTATAACTGGTGTGATAGGCCAATTGCCCCCCCATGCCACCTATTGAAATGGAGTGTTATCTGAGTAAACTTTTCCAAGTGTATTTGTGTCATGCAACAATATTGCCTAGTTTGCTGAGTGAAGTCTGGTACACACAGCGCCAAACTCACTGGCCAATTTTTATGAACAACTGGTGTGATAAACCTGTTGCACCCCAATACCACATATTGAAGGGGGGTGTTATCTGAGTATACTTTTACAAGTGTATTTGTGTCCTGCAACAATATTGCCTCTTTTGCTGTGTTAACTCTGATACAAACAGTGCCAAACTCACTGGCCAATTTTTTGAACAACTGGTGTGATAGACCAGGGGCCCCCCCAATAGCACATATTGAAGCTGGGTGTTATTTAACAGTATACTTTTCTAAGATTGTATTTTAGTCCAGCAAACATTTGGCATCTTTTGCTGTGTTAACTGTGCTACACACATTGACAACAGATACTGGCCAATTATTTGTAGAACTGGTGTGATAAACCTGTGGCCCCCCCAATACCACAGATTGAAGCGGGGTGTTATCTACACAGACACATGGTCTAGCAAACACGGGCAGGGAATATACAGGCCGACACTTACGGTTCTGTGTACTGTGAACGCCTACCATACCTCTAGCCATCAAAAACTAAGTTTTTTGCTGTCAGTTCAAACCAGGTGAGCTAATTTTTGGAGCCTATACAGGTCGACACTTACGGTTCTGTGTACTGTGAACGCCTACCGTACCTCTTGCCATCAAAAACTACGTTTTTTACTGTCAGTTCAAACCATGTGAGCTAATTTTTGCAGCCTATACAGGCCGACACTTACTTCAGTTACCTGTGGATGCCTAATGTACCTTCAGCCATAGAATACTAAGTTCTTAGCTGTCAGGTAAACGCATGTGGGTTAATTTTTGGGGCCTGGAATGGCCGACACTTACTTCTTTATCCTGTGAATGTCTAATTTTTCAGACTGGAAGTGAAAAACAATGGGTCAGTAAAGGTTCCGCCAAATTGTGGAATGGATGCGGACCCATTTTACAGATGTGTGAATGGACCTTATATGTATTAGACAATGTATTTACCGGCTGCTGTCAGTACTGGCTGATTTATGAAAAAAATATATATATTTCTTTGCTGTAAAAAAAAATTAGGGCAACTTTTTCAATTGCAATACTTCTGTTATGACATTGTCCATGTGCTGGGACTATTTGTGCACAGCTAGTACGTCTTGTGGCTGCAAATATGACCTGAAGGTTTTTAAAGTTTGCCTCCCATTAAAGTCAATGGGGCCTGCTGCGAACTCGCGGTTCGCGGACTTCTGAGAAAATTTGCGGCTGGCGTTCGCGAACCGCTCCGGCCGATGTTCGTCCATCACTACTGACTACACCTAAAGAAAACCCTTACTGAGACAATTACAGAAGTTGTCATCACCAGTCTGCTTAAAAATGCTAGGCTTTCTCTAACTGCAATGCATTGTCTGACTTGGGACAAGCATGTAGATTAGAAAAATTAGATTAGGGATTACAACTCCCAAACAGCAAATTTAGGTTTAGGCTCTTGTTATAGAACTAAAGCCAAGAAATAAAGCCGTTGTGTCACGTATTTGACTGTGGAGGTCTAGATGATGAGGGTGGCAAGTTCAGGGTGGTAAGTTCAACATGAACAATGGCAAATGTGTCTTAACTAGGCAAATATAGATGTCAAATGTGCTTTGTAAAGGCAAAAATCTTTCTATAGTAGAAAACATTGGATGATCAGCAAAACAATGAATTATCCCAATGCCTCAGATGTTGATAGCAACCTGGAGGAGGGGAGTGGTTGACATTGATTGTGGTATTGTAGAATTCTTCCATTCGACTGGCACACTGGCTATAGTATTTAGAAAAAAGAAGCAGAGACTAAAGGGCCATACACACTATAAGATTTTCTGAAGACTTTTTCCTTTAGACTTACCAAAACCATATAATATGAGGTCAAACCTAAACACTTTCAATTTGTATGCAATCTGGCAGGCCCTTGCACTACATAGAAAAGGTAAATCTGAAGGAAATCTAACCACAAAAGTTGGATAGTGTGTATCCAGCTTTAGTTTTGCATTAAAGTAGTCAAAAAATAGGTTAGACTTTTGAATCTCTTGCTCTCCTTTAATTATATACAGTACCTCGATCTGGTGATAAATGCCATGTTATTTTATTTTCTACATACTTTCACAATACATCCAGCACAAAGTGAATGCAGTAATTAAATCTCAGGTAAGAGCTCTAACACTCTACGGGTGCAGATTCCAGGTTCAGAACGATTACTGCAAGCAAATAAATTGAAAATGAGAAGTTGATTGTAACTAGGAGGAGGGATAATGTTTAATGTGGATGATCACATTGCAGTTTTTCTTTTTGTTATTGGTAAAAAATTATGGGCTCAGGCGTGTTTGGATCGTACCCGCCAAGAAGCTGGCACTGCACACAGCCAATCATAGGCAGCGTGTGTATGTGCAGCTGTGGGTCGGGAAATGCCTCATTGCCTATGATTGGCAGGGTGCAATGATGGCTTCCGGCAGGTACGATCCGAACACGCCTGAACCCATCCCTATACAGTTCCCAGTGTCTAAGAAATCAATAAGAATATAATATCTTACCAAGAGAAAGAGAATTTAAGGGTTAGATTTATTAAATCTCTTGCTGACCTTTTCTTATGTACCTCAAACTATTTAACACTTAACAATGAACAGATCTTCATCAACTTCATTCTTAGGAATAATAACATCTGAAATAAATATGTGTTACTGTCATGTTTTCAATTACATCTTGGCAATTGTAGAAAGGTAAATAGCTTTATTGTATTTATTTTTCCTCCAAAAGGTCAGACACCTTTCTTTGATTTACATTTGACAACAAGGTTAATGGGTTTTTTTGCAGCTTTCCAAATACCTTTTTTTTCCGTTGCTGATATTATATGGAGAAAATAATGAGAGAAACCAATGATTCAGGGTGAACATACCTGGAAATGTACTTTTTGTGAAAGCCTAAACACCTTTGTGGCAATTTTCTCTACACACAATCAACGTTACGCATAAAAACCATGCAAACACACCCATCCCTTCATGCACTGCATCACACCACAATTCACAGATGAGAACTGTCTGTGCATTGTGGTGCTGTGTGTTGAAAAAAGATAATGTCTGGTTTTAGGTGCATTTCGGTGCTTTAACAGCTAATTAAAAATAAATTTGACTGCCTTAATGTACATATGTGGTAATGAAGTAATGAAACACACAGAAACAGTGTACAAGGGGCCTTGATAATGAATAATATATGAAAGCTAAAAACAGTATCTGCAGTAGGGATAGACCAATTATCGGCAAGGCCAATATATCGGCGGCCGATATACACTTTCCCTGATATATCGGTATCGGCCCCGAAACTGGCCGATATTGCCAAAATTTTTGTGATGTCATTCTGCCTCCTTAGGCCACCTCCCTCACCTTGGACAGCCTCGTCTGGAGTCGGGACTAGTCTTGCGGGAGTGTATCACAGCCATACACCCACCCACAGCAGCCCGGTGCCAGCCAGCCACCCACATCCACAGGCCCTGTACCAGTCAGCAAGCCACAGGCACTGTACCAGCGAGCCAGCCAGCCACCCACAGGCCCTGTACCAGCCAGCCATCCATAGGCCCTGTACCTGCCTGCCACAGGCACTGTACCAGCCAGACACCCACAGGGCCTGTACCAGCCAGCCACCCACAGCCCCTGTGCCAGCCACCCACCCACCACAGGGTGCCAGCCAGCCAGCCACTCACCCCATGGTGCCAGACAGTCAGCCACCCACAGACAGGGTGCCAGAAAGCCAGCCACCCACAGGCCCTGTACCAGCCCGCCATAGGCACTGTACCAGCCAGCTGCCCACAGGCCCTGTACCAGCCAGCCACCCACAGCCCCTGTACCAGCCATCCATAGGCCCTGTACCTGCCTGCAACAGGCACTGTACCAGCCAGCCAGCCACCCACAGGGCCTGTACCAGCCAGCCACCCACAGCCCCTGTGCCAGCCACCCACCTACCACAGGGTGCCAGCCAGCCAGCCATCCACCACAGGGTGCCAGCCAGCCACCCAGCACAGGGTGCCAGCAAGCCAGCCATCCACCACAAGGTGCCAGCCAGCCACCCACCACAGGGTGCCAGCAAGCCAGCCATTAAGCATTAAACAAAAATTAACATGTTCAGTACCAGATTTGTGTCAAAAATTGTTTTTATTTTTTAAAACTTTAAATGTACAAAATATTGGCCTATATCGGCCGATACCGATACGTTGTGACCAAAATATCAGTATCGGCCCTGAACAAACCATATCGGTCTATCCCTAATCTGCAGTACATGTCTTACCCAAACTCACCTATTAGGGCTGCTGGTAGACTGGATAAGTTATCACAACAATCCTATTATGCAGCCCGTTTCTTGCAACAAATTATTTACTACACATAATTTCTACAAACATGACCCAAATATCTCATGCAATATCCTTCTGCGAATAGACCTCCCAGTTTGTGTTTTTGTGACTCACTGTAACAAAAAAATGCAAGTGATGTAGTTTGAGATTATATCTGGACCCATCCCATTAATTAATACAAGGAAGAGAGTGTATTTGGCGACATTCATTTAAGGAACATCAGAAAAATTACACTTGTAAATAGTATGTTCAGTTAAAACAAACACAGGTCTAAATAATGCCTAAATGTGGTGTGGTGTACAACTGTCCAGCACATTTTGAGATTTATGCTCTTCTTCGGGGACAATCCAAAGGACCCTAATATTAAAAATAGGCAAAAATAAACACAAACCAAAGTGTATATAACACCAATAAACAAAAGGATTAACTACTTATAACACTCAAGGATGTGACAAAGAACAATAGAACATATGTGCAGATGAAGATGTTAAATACAACTCATCACATTTAGGCATTATTTACACCTTCCCTGCTCTTCTTTTTGTTGTGATGGGGGTGCTTTGTTGGATGTGATCAATATGAAAGAAAGCCTATTTGGCTTTTTGTCAATGATATATAATAAGTGAAATGCAATGTTTTAGGCCTGTGTTTGTTTTAACTAAATAAAGTTTTGTTGTACTAATCCCTGCCACTCAATACACTCAATCTATACAATTTCAGTAATCAACAGCAGTAGCACCTATTTATCCCTGATATGTGTTGCGCTTAACCCAATAAAAATTGTGAAATAATGTCAGCAAGAGATGCTCAAAGAAATTATATAAAGCATAATGTATAAATAAACAGTTGTTATAAATTGTGAGTCCTTGATAAATTAATAAAAAGTCCAAAAAATTGTGCCAATCCAAAATAAGTGAAATATGGATATGAAGAACTACAAGTCCCAGCACATATGCGTCACTATGTTTGCTAGGAGAGAAACGCTCTAGGGTATGTTCCAAATGCTGCTTACCAGATGAAAATGGTCATCCAATTTAATGGATAGACCTAGGTTCGCTTAATTGATGATAATGAGATCCACCAGGTGTGATTCAATACAATATGCGGTAGAGGGTATTCAATAGCAGAAGCAAATCAATCTGGTCACCCAATTTAATGGACAAACCTCAAAATCAATAGAAGAATCCGCCAGGTATGGTTCACTTATAGTATAATGCACATGTACAGGGATACTCATGATGGAAGCTCAGGTGCCATGAAAATGAAAATGCACAAAAACATAGCATAATACCATACACACAATCGCAAATTAAAACAAAAAATGTTGCACTCACATGAAAATTTCAATATTGAGCATATATTCCATGCAGGAGAAGAAAAAAAACAGGAAAAAATTACCACAAATCTCAGCAGGCAAAATACCACTCCATAGGTAAGTGTAAAAGAGGTAAAGCACTCGTGATCTGATCACCAAAGGGTATCCAAAGAGGCTGCTTACCAAATCAATATGGTCACCCAAATCAATGTGTAAACCTCAGCTAATTTATTGTCTGCAGAGAGATCGGCCAGGTGCGACGCCCCTGATGATGTCATGCGTATGACGAAACTATGAAAAAAAGGTTTTTATGAAAGCAATGGAAGCAAGGTTGCCTCCAAAGTCTTCACAAAGAAGGAGTGATCAGATATGGGCGCCAAGAAAACACTAAGATGACTGAGTGGTAGTGAAAAATTAACAATATATTTATTAAGGCACTTGTGCCTGGTGGGTGAACTGGAAACAAGACTGGACACAAATACAGATATAAAACATTAAAAACATGTACATACAATGGATTGTATCACCACAGACCTCAATGTAGAAAAATGATGGTTAGAATGGTTCAAAAAAAGAGAAATCAGGGTTAATGTACCCAACCGGTAATTGAGAAAATATGTTGCCTGCAGAGTATCGAATTCAAATCACAGATATGCCTGTGTGCAGGGAAAAAGGAATGGTTAAGGTAGGCCCGGTGCAAAGGCCTGCAGGGAAATTGTGGGGAAGAAGTTCCAGTTGCTCAATTCCGGTTACAAATGAAGGGTTAAGGATGATGCTATAAATGTATCTGTGGAGGAATTGTCCAAAACAGATGAGATAAGCGCCAATAATTGATGTAAACTCTGATAGAATGAACCGATCAAAGAGCAGGTAAGCTTTCCTCCTTAAGAATATCAGAGGCACTGTGTGTGAAGATAAAGCCAATCCATGCAGTAGTAGCTCATCGTATCCCAATGAAAATGGTCATCCAATTTAATGGATAGACCTAGGTTCGCTTAATTGATGATAATGAGATCCACCAGGTGTGATTCAATACAATATGCGGTAGAGGGTATTCAATAGCAGAAGCAAATCAATCTGGTCACCCAATGGGATACGATGAGCTACTACTGCATGGATTGGCTTTATCTTCACACACAGTGCCTCTGATATTCTTAAGGAGGAAAGCTTACCTGCTCTTTGATCGGTTCATTCTATCAGAGTTTACATCAATTATTGGCGCTTATCTCATCTGTTTTGGACAATTCCTCCACAGATACATTTATAGCATCATCCTTAACCCTTCATTTGTAACCGGAATTGAGCAACTGGAACTTCTTCCCCACAATTTCCCTGCAGGCCTTTGCACCGGGCCTACCTTAACCATTCCTTTTTCCCTGCACACAGGCATATCTGTGATTTGAATTCGATACTCTGCAGGCAACATATTTTCTCAATTACCGGTTGGGTACATTAACCCTGATTTCTCTTTTTTTGAACCATTCTAACCATCATTTTTCTACATTGAGGTCTGTGGTGATACAATCCATTGTATGTACATGTTTTTAATGTTTTATATCTGTATTTGTGTCCAGTCTTGTTTCCAGTTCACCCACCAGGCACAAGTGCCTTAATAAATATATTGTTAATTTTTCACTACCACTCAGTCATCTTAGTGTTTTCTTGGCGCCCATATCTGATCACTCCTTCTTTGTGAAGACTTTGGAGGCAACCTTGCTTCCATTGCTTTCATAAAAACCTTTTTTTGTTATGATGGGATCAATGGGCTCACCTGTGGACACTCTCTAGACTTTGTGCTTTTGCTGGTATTTATCAAGAGGCCTATCTTGAAACCAACCACCCCTATTATTTTTAGTATGACGAAACTAGTTGGGTGGAGTCAGACGTGACTTAACCACGCCCCCAGAGCTGGCCTACGATCGCATGTGAGGACGCTGTATCTTTTGCTCCTTTACATCTGCTACATGAAAATACATGCTCTAACTGGCGTTGTATATGCTTTCTACCTTGAACATCTCTATACATATGTTCCATGCAACAAGCGAATTAGACCTGGTGGATCTCTCTGCAGACAATAAGCTAGCTGAGGTTTATCCATTGATTTGGGTGACCATATTGATCTGGTAAGCAGTCTCTTTGGATACCCTTTGGTGATCAGATCATGAGTGGTATCTTTCCTGCTGAGATTTGTGGCCCTTTTTCCTGTTTTCTTTTTCTTCTGCATGGAATATATGCTCAATATTGAAATTTTCATGTGAGTGCAACATTTTTTGTTTTAATTTACTATTATGTGTACGGTATTATGCTATGTTTTTGTCCATTTTTATTTTCATGGCACCTGAGCTTCCATCATGAGTATCCTTGTACATTTTATTTATTTATTTTATTTCAGGTACTTATATAGCGCTGTCAATTTACGCAGCGCTTTACATATACATTACACGTTCACATCAGTTCCTGCCCTCAAGGAGCGTAAAATCTAAGGTCCCTAACTAATTCATACATACATAGTAGGGCCATTTTTTTTTTTTTTTATACAGGATCCAATTAACCTACCAGCATGTCTTTGGAGTGTGGAAGGAAACCCACGCAGGCACAGGGAGAACATGCAAACTCCAGGCAGGTAGTGTCGTGGTTGGGATTTGAACCAGCGACCCTCTTGCTGCTAGGTGAAAGTGCTAACCACTACACCACATGTGCATTATACTATAAGTGACCCGTACCTGGCAGATTCTTCTATTGATTTTGAAGTTTATCCATTAAATTGGGTGACCAGATTGATTTGCTTTTGCCATTGAATACCCTCTACCACATATTGTATCGAATCACACCTGGCGGATCTCATTATCATCAATTAAGCAAACCTAGGTCTATCCATTAAATTGGATGACCATTTTCATCTGGTAAGCAGCCTTTGGAACATACCCTAGAGCGTTTCTCTCCTAGCAAACATAGTGATGCATATGTGCTGGGACTTGTAGTTCTTCATATCCATATTTCACTTATTTTGGATTGGCACGATTATTTGGACTTTTTATTATTTTATCAAGGACTCACAATTTATAACAATTGTTTATTTATACATTATGCTTTATATAATTTCTTTGAGCATCTCTTGCTGACATTATTTCACCATTTTTTTTTTGGGTTAAGCGCAACACATATCTCCATACACAATTCTTTAGATTTTCTATAGGTCCATGTGTGCAGCTTCCCCCTTCTCAAACTAGACACAATTGAATCACATTTCTTTAATACTTTTAGCGCTGAAATTCATCCATTTTTTTTATTACCTATTTGTCCCTGCAGACACCCCGTGACCTATCTCTATCTGCTCCAGGTCTGTCCAGCACAGGGAATATGTATTTGATTCAATGTACATACAGCAGTTTTTAGCAATCAATAGCAACAAGCTCTTCCTGCAAACTTTTCTTTCTCGAACCAAGTTTAAGAGTCAAACTAATGTTCAGCCATAAAATCATCTCTAGACTGGATTCATACCCTTATGCCAAGCAGGAGAAAATATAAGGAAATCTATATATCTATAAAAAAGAAAAACACTGTGCTAATTAGGGGAGCTGCTAGCACCTGGAATAACAATCAGGGCTTCCAGCAATAGACAATATACAAAATAGTGCAGCGCTAGAATTGATGTAAGCATGTAATCAACATTCTGTTTGATTAACCACTTGCCGGCCACCGCCGCAGATGTATGGGTATGTCAGTTTGAGGGAGCACTCTTGGGGGCACGCGCCCACACCCACTAGGCAGCGGGGATGCCGATCCAGAGGACCAGTGGCTGCTATCGCAGCCGGGCACCTGCGATAGCTCCCCACTGAGAGAGAACGGCGGTCAGCTGTTGCAAACACAGCAGACCGTTGTTCTCTCTGAAATGATCACAGAGCGCCTGTGATCCTCCTATTTAGGATCATAGATCTCTGTGTTCATTTCAGAAGTCCTTCCCCCATACAGTTAGAAAACACTCCCCTAGGCTCACACTTAACCCTTTGATCACCCATGGGTTAACCCCTTCCCTGCCAGTGTCATTGTTACAGTAACAGTGCATATTTTTAGCACTGATTACTGTAGTGATGTCACTGGTCCCCCCAAAAGGGTCAAAAATGTCAGTTAGGGGGTCCGATCTGTCCGCCGCAATGTCACAGTCCCCCTAAAAATCCCAGATCGCCGCCATTACTAGTAAAAAATAAATAAAAATGACATAAATCTTTATCCTAGTTTCTAGACACAATAACTTTTGTTCAAACCAATAAAAATACGCTTATTGGGATTTTCTTTACCAAAAATATGTAGCAGAATACAAATTGGCTGAAAAAAAAAAGGATAAAAAAAATAGATTTTTAAAATTTTTTGGAGAGGGGATGTTATATAGCAGAAAGTGAAAAATATTTTTTTTTTTTTTTCAGAATTGTCACTCTTTTTTTGTTTATAGCGCAAAAAATAAAAATTGTACAGGTGACCAAATACCACCAAAAGAAAGCTTTATTTGTGGGGAAAAAATTACATCAATATTTTTTAGGTACAGTGTCGCTCAACCGCGCAATTGCCCGTTAAATTAACGCAGTCTGAATTGCAAAAATTGGCCTGGTCATAAGGGGGCAAATCCTTCCGGTCCAGAAGTGGTTAAATGCTGCTGCATACTCATCCCCCTTTTTCTGGCCACTCAAGCTGCATACTCCATTAAGGATCTGGTATGGATTTGGGGAGGGGGGCTCATGCTTTTCTCTCTTGCTTTTTTTATGTGAGATTCCCCCTAAAATGCCAGTCTTAAAGGGACTGGTATGGAATTTGGGGGGGGGGGGGGGGGGGGTTGGGAGGCGGGGGTTGATAATGACACTTTTTTGTTTTTATGGAGTGCTCTTTAAAATCCATACCAGACCTTACAAATAGCATATCAGATGTATATATAATTCCTTTAGTTCTATGACCCTGTGACCTTTGAAACCAAGGCTATATGTTTTGTATTTTTATTTTTTACAACAAACTAAGTACATCTCAATTCTCTAAAACTTCAACAATGGTAAAATATAAAAATAATCTTTTTTTTTTCCTGATAATAAATAAAAAATAGCAATAACATTTTCTGATAAAGTCACTCAATGCATCAGTCATTGGGATCTACAAAAGGTGCTACACAGATGGTATCTCACGGTATTATTTTTAAAAAAATACCTCCTATCACCTCCCCCAGAATGCTGAAAATTCTGAGGCTCCACAGGATCCCTAATTCATATACTATGGCACATGCATTGAGATCATACTGGATCCCAGTATTCAAACTAATGTCAGAAAATATACTTTAGTCAATTAGCCATTCTATTGAACTTTATTAACGTTAACATTAAAGTTAACTTTATTATTACACACAAGGAGAAATCCTCTACCCTTCAAGGACTTGCAGATGTTATTAAAGATGTGAACAAACAATGTGCACATGAATAAATGTTTGCATTAAAAAATATTCCAATTTTAACTTCCAACTCTCGTGGGACAAATGACTTACATATTCTTACTGCAATTTAAAATAATAACTCCTCCCACAAAAGTACCCATTCCCTAGCCTAACCTCTAACCTCATTATATCTCTGAGATTGGTAACTCAACCATTCTAAAACTAACTCTAGACTCATTCTTGTTAGAATTCTTGTTCGGATGTTCTTTAAGATCCATTTCTATATTATGCAATTCACTTTATAGCATCCTAACAATCTTTATTGTGTGTGATATATGCATATTTAAACGGTGTCTATACTATTGAACCTGTAATTAAAAATCAATAAAGCTGAAATGGAAAATTAAGTTCATACCAAACCTCAAGGGTACACTAGCCCTAATGTTTGTGTACATTCACCTCTTAGTCAAATCCCCAGCAGACAGCTGAAGGTGACGGCCAGGGATAATTCACTGGTTGTTAGGGTGCTGGCAGGTGCAGGCTACCTACCTAGCAGGAGCTAGCTGTCACATTTATCAGTAAGTCCAATGCAAGGTATTCCCTGTAAACATTGTAAAATAATCTTTTTCTTGTTTGGAGTGATCAAACAATAATTAGTTGTAAATTCCCAGACCTGAATTTTAAAGAAATCAATTCAACTGAATACCCTGAACTGTAATAAAAAAATAATGTTTTTGAAAACACACATAACATGTTCCTTAACTGCTTAGTAACTGTATATCTATGGTGGGTGTGGGATAGATAGTAGGGTGGCCGCTTTGTGCCAGATCACGTACCTAGTACATAATCTGACACTTCAGGGTCTGGGGGGTGTCTTGGAAATTATTATAGGCTTCATGCACAAATAACTCCATTGCGCTAATAAGTGCACTTTCGGATATTAATATACGCCAAGTGCAATCAATTCCGTTGTGCTAAAAAGCTCAATTCTCAGCTCTTTTGTATAAGGTAATTAAGTGCGCTCAGCAGTACCCAGGAATTCAGATACAAAGGCTGTTATCACCTTGAATGCTCACAAGAATGTATTGCCAAAGACAGAGAGCTCCATTTATTTATAATACAAAGGGACAATCAACAGGAAGTGATGGCTATACTACATCAGCCAATCAGTTCCAAAATGTACAGTCACATGACACAAGATACTCACATAGAATCAGCCAATGACACACTTGTTTACATTCAAATGTACAATAGAAAGGGGAAGTACACAATCGTGAATGAGCAGAATGGTATGCATGGCTTCCCGCCTAAAATTACACAATGAAACCAGCGTGTAGAGCCGTGAATTTTGCTCTGATCAAACTCGTGCATGCATTCCCACCACTACTACTGGTGTGAATCCCATTTATCAAAGCTTCAGAGAACAATGCCTAATAGGATTATAATACTGTTCCCATATACGTGAGGCTATCTGCAGGGAAAGAGCCATGCGGTTTCCACTATGGTGATAATGCACAGTAGAAAGACTTGAGCATGTATCCCTTCATGAAGGCAGATAGATATCAAAACGATATTGACTCCGCACTGCAATACACATAGCTCTATACTGGCAAACAGATCCGTGCATAGCACATGAATTGTTCGCTGGCGAAGATATCTATGTAGAGCGAACGCGTCTACACATCTAAGGGAAGGTTTTCACTACCAGTAGTCTTTCCTCAATGCCGGTTCGCCCGTACACGCTCTGATGAGCGTATTGCAAGCAAACTGACAACAGGAGCCATAATGACAAGCTAAATAAAACACATCTTGAAAAATGTACATACTAGTCCTAATAAAATTTCCACAACAGTCCCTCCTCTTCGTCATGTGCTCCCATGTGTCCCTCGATTAATTTTGATCTTCTTCTTCCAAATAAACAGAACAGCTCTTCTCATACATATAAACAATCGATTTCAAAAGTTAAAAAGAAAGATAATAGAATCAGTGTTGACACAGACTCAAAAGAAAACAAATGTTGACACATAGGTTCTGTTTTTCGGGAGGTGACTCAGAGGGAGGACATGAGGTGGTGGGTCGTATTGATCTTCGCTCGGTTTGGAATCCTCAGCATCTGGTGCATGGGTTGGACTTCAGGGAGTCTCATCTCAGCAATAAAGATGTGGTCGTCTGCTCGGGCTTTGGTGACTTGATCGATCGGGCAACAGGAACATTTCACCACGGCGTATAAAAGGTATAGAAACAAAAACATAATTATTTATACTCCTTTTTCCTTCAACCAAGATCTAATGGAGAACAAGAAATCCCTAAAACTTCCCATAGCCTTAAAAGGATTCCAACCTACACTAGCTATAGCTCTGGCTCTGCCTTGCAAGGAAGTAACCTTATCCATATGGGCCTGAACCTTGTCACTGGTATCTGCTATCCAGGTACAACAGTTTTCTCCTATGAATTCACAGAAACTCCCCTTGGAAGCTAACAGATAATCAAGAGCCATCTTTTCCTGCAGTACAAGAGTCTTCATTTGTTGTTGTCCCTGAGTAATCTCCCTCCTACTACTTAAACGGTCTCATTGAACATCTCATCCACAATGAACCAGAAATTGTTCAATCGCTTCATAAGTTCAATCCCTCACCCGGTCCAAGCTGGGAACCATGCCAAGGCCTGGTTGTGGCTGGAGAACAGTTCCCTGCTAGCTCTCTCTGACGTCCTTGCCTTCCTTCCCACCAGCAGATCCTCACGATCAGCTGCAATGTAGGATGCCGTTACAAGCTTCACTAAAGCACAGGAACCTCTTGCATTAGGGGGAATTACCTTATAAGCGGCAGAATCAGATAAGAAATAATAAGGACCTGTCAAAACTGTACAGGAAGAATTTCTCTGATGGTCACGGGCACTAAGTAGTAACATAATAGACTGGGGGATTGCTCCCTCAGTCTGAACATCATACCCTTCCTTTAATCAGATATAATCTGGTCTATTGGTGTCATCAAAGAGACCATGGGTTTCATTGGTAAGATTGACTGTTATATCTTTCTCACAAGCGGTAGATCCTACAAATCGATTCCCTTTGCCAAAACTAAGGTTGAAGCACATCTGTGGACTACCTAGTTGTCCCAATACCCATACTGGATTAGAAAGCGAAGAACAGGAGCCAGAGCTAAAATTAAAACTATAATTGATGTTACCCTCTAGGAATGTGTCATTAAGTTCTATAGATAAGTGTCTCCTGGTCATCTTTGCAAGTTTCTCATATTTCTTCATACCTATACAAACATCGTATATAGCATGAACTGCTGCCTTTGTTGGGGTGTAATGGCTCTGTGGGGATATAGAGCAAACCCAGCAATTGGTCCTGTTCACTGTCTTAGGTAGCTGGAGATGCATTTTAAACAATAGGTTGGGATGCTTTTCATCTTTACCCTCGCTAAAATACACTATGCTAAGAATATAAATAAAATCGATACTCCTAGTTCTTTGATGTATTTGAGCAGCTTCTTGCAGTGGCTGGCATGCCCCCAGTTGTTGCGTCCCTCAAGCTTTAAGGAAGTCGGCATTGTCAGTTGAACCTGTAATGGCCCGGTGTATCTCGGTTCTAGTCCCGTCCTTTGATGTTTCCTCAAAACGACCCAGTCACCTGGTTGAATAGAATATACACTGGTTATCGTGTCAGGGTCAGGGAGAGACTCCAGAACCCCATGATGGACCTTTTGGAGCTCCCTTTGCAGAGACTGTACATACCCCATCAGCTGGGAATGTAAACAGGACAGCTGCTGAGGAAAATCTTCAGTCTTTCGTTGAAAATAGGGGCGCAAAAAAAAACATACAATAGTTTGTAGACGCTGTAAGTTTTGCGCAAACCAGTCAATATACATGTATTGGGATTTTTTTTTCAAAACTATGTAGCAGAATACATATTGGTCTAAATTGATGAAGATATTTGATTTTCTTTTTTTGGGAATGTTTTGTAGCAGTAAATATTCAGTAAAGTAAAACATTATTTTTTTTTTTTTTTTAAATGTTTAGATTTTTTTGTATATAGCACAAAAAATTAAAATGGCAGAGGTAATCAAATATCCCCAAAAGAAAGCCCTATTTGTGGGGGAAAAATGGACATACATTTTATTTGGGTACATCGTCGCACGCCTGCGCAATTGTCAGTTAAAATAACCCAGTGCCATATTGCAAAAAAGGGGATAAACTTTCTGGAGCTGAAGTGGTTAAATATGTCCCCCTTGGTTTATTTACTTGCAGCCCAGTTTCATCCCCACTACTTTGCTACCTACGTATATAATGTTATCAAGTTGAATGCCCTGAGAGAGAGCCCTTCCTACACCCCATCTACCATTATGCTTACTATTTCTGATCTGTGCACTTTAATTTTTCTGTTTCAATCTTTTTTTATTAACCACTTCCCTACTGGCAAATTGTAAAATTACGCCAGCAGGGATGCTTTCTCCCTCTGCCTGTTCTCGCCACTCTCCCGCGCCCCCGCATCATGGCGATCGAGGATGAGGCGTGTCCCTTGGGACACAGCCCATCCCTGAACAGTGTATAAAGCCAATAAAAAAGGGCTCTTTACCAGGTGACCGGCTGTGTCCAATCACAGTCAGCCACATGCACTGTCCTTGTGCACACCACTTGTGCGTGCCCCCAGGGGAGCGCAGAGCAGCGTTTGGGGATAGAGAGTGTTACTCTAACAAGTCCATCCCCGATCAGGATAAAGAGCCAATGAAATTGGCTCTTTACCACGTGACCGGCTGTGTCCAATCTCAGCCGGTCACAAAATGTCAACAAACCAAAGCAACTAGCTGTTACTGGGCTCTCCTCCTCACACACCGATCCTGTGTAAGGAGGCGATTGAGGTAAAATCTAGCTACCAATTACAGTTCACACTAAAACACACTGATTGCCCCCCCTCCCCCCAATAAAGAGGACCTGTCACTAGCCCATCAAAGTACCAGTCACTAGCCAATCAAATTACCAGTCACTAGCCCATCAAAGTACCTGTCACCAGCCCATCAGAGTACCTGTCACAACTCCTCAGAATACCTGAGTATCTGTCACCAGGTACTCTGATGACGGGTACTCTGATGGGCTGGTGACAGGTACTCAGGTTCTTTGATGGGCTGGTGACAGGTACTCTGGTACTCTGATGACAGGTACTCGGGTACACCGATGACAGGTACTCAGCTACTCTGATGGCAGGTACTCAGCTACTCTGATGGGCTGGTGACAGGTACTCGGGTACTCTGAGTACCTGAGCTACTCTGATGGGCTGGTGACAGGTACTCTGATGACAGGTACTCAAAGTACCTGAGTACCTGTCATCGGAGTACCTGTCACCAGCCCATCAGAGTACCTGAGTACCTGTCATCAGAGTACCTGTCATCAGAGTACCCGAGTGCCTGTCATCATAGTACCCGAGTACCTGTTATCATAGTACCTGAGTACCTGTCATCGTAGCACCCGAGTACCTGTCATCAGAGTATCTACAATCAGAGTGCCCGAGTACCCATCATCGGAGTACCCGAGTACCCATCATCGGAGTACCCGAGTACCTGTCACCACCCCATCATAGTACCCGAGTACCTCTCTGTAGCTCATCAGAGTACCTGAGTACCTGTCTCCATCCCAGAGTGCCCGAGTACCTGTCTCCAGCCCAGAGTGCCAGAGAACCTGTCTCCAGCCCAGAGTGCCCGAGTACCTATCTGAATTTAATCATATTATCCGAGTACCTGTCTTTAGCCCATCAGAGTACCCAAGTACCTCTCTGCAGCCCATCAGAGTACCCGAGTACCTATTATCAGAGTACCCAAGTACCTGTCACCAGCCCATCAGAGTACCCGAGTACCTGCTGTCTCCAGCCCTTCAGAGTACCTATATGCAGCCCACCAGAGTACCTGAGTACCTGTCTCCAGCCCATCAGGGTACCTGAGTACCTATCTACAGCCCAATAGAGTACCCAAGTACCTGTCTCCAGCCCATCAAGGTACCTGATTACCTGTCTCCAGCCCATTAGAGTACTTGAATACCTCTCTGCAGCCCATCAGAGTTCCCGAGTACCTATCTGCAGCCCAGAGTACCCGAGTATCGGTCTTCAGCCCGCAATGCCCGGGTACCTATCTGCAGCCCATCAGATTACCAGAGTACCTGTCTCTAGCCCATCAGAGTACCCAAGTACCTCTCTGCAGCCCATCAGAGTACCCGAGTACCTTTCTGAAGCCAATCAGTGTACCTAAGTACCTGTCTGCAGCCCATCAGAGTACATGAGTACCTATCTGCAGCCCATACCTCAAAGCATATGTGTTGGGTTGTTTGTATCCGAAATGGGGTCATTTTGTGGGCGTTTCAATTGTCCTGGTGCTCCAGGGCCTTCAAAAGTGTGATTGGTTGTAATGAAATTGGATGTGTAATTTATGCTCCTAGAACGCCTGAAGGTGCTACTTGGATGTTGGGCCTCTGTATGTGGCCAGGGTGTGGAAAAGTCTCACACATGTGGTATTGCCATATTCAGGACGAGTAGCAGAACGTGTTTTGGGGTGTAATTTTTGCTATGTACATGCTTATAAATTGACAACTTTGTGTAAAAATAAATACATTTTCATTTTCTTTCCACATTTTGCGGATGATACTAAACTAAGCATGCCAATATCTTCTATGCAGGATGTGGAAACCTTACAAGCGGACCTGAACAAAATAATGGGGTGGGCAACTACATGGCAGATGAGGTTTAATGTTGAAAAATGTAAAGTAATGCACTTGGGTGCCAGAAAGCAGAAAGCAAGCTACTCACTAGGGGGGGAACCTCTGGGTGAATCTAAGATGGAAAAGGACCTGGGGGTACTGGTAGACAACAGGCTTGGCAGTGGCATGCAATGCCAAGCCGCTGCAAGCAAAGCCAACAGAATACTGGGATGTATAAAAAAGGGGATTCACTCCAGAAATAAAGAGATTATTCTCCCTCTCTACAAGACTCTGGTCCGGCCACATCTGGAGTATGCTGTCCCGTTCTGGGCACTGGTCCTCAGGAAGGATGTGCTGGAACTGGAAAGAGTCCAGAGAAGGGCAACAAAAATAATTAGGGGAATGGAGGACATCTGCTATGAGGAAAGACTACAAGCACTGAACTTATTTTCTCTGGAGAAGAGACGATTGAGGGGGGATATGATATCAATGTACAAATACTGTACTGGCTACCCTAGCATAAGGAACAAACTATTCAGAGAAAGGGAATACAATAAGCCACGTGGCCACTCACTAAAACTAGAGGAAAGGCGGTTTAACCTTAAAGTACGTAGGGGGTTCTTCACTGTCAGAGCAGTAAGGATGTGGAATTCTCTTCCGCAAATAGTCATATCAGCAGGGAGCATCGATAGTTTCAAAAAAACGATTAGATGGGCACCTTAAAGACCACAACATACAGGGGTATACTATGTACAGTTAACAACAAACACACACACACATCATAGGTTGAACTGGATGGAGTGATGTCTTTTTTCAAACTCACTAACTATGTAACTATATTTTCCAAAAACACGTGGAAAAAAATTACATGTTCGAAAGATTCATTATGCCTTGTAGAATATACGTTGGGGTGTTTTCTTTCCAAAATGGGGACATTTTGAGGGTAATTCCATTGTCCTGGTGCTTCAGGGCCTTCAAAAGTGTGATAGGTCCTTAGGAAATTATATGTGTAATTTATGCTCGTAGAACACTCGATGCTGCTCCCTGCATGTTGGGCCAGGCTGTGTAAAAGTCTCACACATGTGATATTGCCATACTCAAGAGGAGTAGCAGAATGTATTTTCGGGTGTAATTGCAAGTATGCATTTACTGTGTGTGAGAAATAACTTGTTATTATGATAATTTTGCGTAAAAAAAAAATATTTCTTCATTTTCCCAAGAATTGTGGGAGAAAATGACAACTTAAAAAAACTCACCATGCCTCTTAACCACTTGCCGACTGCCTAACGCCGATCTACATCGGCAGTCAGCCCCTCACAGGCAAAGTGACGTAGGGCTACGTCACTAGCTTGTGAGGGTCTAGGGAGCGAGCGCGCGCCCCCGGAGGCACGCTCCCGCTCCCGCGTGGTCACGGATCCCCCCGCGCGTGTGACCAGCGGACCCGATGTCCGCCGGTCACTCGGCGATCGGCGGGGGAGAGGGAGAATGTCAGGCAGCTTGTGTAAACAAGCTGCCTGTCATTCTCCTCGCTGTAAAGACACTGATCAAACGGATCTAGTATGTAGATCCATTGATCAGTGTCCTTACAGCTGAAGCCACAGCCAATCACAGTAGAAAGCACGCCCCTAGGGATACACACAGCCCCTCCCTCCCAAATAAAGTTAACCCCTTCACAACCAGTGTATTTTTACAGTAACAGTGCATATGTATAGCACTGATTACTGTAGAAATGTCACTGGTAACCCCAAAAGTGTCACAAATGTCAGTCAAGGGTCCGATCTGTCCGCCCCAATGTCGCAGTACCGCAAAAAAAAAAAATCGCAGATCGCCGCCATTACGCGTTAAAAAAAAAACAACAAAAATGACAAAAATCTTTCCCTTTGTTAGTAAACGCGATAACTTTTGCGCAAACCAATCAAAATACGCTTTTTGCGATTTTTTTTTACCAAACATAGGTAGGATAAAAGGGGGGTATTTGTACTGTTCTGACATTTTAGGGCCTCAAGAAATGAGATAGGACATCGGTACATGAGGTGTGATCAATTTTCAATGATTGGCACTATTGCTTGTAGACTCTATACTTTCATGTAGACTAAATAATATTCACTAATTTGGGTTATTTTTACCAAAGATATGTAGCAGTATAAAATTTGGCCCAAATTCATGAAAAAAAAATTACTTATTTGCAAAATTTCATAATAGAAACTAAAACAAAATGTTTTTTTTTTTTTTTTTTTTCAAAATTGTCGCTTTTTTCACTTATATCGCAAAAAAATAAAAAACCCAGTGGTGATTAACCACTTAAGCCCCGGAAGATTTTACCCCCTTCCTGACCAGGAGGTATTTTGCGATTCGGCACTGCGTGACTTTAACGGACAATTGCGCGGTCATGCGACGCTGTACCTAAACAAATTTGGCGTCCTTTTTTTCCCACAAACAGGGCTTTCTTTTGGCGGTATTTGATCACCGGTGCGATTTTTGATCACGCGCTATAAACAAAAAAGAGCGTAAATTTTGCAAAAATAGCAATATTTTTCCCTTTTTTTTATATGAAATTCCCCCCAAAAAAAATGTAAAAGTCAAAATTTTTTAACATTTTCGGCCAATTTGTTTTATGCTACCTATGTTTGGTAAAAAAAATTGCAAAAAGCGTATTTTGATTGGTTTGCGCAAAAGTTATTGCGTTTACTAACTAAGGGAAAGATTTTTGTCATTTTTGTTGTTTTTTTTTTTAACGCGTAATGGCGGCAATCTGCGATTTTTTTTGCGGTACTGCGACATTGCGGCGGACAGATTGGACCCTTGACTGACATTTTTGACACTTTTGGGGTTACCAGTGACATTTCTGCAGTAATCAGTGCTATATATATGCACTGTTACTGTAAAAATACACTGGTAGTGAAGGGGTTAACTTTATTTGAGAGGGAGGGGCTGTGTGTGTCCCTAGGAGCGTGATTCTAACTGTGATTGGCTGTGGCTTCAGCTGTATGCAGAGTGATCAACGGATCTACATAGTAGATCCATATGATCATCTCTCATACAGAGGGGAGAATGACAGGCAGCTTGTTTACACAAGCTGCCTGACTTTCTCCCTCTCCCCCGCCGATCGCAGAGTGGCCGGCGGACATCGGGTCCGCCGGTCACACGCGCGGGGGGACCGTGACCACGCGGGAGCGCGCCTCCGGCGGCGCGCGCTCGCTCCCTAGACCCTCACAAGCTAGTGACGTAGCCCTACATCACTTTGCCTGTGAGGGGCTGATCGCCGCCGTAGATAGTCGTGCGGCGGTCGGCAAGTGGTTAAATACCACCAAAAGAAAGCTCTATTTGTGTGAAAAAAATGATAAAAAAATTTGATTGGGTATAGTGTTGCATGAAGTAAATTATCATTCAAAATGTGAGAGCGCTGAAAGCTGAAAATTGGTCTGGGCAGGAAGGGGGTGAAAGTGCCCTGTATGGAAGTGGTTAAATGTTTTTTTGAGAAAAAGGAGGAACATTACAAAGCATAGCACCGAACATTTTGCACATACTGTAGCTCTGTATATACAATAAAGAAGATAAACAATAGGGGGAGAACAAAGAGGAAACATGACAAGTGGGATGAACCATCTATGAAGATGCATTATAGACCAATAGCCCCATAATAATTGGAGGAAAGCCAACTTGAGGGATAGCTAATCAAATTCGCCTAAGAAATGCGTGAGGCCAATGAGGTCTAGAACATCAAAAATACTTTCAATAGAGTGGTCTGCAGAATGGTATAACGTTTAATTTGTGTTATAAGATATCCAAAACTCTTTCCATTGTCAGACATCAGCTTAGTTACTTATTGGGGTCATGAGTATCCACGACTAATAGCATAATTCTCATAAATTAGGAAATGGAAGGTAAAAAAGGGAGGGAGTTGAAAAAGGACTGGAGGGGAGAGTGAGAAGGCAGAGAGAAAAATTAGGGAGTGAGAAATGTGACTAATGAAAGTGTGAAAAAGGAAAGAAGAGGAAAAAGGTAAGTCCATCCAGGGGTTCTTCTCCTACAATCTGTGGAGTCAATACCGTGTATCTAGGACCTGTATATACCCAAGCCAGGGGGACCATATTTTTTTGAAAAGGGATTGCTTGTCCCGTAACATACTCACGATTTTTTAATTTAACATAAGTTTACGTTTCATTAAAGCTATATCCACAACTGGACTTTTCCAGCTCTTGAATTTTTCTGCACACATTAGAAGATGCTGAATGCCACTGAACACTTGTTCTGTCCTAGAATGTCATAGATATTTATGCAAACTTCTCTTTGACTTTGAACATAGACCTACTGATCTTATTATTTTAAACGTTGTACCTTTGTTATCTTTATCAAATATATCTTTATGCTGTACAGCATTACCTTGCCTATTATTATCTTGCTTGAACTCTACTGCATTGCAAGGCTTTCATGCTTTCAACCAGTGGTTATCAAGGGGGCTGGGGGGGGGGGGGGCATATAAGATACCACAGTCAAAACTGGGGGGGGGGGCACTCATAATTTTCATAACTATACCATACCACTGAAAGAAACTTAATAAAAAAAAAAATATATATATATATATATATATATATATATATATATATATATATAAGGTTTAAAAAATACGAGAGTAATGCGGTATGCAATAATACCTTTTTATTGTGCTAACCTAACACCTAAAAGACAAGCTTTCAAGAGCAGTTTCAGCAAACAGTTTAGGCAGTAATAACCCCTAGTGTTTTATAACCCCAGTTTACGCAGTAATAGCCCCTAGTATTGGTGCCAGTTTACACAGTAATAGCCCCTAGTATTGGTGTCAGTTTATGCAGTAATAGCTCCTAGTATTGGTGCCAGTTTACACAGTAATAGCCCCTAGTATTGGTGCCAGTTTATGCAGTAATAGCCCCTAGTATTGGTGCCAGTTTATGCAGTAATAGCTCCTAGTATTGGTGTATTGGTGCCAGTTCATGCAGTAATAGCCCCTAGTATTGGTGCCAGGTTACACAGTAATAGCCCCTAGTATGGGTGCCATTTTACACAGTAATAGCCCCTAGTATTGGTGCCAGTTTACACAGTAATAGCCCCTAGTATTGGTGCCAGTTTACACAGTAATAGCCCCTAGTATTGGTGCCAGTTTACGCAGTAATAGCCCTAGTATTGGTGCCAGTTTACGCAGTAATAGCCCCTAGTATGGGTGCCAGTTTACGCAGTAATAGCCCCTAGTATTGGTGCCAGTTTATGCAGTAATAGCCCCTAGTATTGGTGCCAGTTTATGCAGTGTAGGGGATCAGACTCAAGGCAGGGACATGCTCACAGTTTCTTTAGAAAATGTCATGTAAATCCACACTCAAGTTCATAACAAAAGAAACTGGCTCCTGGCCAAAACAAACAAAAGTAAACTTCTGCTCAGCTGAGCCTTACTGTGTCCACAGTCCATTAAAGTCTTTGTTCAAAGGTAAGTGTCCTTTCCAGAACAAACGTTAATATCCAAGTTTTCAGGGACAAGCAGCCATACTCCCATTTGCTTCCTCTAATGGAGACATCCATACTCTCACTGAGATCCAGGTCCAGCTGCCTTAATCAATGCCTAGCCAGAGACCATCAAACTGTGGTCCACGGAATTGGGAATCTGTCCCACCAAGAGCACTATCAGATTCCCTGTAAAACCAGCCCCGGAACAGACTTTACTAATAAAGGGTAAAGAACTAGCACTCTTTACCATAACGTCTTCGTTGATTTTACCTTAGATCGGAAAATCTAAGAAACAGTGGAGGAACATAGATTCCATCAACCACTTTCCCTGCCATTTGGAGCTGTTTTACCAGCACCCTGCTACATATCCCCCCCCCTCTGTTCAAACTCGGGGGGTTGAGCACCTTGGGCAAACAAACTCTATACCCTGCAGAGGGCATAAGCGTTAGCTTGTTGGCTACCTGGTCTATGTTCTACCACAAATTTGAAACTCTGTAGAGCCAAGAACCATGTGGTAACTCTTGCATTTTTCTCTTTATTTTGAGCTATCCACTTGAGAGGGGCATGATCCGTTAAGAGCCTAAACTGTCGCCCTAACAGGTAGTATTTTAAACTCTCCAGAGCCTATTTGATATCAAGACATTCCCGTTCTACAATAGCGTATCTTTTTTTCTGGGGGATAAATTTCCTACTTAGGAATGCTATGGGGTGTTCATCCCCATTCACCACTTGGGACAGTACTGCACCTAATCCCACTTCTGACGCATCCGTCTGCACTGTAAATTCCTGTGTAAAATCCGGGGAAATTAAGACAGGGCTATTACACATGGATGTCTTTAGGTCCAGGAAAGTTTTCTCGGCTTCCGGGGTCCAAGTTACCGCTGAGGACTTCCCCCCCCTTGGTAAGATCCATATGGGGAGCCGCCAATGTAGCAAAATTGGGGACAAACCTTCTGTAATAGCCTATTAGCCCCAAAAAGGCCTTCGCCTGTTTTTTATTGAGGGGTCTTGGCCAACTTTGGATGGCATGTATCTTTGTGACCTGGGGGTTTTACCATTCCCCGGCCAATAATGTACACCAAATATCGGGCCTACTCTAATCCCACAGCGCATTTTTTTGGATAAGCCGTCAAACCCTCACCACGGAGGGCATTAATATCAGCCTGCTTTTTAGGTAAGTGGCTCTCCCAGTCTGTACTAAAAATTACCACGTCATCTAAATAGGCAGATGCATAGGCTCGGTGGGGTTTAAGGACACGATCCATCATCCACTGAAAAGTGGCCGGTGCCACATGTAGGCCAAATGGCATCCTCCTGCACTGCCAGTTCCCCTCAGGAATAGAAAAAGCAGTCTTCTCCTCGGCATGATCCGTAAGTGGTATTTGCCACTACCCCTTTGTAAGATCCAGGGTGGTGATATATCAGGCATGTCCTAGACACTCAATTAGCTCATCTACTCTGGACATTGGATAAGCCCTACATTTTGATACCTCATTTAACTTTCAAAAATCGTTACAGAATCGGATGCTTCCATCCGGCTTGGGAATCAGGACGATTAGACTACACCACTCACTATGGGATTCTTCTATCACTTCCAGCTCCAACATCCTCTTTATTTCCTCCGAGACTACTTGGCGCCAAGCTTCTGGGATCCAATAGGGTTTTACATTAATTTTCACCTTGGGCTCTGTCACATTATCATGCTCGAACATTGAAGCTACCCCTGGAAGATCAGAAAAGATCAGAAAAGAACTCCTTGTTTCTTTGCAGAAATTCCTTGGTCTCTTGTTTTTGGCTTACTGACAGTGCCTCAGTGATCTCTACCCCAGGCATCGTAGAATGACCTGTAGTAGACATGACCAGGGGCGCTTGGACCATAAGGGACTCTCTGTCCTTCCAGGGCTTCAATAGATTGACATGATAGATTTGGTAGGGTTTCCTTTTGCCTGGCTGGTGTACTCTATAGTTAACTTCGCCCACCTGTTCTACAACCTTGTAGGGCCCTTGCCACTTTGCCAGAAATTTACTCTCTACGGTAGGTACCAGCACAAGAACTCTGTCAGCAGGGTTGGGTTAAAGGTTTGGATCTTGGCTGAACGGTTATAGACTCTAGCCTGAGCCTGCTGAGCCTGTTGCAAGTGAAATTTAACAATGGGCATGACTTTTCCAATCCGGTCTTGCATTTGAGCAATATGCTTCACCATACTTTTGAGTGGGGTTGTCTCTTGTTCCCATGTCTCTTTTGCTATATCTAATAGGCCCCTCGGATGTCGACCATACAGCAACTCAAACGGAAAAAATCCAGTGGAGGCTTGCAGTACTTACCGTACAGCAAACATGAGGTAGGGCAAGAGGCAGTCCCAGACCCCACCATCTGCTGCTACCACTCGTTTAAACACTCCTTTCAAGGTTTTGTTAAACCTTTCCACCAGACCATCCGTTTGCAGGTGGTACACAGAAGTGTGTAAGTGACTAATTTTAGACATTTTGCACAACTCTTTGGTAACCTTCGACATGAAGGGAGTGCCTTGGTCAGTTAACAGCTCCTGGGGAATACCCACATGTGAATATAAAGCAAACGTTCTTTAACAATACTCTTAGCCATGGGGTTCCTCAACGGGATTGCCTCTGGGTATCGGGTGGCATAGTCCAAGAAAACCAGGATATCCTGGTGCCCCCTAGTGGACTTAACCAAGGGACCTACGATATCCATGGCAATCCTGTCCAAGGGCACCTCAAAGATGGGTAAGGGTACCAATGGACTTCGGAAATGTGAGACCGGAACAGTGAGTTGACAAACTGGGCATGACTCACAATACAATCTGACATCTTTGTGTAAGCCTGGCCAATAAAACCGTTGCATTATTCGCTCTCTAGTTTTATCCACACCCAGATGCCCCCCCCCCCGAGAACATGAGAATGTGCCAAATCTAGTACCATGCATCTATGAGATTGAGGTACTAGCAACTGTTCCAGTCTCTCTCCCCGTATCTCATCCACTCTGTATAACAGGTCATTTTCCATAGAGAAATGTGGGAATATAGCCTCCTCCCCTGGCTCTTGGGATACCCCATTTACCACTTTTACCTGTTCCCTGGCCCTAACTAAAGTGGGGTCCCTCAGCTGGGCCGTGCCACACTTTTCCCGAGTGGTGGGGAGGTCCGGCAGGTCTATCTCGGGCGGTGGGGGTTCTCTGTGTCACCTGCGAGGACCTCCAGGGGGAAATTTGGAGACTCTTTCTCTTCATTATGCTCCTCCAGCAGTCCGGGGCAGCATGGGTCAGATCCAGCTGGGGGCCTTGCTTCTTTGGCATTTTCCCATGAAACCCAGAAAAAATGGAAGTCTCGCCCAAGGACAGCATTATACATTAGATTTGGGACCACTCCTACTTCATGGTCCCTGGTGCCACCGGGAGATTCGATCGACATAATGACTGAGGAGTAGCACTTGGTATCTCCATGGATACAGACCACCCCCATTAGCTGACGCTGCAACTTGTGGGGGTTCACTAGACTGGCGTGCACTAGAGTGACGAGACTGCCAGAGTCCAGCAAGGCAGTCATTTGGCAACCATCCACTTTAATCACACAAATTTGTTTCTGGAATTCACCTGGCTGTTGTGGGGCATCCCCAGGTGTAGCAATAAAGGAGCGTTTCTGGGTCACGCTGCAATCCATAGGTTCCTGGGTTAGGGGACAACTGGTGACCAGGTGTCCTGGTTCTTGGCAACACCAGAAAACTATAGGTCCCCGGTCCTGTCGGGTCTCCCTCTGGCAATTGGACCTCCTCATGTCTTGCACATCAGTGTCTTCAAAGGTATTTACCTCCCTTTTCCCCCACTTTGGGGCAGGAGCGTTTTTTCCCATGTTGGTGGGCTTTTGTCTCTGGGAAAAGGACTCTTTGGGTGCTACCCCCTAAAAAAAGTCCTCAGTACGTAAGTACCACTCCACGAGAGCCACCATCTCATGGGCATCTTTAGGATCTGCTCGCCCGGCAAACCGCTGAATAGGGATGGGAAGGGCTCTCACAAAGGGATCCACTACAACTCTCTCCATGATCTGAGCTGGAGTGGCAACCTCTGGTTGTAACCACATCCGTGTGAGGTGAATGAGGTAATACATCTGGGACCTAGCAGGTTGGTCCACCTTGTATTGCCACGCATGGATGCGCTGTGCCCTCAAGGCCATGGTAACCCCAAGGCAGGCCAAAATCTCTGTTTTAAGGCTCTGGTATTTGCGGGCTTCACCAGCACTCAGATCAAAATAAGCCTTCTGGAGATCTCCGGTCAAAAAAGAGGCAAGGACCTCAGCCCACAGGTCCTGGGGAAGCCCTTCTTGTTCTGCCACCTTCTCAAAAACTGTGAGGAAAGCCTCCACGTCGTCCTCAGCTGTCATTTTTTGTAGTGCAGCCTGCACTCGCTTGCGTATATCTGCAACATTGTCCACTCGTAGAGCCTTGTCAGCCAGGGACTGTAGATGACTCTGTATGAGCTTATTGAACTCTTTTTGTTCTTGCATGGCCACCTGGGAAGCTGCAGCAAAAAAATGATTTGTTTCCTGTTGCTCAGTGCGTGCTTGCACCAACTGTTTCAATAGTTCCTCCATTATCCCCACTTTTTACTGGCACCAGTATACTGTCCCTTTAAGAGTGCTGGCTATATATAGTTTTTTCTCTTTATAACAAAATGCCACTGCAAGAGGTACAGTCTCTGGGTCTTGTGCCCACTCCAAGCCACCAATTGTAGGGGATCAGACTCAAGGCAGGGACACGCTTAGCGCCGGTTCACATTACCGCGACGCTACTTGCAGGGGCGACCTCCGAGATCGCGGTGCGAGCAGCGCGCCGCGATCTCGGAGCGGCCGCCACGGACTTCATAACATTGAAGTCTATGGCGGTCGCCTCCTGGTCGCCCCAAAGAAGCTCCGGACCCTTTTTCTAGGTAGGAGCGACTTGTGTCGCTCCTATTAGAACGGGTCCGCAGCTTCCCTATGGGAGGCGACCTGCGGCGACCTGTGAGGCGACCAGGTCGACTCAAAGGTCGCCCCAGTGTGAACCGGCACTTACAGTTTCTTTAGAAAATGTCATGTTTAATCCACACTCATGTTCATAACAAAAAAAAACTGGCTCCTGGCCAACACAAACAAAAGTAAACTTCCACTCAGCTGAGACTTATTGTGTCCGTAGTCTATTAAAGCCTTTGTTCAAAGGTAAGTGTCCTTTCCAGAACAAACGTTAATATCCAAGTTTTCAGGGACAAGCTGCCATGCTTCCTCTAATGGAGACATCCACACTCTCACTGAGATCCAGGTCCAGTTGCCTTAATCAAGGCCTAGCCAGAGACCATCAAACTGTGGTCCACGGAATTGGGAATCTGTCCCACCCAGAGCACTATCAGATTCCCAGTAAAACCAGCCCCGGAACAAACTTTACTAATAAAGGGTAAAGAACTAGCACTCTTTACCGTAACGTTTTCGCTGATTTTACCTTAGATCGAAAAATCTAGGACACCTTGGAGGAACATAGATTCCATCAACCACTTTCCCTGCCATTTGGAGCTGTTTTACCAGCACCATGCTACAGCAGTAATAGCCCCTAGTATTGGTGCCAGTTTATGCAGCAATAAAGTCTAGTATTAGTGTTGGTTTAAGCAGCAATAAAGCCTAGTATTGGTGCCACTTTACGCAGTAATAAAGCCTAGTTTAGGTGCCAGTTTTCTCAGTAATAAAGCCTAGTATTGGAGCCAGTTTATGCAGTAATAAAGCCTAGTATTGGTGCCAGTTTATGCAGTGATAAAGCCTAGTATTAGTGCCCATTTATGCAATAATAAAGCCTAGTATTGGTGCCAGTTTACGCAGTAATAAAGCCTAGTATTGGTGCCAGTTTACACAATATTAAAGCATAGTATTGGTGCCAGTTTACGCAGTAATAAAGCCTATTAATGGTGCCAGTTTAGGCAGTAATAAAGCCTAGTGTTGAAGCCAGTTTACGCAGTAATAAAGCCTCGTATTGGTGCCTGTTTACTCAATAATAAAGCCTAGTATTGGTGCCAGGTTACACAATAATAAAGCCTAGTATTGGTGCCAGTTTACGCAGTAATAAAGCCTAGTATTTATGCCAGTTTACGCTGTAATAAAGCCTAGAATTGATGACATGCTCTCAGTGTGGAGGAAGTAGGGAAGAATAGTAGACTTGCCAACCACTGTGATGAAAGTATTACTGCCAGCCGCGACAGTGGCGGCGGTCTTAATACTTTTATCAACTTTATGGGAGATCTTTATGATTTCCCCACGAGTCTCCTGATGCGCTACAGTACAGCACACCTCTCCATCCGGGACTCCTTCGCTCCGCCACACACCCCGATGAAATGAAGGGGGAAGGCTGCTACAGCTCATCTCTCCATTCAGGACTCATGCCCCAACAGCAGGGGCGCCCAACCTTTTGAGGAGACAGGGCCACTTTAGCGACTTGGTAACCAGTCGCGGGCCAAAATGAGCGGAGCGGGCAGATGACAGGTCCGTGTCCACTCAGCATATGCAGAGCAGACACGGACACAGCCCCCTCTTCTCTATGGGTCCTCCGATCTGATCTGCCCAGACAGAAAGGGAGGGATCGGATTGGAGATAGTTGGGTTGAAAGAAAAACAAGCCTCTAAAAAGTAAAAGTCATATAAAATTTGTTATTAACAAACAGTGCAAACATTTCTCCAAAATATGGGCTCACTTACAATTAACTGTACTATCCCAAGATTTCAATCCAGAAGTTGCCTTTTTAGGTTTGGACAGAGTAGGAAAAGACTAGAACTCTGTAAGGTTTTTATTGTTAACTAGGACTTAGCAGGGGAGATTCACTCTCTTTATTTTCCAAAGTGATCATTGTCACCGGGACTAAAGGTTGGGGACAATGCAACTTTTTTATCTGAGTATAGATCTATCACTTTTGTCTCAAGCATGTTTGAATCCACTTACTGTTGACTGACACTACCTCTGCTGGAAATCTATTGTTTTTTTTTTCTGTTATTTTTTCTGCATCTCGTTACAAAAAAAATAATAAAAATAGATTTAAGGCAGCACAGTTGTGTAGTGGTTAGCACTTTCACCTAGTAGCAAGAGGGTCACTGGTTTGAATGCCAACCACGACACCACCTGCCTGGATTGCATTGGATTGGTTTGCCTGTTCTCCCTGTGCCTGCGTGGGTTTCCTCCAGGTACTCCAGTTTCCTCCCACACTCCAAAGACATGCTGGTAGGTTAATTGGATCCTGTATAAAAAAAAAAAATGGCCCTACTGTGTATGTATGGGAGTTAGGGACCTTAGATTGTAAGCTCCTCGAGGGCAGGGATTGATGTGAATGTGCAATGTATATGTAATGCGCTGCGTAAATTGACATCGCTATATAAGTACCTGAAATAATAATAATTTAACCCAAAAAAGAAATAGGCCTTTGATATACTTTACTGTCATTTTCTTATTAAATTGAGTACTGGAATGTTCTGATTGTTATGAATAAATAATCAAATATTCTGAAATGCCATAACATATATTTATGATCTCTTAACATTTACATCAGTATATAAATAAATATTTGATGGTTATACACTCATCTGTTTGACTGATTACCAACAAGGCAGTTAAACAGTAATTAATGTTTTCAATCAAATATACATTTATGGCTCCTCCTAGATTCATGTTTTGTGTTAGCTTTAATAAGCACCCTGACAAGTTTAATTTAAATTACATTACCCATTCTCCTATGTTATCTTTTTACCTGAGTAAATTTATGTTTAGGAAATTATCAGGGTGAAAAATGATCAGTTATTATTTTCTTGTAAAAGTCATCAGTCATCTCCTAACTTATAGATTGTATTGCGGGTGCCTTTCCAATGCCTGTGCAAATGTGGACCACCAACACGCATACATGTGAACCACCAACCCGCATACATGTGAACCAGGCCTAAAGCAATAGTAAAGTATTTTATAAATAAGAACACCAGTCCTCCTGCAGGTTTAACCACTTCTGGACCGCAAGGATTTGCCCCCTTAATGACCAGGCCATCAGATCAGAGCCGAGCGCCAGGACCAATCATCACCAGGTAGGCCAGACACTGCTTGATGGCTTATTTTAGGCCTGATTCAGAGTCTGTACTGACTGACTATATAATAATGTGCAAAAGTGAACCAAAGTCCCTAAATTCAGCAATAAAATTTAAGTGAGGTAGAAATTTAATAATTTAAATTTAATAATTGAATACCATGATATTACCGTATACCATGGCAAAACCTTAATCAATTATTCGCAGCATGGAAATCTGATACCGTCACATGCCTAGACAACACTGAAGAAATGACACTTTGCTACAATGTAAAGTAGTGAGTGTAAAGCTTCTATAACACTGTAAATTTGCTGTCCCCTCAAAATAACTCAACACACAGCCATTAATGTCTAAACCGCTGGCAACAAAACTGAGTACACCCCTAAGTGAAAATGTACAAATTGGGCCCAAAGTGTCAATATTTTGTGTGGCTACCATTATTTTCCAGCACTGATTTAACCATCTTGGGCTTGGAGTTCACCAGAGCTTCACAGGTTGCCACTGGAGTCCTCTTCCACTCCTCCATGACGACATCACGGAGCTGGTGGATGTTAGAGACCTTGCTCTCCTCCACCTTGTGTTTGAACAACTGATGTAATATTTTTAATACTTCACCACCACTTATATTTTATCTCATAAACAGTACTGTGCAAAAGTTTTAGGCAGGTGTGAAGAAATGTTGTAAAGTTAGAATGCTTTCAAAAATATATTTTTATTGTATATTTTTACTAATGTACAAAATGCAAAATGAGCAAACAGAAGACAAATCTAAATCAAATCAATATTTGGTGCGACTGACCTTTGGCTTTAAACCAGGATCCATTCTTCTAGGTACACTTGCACACAGTTTTTCAACTGGGCAGGTAGGTTGATCCAAACACCTTGGAAAACTAACCACAGATCTTCGATGGATGTAGGCTGCCTCAAATCCTTCTGTCTCTTCATGTAATCACAGACAGACTTGATGATGTTGAGATCAGGGCTCTGTGAGGATCAAACTATCACTTCCAGGACTCCTTGTTCTTCTTTACACTGAATATAGTTCTTAATGACATTTGCTGTTTGTTTGGGGTCAATGTATTGTCCTGCTGCAGAATACATTTGGGGCCAGTCACACACCTTCCTGATGGTATGGCATGATGGATAAGTATCTGCCTGTATTTCTAATATGGTAAAAGCATATATTATTTAGCGTATTGCCCTACACATATGAAACTTCCTTTTGCAAGTGATGAAATAATTTGGAGCACTGACATGTTTTGTTTTTTATAATGGTGCAGACACACAGTGTGCGTTGAGCACATCTGGACTTCCAATGTGTTTCTGTACCTTTATAGAAGATAGGACTGCTCTTAATTTATAAGTTGTTATAAATATGTTTCAGTTTGGAAGTTTAGATAGTTTAGGGCAGGCTTGGAATGCCCAACTTTTTCAATAACTACTATTTAGCATAACTAGTTCAATTAGCACCATGCACAGTGAGGAAACAAGCACCACAATGGGTACCTACAGAGGAAGTCGCAATCTCAACAAAGAAAAATAAAAGGAATATTTTTCTAGTTGAATCTAAAGCTTAGGCCCTCCATCCTATGTCCTGCCATTTCACATTCTTTACTTTAGCTCAATGGGGAAGATTTGACCTACAGCATTCCTTGACATCCCCCACGCATCTTTAAACAAATATTTGGATTCCTGACTTTGGTCCTAGATGATGAATGTAATTATAAAATTCTTTAGAGATAGTAGTCCCTGCAAGACTAGCATAAAATGTCCCTGATACATCCAAAAACTACTTTTGTCATTTTGGACAACAAGGGAATATGCACTGCATCTGGTTTACTTGTCCTAGAATCTGTAGGTTTTTGATATGGATATATAAGCTTTTGAATAAATTGGTATGAAAGCCCCAAAATTCCAGAATCTTATCTTGCCCTCCTTTTTTTGGCAAAAATTGAGACAGCAAAGTCATGGAAGACTTCCTTTGTGTACTGTATATTAAACTAGTAAAAATCAAAATAAATTGTATCATGCTAAATGACAAATAAACAAGCTTTATTTTAAAGTTAAAGTTTGAGATAAAATGTCATTGTTCATTTACGAATGGAAATTATGGCTTTAATACAGATAGAATTCATAAACAAGTTCAACCCTGAGACTAAAGGGCTTTCCTGTAAATAAGATGGTTGAACATTTGGAGACTCTCAGAACTTTGTTTATCCTCTTTAATTTCTCTTTCCTCATTTTGACTTCCTTAACCTCCTTTCCTAGCTTTTGTGCAAGGAGGAAAACATACATATTTATCAACACTCGCTGAACAACAATCTAACATAAGAGTAAAAATCACCTGTGAACCAAACCACACCATAATCATAACCACTACTGATTACTCCTTAACTGATGGACAACCTTACAAAAATGGCTTGTGCTTCTAGCCCATTTTTTACTCCTAAAGCAAAACATGAACAAATCCATCCTGCATGTTTCTTTTCTTTAAGAAAGATATACTTACCTAATCCCACCATCTAAGTCCCCCATCATAACAGGGGACCACTAATCCAGCAGTCCCAAACAGTGTCCTAATACTAACATCAATGCTCTTCTGGATCCTGAGAGAAGCCCACCACTGGACAGAATAGGATGTGTCCATATTATGCAAGCAGCAACATGGAAGTTCAAAAAAGGACTTTACCTTGAATACATAGAAGAGGAGAGAAGACTCAGCACTGGAGCGTAGTTTTAAGTAAGAAAAAAGGACATTTAGATAAGGGGCCAATCAGTTAGAGGGGGTGAGAAGAAAAGTGTGAGCCTGGAGATGGGCTTTAAGGTTTTCAAATAAATCAAAACTATTGGATAAAACTCTATTGTTAGGGATCACACAATGCAGAGAAGCAGTGGGGGGGGGGGGGGGCAAGACTGCAGGAAGGGCAGCATGGATGCTTAGTGAGTCTTAATCTTTGGTGAGAGGGGCGCAGGGGTAGCTTCTGCCCTTTCTCCTGCCTGACGGGAGAGACTGTCATTCTCTCCTCATATTCTACCAATTCCCCAACACTGCCATTCCAGTCACCCCTACTTTGCCCTATCCCTCCTTTTTACTCCCATTCTTCTAAGCTCCACTTCTGCCCTCAGCACATTCTCCTTCCTGTGTCACTTCACCTTCCTCCTTGGTCTCACTTGATCTTGCTCACTTCACCTCCAGCAGTCTGCACCTTTCTCTACCTTCCCTGCACAATCATGACGTAAGTTAGCACCGATCCACCTGACCTTTTCTCGTGTTCACGTTATCCCTTCTTGTTCTCCTATCTTCTTTACCCCCCATAAATATGCATTACACATGTCCCTGCAGCCTCCAGTCTCAGCTGTGGACATTCCACACCCCCATATGATACCCTTTCCATCCCATTTTACTACTCTACTACTAACTGTCCTGTTCCTATAATGCAGCCTTTCAACTTTCTCTGCACTCCTTCACTCTGCTCTTCCTGAACACATACTTTTACTACCCAGACCTCCACCTTTTCACTCTTTCTTATCCCTAAGGCCCTTTCACATGGGGCAGACTCCGCTGATACCCACTGAGCAGGCGGATGGCTGGTCCGTGTCCACTCTGCTTATGCAGAGTGGACACAGACACAGTCTGCTCTTCTCTATGGGCGGTCTGATGTAAATGGACCATCTGTCCGCTTACACCCATCTGCCATGTGACTTCTACCCAATCCACTAGACAGAAGGGGAAATTCCCTATCTGTCTGTTTTTACCAGATCAGATCAGATTGGATGTTGGCGGTTGTAAATGGACACATGTCACACGAGGTGAATGGTGTGTCCAATCAGTCCACTCATGTGAAAGGGCCATAATAGTGGACTCCCTCCAGTACACTGTTGTTTGTATTGTATATGTGGTTTACACACGGTTTACACACAGTTTAAGGTATGCTCCTAATTATTTATTTTGGGACATGCGTTTTAATGAAAGCACATCAAAGTCCTGCATGCTGCATATTTAACCAGTTCTGGACCGGAAGGATTTGCATGGTCGTGTCCTTTTTTTCCCACAAATAGAGCTTTCTTTTGGTGGTATTTGATCACCTGCACAATTTTAAATTTTTTCCGTTTTAAACAAAAAAAGAGCGACAATTCTGAAAAAAAAAAAAAAACAATATTTTTCACATTCTGCTATATAACATTCCCAAAGAAAAATTGTAAAAATCTAAATTTTTCATCCTTTTTGGCCAATTTGTATTCTGCTACATATTTTTGGTCAAAGAAATTGCAATAAGTGTATTTTAATTGATTTGCGCAAAAGTTATTGCGTCTACAAACTAGGGGAAAGACTTATGTCATTTTTATTTATTTATTTATATATTTAGTACTAGTAATAGTGGTGATCTGCAATTTTTAGTGAGACTGCGCATTGCGGAGGACAGATCGGACCCCTAACTGACGTTTTTGACACTTTTGGGGGGACCAGTGACATTACTACAGTAATCAGTGCTAAAAATATGCACTGTTACTGTAATAATGTCACTGGCAGGGAAGGGGTTAATCTAGTTGGTGATCAAGGGGTTAAGTGTAAGCCTAGGGGCGTGTTTACTAACTGTGGGGGGTTGGGCTTTTAAAATGATCACAGAGACCTGTGATCTTATATAGAAGGTTTACAACAGCTGCCCGTCCTTCTCTATCAGCGGGGAGTGATTGCAGGTGGCCGGCACCAGGCGCGCAATTGATGTACCCATACGTCGGTTCGCGCAGGAGGGGCTGCCTGCTGCAGTATATATGTGGCGGGCGTTCCTTAAGTGGTTAAAGTGCTTTCAGAAAATGCATGTCCTAAAAGTATTCAATGGGAAGGGCACCTAAAACCATCTCCAAACCGATATGGTGTATAAACCACCTTTCTCCTGCGCTCAAAAAACGAGGCTCCCCGACCACTCTTCCCACAGGACTCACATATGGCGTCTCGGATGGCTACAATCTTGCTGCCCTAAAGGACTTAGGTAGTCCAACAATACTGCAAACAAAAAACACAAAGACCTAGCGCATTATCCTCAATATTGGCTTTATTATTATAACATAAAAATGGCTACTCACAAACGAAGGTGAAAAATAATCATATCGGACTCAATAGCTTGAGTGTCAGGAGTAGTCCACACAATTGTCCATTGTCCTGTTTGGATGACGGCTGACGCGTTTTGATGCTACGCCTCTTCCTCAGAGCCACTGTGTCATGATCTACTCACAAGTTTAAATAACAGTAAAAAACAGTGTAAAACACATATACAATCACACTGCGGGCAAACTTTAGCACACCAATGTGAGCCCACTATAGGTAGGTTCACACCTTTGAATGTCCTCGTCTCCGGATTCCCGTAAAGATAAACCACTAATCACAGTTGTCCTCTCCTGGGCAGTGGGTTTGGTGGTTACTAAGGCGTTGGTAGACTCCGGTGTTGGCAGTTAATTTATAGACAGTACGTTTTCTACTACGAATTCCATACCCTTGCAGCCTTGTGTTTCTCCACTACTTATCGAGGCGATTGATGGCAGACCCCTGCAACCTGCACAGGTTACCCACGAGACTGTTCCGGTTGATATGGCAATAGGGGCTGTTCACAGGGAGTTGACCTGTTTCCAGGTTATTTAGTCCCCACATTACTCCGTTGTCTTGGGGGAACCATTGGCTTCAGAAACACAATCCGACCTTTGATTGGCAGTCAGTCAAGATCCTCTCTTGGTCTCCACAGAGTGGTGCTGTTTGTATCTATGGGACTGTTAAGGTACTTTGTACTTCCTCATATACCTACTGCCTACTGAATATTGTGAGTATCAAGATGTATTTGACAAGGTGCGCTCTGGTACTACTCCCCCTCATCGTCCGTATGATTGTGCCATAGACTTGCAACCTGGTGCCATTCCCCCTCTTGGCAGGGTTTAACCTTTCTCGGTTGTGGAGAATAAGGCCATGGAGGAGTACAGGGGCACATTCGCAAGTCCACTTCTCCAGCGCGTGTTGTTTTTTCTTCGTAAATAAAAGATAGATGAGTTGAGACCTTGCATTGATTATAGGGGCCTCAATCGCATCATGGTCAAGAATGCATACCCGATTCCGTTGATTACTGAATTGTTTGACCGCCTTAAGGGAGCAACAGTCTTTTTAAATCTTGAGCTAAGGACCGCATATAACCTCGTAAGGATCAAGGAGGGCGATGGGTGGAAGACTCCATTTAATACCAGAACCGGTCATTACGAATCTCTGGTTATGCCCTTTAGCTTGTGCAATGCGCACCGTGTCTTCCAGGAGTTCATCAATGATTTATTTTGTGATATGTTGCAGCAATGCGTGGTAGTCTATTTGGACGACATCGCGATTTACTTGGAATCCTTTGAATCACACTACCTGGATGTCAGACAGGTGCTGCAGCGGTTACGTGAGAATGGGCTTTTCTGTAAGCTTGAGAAATGTGAATTCCACCTGTCTCAGGTTGCCTTCTTGCGGTACATCATTTCTGCTCCATGAACCCTCAGAATGTTTTGGCTGTTCTACAATGCCCTCGCCCCAGTGGTCTCCGTTCCATTCAGCATTTCCTTTGGTTTGCCAACTACTATTGGAAATTTATCAGGAACTTTTCCTCTTTGGTCAAACCTATTTCAGATCAGACCAAGAGAGGCAGCGATTCCCACAATTGGACGCCTGCTGCCATCCAAGCTTTCAAGGCCCTCAAGTCTGCTTTTGTTTCAGCTCCCATTCTGTCTCATACCAATCCTGGTTTGCCTTTTGTCCTAGAGGTGAATGCGTCTGGGACGGGAGTAGGCGCCCTCCTCTTGGACACCTGATGGACCTTTACTTCCTTGTGGGTTCTACTCCAAGAAGCTGTCTCCAGCTGAATGCAATTATGAGATTATAGACAGAGAGCGCTTGGCCATTATCCTGGCTCTCAAAGAGTGGAGACAGTTACTTGCTCCACGGTGGAGGGGCCGTTGAGGGGAGGGTACTGTCAAGGTCTTACCTTGCCCTCCTGTTGGCAGCCATCTTGGACATGTGCAGACTGCTGCCTCCTATCAACTCTGATTGCATCATCACATGCCTGCTGCCTGGGTGTCGCACAGTGATGATGGACTCTGGACTCAACCCCGGTGAGGATGACTACCCACTTCTGCACTTGACCCCGGCTTGTTCCTGCTCTCACTTCCTCTCTCTTTCTGTGCGTTTATTGTTGTTTGCTCCAATAAACTGCTTTATTTTACCTGCATTCCTGTGTGGTCTGGTTTCCTGGCACCCTAACAATGTCATTCTGTGCCTGAGCAGGGCCAGCCTTTGGGGTGTGCGAGCTGTGCGGCCACACAGGGCGCCATGGGCAGGCAACAAGGGTGCCGTGCGGCCTGAATCGCCTGATCCTCTGCGAGCTGTGATGGCCGCGGCCGCCACTTACCTCCCGCTGTGCGGCTGTGCCTGTCACCTACTGATGCAGTGAGGTGAGCTGTGTATCTCTCACACAGCTCAGCCTCCGATCCTTCCACGCTGACAGAACTCTCCTCCCTCCCTGCACTGACGCCAGAGGAGAGATCGTCAGCTCCTCCTCGCCCCGCCCCTTCTCCTCCTCCTCCCGCCCGCCCACACTCCCGGGATGTGTGGGCGGGAAGTTTAAAGAAAAAAAAGCTGCAGACAACGTAAGGTAAGTGAGGTCCCTCTCCTTCAAAAAATGTAAGGGGGGGCTCTGTGTGGGGGGGCTCTGTGTGAGGGGGGCTTTGTGTGGGAGGTCTGTGATGTAAGGGGGGCTCTCTGATGTGGGGGGCTATGTGTGGGGGGGCTCTATGTAAGGGGGGGCTTTGTGTGGGGGTCTATGATGTAAGGGGGGCTCTCTGATGTGGGGGCTCTGATGTAAGGGGGCTTTGTGTGGGGGGTCTGTGATGTGAGGGGGGCTCTGTGTGTTGGGTCTCTGATGTTAGGGGGGCTTTGTTTGGGGGGTCTCTGATGTAAGGGGGGCTTTGTGTGGGGGTCTCTGATGTGAGGGGGCTCTGTGTGGGGGGTCTCTGAGGTAAGGGGGGCTTTGTGTGTGGGGTCTCTGATGTAAGGGGGGCTCTGTGTGTGGGGTCTCTGATGTGAGGGGGGCTTTGTGTGTGTGTAGGGGGTCTCTGATGTTAGGGGGGCTTTGTGTGGGGGGTCTCTGATGTGTGGGGGGGTCTCTGATGTAAGGGGGCTTTGTGCGGGGGGTCTCTGATGTAAGGGGGCTCTGTGTGTGATGTCTCTGATGTGAGGGGGGCTTTTTGTCGGGGGTCTCTGATGTGAGGGGGGCTTTGTGTGTGTGGGGGGTCGCTGATCTTAGGGGGGCTTTGTGTGGGGGTCTCTGATGTGAGAGGGTCTCTGTGTGGGGGGGCTTTGTGTGTGGAGTCTCTGATGTGAGGGGGGCTTTGTGTGGGGGGTCTCTGATGTTAGGGGGGCTTTGTGTGGGGGTTCTCTGATGTAAGGGGGTCTCTGTGTGTGGGGTCTCTGTGTGGGGGGGCTTTGTGTGTGGGGTCTCGGATGTGAGAGGGGCTTTGTGTGGGGGGTCTCTGATGTTAGGGGGGCTTTGTGTGGGAGGTCTCTGATGTGAGGGGGGCTCTGTGTGGGGGGTCTCTGACGTGTAGGGGGGTCTCTGATGTAAGGGGGCTTTGTGTGGGGGGTCTCTGATGAAAGGGGGCTCTGTGTGTGGGGTCTCTGATGTGAGGGGGGCTTTGTGTGGGGGGTCTCTGATGTGAGGGGGCTTTGTGTGTGTGTGTAGGGGGTCTCTGATTATAGGGGGGCTTTGTGTGGGGGTCTCTGATGTGAGGGGGTCTCAGAGTGCGGGGGTCTCTGACGTTAGGGGGGCTTTGTGTGGGGGGTCTCTGATGTAAGGGGGGCTTTGTGTGGGGGGTCTCTGATGTAAGGGGGCTCTGTGTGTGGGGTCTCTGATGTGAGGGGGGCTTTGTGTGGGGGGGTCTCTGATGTGAGGGGGGCTTTGTGTGGGGGGTCTGATGTGAGGGGGGCTCTGTGTGGGGGGTTTCTCTGATGTAGGGGGCTGTAAATTAAGGGGGGGTTTGTGTGGGGGGTCTCTGATGTAAAGGGGGCTCTGTGTGGGGGTCTCTGATGTAAAGGGGGCTCTGTGTGTGGGGTCTCTGATGTAAGGGGGGCTCTGTGTGGGGGTCTCTGATGTAAGGGGGTCTCTGTGTGTGGGGTCTCTGTGTGGGGGGGGCTTAGTGTGTGGGGTCTCTGATGTGAGGGGGGCTTTGTGTGGGGGGTCTCTGATGTTAGGGGGGCTTTGTGTGGGAGGTCTCTGATGTGAGGGGGGCTCTGTGTGGGGGGGTCTCTGATGTGTGGGGGGTCTCTGATGTAAGGGGGCTTTGTGTGGGGGTCTCTGATGTAAGGGGGCTCTGTGTGTGGGGTCTCTGATGTGAGGGGGACTTTGTGTGGGGGGTCTCTGATGTGAGGGGGCTTTGTGTGTGTATAGGGGGTCTCTGATTATAGGGGGATTTGTATGGGGGTCTCTGATGTGAGGGGGTCTCTGTGTGGGGGGTCTCTGACATTAGGGGGGCTTTGTGTGGGGGGTCTCTGATGTGTGGGGGGTCTCTGATGTAAGGGGGCTTTGTGTGGGGGGTCTCTGATGTAAGGGGGCTCTGTGTGGGGGGTCTCTGATGTGAGGGAGGCTTTGTGTGGGGGGTCTCTGATGTGAGGGGAGCTTTGTGTGGGGGTCTCTGATGTGAGGGGGGCTTTGTGTGGGGGGTCTCTCTGATGTAGGGGGGCTGTAAATTAAGGGGGGCTTTATGTGGGGGGTCTCTGATGTAAAGGGGGCTCTGTGTGGGGGGTCTCTGATGTAAAGGGGGCTCTGTGTGGGGGTCTCTGATGTAAAGGGGGCTCTGTGTGTGGGGTCTCTGATGTAAAGGGGGCTCTGTGTGGGGGTCTCTGATGTAAAGGGGGCTCTGTGTGGGGGTCTCTGATGTAAAGGGGGCTCTGTGTGTGGGGTCTCTGATGTAAGGTGGGCTCTGTGTGGGGGTCTCTGATGTAAGGGGGGCTAAGTTATTAGTGATCATAAAAAAGAAAAGTCAAATAAAGTGCAAAAAAGGTGCAAGAAAATGCGCGCGGGGGGGGGGGCGCCACAGGATTAGCTTGCACAGGGCGCCTGAACTCCTAAGGCCGGCCCTGTGCCTGAGCTCGGGCATAGGTGCGAGGTGGGGATAGATCTGGACCCTAGTGGCATAGGCCTTACAGAACCCCAAGTCCCTTGCGCACTGCATTCAAATTATTGCTGCCTCTGTCTCTTCAATGAGTGAACTGGAACTGGCAGGGATTGCTCTTCTTTCAGTTCCCAAATCCCCCTCAGCCCCATCTTCTTATCCTGGGACATCGATTCCCTTTTCTAGGGACTTACAACAATACTGGAAACTGGGTGACCCCACATCAATGGTCCCTGCTTCCCCTTCTCCATTCACAAGCCAACCAAACTCCCTCACTGCTGTTAGAAATTGTCCTGTAACTGTAACCGGCTGCACGGTAGACATTTTCTTCCACAGCACATGTACCGACACAACCCCTGACGCGTCTATACCCACATATCGGGTCACTGCTTTCTTGACCATAACTTGAAAGCACACTTGCACAGGTTACTGTAAAGCAGACATGATTTTCTTCTACAATACAGCACATTCTTTCTCCATCAACACTCCAGCACAGAAGACATTGTGTTTCCTAGATAAACGTTCGGTCATTACCGATAGCAACCACTGCTGCGAACATGACTCAAAAGCAAACTTACACTGATCACTGTAGATCATACATTACTTTCTCCACTGACACTTCAGCACTTTACTTGAGAAGGCATAGCATTACTTGGGCTAATACTCTGCCATTGCCTGTAGCTACCACTGCCGTAGAGGAAATCCCGGACAACGCCCCCAAATGTAGCACTGTCCCCGTAGGGCTTGCTGTGTGATGACTTGTTGGGCCTCCTCTGATTACTTGCAGACAGTCAGTTAGGGTACAGTTCACACATTTATCCTTACTTACAATGGCTCGTTACTCAAAAAACAGTCCAGAGGTTTTGGTTTTTTGTAATTTTTGTAAAACTTGGGTTGGAGAAGAGAATAGTGGGATACGCCAACTTGAACTATTTATAGTTGATAAGGACAACTCTCACTTGGCCTCACGAGGTTACTTGTGGAAGCAGTCACGCTGCTTTAACCATACTGCCACATGTATGGAGAGGATTAATTCTCCTTGCTCTCTCTCCAGTAACAGATTCGGTGAACTACATTATTATTATTATTATACAGGATTTATATAGCGCCAACAGTTTGCGCAGCGCTTTACAATGTGAGGGAAGATAATACAGTTACAATACAATTCAAAACAGGAGGAACTAGAGGGCCCTGCTCGTTAGAGCTTACAATCTAGAAGGGAGGGTCAAGTGAAACAAAAGGCAATAACCATGGGGGATGGGCTGAGGGAGAAAATGGAGGTATATTTGTTAGGTGTGGGTAGGATAGGCTTCTCTGAAAAGGAGGGTTTTCAGAGATCGCCTAAAAGCTAGTAGAGTAGGAGATAATCGGACAGATAAGGGTAAGCAGTTCCATAGGATTGGAGAGGCTCCGGAAAAGTCCTGGAGGCGAGCATGGGAGGAGGTGACGAGGGAGCTAGAGAGCAGGAGGTTTTGAGAGGAACGAAGAGAGCGATAAGGTTGGTATTTTGAGACTAGGCTAGTGATGTAGCTGGGGGCTAAGCTGTGGATTGCTTTGTAAGATGTTGTAAGTATTTTTAATTTAATTCGTTGGGTGAGCGGAAGCCAGTGGAGGGCTTGACAGAGTAGACACTGAGCGATTGGTAAGGTGGATGAATCTGGCGGCAGCATTCATGATGGATTGAAGGGGGGATAGCCTGTGTAGAGGTATGCCAATGAGAAGGGAATTGCAGTAGTCGAGGCGCGAGATGACCAGGGAGTGAACTAAGAGCTTTGTTGTGGGAAAAAAAATAGCCGCACATCCAGGGATTCCAATATGTTTCAAATACCTTTATTTCCAAAACCATCTGGTAATGATTAAGCACAAGATGTATGTGTGAAACGCGTCTACGAGACTTCATGCTGGTGTCTTTGGTGTCATCACTTGCAACTTTTTGGAAATAAAGGTATTTGAAACGTATTGAAATCCCTGGATGTGCGGCTATTTCCCACTGAGGCGGGCCGGGGCCAGCACTCTATTGGATATCCTATCTCCTGCCAATCACCACACACTATACACCTGGAGCAGTGTCTTTCCTTTCTTCAGTAAGAGCTTTGTTGTGTCTTTGGTTAGAAAGGGGCGTATTTTGGAGATGTTGTGGAGGCTGAGGCGGCAAGATTTGGACAGCGATTGGATGTGGGGTTTGAAGGAGAGTTCAGAGTCCAGGACAACACCTAAGACCTTGGCATGCGGGGATGGGCTGATAGTAATGCCATCGATATTGACAGAGAAATCAGGGGAAGGGGCACGTAGTGGAGGAATAATTATAAGCTCGGTTTTGGATGGATTGAGTTTGAGGAAGTGGTGTGACATCCAGACCGATATATCTGATAGTAAATTAGTGATACGTGAGGAGACTGAGGGAGAGAGCTGAGGGGTGGATAAATAGATTTGGGTATCGTCAGCGTAGAGATGGTATTGGAAGCCGTGGGAGGCTATCAACTGACCCAGAGAGGAGGTGTAGATTGAAAATAGGAGGGGTCCAAGAACAGAGCCTTGGGGGACCCCAACAGCGAAGGGAAGAAGAGAGGAGGAAGTAGAATTGTGCATAACACTAAAGGTTGGATAAGTAGGAAGATAACCAGTGAAGAGCACAGTCATGGAGACCAAAGGCATGGAGTTTTTTGGGGAGGAGGGGATGGTCAACCGTATCAAAGGCAGCAGAAAGGTCCAGAAGTAGGAGTACAGAATAGTGTCCATTGGTTTTGGCCATTAGTAGATCGTTTGTCAGTTTTAGGAGAGCAGTTTCAGTGGAGTGTTGAGGCCGAAATCCAGACTGAAGGGGATCAAGGAGGCTATTCTCGGCAAGGTGGTCACACAGTCGGTTGTAGACTAGACGTTCGAGGAGTTTGGATGAAAAGGGGAGCAAGGAAATAGGGCGTAGGTTGTTAAGATCGGTTGGGTCCAGTGAGGGCTTTTTAAGTATGGGGCTGACTAGTGCATGTTTTAGAGAGTTGGGGAAGATGCCAGAAGAGAGGGAGAGATTAAAGATGTGGGTTAGAGAGCGTAGAATAGGGCCAGAAGGTGAACGTAGCATTTGCGAGGGAACAGGATCCAGAGGGCAGGTGGTTAAGTTGATGTTAGCAAGTAGTTTAGCAACCTCATCTATAGTGGCGGGGTTGAATGAGGGAAGTAATGATCGCACCTGTGGGCATGAAGCATAAGGCATGGAAGGTATCTGAACAACAATGATCTCCTTACGAATTGTATCAATCTTCTGTTTGAAGTGGTAGGCAATCTCCTGGGCAGTGAGTGAGTCGGTGGGAGGGGGTGGTGGAGGGCGGAGTAGAGAATTAAGGGTAGCGAAGAGTTGCCGGGCGCATGATGACAAGCTGTTAATGAGAGTGACAAAATAGGTTTGTTTGGCAGTGTGGAGACTGCAATTGTATTTTTGGAGGGCAGATTTATATCGGTTAAAATTCTTCTGAGACCTAGTCTTACGCCATAGGCGCTCAAGAGCACGGCTATGCTTTTTCAGACTTCTAGTGTTATCTGTTTGCCAAGGTTGAAGGGGTCGGGGCCTGATTCGGTGTGTGGTGAGGGGGGCCAGTGTGTCCAGGGAGGCTAAGAGTGAAGCGTTGTAGACATAAGTGGCTAGGTTGGTGCAGGACAGGGGTGCGATTTTGTCATAGAGGTGGTCGGTAACAGAGTAAAGAAGAAAAGGGTTGAGATGGCGTAGGTTTCTGCGGGTAACTAAGGTAGCTGGAGGGAGAAGAGGTGGAGGAGATGGAGAGAGTGAAACTAATAAGGTAGTGATCAGAGAGAGGGAAAGGATTGTTTAAAAGGTTGTGCAGAGTGCATAGGTGGGAGAAAACAAGGTCAAGAATATTACCTTCAGAGTGAGTAGAAGCATGTATACATTGCTTCAGGTCAAAGGAGGAGGTTAGACTGAGAAGTTTGGAAGTGGTAGGAGTGTTAGTATTAATAGGGATGTTGAAGTCGCCGAGAATGATTGTGGGGATTTCAGAAGAGAGAAAGTAGGGTAGCCAGGCAGGGAAGTCATCAAGAAAGGTCGATACTGGTCCAGGGGGGCGGTAGATCACAGCTATCCTTAGAGAAACAGGGGAGAAAAGATGAATGCAGTGTACCTCAAATGAGGAGAGTGACAGAGAGGGAGGTGGATGAAGTACCTGAAAGGTGCTATGTGGGGCTAGAAGGATCCCAACACCCCCTCCCTTGCGTCCATTGGGTCTAGGGGAGTGAGTCCATAGAAGACCACCTTGGGATAGGGCAGCAGAAGACGCAGTGTCGGATTCGTGAAGCCAGGTTTCCGTGATGGCGAGTAGATTAAATGAGTTAGCGATGAAAAGGTCATGGAGAGAGGTGAGTTTATTACAGACAGAGCGGGCGTTCCAAAGGGCGCAAGAGAAAGGGAGTATGGTGTTGGGAAGAAGAGCGATGGGAACTAGATTGTGCTGAGTGCAGCTGCAGCCAGAGGGTGCAGGGTAAGTGGTGTGTTGAGCACGGGTAAATGATGGAGGCCCAGGATTTGGGGATATGTCTCCAGAGGATAGGAGAAGCAGAAAGGTGAGGGTGGTAATATGAGAGTTTGATTTATATGAAGGAACATTCCCCAGTGTCCTGAAGGATTTGTGTGCGTGTGGATTTAGAAGTAGCAGGAGATGGTGAGGGCAGTAATAAGGTGAGGACAGAAGTGAGGGTGATATATATAAGCTGTGGGGTGGAGAAGAGGGGTAAAGGAGAGAGAGTTTAAGGATTGAGGACACTGCTGTCAGTAGGAGTGGTAGAGAGTGCATTTTACAGGGAGAGAGCTGAAAGGGTAAATAAGGTCACCTGCAGTCTGTGTGGGGTTTATCACAGCCTTTCCTGTGTTCATTCACTTTTTGCATTCGCTGAAGTGCAGAATCAGAAGTGCTCCCACTTATAGAAATCGCCCCACTTTGAGAAGAGAGCCCCAAAAGCAAACGTACCACTTGCAAACGTGCCTTTGCAAGGAGATGCTTACTTAAATACTGTTAATTGATAAGCACCCACCCCCATCACTAACGAATCAAGAGGTAATAAGGTAAGGCTAGCTAAACAGAGCAACATTTTCTCTTCTGAACAGATTTATATGTTGACAGCCATAAAGATAAGGGGGCAAAAAAAAAAAAAAAAAAAGAAAAAACCCTATAAGTTACAACTAGAGACAGAGAAGAAAAAACATTGCAATGAGAAAAGTCTACACATGGTTGGGCAAAATAAACATACCATAGTTAAAAGACAAGAGCATTAAAGAGGAGCAGTTTCAGAATCGCAGGTTTGAGTGGAGTTGCATCAGTGGGAACGTACCATAGTTAAAAGACAAGAGCATTAAAGAGGAGCAGTTTCAGAATCACAGGTTTGAGTGGAGTTGCATCAGTGGCAACGTACCATAGTTAAAAGACAAGAGCATTAAAGAGGAGCAGTTTCAGAATCGCAGGTTTGAGTGGAGTTGCATCAGTGGGAATGTTAACGACCAGAAGAAATTTTCAGATGAAGAGTGCAGAATCAGAAGTGCTCCCACTTATAGAAATCGCCCCACTTTGAGAAGAGAGCCCCAAAAGCAAACGTGCCACTTGCAAATGTTATCTTCAGGATACTCTCTAGCATACCCTTTACTGACACCCATCCACTGACTCTTCTAGCTGGAGGGATGGCCCCATTCAGGTCAGGCCCCTTGACACAGATCTGTACTTACTGTATGCAGAATCAGATCCTTCCAGTGTCTCCCTTCCAGTCAGCTCTGCGGGACCTCCGGGTTCAGTTCCTCTCTATCTCTTAGGCCCTCAGGTCACCCACCTGAGGCTGCATGTCAACTTCTACAGAGGAGGAGGCAGCCTTCCCCTCCCTCCGGGACTCCACTCTCCAGCTGAAAGACCCCGAGCACATGTGCCCTTGGCATTTATACAGTATCCCAGCATGTACCAAGGCACTTTCACTGTCAATCACCAGGGCTGTACTAAATGCCTGTGCACTTCTTTGTCAGGCTTCCTCCCACTGTCCAATATGCCTCCCTATTGGACCAGTGTGAAGCACTTCAGAAAGACTGAGTTGCACCTGAGCACATTGAGCAGACCTTACTAGCAGATCCTGCTCTCCGGTAGGCAGAGAACAATATAAATTTACCTGGCATATCTTCTAGTAAGCAGAAAGGATCCAAAACTATACTTTCTCTCTAGCACCTACCTAGGAGGGTGCTACACATTAAAGCCAAAAGAAAAAACAATTCAAGTGTGTTTCAAATTCATAAATGATTTCCAATCGTTCTCTTTAGTGATTAAAAAAATAGGCCACAAACATGGCTCTCAGCTTACTCTATGCTACTTGCATGAAACACTCTAAACTGTAGGTGTATATGAGGGGTCTATTTATATTTTTTCACACTAGATCCATGCAACTTTTACCCAGGATTCACACATTCTTCTAATGGGGTTTACCTAGAAAAAGAGTGAAAGTTGTATGAATCTTGTAAAAACAATTATATATTGATCTTAAAAATGAATTATTATGATAAAATGTTTACCTAAAATATAACACATGACTAAATATAATATACCAGGTAGCTTTATTTAAAAATGACTTCCATTGACCTCTTTTTGGATACTGCCACATACGTTCATACAAAGCAATTATTTACTCTTTAAGATTCAAGAACTAAAAAAAGGCATTTATATTTTATGTAGACATTATATTTAAATGACTTTATATACACCACAACTGGGAAAACAAATGCAGTTGAACATTTACAGCAGAAAATAATCAGACAGCCAAGGAGAAACACATTTTACCTGGTTGTGTAATTACTTTACGACCATCACACTTTAAAACATATTTCTATTTCATTGGTTTTAAATATGTATTAGTCCTGATTAATCCTATATGAAAGTGATGAAGACTTGTAGTTAATGTTTTTTAGGTCTACAGCATCTTTCAAACACTGAAATAGTTTTTCCGGGACTAATGTACAGTATGTATGTAAATGTATGTATGCATATTTCTGGCTATTAGTGCTAACATTTATGAGAAAAATAATGGAAATAGAAATCAGAAGGCTTGCATGCAGTGGGGATAGATAAAAAAAAATCTATTTATTGCGTGGATACATGTTAAATATTTTGGATTAAATCATTTTTGAACGAATTAATGAATAAATAAACGAAATACCTATAAAGGATGTTAGCTATTAATATATCTGTTGTGGAGTTATTTAAATATTTTATTTGTGTTTATTAATGTTTGCTTTCTGCAAGAAAGACAGAAAAAGAGATTTAAACTTGCAGAAATGTGGATTTTGAATTAAAAAAAAAAATAGAAGGCAGATGTTCTATATCGGTAAACCTTCATGTATTACCACTAGGGATGGGTGGAACACCCCCCCCCTGTTTGGTTCGCACCAGAACACCGCGAACGGGGGGAAAGTTTGTTTGAACAAAAAAGTCCTAATTTTAAAGGCTTAAATGCATGTTATTGCCCAAAAAAAGTGTATGGGGGTCCGGGTACTGACCTGGGGGACATGTACCAACGCAAAAAATTTTTTCTAAAATGATTGTTTTATAAGGAGCAGTGATTTTAATAATGTTTAAAGTGAAACAATAGAAATGAAACATTCCTTTAAATATTGTGTCTGGGGGGGTCCTCTTAATGTGCCTGCAAAGTGGCGCATTTGTACGGTGTATAGATCTTGCTACAGCAATACTGACATTTCTAAAGGAAAAAATGTAATTTTTGTCATACAGGTGCAGAAACATTGGGCCTTGGTTGTTGGTGGTGCCTGAACACAGCAACCACTCTCAGTTACTCTTGCTTGGTGCAGGAACAGGCCCTGCTGTTAAAAATTAGATTTGAAATTGCATATACTTTTCATACAGGTGCAGAAAAATTGGGCCTTTGGTGTTGGTGGTGCCTGAACAAAGCAACTCCTCGCAGTTACTCTTGCTGGGCACAGTAACAAGCCCTGCTGTTAAAAATTCTATACAAATTTTAAATCGCATGTACTTGTCATACAGGTGCAGAAAAATTGGGCCTTGGGTTTTGATGGTGCCTGAACTATGCAACCCCTCGCAGTTACTCTTGCTGGGCGCAGGAACAGGCCCTGCTCTTAAAAATTAGATTTGAAATTGCATGCACTTGTCATACAGGTGCAGAAAAATTGGGCCTTGGGTGTTGGTGGTGCCTGAGCACCGCAACCCCTCGCAGTTACACTTGCTGGGCGCTAGAATGGGCCCTGCTGTAAAAAAGTAGATATGATATTGAAATTGCATGCACCTGTCATACAAGTGCAGACAAATTAGGCCTTGGGTGTTGGTGGTGCCTTAAACCAAAAACATTGTTGGAAGCTAGCATTATGAAGATTGAGGAATAGGATAGGCAGCATATGCAGTCTTCAAGGGATGGCAGACCCCTAGCAAATTCAATTAGTTCCATCAACATCAAGGGCTTTATAGCTGCTGTTAATCCAGGACTGATTCATTTTAATAAAATTAATTAAATGTCTGTCACAAAACCTCCAGCAGCACTGAATGTCCGTTCGGAAAGCATGCTGGAAGCAGGACAGGCCAGTAGCTCCATTGCATATTGAGCAAGTTCTGGCCAGTGATCCACCCTCAAGACCCAGTAACCCAGTGGATGCTCAGTTGGAAAGGTCTCCAAGTCTGCTCTTGCCCCTTGATAATCCTGCACCATATGAAGGAGACGCTGCAGGTGGTCAGTCAGGGCTGGTGCAAGGATTTTTGCCGCCCTAGGCAAAATAAAAATTGCCACCCCCCCCCCCCCATATGCTCTTCCACCCCCATACCAAGTTGCTGAAGGGGTTTAAACCAGTGGCGGCTGGTGCTCCATCGGTTGGGGGGGGCGGCAGATGGACCTGTCCATGGACCCCCCGTCACTCCAAAGTCTAGTCCACACCATATCCCCCCCGGGCACTAGTTCACTTACCTTGTTCCTCCGTGTCCCCTCTCGGCGGCCATCTCCTCCATCCTCCTCTGCCAATAGGATGCCTTCTCCTTTAGCCAATTGGGAAACAGGTCTCAGGCTTCCTGATTGGCTGGTAGGAGAATCAGTGTGGCAATAGCAAATATTCATTAGCTATTGTCACACAACTGGGTGGGCTTGGGGAACAGTGCTCTGCACCCCAAGCCCACATTTTTTGAAGCCTCTCAGAACCTTTGGCTCTCATCACGTGCTTAAAAAAAAACCCTCACTGGAATCCATGCTTCTGGTGCCTTGCATGTAGATTAGGGGCCGGACGCATGGATAGAGGGGGCGGTGCCCCTGCGCCCCTAATGGATGGGCTGGCTGCCACTGGTTAAAACCCCTTCAGTGAATTACGGTAAGTCACTTAACGCGGGTCAGGCTCAATCGGCGCCCCCTGCTAAGTTGCGCCCTAGGTGGCTGCCTAGGTCGCCTTACTGGTAGCGCCGGCCCTGCTGGTGATTGATTAAACCTAACAGCCCTGAGTGCTGAGGACTAAAGAATTGGTTAAAGGCGTTTTCTCCACCCCTCCTCCTTTGGCTGAACAATGCCTCAGAAACACACCCAGAGAACATTAACCTCCCAGTGTCTGGAAAGGTGTTACACAAATTTTTCTTCAAGACATCCCCAAGATGTTTCATCCTCTGCTCCCTCTGTGAAGGTGGGATGAGCACTGGAACATTACCCTTATAACATGGATCAAGAAGGGTTGCCAACCAGTAATAATCCCTCTCCTTGATACCACAAATCCTCTGGTCTTTTTACAGGCTTTGCAGAATTAGGGAGCCATGCAGTGTAAGTTTGAGGAGGCATGAGATTCTGAGTCCTCTGGGTCACTAAGAATGACATTGTCAGGAGCAACCTCTCCCCAGCCACGTACAACTCCTGGGGTTTCTGGGGAATGACAACCATCACATGGAAGACTGTTGTATGTTATCCTCTACATCCATGCTACCACGATTCTCCTCCTCCGATTCCTCCTCTTACTTCTATGTGTTTTGTGGCCCCACAGGAATGATATCTGCATAAAGAGGGCCTTGTGAGGAAAGGAAGTCTTCCTCTTCCTCCCACTGTTCTGCCTCAAATGCCCTGTCCGTGATTCCATGAAGCGTGTTCTCCAGCAGGAAGTCTAGAGGGATAGTGTCACTGATGCATGCATTGTCGTGGCTCACCATCCTGGTGGCCTCCTCAAATAGTGACAGGACAGAACATGCATCCTTTATCAGCAGCCACTGGTGTGGCGAAAAGATGCCAAGCTCCCCTGAACCTGTCCTTGTGCCATACCTACACAGGTATTCATTGATGGCCCTCTGCTTCGTTTGCAGCCGCTGTAGCATTGCCAATATTGAGTTCCACCTGGTGGGCATGTCATAAATGAGGCGGTTGGTGGGCAGTTTGAATTCCCGTTGAATGTCAGATTGCCGAGCACTGGCATTGTACGACCGCTGGAAATGGCCACAGACTTTTCAGATCTTGTAAGCCCGGATACCTATTCAAGACTAGCTGCACCACCAGATTCAGGACATGTGGCAATCATGGAACATGTGTCAAGTGTCCCTGTTGGAGGGCAGAGAGATGGTTGGTGCCATTGTCGCAACCATTCCTGGCTCAAGCTGCCATGGTGTCCACCACCTCTCAGCCTGCCCCTGCAGAGCTGATAGAATCTCTGGGCCCGTGTGGCTCCTGTCTCCTAGACAGACCAACAGAAGCACTGCATGGCATCTTTTAGCCTGACTACTTGTGTAGCCCTTTGAACGCTTAGGGAGCACTGCTGGTTCAGAGGACAAATTAGCAAAAGACGACATAGAGAAAGAAGAGGAGGAGGGGGTGGAGTAGACAGATATGGCAGAATCAGCACCAGTTTTTTGGAGGCATGGTGGCAGAACAAGCTCCAGCACTGAACCCTGTCCTGCATCCTTCCCAGCTGCCAGCAGAGTTACCCAGTGCCCCATTAAAGAAATATAACGTCCCTGCCAAAGCCTGCTGGACCAAGAGTAAGCAGTAATGTGAACCTTCCTGCTGATTGCTCTGTCCAAGGAGGCCAAAACACTACCTTCCACATGATGGTAAAGAGATGGAATGGCCTTGAAAAGAAATAGCTTTTTGGAACCTGCCACTGTGGTACAGCACATTCCGCAAATTCACGAAAGGTGGCAGAGTCTACCAGATAAAAGGCAGCAGTTGAAGTGCTAGCAATTTAGCCAAGCTAGCATTTAGATGCTGTGCATGTGAATGGCTGGGACAGTATTTCTTTTTACAGTTCAGCAACTGGGGTAACAAAATTTGCTGGTCAAATCAACAGGTGGTGTACTGCTAGCAGATTGGGTGCAAATATCTGTGGCACTCATTGCTATACCATCATCCCTCTCAGTGCAGGTTTTTGAGAAGACATGAGGTATAGTAGGGGTAGAGATCTCAGATGAGGAGCAAGGTGAAGAATGCTTTTTTTTATGATGTTGGTCTTTCAGGTGCTGTTGCCAATGGACTGCATAGCTGATCGTCATATGTCTTGTTAAGCACATGGTGCCAAAGCGGCTGGTGTTCTGGCCACGCTTGATCTGCTTCAGACAGAGATTGCAAACAACAACGCTGCGGTCTACTGCATATGTGTTGAAAAAAAACCCACACCAATGAACTTTTGGAAGTCAGCGGAGAGTTAGCAGCGCCCTGCACCTGTGGAGCTATGAGGTGTGATGCAATAGGGTGGCTTCCCTTAAGGCGGCCCCTGGAGCACATCCTGCCTCGTTGGAGTTGTGCCACCTCCTCCCTTTTCTCCTCTATTCTCTTATGCACCCAAGTACAGTCAGTGACCTCATCATCCCCTCCCTCCTCATCCCTAGGGCAAACTTGGCAGTATGCTGCAGCTGTGGGAACATGACTGCTAGTTTATTGTCCGTCATTGTCACCCCCTCTCTCTAGGCTAACGTTATTCTGTTCCTCAATCTGGGAACCAACATCGGAGCATTTGAAATGCTGCGCATCCTCCAGCATCATGCAACTGACACTATGATCAAATAATTCAGGTGACACCTCCATGCATGATGGCGAGGCTATGGAAGGAGTAGCTGTAGACAAGGAGCCTGTGGAATGGGCCACTTTGGCAGCTGTGGTGGAAAGCAAACAAGTATGAACCTGTGTGGCAGAGGACGAGGAGCACGAGGACGGCTTAGTTATCCACTCCACCAACTCTTCTGCATGTTGTAGCTCAATAACACGGCCAGCACCGGAAAAAAAGGACAAGCATGCCCACGCCTGCAGAGGATGCACCATGTCCATGGCCACCACTTTTCACTGTGGAAACAGGGGCTGCTTGCCCTCTTTTAGTGACCTGTGAGCGTCTGCCTCTCGTTGTTGGCCTTTCGGAAATTATTGGAATTTTGGGGGGGTTCTATAACTGATTATTATGGAATGTGTGATGGAAATATGATGCTTGGGTGCAATAATTGTGTGCTTGGTGCACTATAAACTGTTTTATTATTGTGTTTTATTTTTTGGGGGGGATTTTTCGGAACTTTTTAATATAGAGTGTGGAAAGGGAATATAGTGCTTGGGTGCAATACTTTTGTGCTTGGTGCACTATAAACTGTTTTATTATATTTTTTTATTAATAAAGAAAAATTTAATAAAGCCAAAAAAAAAAAGAAAACCCCTGCTGAGGTAGAAGGAATAGCACCTGAGATGCACAAGTGGGTACAGCAATTTTGCCACTAATATTATTGGTGCTGGTTCACCACCAAAAAAACACCCACATCTGGAGCAGAAGGAAGAGCGCCTGAGATGCACAAGGGGGTACAGCAATTATGCCCTTAATATTATTAGTGCTGGTGCGCCAACAACAAAAACACCCATGTCTGGAGCAGAAGGAAGAGCGCCTGAGATGCACAAGGTGGTACAGCAGTTATGCCCCCAATATTATTGGTGCTGGTTCGCCACCAAAAAAAAACACCCACATCTGGAGCAAAAGGAAGAGTGCCTGAGATGCACAAGGGGGTACAGCAATTATGCCCTTAATATTATTAGTGCTGGTGCACCAACAACAAAAAAACCCACATCTGGAGCAGAAGGAAGAGCGCCTGAGATGCATAAGGGGTTACAGGAATTATGCCCCTAATATTATTGGTGCTGGTGCGCCAACAACAAAAACACCAACATCTGGAGCAGAAGGAAGAGGGCCTGAAATGCACAAGGGGGTAAAGCAATTATGCCCCTAATATTATTGGTGCTGGTGCGCCAACAACAAAAACACCCACGTCTGGAGCAGAAGGAAGAGCGCCTGAGATGCACAAGGGGATACAGCAATTATGCCCTTAATGTAATTAGTGCTCGGGCGCCAGCAACAAAAACACCCACGTCTGGAGCAGAAGAAGGAGTGCCTGAGATGCACAAGGGGGTACAGCAATTATGCCCCTAATATTATTGGTGCTGGTTCACCATAAAAAAAAACACCCACGTCTGAAGCAGAAGGAAGAGCGCCTGAGATGCACAAGGGAGTACAGCAATTATGCCCTTAATATTATTAGTGCTGGTGCGCCATCAACAAAAACACCCATGTCTGAAGCAGAAGGAAGAGCATCTGAGATGCACAAGGAGGTACAGCAATTATGCCCATAATATCTTTGGTGCTGGTTCGACACAAAAAAAACACCCACATCTGGAGCAGAAAGAAGACTGCCTGAGATGCACAAGGGGGTACAGCAAATATGCCCTTAATATTATTAGTGCTGGTGCGCCAACAACAAAAACACCCATGTCTGGAGCAGAAGGAAGAGCGCCTGAGATGCACAAGGGGTACAGCAATTATGCCCCTAATATTATTGGTTTGGATGCGCCAACAAAACACCCCCGTCTGGAGCAGAAGGAAGAGCGCCTGAGATGCACAAGGGGGTACAGCAACTATGCCCTTAATATTACTGGTGCTGGTTCACCACCAACCAAAAAACACCCACGTCTAGAGCAGAAGGAAGAACGCCAGAGATGCACAAGGGGGTACAGCAATTATGCCCTTAAAATTATTAGTGCTGATGTGCCAACAACAAAAACACCTATGTCTGGAGCAGAAGGAAGAGAGCCTGAGATGCACAAGAGGGTAGAGCAATTTTTGCCCTTAATATTTTTAGTGCTGGTGCGCCAACAACATAAAAACCCATGTCTGGAAGAGAAGAAAAAGCACCTGAGATGCACAAGGAGGTACAGCAATTATGCCCCTAATTTTATTGGTGCTGTTTCACCACCAACCAAAAAACACCCACTTCTGGAGCAGAAGGAATAGTGCCTTAGATGCACAAGGGGAGCAGCAATTATGTCCTTAATATTAATAGTGCTGCTGTGCAAAAAAAAAAAAAAAAAAAAAAGGACAAAGCAGGGGGAGTACTAATATTGCAGCAACAGAACCTGATGCTGCTAAAAAAAAAAAATAATAAAATAAATTGAAAAGAAGAAATATATATATATATATATATATATATATATATATATATATATACTGTATATACAGTTTTGCTCATAAGTTTACATAACCTGGCAGAATTTATGATTTCTTGGCGATTTATTTGAAAATATGATTGATAACACAAAAACTTTTCTTTCACTCGTGGTTAGTGTTTGGCTGAAGCCATTTCTTACCAATCAACTGTGTTTACTCTTTTTAAATAATAATGACAACAGAAACTACCAAAATGACCCTGATCAAAAGTTTACATACCCTGGTGAATTTGGCCTGATAACATGGACACAAGTTGACACAAAGGGGTTTGAATGGCTATTAAAGGTAACCATCCTCACCTGTGATCTGTTTGATTGTAATTAGTGTGTGTGTATAAAAGATCAATGAGTTTCTGGACTCCTGACAGACCCTTGCATCTTTCATCCAGTGCTGCACCGATGTTTCTGGATTCTGAGTCATGGGGAAAGCAAAAGAATTGTGAAAGGATCTGTGGGAAAAGTTGAGCTGTATAAAACAGGGAAGGGATATAAAAAGATATCCAAAGAATTGAGAATGCCATTTTGCAGTGTTCAAACTCTAATCAAGAAGTTTGAAAAATGAGGGGTTCTGTTGAAACCAAACCACGGTCGGGTAGACCAACTAAAATTTCAGCCACAACTGCCAGGAAAATTGTTTGGGATGCAAAGAAAAACCCACAAATAACTTCAGGTGAAATACAGGATTCTCTGGAAACATGTGGTGTGGCTGCACAATAAGGAGGCACTTGAAGGAAGATGGGCTGCATTACTAAGCAGAAAGCCATTACTAAGCAAATGCCACAAAGTATCCTGCTTACAATACGCCAAACAGCACAGAGTCAAGCCTCAAACCTTCTGGCACAAAGTCATTTGGAGTGATGAGACCAAAATTTAGCTTTTTAGCCAAAACCATAAACGCTACATTTGGAGAGGAGTCAACAAGGCCTATGATGAAAGGTACACTATTCCTACTGTGAAACACGGAGGCGGATCACTGATGTTTTGGGGATGTGTGAGCTACAAAGCCACCGGAAATTTGGTCAGAATTGATGGCAAGATGAATGCAGTATGTTATCAAAAAATACTGGAGGAAAATTTGAGCATGGGCCTTCCTTTGACATTCCAACATGACAATGATCCTCATTCCTCATGATCATCTGTCATTGGCTACAGCAGAATAAAGTGAAAGTTCTGGAGTGGCCATCTCAGTCTTCTGACCTCAATATCATTGAGCCACTCTGGGGAGATCTCAAACGTGCAGTTCATGCAAGACAGCCCAAGAATTTACAGGAACAGGAGGCCAGGAAGAATGGCCATCTTTACCATCTGAGAAGATAAAGAGCCTCATCCACAAATACCACAAAAGACTTCAAGCTGTCATTGATGTTAAAGGGTGCAATACACGGTATTAAGAACTGGGGTATGTAAACTTTTGATCAGGGTCATTTGGGTAGTTTCTGTTGTCATTATGATTTAAAAAGAGTAAACACAGTTGACTGATAATAAATGGCTTCAGCAAAACACTAACCATGAGTGAAAGAAAAGTTTTTGTGTTATCATTCATATTCTCTGAAAAATGGCCAAGAAATCATAAATTCTGCCAGGGTATGTAAACTTATGAGCACAACTGTGTATATATATATATTGTGACAGGAAGTCAGGTAAATCTGGGAATGTAGTCACTGAGAGGAGACACATTCCCACCTGCTTTGAAAGTTCACTGATACTATAGGGTGTTGGCTGCAGAGAGAGCCAGCAGGAAGTTGAAAACCATTCAGCTGTTCAGAATGAGGAGATCAAGGACTCTATAATTTGTCCAGAGAAAATCTATTGAGTGCTGCCTCCTGTCGCCGTGTAGGCTGGGAGAGGAGGACAGACATACGTGTACCTCCCGACGCCGTGTGGGCATGGGAGAAGGACTGCTGCCGCCTGTCGCCGTGTGGGCTGGGAGAGGGGGACAGTCGGATGTGTGCCTCCCGACAAGCTGGTGAGCATGGGAGAAGACCCCCTACAGCGATGTGAAGCTAAGGAGGGTAACCACGAGTGAAGACGTCTCAAAGGTGAGAAGACAGTGTTCCATGTGAAGAGTGTGAAGAGAAGTGTTCCATGTGAAGAGTGTGAAGAGTAAAGGGACCTGTTAAATGAACTATGTTCAATGTGAAGAATCTGAAGAGTAAAGGATCCTGTTATAAATGAACATGTGCTGTGTGAAAGAAAACAAAGGGACATGTTCAATGGACAATGTTTGTGCTGTGTGAAAAGCAAACAAATGGACATTTGAGTGTCTGCTGTAGGATCAGCAGTGTCGGCCCAACAGTAGGTTGGAAAGACTTCTTAGGTAGGTTCCAGCGTGAGAAGGTAGCCGCCCACAGAGGCAAGGATTTATTTTGTCTTTTATTTTATTTTGGCTGTTTTGATGCTTGCAATTGTGTTAAGTAAATTGCATGAATAAATCAGTCTTGTTTTCAACCTCTAATCGGCTATCTCTCTGTGAAAACGCACCCCCAAAGGGGTCATCCACGCCTACCACCGAGCTAATCCCTTACAATATATATATATATATATATATATATATCAGCCTAGTCCAGTGTATATATTTGCCAGAGCAGTATATATATATATATATATATATATATATATATATATTTATATATATATATATATATATATATATATATATATATATATATATATATATACACACAGTTCCTTGCGAAAGTATTTCGGCCCCCTTGAACTTTTCGATCTTTTGCCTTAAAACTGTAATTTTTTGTGAAGAATCAACAACAAGTGGGACGCAATCATAAAGTCGAACGGAATTTATTGGATATTTCAGACTTTGTTAACAAATAAAAAACTGAAAAATTGGGCGTGCAAAATTATTCAGCCACTTTACTTTCAGTGCAGCAAACTCGTTCCACTTCATGATTGTGTCCCACTTGTTGTTGATTCTTCACAAAAAATTACAGTTTTATATCTTTATGTTTGAAGCCTGAAATGTGGCAAAAGGTCTAAAAGTTCAAGGGGGCCGAATGCTTTCGCAAGGCACTGTGTATATATATATATATATATATATATACTGCTCCGGCGAATATATACACTGGACTAGGCTGATATATATACTGCACTGGTCGATATATATCCTACAATAACTGATAAATATATACTGCACTATCTCCTGCAATAGCTGATATTTATATATATATCTACTACACTGGCTGATCTATTATTATATAAACCGCACACTCCACTAACTACCCTGCCTAATCTCCACTCCTAACACACTACACACAACTGCTGTGTAAGCAGCCTTATTTAGTGTGGGGCGTGGACTTAGCCCTGACTTGCCATGATTGGCTAAAGGCACCCTGCCTTTGGCTAATCAGGGCTCTGACAGGAAATTGTGCTGTGATTGGCCAAAGCATACAGATCAAGGTGCATGCTTTGGCCAATCACAAGCATTGCATTATGGTGGGCGAATTTCCCACAAACTGACCCGTTTGTTCGTTGTTCTGCGAACGAACACCCGATGTTCAAGTCGAACTTACATTTAATTCGAACTCGAAGCTCATCCCTAATTACCACCACCATTGGTACCACTTGTCTTTGAGGCCAAAAACAAAACCATGTATTTAGCTACATGTCTTTGACAAAAAAATTCTCAATGAGCGAATTTTTAACCGCTTTAAGACCGGAAGATTTTACCCCATTCCTGACCAGGCCATATTTTGCGATTCGGCACTGTGTTATTTTAACAGACAATTGCACGGTCATGCAACGCTGTACCCAAACTAAATTTATGTCCTTTTTTTCCCTCACAAATAGAGCTTCCTTTTGGTGGTATTTGATCACCTGTGCAATTTTTACTTTTTGCGCTATAAACAAAAAAAGAGCGACAATTTTGAAAAAATAACAATATTTTTCACATTTTTTTATATGAAATTCCCCCCAAAAAAATGTAAAAATCAAAATTTTTTAACATTTTAGGCCAATTTGTTTTCTGTTACATATGTTTGGTAAAAAAAAAAATCGCAATAAGTGTATTTTGATTGGTTTGCGCAAAAGTGATCGCAGCTACTAACTACGGGAAATTGAATAATTTTTATTGTTTTTTTTAGTAAAGTAACTAGTAATGGCGGCGATCTGCGTTTTTTTTGCGGGACTGCGACATTGCGGCGGACAGATCGGACCCCTGACTAACATTTATGACACTTTTGGGGGTACCAGTGACATTACTACAGTAATCAGTGCTGTACATATGCACTGTTACTGTAGAAATGACACTGGCAGGGAAGGGGTTAACTTTATTAGAGATCCAGGGGTTAAGTGTGTCCCTAAGGGCGTGCTTCTAACTGTCAAGGGGGCGTGGCTTTTGATGTAACCACAGAGACATACGATCCTACATAGCAGGATCGTATAGTCTCTGCTGTTACACCAGAGAGAATGACAGATGGCTTTGTTTACATTAGCCGCTTGCCTTTCTCTCTCTCCAGCGGGAGATCGCGAGTGACCGGCGGACATCGGAGCCGACGGTCAATCGCGAGGGGATGGCCGTGAACGAGTGGGGGCGGGAGCGGGCCTCCGGCGGCGCGTGCTCGCCCCCTACAGGCTCCTGGGCGAGGGATGTTGTACTACGTCGCTTTGCCCAGGAGGGGCTGACTGCCGCGATAAATGTACCTGCGGCGGTCGGCAAGTGGTTAAGAGAGGAGTTTCAGGAGGCTGAGTCAGTACATGAATCATGACCTGCAGACAGCACGGTACCATGGAATATGTAGTTCTTAGAAATTGAAGTTATACATCAGAGGAGAAGCTGAAAAGCATGCAGGGAATCCAGGAAATTGTGAAAAAAGATGGCCATCAGACTGGAAGCACTCACAACATGAAAGAAGCTTTCAAGTAAGCTTATATTGAGTTATCAAAATAAAAATACTACTTGCATTGTTAATACAGCTAATACAATGCTGATGTTATAAAATTAAAGTATAAGCTGTGACCATAGATCTCCACTAATTCAGAAAATTACATTTTTTATTTATGTCCACAGAAGCCAAAATCCTTTGTCAGATGTTAAGTATATAACTGTAGCTTTTTGTTTAATTAATTCAATTTTTCAATATTATCCTTCTTATTTATTCTAGTTTTTCCTATATCTGCTTTACATTAATTTTCCCTTTTTGGTTTTTGTTTTGTTTTTCTATCCTTTCTAGTCAAGTTATGATCTAGGCTGAATAATAATCAGATATTGATATATGCAACGTTACTTCACATTCATGTCTCAAAGCAAAAGTAAGAAAGCACAAAATATCACTTTGTTTATTTTCCTGCATGTGTGACCTTTTAAAACCCGTTTATCAAAACCTCATCCTTAAGTAAGTTCATTTAGCAGCATATTTTTATAAACATACAGTCAAATAAATGGGTCAGACCAACCATTTCAAAGTAATTGATGTTGGTGGTATTTTATCACCGGTATCATTTTAAAGCTGAACTCTGGCACATTTAAAAAAAATGGACATTAAAGCAGAGTTTCAGCGTAAAAATAAACTTTGCAGCATCAGTTAGAGTACAAAAACCTGAAAAAGAAATTGATAATTAATATATTTTTTTTTTTGTTTCACTTACCTTGTTTTTAATGAAAATAAACGTACCTTCTTTCCTCTTCCTCCTTGTGCGGACACGGCCCCTGACCTCAATTCCTCCTTTGCATTGCGTCCTGGGAGATGAGCGTCATCAAACCCAGGATGCAATGGGAACGGCCGGCCGCTACTGAGTGCAGATCGCAATCTACAGCGCATGCGCAAGATTGCGATCAGCATTCTGGGTAGCCCAGAACCAGGAAGAGGAACACAGCGGGGGGAACACCACGGCTTCAGATGCCCACACCGGAGATGGCCGCGCTCTGAAATCAATTTGGTTAGTATTTATCTTTATTCAGTAAATGTAATGTACTGTAATGTGGGGTTAGTGTTAGGGTAATTGGGGGTAGTTTAGGATTAGGGGGGTATTTTTAGCTCAAAAAAGTGTATGTGGCCGGAACTCCGCTTTAAAGGTGGTAGGATAACTGCTAAGACCTTAAGGCCCCTTTCACAGATACGGACCGTTCATTTCATCAGTTCAGTCACGTTTTTTTGTCATCAGTTTTCTTTCAGTCAACATCAGTTTCACATTCATTATCATTTGCATTCTTCTCTGTTTGTCATCCGTTTTTCATCCGTTGTCATCAATTTTTCATCCCTTGTCATCCATTTTTCATCCCTTGTCATCCATTTTTCATCCCTTGTGATCTGTTTTCTTCCAATTGTTATCCGTTGTCATCCGTTTTTCATCCGCTGTCATCCATTGTCATCTGTTTTTCAACTGATCCATTTTTTTAACAGATGAAAAATAGGGCTTTCATCCATTCAAAAAAACACGGATGTTGACGGAACAGATAAAAATGGATGTAAATGGATGATCATTCATTTACATCTGTTTTTCCATAGGAACGCATTGATGTCTGTTTTTCATCCGTCAACGAATGGATGAAAAATGAATGAACGGTCCGCATGTGTGAAAGGGGCTTAATTGCTTACACCCCCCTCCATTCACAAGGTACCTAACAATGAAAGCTGAATCAGTTGCCATCCCAATTTCTTTCTATTCTGAACCACCAGTGGCTCCCAAACACAATTCAAATGGCTAACCAGTCTAAGCTTGCCATAAATATCTAATCTCACTGTACAATCCCCTTTAGAGCTACCAGCAAGTTTGTAGTACAAGGGCCTGCCTGATTGGATACAACGTGAATGGGCTTTCATTGCCCATTTTAGAACATTTTATTGTACATTGCTTAGTTTTGGCAAATCTAAAGGAGATTGTACATGATTGTGATGTTTTGTACATGGCTAGGTGAAAACACAGGCCTGCATATTCCTGTGCAAATTGTTAATATAAGTGAAAATATGTATTGTAGAATTACAGCTGTACTGTAAAGGCAAAGTACTGTATAATGATTTTGGGTCCATTTATTTTTTAATGTTTCATTTAATTGATATATCTTCAAAACTAACAATTTATATGTGTTTGTTTTACTATTTATCTAAGGAGGTTGTTCTATAAAGCTCTTTTTTTACAAAGCAAAAAAAAAAAAAACAACACTGAATACTTTCACACTTTCTCTGCCTGTTTGAAAGCTGCAATGAACCACTGCATATTGCACCACTTGCTGAATGCATATGGAAATGCAAGGTATTCGTATGCATTATTTCATTTTTATCTAATAAAAAAAAAGGAAATTCTTATTATTTTACTCTTTACTATACTAAAGTATATACAATATCACTTTACATGTACCTTAAATAAAGACACATCTTACAGTACCAAGTTCATTATAAAAAAAATGTTCTGTTTCACAAATTCCAGCCAGTGGCATTAAAGGATAACCTGACTTTTTTTTCTTTTTTAAATAATGAATGCACATTTTTTTGCAGATAAAAAAAATGTGCATTTACTATTTTTTTTTTTGTAGGAGCCTACAAAGTATTGCTCCCATGATCAGCAGATCGCGGGTGCCATGCAGGACTCCTGCAGACTGTCAGTGTAAGTTGTCTGCATGTACATCATATAGACAGCCAGTGTCACACTGACAGGAAGAAACAATGAACTACCATAGAACTCAACAGCACCCTGGTAGTTCATTGACAATTATAAGCCGACAGCCGCAAAGTCTGTCGGTACTTGTAAGTTTCTCATTCACAGAATACTGTGAATGAATGACACGGCCCCCCCATTGTTGTCACAGCGGGGGATGGGGGAGGTGTGGGGACCAATACATTTGTAACATGTTACACCCTGAAATTGGTGTAACATGTAAAGATGTCACAAAATGTGAACTTTCATTTAATGACTTATTTTAGGTTTTGTGGGGAAAAAAATGTTTTAACCTTACACAGAATAAAACAAAAAAAATGTCTCTTACTAACATTTACAATTTAAAAGCAAGTACTCAAGGCTTACAAGGTTTACATTGAAATCCTCATATTTTAGCTAAAAAAAAGTCCACTAAAAAAGAATGCAAAAACAACAATACTGAATGTTCTGAATTAGTTGAATCAAACTAAACTTCATTACAAAGTCTGCGGTTTCACAAACTTTTTATCAAAACCATCTTCTAATTTCGTTTTGTGACAATGAAAGGTGAAATTGGAAAGGAGCACATAGTTTACAATGGTAAACTACGGCAATCTGCAAGAGTCACTTTTGACAGTTTTTCACAAAAGAATACAATCCTTGGAGACATCCCTACCCCACTCCAGCTTGCAGAAGGTGATTGACAGCCTCATTTGTGCATATTTCCCTATAAGACTGTGTAGTGGGGGTATCCATTCCCCCACTCCCGTTTCAAATTACACTCAGCTCTCTGCGTGTGTAGTGTGTGATGTCAGATCCCCACGCCCTGCCTCCTGGAAGCTGAGAAATAACCTTTCATCTGTGTACTTTGAACAGCTCTGGAGAAGGAGTGCTGCAGATAAACAGGTAAATTGTATGTAGGAGGATTTGCTTCATCACTGTGTACCACCTGAAGTTAGTCACTTCAGTAGGCTTATGTAAGGATTTATTATCACTTTAGGTAAAATGCAAAAAAATAGAAAAGTGTTAATTGCCATACTTCATTAACATAAATTATATATCATGCCACTGTATTTTGATTTAAAAAAAATAAGTACCTTATTCCTGCAGCGCTGTTGTGTGGTCACATGATCTTTCCCTGTTCTTTGGCATCTGAAGGAAAAGATCTTTGGGAGGGGATTCTTTTACACTGCTGATGTATGCTCTCTACAATGTGAGCCTGTGTCTGGCCACTGCCAGTCCTGATTGGTGATATGCCAGTTACATGACTAAAAAAAAAAAAGGTTTCAGAAGAGCAATTAAAATTAGATTATACGTATCAAATAACTGTTTTATATCTCCTTATAAATCTTTATTGAACATCAAATGTGTAATTTTGTTGTGCATTAATACGGTGTAGGCAGAGTCAGAGATGATTGACACCAGCTTTCATTTAGTTCAGACGGCATCTGCATTCAAGGGTCTGTTTTACTTTACAGGGATTAGCAATTGCATTAGATATATGTAATACTGATTTATATGAAAACGAAGCATTTGTGTGAGTTTCTTGGTGAGTTCAATCAATCAGCATGCTATATCCCGCCCCCATAGTGTTTAGCAATAGGAGGACAAGCACATGTGTGACTCTATAGTCACGTGGGCTGCACAGATAAGAAAAAGGAATTAATGAAGAGCTTAGAAGTGACCTGAAACTGAGCATGCTCCGTGGAGGACACCAGCTGGTCTACACAATCTCAACCTGCAGTGGGGACATAGAGATGATGGAAGGACAGCTGAAAGCAGGGTCAACCAGGTATATTTCACTCTACACAAAACAAATATTTTAGTGGCATTGTGAGTATGAACACTCGCTGGGGAAAAAAACGGGGATAGTACTAGGGACTGTGCGTTGATATCATCAGCAACTAATAACCGTGTATATGATTTGAAATAACCAGTGTTTAAAAACTGTTTCTATGGTCCCAATAAGATGAAAAGTTCATTAAATGTTGAAATGACAGTCCATATGCAATAAAGTGTTCTTCTTATATTCTCACTAGATTAAAAGATGACATAAAAGGTATAGTGTAGTATGATCAAAAACAATATAAAAACACAATCAAACATACAGTATATATTGTGCTCACAAGAGACAAGCGATAAGTGCTGCAAATAAAAACAATGCATCAGCATCCTGTGACTGGTCTTCACATCACCGTTCTTTGCTGAGGTATCTACTCTTTTTGTTTAATCTGAGTTTATTATTTTAAAAAACGATTACATGTACACACAAACAATGTACCTAAAACAATATTATACAACCATATCCTGGCATAGATAATCTTTGTTAATAATACATGTTAATGCACTCTTCAAAAATAAATACATTGCCACAATATTAAGACATACTAAGACAAACAATGAACATAGATAGTAACATATCTGGACATCAATGTTTAATGAATTCTAACTTATAAGAAAAATAATAAAAATCAAATTTAAGAACTTGAAGAACCTCAATAAGTTATAGTAATACATTTTTCCTTTTTCTTTTTTCAGTCAGCTTTACACCTTACATGAAAAAAAAGCGAAAAGAAAGAGAAGAAAGATAGAGAAAAAAAAATATATATATATACACAGTATCTCACAAAAGTGAGTACACCCCTCACATTTTTGTAAATATTTTATTATAACTTTTCATAGGACAACACTGAAGAAATTACACTTTGCTACAATGTAAAGTAGTGAGTGTACAGCTTGTATAACAGTGTAAGTTTGCTTCCCCTTCAAACTAACTCAATACACAGCCATTAATGTCTAAACTGCTGGCAACAAAAGTGAGTACACCCCTGAGACAAAATGTCCAAATTGGGCCCAATTAGCCATTTTCCCTCCCCGGTGTCACGTGACTTGTTAGTGCTACAAGGTCTCAGGTGTGAATGAGGAGCATGTGTGTTAAATTTGGTGTTATCGCTCTCACTCTCCTATACTGGTCACTGGAGGTTCAACATGGCACCTCATGGCAAAGAACTCTCTGCAGATCTGAAAAAAAGAATTTTTGCTCAACATAAAGATGGTCTAGGCTATAAGAAGATTGCCAAGGCCCTGAAACTGAGCTGTAGCACGGTGGCCAAGACCACACAGCGGTTTAACCGGACAGGTTCCACTCAGAACAGGCCTCACCATGGTCAACCAAAGAAGTTGAGTGCAGCGCTAAACAATATCAGATACAATCAAATGACAATGTATCCAAAAGTGAAAAAATAAGGCCTCATGCACACGGGCATTAGAAAAAACGTGCTGCAAAGCTAGTTCTGACGCAAGAAAAAGCAGCTGTAAAAATGTGCTTTCAGTAGCTTTTTCCATTTGCGTTATTGCACGTTTTGCCACGTCACTTTTGGCAGCGTTTTTTCTGCCTCCATTCAAAATCAATAGTTCCCTATGGGAGCCTATTGATTTGAATGGAAGGCGCACCGCAAGTCGGATCAGGATGATCCGACTTGCGGTGCGACTTGCGCTGTGAGAATTTTGAGGGGAAACTCCACGCCAAAATGGGAAAACACGACGTGGGGGTCCCCCCAGGTTCCAAACCAGGCCCTTCGGGTCTGGTATGGAATTTGAGGGTAGCCCAACACCGAAAATACGGCGTGGGGTCCCCCCAAAATTCATACCAGACCCTTATCCGAGCATGCAGCCCGGCAGGCCAGGAAAGGGGAGGGGACGAGCGAGCGCCCCCACCCCCCCTGGACCACACCAGGCCACATGCCCTCAACATGGAGGGGTGTTGGTGCTTTGGGGCAGGGGGGGCTCTGCACCCCCCCCCCCCCAAAGCACCTTGCCCCCAGAGTGGAAAAGACCGGATGAAGATTTTTAATAAACTTTCTAAAACGTCTCCTGTCGTTATTCACATACACTGCCTTTTATGGGGTGAATGGGTAGGGGTACAATGTACCCCATACCCATTTACATAGAGAGAGGGTCCGGGATCTGGGGGGCATCCTTGTTCAAGGGGGCTTCCAGATACCGAGAAGCCCCCTGCCCGCAAACCACCACAACCACCGGCCAGGGTTGTGGGGATGAGGCCCTTGTCCTCATCAACATGGGGGCAAGGTGCTTTGGGGAGGGAAGTGCAGAGCCCCCCCCCTTCCCCAAAGCACCAACACCCCCCATGTTGAGGGCAGGGCATGTGGCCTGGTGTGGTCCGGGGGAGTGGGGCCGCTCGCTCGTCCCCTCCCCTTTCCTGGCCTGCCGGGCTGCATGCTCGGATAAGGGTCAGGTATGGATTTTGGGGGGGACCCCACGCCATTTTTTTCGGCATGGGGCTACCCTCAAATTCCATACCAGACCCGAAGGGCCTGGTTTGGAACCAGGGGGGACTCCCACGCCATTTTTTCCCATTTTGGCGTGGAGTTTCCCCTCAAGATTCTCACAGCGCAAGTCGCGCAGCAAGTCAGATCATCCTGATCCGACTTGCGGTGCACCTTCCATTCAAATCAATAGGCTCCCATAGGGATCCATTGATTTTGAATGGAAGAAAAAATGTATAACGTGGCTTAACGCACGTTAAGCAACGTTATAGCAACGTTATTCAGCCTTTAACAGCGTCAGACGTTTTTACAGCTATAACGCTGGTCCTCAGAACGCGCAGGCCGTGGGTTCTTCTTGCAGCTTAAAAACGCCTAGGCCACTTACAGCTCAAAAATGTCTGTGTGTGCATGAGGCCATAGAATAACATGGAGGGGCGTTTTTAAGCTGCAAAAAAAAAAAAACGCCTGACGCTACTTACAGCGGCTGTAAAAACGCCCTGTGTGCATGAGGCCTAAAAGTGCAATGAAGTCTTTGAAAAAAATAAATGGAATAAAGTGAGAACACTACATACAAAGTCCCAAATAATGGAATATGGAACATCCCGTATCGTGCAGGTGATGAAAATCAGGTAAGGAAACCCACACCAGCAAAGTGAATGTAGATGTATGCTCACCAGAAGATGTGGACCCAAGTGCCTTATAACAGATGGGTCTATAACGCTTGTTAATACTCCATGGATCTCACAGTGTATGATGGTCCTGGACGGAATCACTCATACGATTTTGGTGGATCTCTGGAGATAGGTGACCAAAGCTCCCAGGGAGTAATTCATTATCCATATATAAAAGTAGATGACACGGACATAGTGTAATAACGCTTAACAAATTGCTAAAGTTGATGTAAAAGAAAGCCCACAAACAGTTGGCTGAAGACAGTCAGACTAAGGACATGGATTACTGGAACCATGTTCTGTGGTCTGATGAGACCAAATTAATCTTTTTGGTTTGGATGGTGTCAAGCGTGTGTGGCAGCAACCAGGCGAGAAGTGCAAAGACATGTGTGTCTTGCCTACAGTTAAGCATGGTGGTGGGAGTGTCATGGTCTGGGGTTGCATGAGTGCTGCTGGCACTGGGGAGCTACAGTTCATTGAGGGATCCATAAATGCCAACATGTACTGTGACATAGTGAAGCAGAGTGGAAGAGGACTCCAGTGGCAACCTGTGATTCTCTGGGTAACTTCATGCCCAAGAGTGTTAAGGCAATGCTGGAAAACAATGGTGGCCACACAAAATATTGACACTTCGAGCCAAGTTTGGACATTTCCACTTAGGGGTGTACTCACTTTTTTTGCCAGCAGTTTAGACATGAAAGCTGTGTGTCGAGTTATTTTTAGGGGACAGCAAATTTACACTGTTATACAAGCTGTACAGTCACTACTTTACATTGTAGCAAAGTGTAATTTCTTCAGTGTTGTCACATGAAAAGATTAAACAAAATATTTACAAAAATGTGAGGGGTGTACTCACTTTTGTGAGATACTGTATATATATACATATATATATATATATATATAGTTAACCACTTGACGACCGCCTACCGCAGATTTACTGCGGCTGGCGGCCGCTCCTGGGCAAACCGACGTAGTACTACGTCGCTCGCTCAGGAGACTCTGGTGGGGAGCGCTTCCGCCCCCGCTTATCAGCCGGGGAGCCAGTGCATGTGACAGACGGCTCCGATGGCCGCCGGCCACTCGCAATCTCCCCCCGATGACAGAGAAGGACGGACAGCTGATGTAAACACAGCCGTCTGTTCTTCTCCCTGAAGTGATCACAGAGGCTATGTGATCCTGCTATATAGGATCACATGTCTCTGTGATGATTTTACAAGACCAACCCCCCACAGTTGGAATCACTCCCCTAGGCTTACATTTAACCCCTTGATCACTAATAGTATTAACCACTTCCCTGCCAATGGCATTATTACAGTAACAGTGCATATTTTTAGCACTGATTACTGTAGTAATGTCACTGGCAATGTTCCCTCTAATTTTTTACTGTGCTGAGCAAATAAAAAAATTTCTGAGCGCAAACCTTTAGACTGAGCAATGGGGGGGGGGGGGGCGACGTCAATGCAGAGTGACCAGCGTGCCCCCAATCAATTGCAGAGTGCCACAGCAATGCCCCCAATCAATTGCAGAGTGCCACAGCAATGCCCCCAATCAATTGCAGAGTGCCCACAGCAATGCCCCCAAAAAATTGCAGAGTGCCTACAGCAATGCCCCCAATAAATTGCAGAATGCACAGCAATGCCCCCAATAAATTGTGAGTGCCCACAGCAATGCCCCCAATAAATTGCAGAGTGCACAGCATTGCCCCCAATAAATTGCAGAGTGCACAGCAATGCCCCCAATAAATTGCAGAGTGCACAGCATTGCCCCCAATAAACTGCAGAGTGCACAGCAATGCCCCCAATAAATTGCAGAGTGCACAGCATTGCCCCCAATAAATTGCAGAGTGCACAGCAATGCCCCCAATAAATTGCAGAGTGCACAGCATTGCCCCGAATAAATTGCAGAGTGCACAGCAATGCCCCCAATAAATGCAGAGTGCCACAGCAATGCCCCCAATAAATTGCAGAGTGCCACAGCAATGCCCCCAATAAATTGCAGAGTGCACAGCATTGCCCCCAATAAATTGCAGAGTGCACAGCAATGCCCCCAATAAATTGCAGAGTGCCACAGCAATGCCCCCAATAAATTGCAGAGTGCCACAGCAATGCCCCCAATAAATTGCAGAGTGCCACAGCAATGCCCCCAATAAATTGCAGAGTGCACAGCAATGCCCCCAATAAATGCAGAGTGCACAGCATTGCCCCCAATAAATTGCAGAGTGCCACAGCAATGCCCCCAATAAATTGCAGAGTGCACAGCATTGCCCCCAATAAATTGCAGAGTGCCACAGCAATGCCCCCAATAAATTGCAGAGTGCACAGCAATGCCCCCAATAAATTGCAGAGTGCACAGCAATGCCCCCAATAAATGCAGAGTGCACAGCATTGCCCCCAATAAATTGCAGAGTGCCACAGCAATGCCCCCAATAAATTGCAGAGTGCACAGCATTGCCCCCAATAAATTGCAGAGTGCACAGCATTGCCCCCAATAAATTGCATAGTGCACAGCAATGCCCCCAATAAATGCAGAGTGCACAGCATTGCCCCCAATAAATTGCAGAGTGCCACAGCAATGCCCCCAATAAATTGCAGAGTGCACAGCATTGCCCCCAATAAATTGCAACCTGCATGGAGTGAATTGATATCCCTGGGTACGATCATGGCAGCGATCCTCCGCTCTCCCCAGCACTTCCAGCGATGCCTCCTGGCTGAGTGGATCTTCTGGTGTTTGACCACCATCCGTAAGTGACTTGGCCCCCGCGAGACCCCCCCCCGTGCACTTACCTTAAGGACGGTCACGGACCCGCTCACTTCAGTCCCCGGCTTCCCGCGTCTCCGTGCTCCCAAGTCCCGGCGCCTCCTCCTCGGCCAATGGCATGAAGTTGGCCTTTCGGCCAATCAGGAAGCAGGAGGACCCGCTCCCTGATTGGCCAGGAGGAGGATCCATGTGACAATAGCGAATTTTCATTCGCTATTGTCATACAATGGGCGTGCTCTCAGGGAGCACGCTCTGCTCCCCGGCCGCCTCGTCTGCGCTGTTTAACTAGGTGCGCGGTCTACATAGCTGCTTGCGTGGGACCATAAATTTCACTGCGCGTCCGCGCATGCGCGCACTTTAGGGGGAACATTGGTCACTGGTACCCCCAAAAGTGTCAAAAATGTCAGTTAGGTGTCCGATCCGTCCGCGGCAATGTCGCAGTCCCACAAATAAATTCAGATCGCCGCCATTACTAGTAAAAAAAAAACAATAAAAATTACATAAATCTTTCCCGTAGTTAGTAGACACAATCATTTTGCGCAAATCAATCAAAATACGCTTATTGCGATTTTTTTTTACCAAAAATATGTAGCAGAAAACAAATTGGCCTAAAATGTTAAAAAAATTTGATTTTTGCATTTTTGTTTGGAAATGTTAGAATGTGAAAAATATTGTTTTTTTTTTTTTTTTTCAAAAATGTCGCTCTTTTTTTGTTTATAGCGCAAAATATAAAATTCGCACAGGTGATCAAAAACCACCAAAAGAAAGCTCGATTTATGGGGAAAAAAGGATGTCAATTTTATTTGGGTACAGCGTCGCAAGAATGCGCAATTGTCCGTTTAATTAACGCAGTGCCGAATCGCAAAATAGGGCCTGATCATTAAGCAGCAAAATCCTCCGGTACTAAAGTGCTTTAAGTATCATGCTGGATATCAATACTGATATGGACTGGGTAATGTGTTAGGAACAAAAGGATGGCCCATCGTTTGATGGAAATGAAAATGATCAAGCTACAGAGGGCTGAATTCAAAGATACCCCAAAAATCAAAGTGAAAAAATGATGCAGCAGGCTAATCCATTTTGCTGAAATTTCATTGCAGCAACTCAAAATGGTAGTCAGTAGTTTGTATGGCCCCCTTGTGCTTGTATGCATGCCTGACAACACCAGGGTATGATCCTTATGAGACAACGGATTGTTTTCTGGGGTATTTCCTCCCAGATCTGGACCAGAGCATCACTGAGCTCCTGAACAGACTAAGGTGCAATCTGGCGGCATCAGATGGACCGAAACATAATGTCCCAGAGGTGTTCTATTGGATTTAGGTCAGGCGAGCATGGGGGCCATTCAATGGCATTAATTCTTTCATCCTCCAGGAACTGGCTGCATACTCTCGCAACATGAGGCCAGGCATTGTCGTGCACCAGGAGTAACCCATGAACCACTGCACCAGCGTAGGGTCTGACAATGGGTCCAAGGATTTCATCCCGATACCTAATGGCAGTCAGGGTGCCATTGTCGAGCCTGTAGAGGTCTGTGCATCCATCCATGGATATGCTTTCCCAGACCATCACTGATCCACCACCAAATCGGTCATGCTGAACGATGTTACATTCAGCATAACTTTCTCCACAGCTTCTCCAGACCCTTTCACGTCTGTCACATGTACCCAGGGTGAACCCGCACTCATCTGTGAAAAGCACAGGGCACCAGTGGCAGACCTGCCAATTTTAGTGTTCAAAGGCAAATGCCAATTTAGCTCTACGGTGTCGGGCAGTGAGCACAGGGCCCACTAGAGGACGTCGAGCCCTCAGGCCATCCTCATGAAGTCTGTTTCTGATTGTTTTGTCAGACATTCACACCCATGGCCTACTGGAGGTCATTTTGTAGGGCTCTGGCAGTGCTCATCCTTTTACTCCTCCATCCACAATGGAGCAGATACCAGTCTTGCTGATGGGTTAAGGACCTTCTACCAGTGGTACTTTTGACATCAAATTTTGATTTCATTTAAGTTATAGTCTTTTGACTAAAATGTAATTTTAGTTTTAGTCGTATTTTAGTCTTTTGACTAAAATGCCATTTTAGTTTTTGTCGTATTTTAGTAATCTGAATTATGTTAGTTTTATTCGTATTTTAGTCGACAAAAACCTCCAGTACATTTTAGTCGACTAAAATCTCATGGGTTTAGTTACATTTTAATTCATTAATTCTTTAGAACTGCTAAACATTATATACTCCTGGAGTAAAAATCTAATAACATGTTTATTATTTATGGTATTAAGGTTTGAACATGCACCACAGACACAGTTTTAGCCATTGTGATATAAATTCAATTTAGTTTTAGTCATAGTCTTTTGACTAAAATTCCATTTTAGTTTTAGTCATATTTTAGTCATCTGAATTGTTTTAGTTTTAGTCGTATTTTAGTTGACTAAAATACTATTAATTTAGTAGACGAAAATATTTTAGTCTACGAAATTTACACTACCTTCTACGGCCCTGTCCAGCTCTCCTAGAGTTACTGCCTGTCTCCTGGAATCTCCTCCATGCTCTTGAGAGTGTGCTGGGAGACACAGCAAACCTTCTGGCAATGGCACGTATTGATGTGCCATCCTGGAGGAGTTGGACTGCCTGTGCAACCTCTATAGCAGTGATGGCGAACCTTGGCACCCCAGATGTTTTGGAACTACATTTCCCATGATGCTCAACTACACTGCAGAGTGCATGAGCATCATGGGAAATATAGTTCCAAAACATCTGGGGTGCCAAGGTTCATCATCACTGCTCTATAGGGTCCAGGTATCGCCTCATGCTACCAACAGTGACACTGACCCTATTCAATATAAAACTAGTGAAAAGCAGTCAGAAAAGATGAGTAGGAAAAAAAATGTAAGTGGCCTCTACCTGTAAAACCATTATTTTTTTCAGTTTTGGAGGTTGTCTCATTGTTGACCATCTAGTGCATATGGCATATGTTTGTGAGTACAATGTATGCTACCTTTTTGGATTTTAATAAACTTTTTTAGTGGTAATGCACAAGGTTGGTGCGCCCTTCTCTTGTTGTTGTTTTTCAGGATATACTGTACCTCCAGCACTGCCACAACACTCCTGGTGGCACCCTAAAGATTGATGTAAGCCGCAATTTTGTCATTGTCCAATAGAATTCAGACTGTATAACCAGTCACAAGGGAGACCAACAAACTAACAACAGGTGAATGGCTCGTAACCCCATGCTGTGTTTGGAAGCGTTGATTCTACCTGATGGTAACAGACCATGAGCTCCACTGATGCTCTGACCCGGCTTCATGGTACACAGTCCACATAGGCTACAGGCAGTGGCGCTTTCCCAGTGACCAAGGAGCAGGCGGGGGCCATGAGCTCCACTGATGCTCTGACCCCGCCCTATCCTGCCTGTACATTGGGACGTAGGAGGCCTCAGGGTAGGAGTCGATGCCAGAGTGTAAGCGGCAGCACTGGTGAGTGGAGCTCGGCTGGCCAGGACCAGATAGTGACTGCTAAAACCCTGATGCCTGTTATTAATTAGAGAGCAGCATGGGCTACTAGACCAGTGGCACTGTGCTGACTGACATGATCATCTTCCACACACAGTAAAACACAATACTGCTTGATGGGCTTCTTTTCGGTCTAGTTCTTATGCATGCGAGTTTGCAAAGGCACAACAGCCCATTAATTTAAACAGGTGTTTGCAGGTCCGGTAACCACAGGGAAGTCGCATGGTGCAAAAGCATGATGTGATTTCAATGCCACTGCATTTTTAAAATGCTGCATGCATTTAAATTAATGGGTTGCCGTGCCCGTGAAAATGTGGGCTACCAACCCCCATACATGTGAACCAGACCAAACGTGGTAGTAAAGTAATTTTTAACCAGTTCCTTACTGGGCCATAGACAAATGACGCCGATAGGAACACTGTGTCGATCCGGGCGGGCATCATATGACGTCTGCCTGTTTCCGCTGCTCTCCCGCCTCCCCCGGGGGCACACAGCGAGGCGATCGGGGATGCGACGTGTCCGTCGGGACACAGCCCATCCCTGATCGGTGTAAAGAGCCATTTAAAAAAGGGCTCTTTACCACGTGACCGGCTGTGTCCAATCACAGTCGGCCACATGCACTTCCGTCGTGCACGCCGCTCAGGCAGAGCGGCGATCGGGGATGGAGAGTGTCACTCTGACACAGTCTATCCCTGATCAGGGTAAAGAACCAATGAAATTGGCTCTTTACCACGTGACCGGCTGTGTCCAATCACAGCCGGTAACGGAAAGTCAACAGAGACCACGGTAGCTAGCTGTTACCATGTTCTCCTCCTCCCACACTGATCCTGTGTGAGGAGGAGATTGCGGTAACAGCTAGTTACCGATTATAGTGCACCCTAAAACACACTGATTGCCCCCCCCAATAAAGAGGACCTGCCACTAGCCCATCAAAGTACCTGTCACAGCCCATCAGAGTACCCGAGTACCTGTCAAAAAAGTGATTGATTGTAATGAAATTATATGTGTAATTTATGCCCCTAGAAAACCTGGGTCAATGTGGCAATGTGGCTATGCTGTGACAAAGTCCCACATATGTGGTATCGCCATACTCAGGAGGAGTAGCAGAATGTATTTTGGGGTGTAATTTTTGCTTTATACATGATATGTGTTAGAAATATCTTATAAATTGACAACTTTGTGTAAAAAAAAATGCGTTTTCATTTTCTTTCGACATTTTCCAAAAACTTGTGGAAAAAAATGAAATTTTCAAAAGACTCATTATGCCTCATATAATATACGTTGGGTGTTTGCTTTCCAAAATGGGGTCATTTTGTGGGTAATTCCATTGTCCTTGTGCTCCAGGGCCTTCAAAATTGTGATAGGTGGTTAGGAAATTATATGTGTGATTTACGCTCCTAGAACACCTGATGGTGCTCCTTGAATGTTGGGCCTCTGTATGTGGCCAGGCTGTGTAAATGTCTCACACATGTGGTAATGCCATACTCAGGAGGAGTAGCAGAATGTATTTTGGGGGTGTAATGGCAAGTATGCCAATAAAGTGTGTGAGAAATAACTTGTTATTATGACAATAAAAAAAAAAAAAAATGATTTCTTCATTTTCCCAAGAATTGTGGGAAAAAATTACAACTTCAAAAAACTCGCTATGCCTCTTACTAAATACCCTGGAATCTCTACTTTCAGGGCCTCAAGAAATGAGATAGACCGTCGGTACATCAGGTGTGATCAATTTTCATTGATTGGCACCATAGCTTGTAGACTCTATAACTTTCACACAGACTAAATAATAACCACTAATTTGGGTTATTTTTTACCAAAGATATGTAGTAGTATAAATTTTGGCCCAAATTTATAGAAAAAAAATTACTTATTTGCAAAATGTTATAATAGAAACTAAAACAAAATGTTTATTTTTTTTCAAAATTTTCGCAGTTTTTTCACTTATATCGAAAAAATAAAAAACCCAGTGGTGAGTAAATACTACCAAAAGAAAGCTCTATTTGTGTAAAAAAAATGATAAAAAAATCTGATTGGGTACAGCGTTGCATGATTGAGTACTTATCATTCAAACTGTGAGAGCTCTCAAAGCTGAAAATTGGTCTGGGCAGGAAGGGGGTGTAACTGCACTGTATGGAAGTGGTTAAAATTAAAAACACTGGTCCCCTGGAGGTTTGCATATTAGCTCATTATAGCTGCATACAAGCACATTAGATAACTTCCCTACAAACTGAGCCCTTAAGCGCTGTGCAGTCATGGCTCCCATTTGCCCTCGACGCATCCCTCTTCTCCCAGTCTTCCTTCTGGGTTCTCAACCCTTGTCCGCTTGAATGGCCAGGCTGCGGTGAGGTCACTCCCGCACATGCGCACGGGAGTCATATCACTGTGGCACATAGAGCAGGCTCTAGATGTGATGTGAGCTGTGTATGCGTGGTTCAAATCCCATTATCGCTGACAGGTGGGAGGACATTTATAACAGAATAGACCACTTGTGTCCCTTCTGTTATAACCACTTGCCTACTGGTCACTTTCATCCCCTACCTGCCCAGGCCAAAAAAAGCTTTCTTTCAGTGCAATTTAATCACCGCTGGGTTGTTTATTTCATGCTAAAACATGCTGGGCTTTTTATTTTCATGCTAAAAAAAAAAAAAAAGACTGACATTTTTTTTAAAAATTGTTTTTTATTTATTTATGTTTTATTTTTTTCTGTTAGCAAATACAGTAAATAATGTTTCTTCATAAATTTAGGCCAAAATGTATACTACATTTCTTTGGAAAAAATAACCCAAATGTATATTATTTAGGCTTTGTGTACACACTGTGTACTTTGACTGCCGCGGTGGTCAAAACGTTTCTATCCTGAACGCGATTCTTCTGCGCTCAGGAGAGGGAGGTTGAGGGAACCTCACCTAACAGCAACCGCTCCTAAATTTTCCTAAAAACCTGTGTAGCACAATTACTAGCTGTTTTGCTGGATATGGGTCCCCCTGGGTTACTGCTGGCAACAACAGCACATTTAAGCATGTTCTCCAAGTGTGAGCACTGAGACAATGGCCAGTCCAGTATCTTTGGGTTTTTTGTATTTACTTGGTAACTTGGATAGGAGAAGGGATGAGTGGGATACTCTTGGAACTAACTAGGCTCATTTGGCGGAGAAAACTGAATACTACTGTTTGGCGCTGACTTGACGCTGGCTGAATGCCTATCAACGCTGACTTGACGCTGGTTAACGCTGGCCGGATGCCTGTTAACGCTGAATTGACTTGGGACTGCTTTTCTGACTAAAAGAGTCCTCTTCAAACTCCCCTAAGCACTCCAGCTGAGGTAGCTACTTGAATACACTGCTGCACTGCTGAACACTTCAGGGCCCGCACCGGCGTCCCCTTTTCTCTCTCTAATCTTCAGGGCTTAGATACTGGCACCCCCTTTTGTAAGCCACCACTACTGGCTAGCTGGCTCCCGGATCCCTTTGACCTTTTGGAGTGGTCCCCTCTCTCAGGCAGACCCCTGGGCAGTTTCAAGTACTCACAACACTGTTTTTTTCCAGGAAACATCTGCCCAGCAGCTCCACTCGGTCCACAGCACTCTGGATTCTTCCTGCAGCCCAGCTCAGCCTCCGGTTCTCTAGGTCGACCGCCCAGGATACCCTTGCTTGCTCTGACAGGAGGAGAGACAGCCGTCAGCCTCCTCCTGGGACTCTGCTTCCCGCCAAAGACCCGTTGTCACGTGCTCCCCTCAGGCTTATACCCAGTCCCAGGGTGCATTGCGGCAAACTCCGCCCACTGAGACAGATATAAGCCCTGGTGTGCTATAGACCAGGTTTCCCCCACCGTCCAACAAGAGCCATCATTGGATACAGTGGGGAGACTCCCCAGACTCAACAGACCACACCTGGGAACACATGACAGCCTAACTGACTGATCAGGCCCCCCCCTAATAGGCAGACAGGGCCACATATATGCTTTTCCTAGCACCTACCTAGGAGGGTGCTACACCTGTGTACATGGACACATAGGCTTTTATGGAATTGAGTTTAGGATCTTTGGCAAAAAAATGCCAAAAGTCCACAAACTATGGTATATATGTCCGAAAATCGATCAGTCCTGATGTACTGACAGGCCAGTACAGATATCCCCTAAATGACCCCTTTTTGGAAAGTAGAGTCTGAGGCATTTAGCAAAAGGCATGGTGAGCTTTTTGCGGCTGTAATTTATAGTATTTTTTTTTTGGAAAACAAAGAAACAAAATGAAATGTGTTTTTTCTTCACTATTTTTTACATGCTGTCACCAGTGCAGTACAGTGTCATCATATAACTGGCGTAGTGGCGATCAGGGACACTGACTGGTGAAAATAACGAAAAACATAATTAAAATTTTCTAAATGGTTTTATTTTTATAAAAATCAAATTCTTTTTTTTTTTACGATTTTTTTTTTTTTTTTTTACATATTGTGACCAGGGCAGTACAGTGTTACCATAGTAACCCTGTACTACTCTGGGGAGGTGATCAGGAGTTTTTTCTTTTTTGTTTGTGTTTGTTCATTTTTTGGGATGTTGGAAAATATTTGCCCATGGTCCAATCCATATTAAAGACTGCCCTGGCCCCACAACATGAGAATGGTTTCTTGCAAGGTTCTTAAGCTGAATTGAGCACTTAATATAGTTGTCTAACCTGACTGTAGCTTCACCAACTTCTATTGGGGCAGGAATTCTTTGAGCCAAAAAGAATCAAGAAGATGGCCCAAGAACTCAAAGCAGTGTGACAAAATCAGAGATGACTTCTGGGGAAAAAGAAGCAGGAAAGAAAGATTTTTGGAACTTTAAAAATACATAATGTATGCCTGCTTATGGAAACATCACACTGAACATACTATAAAATAAAGCTGTTGCAAAAAAAACACTTGTTTTGTTTGTCTGCAAATCATATAATGAGGACTTAGCAGTTGTACTGTGCTCAGTTATATGGAGGTGATACAGATGTATAGTGTAGGATTAGCATTCCTAGGCAGGGATAGATGGTGTATGTTGTTTCTCCTGTACCCTGATGTCTCCCTATTTAATCCTCTCCCCCTCCTGTTTTCCTCCTACTCTGTGTGTACCTGGGAAGCTGTCCCTTGTCTGTCCAGTGTAGAGCTCTCTAGAGGGCAAACTTTAAATTTCAGGTGTTAAAAGGAGATGGGGGTGACAGAGAGAGGGTGGAGAGGGAGTAATAGAGAGAGAGGGTGACAGAGAAAGGGGTGAGAATGGGGGGGGGGTGACAGAGAGAGGGGGGAGAGTGGGTAAAAGAGAGAGAGGGTAACAGAGAGAGAGGGAGGGGTGAGAGAGGGGGGTGACAGAGAGAGAGGGGAGGGTGGGTAAATGAGAGAGAGGGTGACAGAGAGAGGGAGGGGTGAGAGAGGGGGTGACAGAGCGAAAGCGAGGGGGCATCAGGGAGAGAGAGGGGTTCAGAGAGAGAGAGAGAGAGGGGGTGACAGAGAGAGAGAGAGGGTGACGGAGAGAGAGGGGCATGAGAGATAGAGAGGGGATGAGAGAGAGAGGGTTGTTCAGTGCTCTGCTGCTCCATAAGCCCCTTCATTAATCCAGCCCTGGCGACCACAACCCCCCCCCCCCTCCAGCCCCCTAAAGTGGCTGCCTGTGCTGCTTTATGGTGGCGCCGGCCAAATCAACATACAATGTGAATATTTCAATACCGCTAATGGTGGGAAACAAAAATATAAAAAATGAAAAACCAATATAACAAACAAAATAAAGTGTCAATTAATAAATCCATCCTTTGCCAATAGTGATATCTTGCATATAATCGCTCATATGGTGATTCACCCAGCTTAAATGTGCCTATATCCTCCACCTTCCAAAATTCACACTCACCAAATGGCAGTGTAGTATGAGCCTGGTCGATATGTAGGTCTTTTGATTCCCTTTATGGATCTCTCCTGTTGTCCCAGGTACAGATAGAGGTATTCCACTGACTCGTTCACTCCAACAAGCTCCCCACTCTTGTAATCAGAGAATAGCCATCACTGCACAACATCCAAATACATTTTATTAAAAAAAAAACATTTAAAAAATTTACACTCACATGTAAAAGTGCCCTTAGACCGGCACTAAGTCTATCTAGCAATCCACTAAGCCCGTGCGACCTCCGCTCCAATGGAGCCGGTGTGTGTCCCAAGCCTTGGTTTCGGTGCGGGTCGAGAACTTGCCTCAATGTGTTTCGCAATAGGCATGTCTCATCAGGAAGCTAGTGTCGCCATTTTAGTTATGGTAGTTATGCCCTTACTCAATATTGTTCATCCAATCAGCTTCCTGCGTACGGGAAGCTATTCTTCTGCCATCTTTACTATTCTCAACGTTATCACTTTCCTTATTCCTTTTGCCCTTATTATCCCATCACTTCCTGGTTTGGTGACTGCCACAGACTGGTAGTCATCCCCCTGCCATGTATCATAAGAGCTGTTAATCATGTAAATCAACTTTTTTTTACGACATAGCTGGGTAAATTTCTACAATCTTAAAAACCTTCATATGTAAGTTTATACAAAAAACGTCGCTCATTTTGCTACTTTAAAATCCTGGGCCAAAATTCTGCTATAAATTAAGAAAATGTAAAAATAATGGGCCCTACAAATTATAAAAATAAAAAATATACTAGCATCTCTCAAAAGTATTTCAGTGACACTATAGGTCAATTAAATGGGAATTCAGCACCCTTCCAAAACACAAATAATCAATAAATATAAAATCCCAGGTAGTACAAAAATAATTCTAAAAAAAAAGGAAACAATATATAAATGAAATAAAATTTCAGCAAAAAAATAATATACATAAAAATAAGAAAATATAAAATAAAAATAATAAAAATCAAAAATGAATAAAAATATATCCCTAAAACTTAAAAAATACAAAGTAAATATAAATATTTATGTGCAAATTATGTTACAAGTAGAGTGGAGCGGACACCTGGATGTCCGTGTTCGGCGGGTTCAGCCGAACTTGAAAAAAAAGTCCGGGTCCGTGTCCCGGACTTTTTCCGAACTTTACCCGGACACCGAACCCCATTGAAGTCAATGGGGACCCGAACTTTCAGGCACTAAAATGGCTCTAAAACACCAATGGAAAGGGCTAGAGTGCTGCAAATTGCAGCAAAACGTAGTTACGAGCATGGCGAGTGTTCTGCAAACAAATGTGGATAGGGAAATAACTTAAAACAACAAAAAAAAATGAAAAATAAAACAATGTTCTTCATCTGTGAAGGACGAGGCCCATATGGAGTAGGAGGGAGGTTGAGGTGGTGGTGGATGTGGCGGTGTCATAGGCGTACGCACAGGGTGTGCCGGGTGTGCCTGGGCACACCCTAATCACCTAGGGCACATTAGCATTATCGCTCTGTTTGCCAGTGAGGAGATGGGAAAGATCTCCCTCGGACCTGCTCTGCCATAAGAGAAGTGCCACACACTTCTATTTCACTTTGCCAGCAGGGAGAGTAATGTACCGGGGCCATATACATGTAGGCAAACACATGCATGTGTATTTAAACTTTGGGGTGCACACCCTAATGCAATAGGCTGCGCACACCTATGGGCGGTGTAGGTGGAAGCGGCGGTGGAGGAGGACGAGGTAGCCAACACTGCTTTTTTTCAGTAATTTTAAATGAGGGTACACCCCAAAAGAGTGAGAAAGATCAAAAATAGAACAATGGCTGGGTAAGGTCGGTATCCATCTCTATTCTGCACAAGGTACGGAAAAGTCCTGTGGGATTCATGCCTGGTTCATTTTAATGAACGTGAGCTTGTCCACATTGTCTCTGGACAGGCGGCTGCGCTTGTCTGTGATAACGCCCCCAGCGGTGCTAAATACACGTTCAGATAATACACTGGCTGCAGAGCACGCCAGCACCTCCAAGGTGTAAAGGGCAAGCTCAGGCCATGTGCCCAATTTGGTGACCCAGAAGTTGAAGGGGGCAGACCCGTCATTCACTACATGTAGGCATGTGCACACATACTGCTCCACCATGTTGGTGAAATGCTGCCTCCTGCTAAGACGTTCCATATGAGCTGCTGGTGCTGCTGTTTGTTGTGGCGTGCTGACAAAGCTTTTCCACATTTTGGCCATGCTAACCCTGCCTTCTGAGGTGCTGGCGGTGCCCTGGTTGCGTTGGCGACCTCTTCCTCCTCCTCCTCTGCCTTGGCCTTGTGCTTCCACTGTGGCCCCGCTGTCAGGTGGGAATGCCAGCAGCATAGCGTCTACCAGCGTGCGCTTGTACTCGCGCATCTTGCGATCGCGCTCCAGTGAGTGAATTAAGGATGGTACGTTGTCCTTGTAACGGGGATCCAGCAGCGTGGCCACCCAGTAATCAGCACAAGTTAGAATGTGGGCAACTCGGCGGTCGTTGTGGAGACACTTCAGCATGTAATCGCTCATGTGTGCCAGTCTGCCCAGAGGCAACGAAAGGCTGTCCTCTGTGGGAGGTGTTTCGTCTGTGTCCTCTGTATCCCCCCAGCCATGCACCAGTGATGGTCATGAGCTGGCCTGGGTGCCACCCTGCTGTGAACATGGTTCCATCTCCTCCTCCATCTCCTCCTCCTCATCCTCCTCATCCTCCAGAACTGTGCCCCTGCTGGACAATTGTGTCCCTGGCGTTTGTGGGTGCAGGGACCCACCCTCTGAGCCACTTGCGAATGACTGCCCTGAAAGCCTTGGAAATGTTACCTCTTCATCCTCCTCCTCCTCATCCTGTGCCACATCCTCTTCCATCATCGCCCGAATCGTTTTTTGAAGGAGGCATAGAAGTGGGATAGTTAAGCTGACAACGGCGTCATCGGCACTGGCCATGTTGGTGGAGTACTCAAAACAGCGCAACAAGGCACACAGGTCTCGCATGGAGGCCCAGTTATTGGTGGTGAAGTGGTGCTGTTCCGCAGAGCGACTCACGCGTGCGTGCTGCAGCTGAAACTCCACTATGGCCTGCTGCTGCTCGCACAGTCTTTCCAGCATGTGCAAGGTGGAGTTCCACCTTGTGGGCACGTCACATATGAGGCGGTGAGCGGGAAGGCCGAAGTTACGCTGCAGCGCTGAAAGGCGAGCAGCAGCAGGGTGAGAACGCCGAAAGTGCGCACAGACGGCCTGCACTTTCTGCAGCAGCTCTGACATATCGGGGTAATTTTTAAGGAACCTCTGCACCACCAAATTCAGCACATGCGCCAGGCAAGGGATGTGAGTCAAACCGGCTAGGCCCAGAGCTGCTATGAGATTTCGCCCGTTATCGCACACCACCAGGCCGGGCTTGAGGCTCGCTGGCAGCAACCACTCATTTGTCTGCTGTTCCATGCTCCTCCACTCCTGTGCGGTGTGTGGTTTTTCCCCCAAACAGGCAAGTTTTAAAACTGCCTGCTGTCGTTTACCCCTGGCCGTGCTGAAGTTGGTGGTGAAGGTGTTACGCTGACGGGATGAGGAGGCGGTACAGGATGAGGAAGCGGAGTAGGAGGAGTTAGGAACAGGAGGCAAACTGAAGCGCCCTGCAATCCTCGGTGGTGGAAGGACATGCGCCAAATTGCTATCCGCCTCAGGCCCATCCGCCACTGCATTTACCCAGTGTGCCGTTAGGGAGATATAACGCCCCTGACCGTGCTTACTGGTCCACGTATCGGTAGTTAGGTGGACCTTGGCACAGATGGCGTTGCGCAGTGCACACCTGATTTTTTCCCCCACTTGGTTGTGCAGGGAAGGGATGGCTTGCCTGGAAAAGTAGTGGCGGCTGGGCACGACGTACTGTGGGACAGCCACCGACATAAGGCTTTTAAAACTGTGCGTCTCCACCAGACGGAATGACAGCAATTCAAAGGCCATGAATTTTCAAATGCTGGCATTCAGGGCCAGGGATCGCGGGTGGGTAGGGGGGTACTTCCTCTTCCTCTGAAGTGTTTCGGAGATGGGAAGCTGAACGCTTCCACGGGACATTGTGGAGATGGTTGGTGACCCAGGTGGTGGTGTTGCTGACAGATCGTCTGTTTGCGGGGTGGCAGGTGCCGGTATCACTACAGATGTGGATGGAGAGGCCGAGACTGCAGCAGAAGAGGAAGCAGGTGGAGCCAGAGACCTTTCTTGGTTTTGAAGGTGTCTACTCCACTGCAGCTCGTCCTTTGCACTTAGATGCCTGATCATGCAGGTTGTGCTCAGGTTGAGAAGGTTTATGCCTCGCTGCAGGCTCTGATTGCACAGGGTGCAAACCACTCGTGTCCTGTCATCAGCACATTTTCTGAAGAACTTCCACGCTAGAGAACTCCTTTGAGCTCGCTTTGGTGCACTCGTTCCCTTGCTGCGTTGGGCAGTAGCAGGTGTAGTGTCTAGGACACGGCCGCTCCGCTTCTGCACCCTGCTTTCTCTTCTGCTGTGCTGGTGGCTCTGTGCGACCACCACCTCTTCCTCCAAACTACTCAGGTCACCTGCATGACCTTCATTCCATGTGGGGTCGAGGACCTCATCGTCCTCCACATCATCTTCCACCCAGTCTTCACCCCTGCCCTCCTTGTCGGTCTCCACAATTCTGAATGCCGCAGCAGTTGGCACCTGCGTTTCGTCATCATCGGAGACGTGCTGCGATGGTCCTTCCATGTACTCATCTTGAAAAATAAGTGGTTGGGCATCGCTGCACTCAATCTCTTCCACTTCTGGGGCAGGGCTAGGTGGATGGCCCTGGGAAACCCTGCTGACAGAGTCATCAAAAAGAAGAAAAGACTGCTGCATGACTTGGGGCTCAGACTGCTTGCCTGATTTGCAAGGGGGTGAGGTGAAAGACAGTTGGACATTGGGTGCAGGTGTCAACTCTGACCTTTCTGCAGTAGACTGGGTGGGAGACAATGTGAAGGAACTGGAGGCACTGTCAGCAACCCAATCTACTATCGCCTGTACTTCTTCTGGCCTCATCACTTCTAGAGGCGCATGATGCCCTACCAAATACTGCTGCAGGTTCTGTCGCCTACTCACACTTGAGGAAGGTGTTTCACTTGTGCGTGTAGCTGGCACAGATCGACCACGTCCTCACCTTGCAACAGGAGCTCTACCAGCAGCACCACGACCCAGGCCACTGCCCCTATTTGACGGTCTCCTCATATTTCTGTAATTTATGATCTTGCCCTAGAAAGGTGTTTATTGAATAGCGGAACAAAACAACAACAGTATCGCACGGGTGTATCTCACAGTCAAATATGCAAACTATGCCGCAATTAAATTTTTTTTACCCCAAAAGGGTGTATATTGAATAGCGGAATAGAAAAAAGAATAAAAAACGGTGTATCTCACACGTACAAGCACAGACTAAGCCCCGATTAAATTTTTTTGTACCCTAAAGGGAGGATGAGGAAGAGGAGTAGGAGGAGTTTGGAACAGGAGGCAAACTGAAGCGCCCTGCAATCCTTGGCGGTGGAAGGAGATACGCCAAACAAATTTAAAAGGTGTATCTCACACGTACCGATACCGACTATGCCGTAATTTAATTTTTTACACTCCAAAAGGGTGTATATTGAATAGCAGAATAGGAAAAATTTTATAATACGGTGTATCTCACACGTACAAACACAGACTAGGCCCCGATTACAATTTTTTGTACCCTAAAGGCAGGATGAGGAAGAGGAGTAGGAGGAGTTGGGAACAGGAGGCAAACTGAAGCGCCCTGCAATCCTCGGCGGTGGAAGGAGATGCGCCAAACAAATTTAAAAAGGTGTATCTCACATGTACCGATACAGACCATGCCGTAATTTAATTTTTTACACTCAAACAGGGTGTATATTGAATAGCGGAATAGGAAAATTTTTACAAAACGGTGGTGTATCTCACACGTACAAACACAGACTATGCCCCAATTACAATTTTTTGTACCCTAAAGGCAGGATGAGGATGAGGAGTAGGAGGAGGTCCGAACAGGAGGCAAAATGAAGCACCCTGCAATCCTCGGCGGTATGAGATGCGCCCCAAAAATTGGAAAGGTGTATCTCACACGTACTTATACAGACTATCCCGCAACTTAATTGTTTTTACCCCAAAGGTGTAGATTGAATAGCGGAATAGAAAATATGATATCAAAAGGTGTATGTATCTCACACGTACAGACTCAGACTAGGCCCAAATTACTATTTTTTGTACCCCCAAAGGCAGGATGAGGAGTAGGAGGAGTTCGGAACAGGCAGGAGGCAGACTGAAGCACCCTGCAATCCTCGGCAGTATGAGATGCGCCCCAAAAATTGAAAAGGTGTATCTCACACGTACCGATACAGACTATCCCGCAATTTAATTGTTTTTACCCCCAAAGGTGTAGATTGAATAGCGGAATAGAAAATATGATATCAAAAGGTGTATGTATCTCACACGTACAGACCCAGACTAGGCCCAAATTACTATTTTTTGTACCCCCAAAGGCAGGATGAGGAGTAGGAGGAGTTCGGAACAGGCAGGAGGCAGACTGAAGCACCCTGCAATCCTCGGCGTTATGAGATGCGCCCCAAAAATTGGAAAGGTGTATCTCACACGTACCGATACAGACTATCCCGCAATTTAATTGTTTTTACACCAAAGGTGTAAATTGAATAGCGGAATAGAAAATATGATATCAAAAGGTGTATGTATCTCACACGTACAGACCCAGACTAGGCCCAAATTACTATTTTTTATACCCCCAAAGGCAGAATGAGGAGTAAGAGGAGTTCGGAACAGGCAGGAGGCACACTGAAGCACCCTGCAATCCTCGGCGGTATGAGATGCGCCCCAAAAATTGGAAAGGTGTATCTCACACTTACCGATACAGACTATCCCGCAATTTAATTGTTTTTACCCCCAAAGGTGTAGATTGAATAGCAGAATAGAAAATATGATATCAAAAGGTGTATGTATCTCACACGTACAGACCCAGACTAGGCCCAAATTACTATTTTTTGTACCCCCAAAGGCAGGATGAGGAGTAGGAGGAGTTCAGAACAGGCAGGAGGCACACTGAAGCACCCTTCAATCCTCGGCAGTATGAGATGCGCCCCAAAAATTGGAAAGGTGTATCTCACACGTACCGATACAGACTATCCCGCAATTTAATTGTTTTTACCCCAAGGGTGTAGATTGAATAGCGGAATAGAAAATATGATATAAAATTGGTGATTTTTCAATAGCACATGTGAACAGCAGTGTCTTATATCAGTCAGCTCTGCTGCAGGCTATGGAGGGAAAAAAAAAAAGAAAATTCCCCTTTTAAGTTTGTAATTTTTAAATAGATTAGTACAGACTATGCCACAATTTAATTTTTTTAACCCAAAAGGGTGTATATTGAATAGTGGAATAGAAAAAAGTGTATACATTTTGAAATCACTCAATAATAGCACATGTGAACATAGCAGTGTATTATCACAGTCAGCAGCACTGAAGGAAAAACGCTGCACACAACTGACTGATAAAAAATACTTTTTTCTCCCTCCTCCTCAGCGGGCAAAAAGATTGTGTTCACACCACCCCACACACAGCAAAATCAATGTGGACCACTGACCCTGCCTATCTCCAGCCTGGCCCTAAAATGATTGATAAGATTGGTCACTGCCGCCACTGCAAACCCCCCCCCCCCCCCCCACACAGCAAAATCGATTGTAGAACACTGACCCTGCCTATCTCCAGCCTCGCCCTAAAATGCCCTAACAACATGCCCTGCCTGCAGCACTCCGACCTGTCCCTGATTCTGAATTCTTTTCGGACACAATATAATTTATGACTGTCTGTCCCTAATCAGCAGCCAGCACGTATGATGTGTGCTCTGTCCCTGTACTACAGCAGAATGACGCAGCGGCGCTCGGTTTTGAACTTATAAAGACTTGGTCACATGCTTCAGATGGCCAATCACAGCTACTAATACATTTGTAGGCATGGCTGGGATGGCTTAAGGCACACCAGTTAAACGCTTGTTGATTGGCTGTTGAAAGCCCGCCATTAAAAGCGCGCCAATACATACAAACCCGGAAATAAAATGACCGAACACGGATTTTAAACCCGAACATACAGTAAAGTTTTCGGGTCCGTGTTCGGGTTACAAAAATCCACTTATTCGGTACGAACACGAATAATACAGTCCGTGTTCGCTCAACACTAGTTACAAGAAATATATTATTCATGAATCCTCAATGAAACAGTTACTACTGTATCTAATTCCATGTTCAACCCATAAGGTTTCATAGTATTTAAATAAAAAATCCAGTAAGTTTCATTACGCGAGACTTCCCTTCCTAAATTTGAATTTCTCCAATGGTTCTCTACTTTGTCTATTGCATAGAATTGTAAAAGTTGGGGGTCCCTATTATGTTTATAACTAAAATGTTTAGACACACTGTGGTGTCTAAACCCTTTCTTTATATTATTAACATGCTCTCCTATTCTGGTGGAAAGTTTTCTGGTTGTTCTCCCTACGTACTAGAGCCCACAACTGCACTCCGGTACATAGGTGACATGGGTACTCTGGCATGTAATACGTTTATTTATGAAATATTTCTGCTTGGTAGTATTGGACTGAAACTCTGTCATTTTTCTACTCTCCTTTTTTGTTGTTTTACAAAGCTTGCATTTACCACATTTAAAAAAAAAAGTTTTCATCATTTTCTTAGGAGGGTTTGGTACATTTTTTACTATGCTGCCCCTAATTCTTCTTGCCCTTTAATAAATGAACTTAGGTCTCTGTGGCAATTTTTTAAGTGGGGGTCCCTATATATAATTGGCCAATGCTTTTTTTATAATATTCTCCAAACCTTCTGTATTAAATCCCTTTACAAAGGGTACTTCATTCTGATCCCTTAACCTCTCTGTTTTATCCCTAAGCATGGTCTCCCTATCCATACCTCCTACTCTGTCCATTGTGTGTTCAAAATGATTCCTTTTATTCCCCTAACTCACAAATCTGGCAATTAATATGTCAGTCTGGCAGCAATAATCCTCCATTGAGTCTTGATTTCATCTTATTCTAATAAACTGGCCCTTAGGTATACCCCTTTTCCCCTGGGGATGGTGGCAACTATTATAAGGAATATATCCATTCCTATCCGTATCCTTGAAATGTGTACGAGTGTTTGGTTTACTTCTGTTTTAAAAAAATTCTATATCAAGGTAATTGATACAATCCCTATGCGTGTTTACCGTAAATTTGATTCAATATTTGTTAATATTTATAAAATTGACAAATTCATTTAACTCCTTCTGTTCACAATTCAGTATAATAATAATATTGTCTATAAATTTCTTGCATAGCGATATCTGCTGCCATGGTTTTCTAATAATTTCTTCCTCCTCCCATTTATTAAGGAATATATTGGCTACACTTGGAGCATACTTGTTCCCCATGAATAATAAAAATTAAAACCCGCGCTTAGAATTTGTGTGTGTTAAATAAAATTTGACAAAGATGTGTGTATTGCAGCTGCTGCCCACAAAGTAAAAACTCAGAAAAAATGAATACCGTACTATTGGCGTATAACACGCGCCGGCGTATAACACGCACCTCAATATTAGGAGAGAAATTTCAGGAAAAAAGCTTTGCCTCATCAGCACAGTGTCCAGCAATGCAGCCTCATCAGCAGTGTCCAGCAATGCAGCCTCATAAGCAGTGTCCAGCAATGCAGCCTCATAAGCAGTCTCCAGCAATGCAGCCTCATCAGTAGTCTCCAGCAATGCAGCCTCATCAGCAGTCTCCAGCAATGCAGCCTCATCAGCAGTCTCCAGCAATGCAGCCTCATCAGTAGTCTCCAGCAATGCAGCCTCATCAGCAGTCTCCAGCAATGCAGGCTCATCAGCAGTCTCCAGCAATGCAGCCTCGCCAGCGCAGTGCCCATATATGCAGACTCGCAAGCGCCATTGACAGTATCTGAATCAGTTTTAAAAAAGGCCGAGAAGCAGTGCCGAGAGCAGAAGGGGATGGGCCGGGCCGAGGAGAAGGGAGAACGAGCGATCGCTGTCATCGGAAGTCCCGCCTATGATAGACGTCACGCGTCTCAGCAGAGGAGGACTTCCTATGACAGCTCATCCTTCCTTCTCCCCGTTTAAAAAACAGCACTCGCAATGATTAAGGTATAAATAATATGATATAAATAAATAACATCAATTCATATACAATGTGAATCATAAAGTGCAATGATGCTAAATAAAACCTAAATCATGAATATGTGCATAAAGTGCTATTGTGCTAAATGCAAATATATTTAAATGCAATGATTTCAAAAAGGTGCTCAAAATAAAAGTGCAAAGGTGCAAATGGTAATCAATGTCCACAATAATATGACCCAAATGATTGGTCTCTTTTCCAAGTGCAATCGTGCTCATATGAGGTGCTAAATGCCAAAGGTGCTATTTCCAAAGGTTCTGTGGTGCTCCCGTAAGGGAATCCACTCACCAGAGCCTAAGGATAAATGAGTCTTGGAATTATATGGACCAGTACTCCTCCAACCAGGAAACACAGTAAATTCCTCTCCGGTGTCACTCAAAGAAGGAATAAGCCAACATTGTGAAGCCCGCAATAAAAGTTTATTAATTGTAAGGTTAAAAATACTCACAACAAAATGTAAGGCAATCGGCATATGATGGATAAAAAAGCAACATTAAAATGCAATCACAGCTCTTTTACCATTTGCACCTTTGCACTTTTATTTTGAGCGCCTTTTTGAAATCATTGCATTTTGAGCACCTTTTTGAAATCATTGCATTTAAATATATTTGCATTTAACACGATAGCACTTTATGCACATATTCATGATTTAGGTTGTATTTAAGCACCATTGCACTTTATGGTTCACATTGTATATGAATTGATGTTATTTATTTATATCATATAATTTATACCTTAATCATTGCAAGCGCTGTTTTTTAGACATATTCATACTTGTTCCCCATGCCCACCCCCTTTTTTTGTAGTATTGATTTTTATGCCAAAGGAAATTATTACCCAAAGCCATTCTTAGACCCTCCAAGATAAATTTCCTCTGTTTTAACTTAAACTCTAACTGATTTTTTAGGGCCCATGCTACCACTGCCAGGGCATCAGCTTGCTTAATACTGGTGTACAACAATTCTATGTCTATCGTCAAAAATAGATTGTGTTCAATTACCTGTACCTCCCTAAATTTGAATGGATGAAATGTATGCCACAAATGATTGGCCTCCCTGGTCGTTTAGTTTTATGTTTATGTACCTTTGGTACCTGGTAATTAACCGTGGTCTTCTGAGCTTCTGGTAAAATATATTTTCCCTCCTTTTTATTCTAAATTGTATTCCTAATCCCATTATTCAAACACTCTTTCAATCTACTTTTTAATTCTTTAGTGGGATTTTTCCTTAGTTTCTGATTGTGGTTGTGGTATGTAGGTGTGTGGGTGAATCACCATATGAGCAATTATATGCAAGATATCACTATTGGCACAGGATGGATTTATTAATGGACACTTTATTTTATTTGTTGTATTGGATTTTTTATTTTTTTATATTTTTTGTTGCACACCATTAGTGGAGTGGTAATATTCATATGGTATGTTGATTTGGGTAATTAACAGTTCACGCATTAGTTAGTGCAGCTATTTATAGATTTCAATTTGCACACACTCCTTAATGGCTTCATTCTAGCTGCAACAAAACATATATTAGTTGTAATTTAGTTCATTGGTTTGCGCCGGTGACACACACACAAACACAAACAGGAGATACGACATAAGACAAAGAGAATCCCCCATAATCTGCAGACATCATAATCGCTATCAATCACACCATCTAAAGAACATAAACCCTACATTCCTAATGTCTATTCTTCCTACCAATTAGGGGCCAATGTTCGCAACACAGTGCATATGTAAGCCTGATCTTCAGCAGCACTGAATCACCACTGGTGTTGTTCTGCTGCTGTTTTTTTCTTGCCAAATGTAAAGAGCTGCAGGCAAGAGAAAAAATCCAGTGCACATCTCTGCCCCCAAAACGACACCAACAGCCCAGCTGATGAAGCTAGTAGAGGGTATCAGTGGCAGAACAGGTGTGAAATAACATGCCCAGCTACCTTGTGTAACAAGCTCTTTGCGGAAAATAAAAAGGGGGGTTCACTACCCCCTTTGCGGAACATAGCCAGAGGTGTATTGCTAGCCTGTTGGGCTTCAAGGCCAAGGCTAACACTGCAGAGTAAAGGAACTGGTATGTACGCAGTCACTGCAATCATGTAGTGCATCATTAAGTCCCAGACAGCAAGTAAGCAATGGGAAATTCAAAAAGGGGTCTAACATAACAACGCCAGCCTGCTGAAAGCATGGAAATACAGTGAAATGCCCTAACTGTCCCCAAAAGGACTTTTAATACCAAAGGAAACAGTTTAACTTGCTGCAGCATGATTAAAATGACTGTAAACAATCACCTTGTAAAACAAAGCATTCAGTTAAAAAAAAAAAAATGAAAGGCAAAACATTTTGTACAGCTTTAAAAAAAAGAAAAAAACAAACTGTTTTTTGAGGGGGTTTTTTTTAATCTGTTCTTGAGGGGGCCTATTCTAGACTTTTTCAGCTTTTACTGTAAAGAAGCCTTTCCATATGTTTCTTTTCCTCCAGTACAGTGTGCTCCCTCATCTTTTTTGATGACCTCTGTGAGGGTGTGAATAACTCTACACCAAGTTCACTATATGGACCTATGTTTTTGTAGATGGTGATCATACAACCACCTCCCCCCCTCCCCCTTAATCGCCTCTTCTCAAGAGAAAATAAATTCTGTTCTTCTAACCTCTGCTTATAGCTCAGCTCCTTCTTGCCTCTTATCAGTTTGGTTGCCCTTCTTTGCACTTTCTGCAATATTCTTTTTGTGATTTGGTGCCCAAACTGAACTGCATATTCCAGATGATGTCTTGCTAATGCTTTATACATGGGCGACATTATGTCCCTTTCTCTCTAGAGTCATTTAATACAAGAAAGTACAGTATTTTGCTAGCTTTAGAAACTGCAGCCTGACATTGCATGCTATTATTAAGTCTATGATCTATCAGAACACCCAGATTCTTCTCCACCATTGACTCCCCCAGCTGTTCTCCTAGTATGTATGTTGAATGCATGTTTCTTGCCGCCAAGTGCATAACTTTACATTTATTAACATTAAACCTTATTTGCCAGTGCCACATAGTTGCCCAATTATATACAGTACAGTAAGGCTAGCTTGTAAGTTGGAAACATCCTTTAAGGATGTATTTCTACTACATATCTTGGTGTCAACTGCAAACACTGAAATTGTACATTCAATCCCAAACTCTTTATCATTAATAAATATGTTAAAAAGTAAGGGTCCAATACTGAACCTTGGGGTACATCACTAATAGCTAGTGAAGTCAAAACTTTTTATCGAAATACCTCGTCAAAAAGTACTGAAACTAGATGATTAGCATAATAGTAAGACAACTAAGAGTTTCAAAGTAAGTTCAATAATAACAGTATATGTCTCCTATTTATATATTTTTCTTTCGATAATGGCTTACAAAAAACACCACAAAAGCAAATAAATGTGTTCTTTATTATGACACATAATATAAATTCATATTATAAGTATAAGCAACAGCTTAAATTCAGGCACTGGAGATTAGTTCCACACTGTTATTATGGATTGTTGTCTTGCTTAATAATAAACCCCTGACAAGTAATATAGCATGGAGGCTGAAGTTCTGCAACTAATAAACAAATAGCTGAATGTCAGTCTTGTAAGTCCTAATAATTACTACTGTATTATTTAAAGTCAGATTTTTAAAACTCAGCTAAGCTCTAAGCCATTGTATGGTCCATTATTCCATGGGACTTTGCACTAATTAGTGGGCCTATGTCTATGCTTTTAACTGTGAGTTTGTCACTATTTTTAAACCTTAGTTAACAAAGAACTTTGTATCGTGTTATATAATTAGTTGAATTGATGGAACAGTGTATTTTAATCATGATAAAATATTAATTATACTGATTGGACAGTTGGTATCAGGTTAGCACATTTCCACATTGTTATTGTGACCTTTCCGCGATCTGCGATTAGCACAAATAGGTACATTCTAATCATTATTTCCTTGCAACAAAAGTTATTTCAGTCATTTACAGTTTACAATTCTGTAAAATGTACTTTCTCTTCCTTAAAAAGAAAAACAGTGAAATAAATATTTCCCCTTCCCTGAATCTCCTATCTATATTTCTCTAATTTAATTAAAAACCAGCCTCAATGTATAATTTATAATAATGCATCTATCTCTCTGCTACACATTGCAAGTATTTGCTTTAGTTGGGTAACATGCATACTAAACATTTTTGTGTTAATTAAATGGAGATTGAGGCTTGGAAAATTAAAGGGCAAGGTAGGTGCATATAGACAAGACATGTTATTAGTACTGTCAAATGCAGACATCATTGGAAGAGAAGTGAACAAATATTATCATCAATATTTCCAGTTCCGGTTATTGCCTGAATACCTGGAAGGGTAAAAAAACAATTATTTCAATCAATATTGTTTTCATTTCATAAAGCCAAGGCAAATTTAAAATAAATAAATAAATAAATAATGCAGTTGTGTATTTTGCTGTGTCTGTGACAGCTCGCTTACTGTGCTGGGAGTGTGCACTCAGCACAGAAACTTCAGCCACCATGGATGCATATGTACGGAATGTGGGCATTACGGTGCACCCTCCTTGAAAATTTTACATGGTTGGTTAATGTGGCGTTGCATGAATATATTATATTTACTCCGTGAAGGACAGACCAAGCTCTAGTTTCTGTTTGGGGTTTGTGCAGTTCAAAACCTTCACTTACGATATAAAGTTTCTCATGTTTTGGGGATTTCGTTTAAGGTGTAGCATTTTCCAGTGAGTCCGGACCAGCCAGGAAATACTGCTTCAGGTCTTGTGACCCACTTTTTTTAAAGGAAAAGGTCAAGCAAAGCTTACAGTGTTACTCTTGCCGGGGTTTTCAACACCAATTCAAAACAAAAAAGCAAAATGAAATTAAGCCTCTTGATTTCTTCTTGCAGTATCACTGCTCCGGCTTGAAGCTTAGGCCTTTTGTCTGCTCCTTCAGACCATCTTGTAAAACAACTGTGCTCACGTACAAACACCGTACCTCATTCTTGCAGTTTCCTGCTGCTCTGGCTCATGCCCTGACCTCTGGGCAGGGGACCTCCTGTCTCCCTGCTTGAGCCCTGAATCACTGCCAGGCCCATGATTATGAAGGCTGTGCACACCTGCACATGTAGACTGCTGGTTCCCAGTAAAACCTGGACCAAGAGTTAGAGCGTTTATCCCTCCCAAGACTGTTCAAAACCTCTATACCAGTGGTTTCCAAACTGCGGCCCTCTACTTGCTTTTATCCGACCCTTGGGAGACTATCCCTCCCACTGATATGAGATACTATTCTGCCATCTGACACCAACAGTAGAGCACCATTTCTCCCACTGACACCACTAATGGGGCACTTTTTCTCCCTATGATACCAACGATGGGGCACTATTCCTCCCCCAATACCAGATGTTCACTCCCACTGATGCCAGGAAAATTTCCACTCCCGCTGGCCAAAGTCCAGCCCTCCTAAAGTCTGAAGGACAATATTCCGGCCCTTTGCTTATAATGTTTGGAGACCCCTGCTCTATACTCTAAAATCAGGCATCTAGGAGTTATCAATCCCAGAGGAAACTAAAAAAAAAAATGTTTTTCTTTATCGATAAAAGACATTCTGGAGTCCCGCAGCCTGCATCCTTTGTAAACCCTGTGTGATCTTTAATCACTGTCAAAGGTTGTACAGAGTTTTTATTTTTGCTGTTAACTACTATATCCAAAGTCAGTCCAATGTAACCCACCTGTACTGTACCTAATGACAAAACAAAGCATTTGAGATGTATACCTAGATTTGTATCTGGTTATTTGCTGGTAAAAAAAAAAAAAAAATAACTATCTGAATTTTTTTTTTTTTTTTTTAAAGTCCTGAAATGTAATTTTAAAAGCATTTAGTGTTAATATTTGAATTTCCCTTGAAATAATCCCCCTGTAATCCCCTGTACTCAGAGCATTACAAGACAATTAGGCGTGATGCATACAAGTGTTCTGACATGGGACATCATAGGTGTGCGCAGCCTATTGTAATAGAGTATGCACCCCAAATTTATTAAAACATGGACAATGTTGGTAGGGCAGTGGATGGTGTCAGCAGAGCAGTGGACTTGTCAGTAGGATATCAAGAGGGATGTGTACACCGCTCAGGGGAGTCTGCACCGGCAATCCGACATGGGTGCCTGGCCCCGGCTCGCCAAAGTAAACAATGCAAACTAGAAGAGAATGCGATCACACACCACATTGAAGTTTGAAGGAAGCAATATCTCTTTTATTGACAAATGTCCAAGTACAGGGTAAAGCAGGAAAAATGTAGACGCGTTTCTCACGGAGTGCTTGTTCACTGCTGAGTCAGTGTGAAACGCGTCTACATTTTTCCTGCTGCACCTTGTACCTTGGACATGTGTCAATAAAAGAGATATTGCTTCATTCAAGCTTCCTTGTGGTGTGTGGCCACTTTCTCTTCTAGTTTGACTTATCAGTAGAGCAGAGGTTGGTGCCAGTAGGGCAGTGGACAGTGTCAGTAGTTTTTTATTATTTTTTTTTTATATTTTTTACAATTTCTTTAAGAGCCCCGATGGGGGCTTTGGTGAAGTATCAGCAGGAGGAATCTTTGCCACACCGGGTAATCTGGGTGTGCCCAGGAACACCTGGCACACCCCCTGCACATGCCTATGTGGGACATGTTGACAGGCTGACAGAGCAGTAAGGTGACCTCGGTAGTGTGCTATTGCTTTTTCATTGTCCAATCATAGACTGCTTTATGGCTGCAAGGTATCACTGGCCAAACCAGAAGGTAAAATTGAGCAGTACCTAGCAATTAAGTGACAAAAAAACACATAACCATAATCCTCTTAAACTGTAGCTCTTGGGGGATTCAGGTATCTTAGCATGGCTAGCTAAATGCCTGTCTATCCATTATTTCTAAAATCTGATCGACTGCTGAATACTTTCTACCTATTACCAGCCACAGATTGTTTTGCTATCACAGCATACAGGAATAAGTTAAAGATTTATACGAATTAGAAAAGATAATTAAATTTTCCTCACATGATTGAGAATTACAGCGTTAAGTTTTCTGATCCTGACATTACTTATTTGCAGCCTTCCATTACTCTCACTTCAAGTCTCCTGTATATACAACTTATATATGGCCTATCTGCTCATCCATTGGTTTTGCTTTGGTAAGAGGTTGCATAAAAAGTCATTTATTTCTTTCCCATTACTTGCTAATCAGTCTGAAGTTCTCATTTTACAGAAATCTATTAAAGCACATTAGCATCTTTATTACTTATAAACTGAGCTGCAGATAAAAAATACCTTCTGGTTATTATACAAGATATTGAGCTGATCTTAGTTATAAAGGAAGGCAATTCAAGCCCTTTTAATCCAATACAATTGTATAAGGTAATAGAGGATCATCTGTGTGTTTTATTAAGTGTTAATTTATTTCTGAGATATTCTGCTACACCAAGGTGTTCTGCTCTGTATCCTTTAATGCTTTACATAGGTGTATTAGCCTCATTCACACTTGCACTCCTATGTTAAAGGGAAAGTCCACCTTAACACTGAAATCGAAATCTCTACATACCTGTATACAGACATCCACAATCTTCTTTACTAGCTAACCCTGTAAAGAAGAAATCGCTAAACACCTTTTCTGAAGATGATCCGGTCTGGTCTCCAGTGGCGGAAGCTCTACAGAAGACACAGCTGACAACGGCTATGAATATAATGAGAAGTGACGTCACCCATAGAGTTACTATGGAGCTTCCGTTGTCAGCTGCCTCCTCTGCACCCGCCTACACTGAGAAGCCGCCGCTGACAGCTCAGTGTGGGACCGGATCAAATCAGCTTAAAAAAAGGTATGTATATTGATTTCTTCTTTACGGGGTTAGATAAGTTAGTCTTAGATAGTGTATGTCTGTAGATGTAGAGATTTTAATGTTACTGTGGACTTATCCTTTAAGCTTTTCTAAATTTAGCAGAAGTTCTCCGGGAAGTATAAGCAACTTAGGGTGCATTCACACTTGTAAATGCACCCGTCATTGATAGGATGCAAGAACCCCAGTGGGGTTCCCATAATTAGCTATGAGAGGCAGCCCCATTGAAATCAATGGAAGGCTTCCGGCTCCTGAAGCAAATCATACCCACTCGCATGTAATCACTCACGCAACAATCATATGCCAAAGTGTAAAAGGGGCTTTGTGGCTGAATTTGGCACCAAGAGTACAATTCCCCACCACTACTCCTGTCCTGCTAGAAAACTATCACTCTTGCTGAGGCCGAACACTCGGCCATTTTGTGCGCCACTCCATGCCAGACGTCTTCAGATGACATTCCCAACTGTTGACCTTTACATCCCCAAAGGAAGGAATGTCCACAAAGAAGTTTGCTGCACTTTACTGATGGAATCCAGGAAAAGGCATAACAGTCACATCAAAAGGACATTTCAAAGTCACATGACATTACACAGTCAATCACATTTACTGATTGAAATACTGCATACGTGAAAGCATGTGCAATAACGTTAACAGCAATCTCCCTAACAGTCTCTTCTCTACCCAGGGGCATTAATACTCACAGGACTGTGCTCTCTGTAGAAACCTTCTCTCTAGGGGCACCTCTCTCGGAACCCTCCAGGGAAGAAGCCTCACACAGGGATCTCACGGCCTGGCCTAAAATGCCTTTTGCAAGCTGGCCTAGTCCCCACCTCAAAAAGGGACAGAAAAACTACAGCTAGCTCCTTCTGAATACAGGCCCACTCCTCCTGGCCTCCTGCCCCATCCAGGGCCTCCATGTGCTGTGTGGGGTGTTTAGCTGCCATGTCCCAGGACTCACTGGGCCCCTCCCTACATACCTAATATATGAGTGCTGGCTCACCCCTGACATCACTGTCGGTAGGCTCTACCTAAAAGGAGCCTAGCTCATGATGACCTTGTTTACAGTAGCCAGACACAATTCTGGTACAGATACACCTGGTGGAAAAGTAGCTAACTGCACCTGCCTATAAATGATTGGCCCTGGATGCAGACTGCCTGTGCCCAGGGCCAAGCATTCGCATGTGTTCACTGTTTAGAATATGCAGTGTAATGCATTTGCATGTATTCAGAGCACATTTATAAACACCTTCTGTATAAATGCAGGCAATGCTTTCTCAATGGTATTTTTCAGACTAGATGTTAGTCTATTCAGTATAGCTGCATTTAGAAAAAAGAAGAAACCATTTAAAACGTTAAATGCATGGGTGCAAGTGTCAATGCAGACTTATACTTTCCCAGATAATTTTTTCCTGTGTTTAGAAATGTCTGCATTTAAGCAGGTTTATCCATGTTTACACCAGTAAAGCCATGTTTAGAGCTCCTACTTAAATTCCCAAGGTACAGGATTCTTTTTTCTTTAGACGCAGATATACTGAACATCCCTAAACACAGCTTAATGTCCAGTCTGAATGATACCCTTAAAAAAATCATTACCTTTATTTATATGCATGTAGACACATGCTCTAAACACCGTTTTAATACTGAGGGAGGGTGTAAATGAGATGTAAAAGCTGATGGAATTAGCCCTTCTTTTAAAGTGGAGCCTACAAGTCCTGGGACATTAAAATATATTTAGTGAGATTCTGCTTGTAATTGGCATGTAGCTGATCAGTTAGGGAATAGTTGCTTATATAAGAGCCTCTGTTAGGGGTCTGGCTAGAATCTAGGCACTGGGCAGAAGACCTGGGTCTAGTAACATCCATATTTTGAAGCAATAACCATTTTGCCACTGCAAATCTAAAATATGTGTTTAATCTTTAGTATTGACTGTGATTTTGTCTCCTGGGAACAGGCCTTGTAAAAGTAGAATTCAGCTGTATCTGAACACTACAAACTGAAAACGCAATTTATATCATTTTTAATGTTCAAAACGAAGTCATCCATCCATGCCTCCATGATTTATTTTGGTAAAAAAAAATCACTTTAAACCAATAGCCCACCCACCCCAGCATTTCTAGCCACCGCCATCTTGAGTAACGGCAGATGATAATATAACTGGATACTAATATTCATAGGAAACGTTGATCCAGGGAATACCTGATTGCCTCTTGGGGGATCAGGAAGAAATATTGTTCCCCTGCTGGAGTAAATTGGTTCATGCTTTGCTGTGTTTTTTTTTGCCTTCCTCTGGATCATCTGTGGGTAAAGTATTGTGTATATGGGATTGTATGATTTTTTTTTTTCAAAAGTACAATGGTAATTATTCTGTAAGTATGCTGGGGTAGAAGTGGGGTCTGACTTGTGATTGTACAGTATGTATGGTGTAGGCATGTTTGTGAGCATGTCTATGTATGTAATGGAGTGCAGTCTGTATGTATGTTTGTACTGTGCAAAGTGTCTGTGTGTAAAGTACAGAGTGTGTGTTTGTGCCTCTGTGTGTGTGTGTGTGTGTACTTGTGTATATTGTGCAGAGTGCGTGTGTTTGTGTGCATAATGTGTATATTGTGTGAGTGTGCGTGTGTTTGTGTGTGTGTTTGTATGTAATGCGCAGATTGTGTGTGTATGTTTGTTTATGTGAAATGAATAGAGTATGCGATTTTTGTTTTCTGTGTGGTGTAGAATATTATATGTGCTTGTGTGTATACAATGTGACAAGTGTCTAAATAAAAAATGAGTGCTAATATACCAGCAGACCTCAAACTATGGTCCACATGCTAGTAATGACTATTGCCTTGGGAATGCCCTGCATGCACGACTGTGTCATTGCAAGTCAAAGGAAGAAAGCCATTGTATCCAGAGTGGCCGCTGGTTTCAGCTGCAAAGCATTCCAGCACCCTGTAACATAATAGGCACTTTTCGGTGGAGCGGTCTCCATGTAAATGGTGCCTGTATATTTCTGGCCTTTATATTACTATGGTGAGTGGTGTGGAACTCGGAGCCTACAAGGTATGTGACAACTGAACACCAATAATTCCTCCCACTGACACAGAGGCTCAATTTTTACTGACCAATGACATAAGGGCATTCATTACCATAGTCCATTAAGTCTGCCTGTTTTTTTATTATTTATTTTTTTTTGTTTCTTTTTTTTTTTTTTTTTTCCGTAACTTGTCTGACTATAGATCAATGCTTGTCCCAAGCAGGTTTGAAGCCATTTCTATTGACTGTCTCACTACCTCTGCTGTTAGTTTATTCCAGGCATCAACTACCCTTTCAGTGAAATAATACTTTCCACGATTAGTTTTGAATTTTCCTCCAGTTGGATTGAGATCATGTCTCTGTGTTTTTGATTTTGGTTTCAAATTGAAAAAAAATGCCCTCCTGAACCTTATTCACCCCTCTTGATGTATTTAAAGTATTGAGTTATTTCTCCCCTTTCCCTTTATTTCTCCAGACTGTACATATTAAGTTCCTGAAGTTGCTCTCAATATCTTTTATAGCCCTAAACCTTTCACCATGTTTGTTACCAGTCTTTGGACTTGTACTATTTTATCAATATTTTTGTGTAAGTGAGTAAGCTGCTGTGTGCTTAGGGATGTTGTCCTCTTGGAAAATGAACCTTTGCCCCAGTCTGACGTCCAGAGCACTCTGGAGCAGGTTTTCATCAAGGATGTCTCTGTACATTGCTGCATTCATTTTTCCCTCAATCATGACTAGTCTCCCAGTTCCTGCCTCTGAAAAACATCCCACAGCATGATGCTGCCACCACCATGCTTCACTGTAGGGATGTGTCGTGGCATACCTATCTCGCATTTTCTGGATACCTTATTGGCCTTTACAGGATGCCTTGACTGGCATTTAGAATGGTTATCTTAAACAAAATGTCTTTTGAGTTAATCTCATTTCACTTTGATTTCTTTACATGTGTCACTGAGCTTGCAAAGGCTAAGAATATATCAGATGACCGAAACAGTGGAAATTCCCTATCTCTCAGAATATCAACTCTGTCTGGACAGCTGACCACAAAGCCAATAATATCTTCTAAAAAGCCCCTTTGGAACTTTTATTGTGCGTCACCAAGAAATTTCCCCTGATGACAGAGAATCACGATCCAGATTGACATAATGCTTACTATAATTAGTTGTTAACTTTGATTGGACAAAAGATGTTAATAACAACCCATTTCTTGTACGTCAGATTGTAATGACAAACCCATTTCTGAGTATATTTAAACTCCAGAAATGCTGTAATAAACCAGGTCACTATGATTCAGCCATCTTGAGTCTTGTCTGATCTCATTATATATATAGCTATATATTGTCTGATTTGGTATCACTGACTAACAGGTAACAGGTATTTTGTACCTGAGGAAAAATTCCACAACAATTTGGCGAGCTTGAGCCCAGGAGAGGTGACGTCATCTGCGGACGGAGTGAGACATCTGGACTGCATTGGATACACTGAAAATATCTGGCCAGGTAAGCCCATTGTCTGCTTACAATGTTTTTCAGTCCATCCAATGACGTCCAGGTAACTCTGTTTTATTTTTGACGTAATACCCTCTTAAAGAACCTAAACCCTTAGTCAGTGTATATATTATCGGGACTGTGGACCTCGCGCTTATGGGATGTGTGATAATTATCCAATTAAGTGTTAGTAAATTAGCTGCCTGCTGCAATAAAAGTGCTAGTGCTTTAAATGAGTGAAGGTCAGTGATTGCAGCGCTGCTATTTTAAATATATAAATAAGTGTTCATATATTTATATATTTATATATTTAAAATAGCAGCGCTGCAATCACTGACCTTCACTCATTTAAAGCACTAGCACTTTTATTGCAGCAGGCAGCTAATTTACTAACACTTAATTGGATAATTATCACACATCCCATAAGCGCGAGGTCCACAGTCCCGATATTTTCAGTTTTTCACCTTATTGTAAAACTTTAACCTCAGCAGCTATGGAACTTTTTGATTTTATAAGCAAAAGGAAAATTAATACTGAAGAAATATTTTCCGGCAACCCCTCATCCTTTGATATGGGGCAAAACTTCAAAACGTTAAAACACACGTTAGATAAGCAGGTAAGAGTGTGGTGGGATATTACCACACTTGAACAGTATATTAAAGAAGGAATGACACCCAGAAGACTACGTTGGGACTTGGGTCCCAATGATGGTCTAGATAATAAAGACTTGAATGACAATTGGTACACCTTCTTTAATACATGTGAGCAAAAATTGTTAGATTTAATATTAATCAGACGAAAAAGCAAACTTAAAATGTTGGAAAGTAAGATCCTTAACCTGAAAGAAGCCTTACAGCCGCATGTTAATACAAATGATTACAAAGAGAAAATGAAAAGCACACAAGAATTCATTTCTAAATTAGATAAAGATACACAAAGGAAAAAAATAAAAAAATTTCAGAGAGACCTCAATGACTATAAAGCGGGGAATATATATAAATGGCAGGAGTTACTGGAGGATGAGCAGATTCCCTCCAGAGACTCCTCACCAGAAAGAGAGAATATTTTCTCTCCTTTTCCAACACAAACTCCAGTAGCCAGTACGTCATATGCCAATCAAACGCCACAACATGAGACGGATTCACCACAGTATAATGTAGATACACAAAACAGATATGAATCTTTAAACCAATATACCCCATCACCTAGAGGGAGAAAACCCCCACCTCAGTACTATCAAGGGTATCAACATCAACCCCCATATCGAGGGGATTTTTGGAACAGAGGACAAGGGAGACCACCATGGAGAGGCAACAGAGGCAGAGGGTCGTATTGGGGCCCTCCAAGGGGCAACCCCTACTACTGGAGACCCAGGGGATACCAACAGGGTCCACCGCCATTTTACAATCCACCTCCCTACCCACAAAACCCAGAAAGAAAAGAGGATGCAGAGGGGGGAAAAAACAAAAGAAAAAGGAACAACTAGGAGCAGGAATTTACAACTTGAGTAAAGAAACTTTTAATGATGAGGAACTCCGTATACTTGATTTAGGATTAAAATTTGCCCCTCCTAAAAACATTAACAAATTTCAAGCATACATTGATGTGCATAAATTCATAAGAACTTTGAATATAAAAAAGTTTTATGCTAACAAAAATGACACCAAAGAAATTACCACATCATCACCAACGGGAGTCACGCATAGTAGTTTAAAAAATAAATCTACGTTTAACCCGAAACCTAGCAATAATCAATGTTTAGAGGTCTTCAAACTGTTAGTACAACAGGACATTGAAAACATTTCGACTCACCCTGTCCATGGCAGCAAGAAGTTACAACAAAACATAGAGGCATTGGAAAAAAAGAAAAATATTGTAATAAGACCAGCGGACAAAGGGGGGAGGAATTGTGATTTTAGACAAACAAGACTACATAGAAGAGTTGGATCGCATTGTTCATGACAGTGAGACTTATATTAAATTAAAGAGCAATCCACTGAACAAATTGAAAGCCAAGTTGGTCAAAAAAACAAAAAAAGCTTATAAAGATGACATACTCAACAAAAAATAATTAAAATATCTAGTACCTGAGGCTCCTAAAATGCCCATTATTTATCAAGTACCAAAAATCCACAAAAGATTGATCAAACCGCCAGGACGTCCGATCATAAATGGAATCGAATCCATATTCGCAAGAGTTGGAGAATATATAGATTACCATTTACAGCCCCTTGCACAAAAAACTACATCTTACCTCAAGGACAGCAAAGATGCAATTAATTATATTGAAAGCCTGAGCACAACTGAGAATACTATTTTAGCAAGTGTGGATGTCAATTCACTATATACTAATATCAAGCAAAAAGATGCTCTGGCAGCAGTAAAATGGGCTCTGCAAGAAGATAAATCCCTACCCTCAACACAAATTGATTTTATCCTAGACATTTTAGAATTGGCAATGTGCAATAACTACTTTTGGCACAATAAGCACTTTTTTAAACAAATCAAAGGCGTAGCGATGGGGGCTAAGTACGCACCCACAGTAGCTAATATTTTCATGAGTAAGTGGGAAATGGAATACATTTTTATGAACCCCCACCCACAGCTACGTGGTTTCAAACGCTACATAGATGATATTTTAATAATTTGGGAAGGATCCAAAGAATCTCTTGCAGAGTACATAGAACGTATGAATGACAATAAATATCAAATTTCGTTCACAGCCACCATAAACCAATCTGAGATAAACTATTTAGATCTAACTATCTTTAAAACAGGGAATCAAATGGCTACAAAAACATTTTTTAAAAGCACTGATAGGAACAGCTATATCCCAACAAATAGCAACCATCATCCTAAATGGTTATCAGCAGTACCGAAAGGACAACTGCTTAGGATTAAACGTAACTGTAAGTCAGAGCAAGACTATCTTACACAGTCTGAGGTACTGATTAAAAGATTCAAGGATAAAGGGTACAAACCAGCAACTTTACAGCAGATTCAACGCAAAGTTTTAAAAACTGATAGAAAGGAACTCTTAAAACCAAAACCAAAAACGCACAAATCTTACCAAATGGCTTTTTGCACAGAGTTTAACAAACAATACAAACAGTTGGAAAATATTTTTAAAACACACTGGCCTATTTTATTGAGAGATCCAACCTTCAGCAAGATTTTACCAAAAAAAACACATTTTATTTATAGGAGACCTCCTATTTTGAAGGATAAACTGGCAAGAAATATACCAGACCCTCCTAAAAAATCAAATACATTTTTAGACCAAAAAGGCTATTATAGATGTGGCGACTGCGTTATATGTCGCACATGCAGGACAAATAATAAGCGAAGAAAGGAAACACAATTCCAATCCACAGTCACTGGGCAACAATTTAAAATTGATAAATTTATTACTTGTAGAACCACACATGTTACGTACTTATTAGAATGTGAATGCGGTCTCCAGTACGTGGGACGCACAACAAGAGAACTTCGCATCAGATTAAGAGAACACATTAAAAATATAAAAAATGGATTTCAAAAGCACAGTTTGTCCAACCATTTCCGCATCTGCCACAACAAAGATCCGAGCAAGTTGAAATTCTGTGCAATAGATACTATTGTCAAACATTGGAGGGGTACACACATGACAAGAGCTATCTCACAGAACGAAACATGGTGGATACACAAATTAGGAAGTATGACACCGAAGGGTTTAAACGTAGAAATAGATATTAATTGTTTTATAAATGACTTTTAAATTTTTTCTATATCCAGATAATTTATAATTATTTTTTAATTTTTTAATTGATATTAACTTATATCCAACTACCTAGTTGTTCCAACTTGTGATTTATTTATTTATTTTAAAAGTTTGCAGCACTTTACTGGTTAATCATTGGATATAAATTGGCGTATGTATGGCCACTACACAATCTGTGGTAGTAGTTACCCAGGAAGTCCACTAGGGGCCGACACAACAATTACAATCATTTATTTATTTATTTAGCACACACCTGGTATTGTTATCGTAAGAGAGGTTGTATTTAGTAATTTAGAAAGGCATTCCAGCCAAAATACAACACATAATCTGAATAAACTAACATAAGATACATTGTATCAGTCATAATACCAGCAAATTTAGACATCATTAAATGTAACAAGTAGAATCCAATATTCAATTCACCGGAAGGATAGCTCAGCGCGGCTATATAATACAGATGGCACCTCAAATTAGCCAGCTACAGATGACGCTGTGTTCACAGCGAAACGCGTATAGCCATTGGCCGAGAGGCAGCCACGTGACTTCAGGTCGGAAAGGAGAACGCTGAGGAGCGATACACCACCGCACCTAACATAGGCACTTATAGGCTTTATCATGTTATATGTTTGTGAGTATTCCATTGTATTTTAACCTAATAAATTCACAGTTCAAACGGTCCTCACTATGTCCAGCAATTCTTTATTTCATGAGGACACCTGAGAATACCGCTTAAAGAAGAAGGATCGCTTCCAACAGAGTCCAAACAGCTTTGCAAGAAACAACAGCTTACTCCGCTTTAAAAACACCACATAGTGGTAAGTAGATACCCTAAGGGGGAGACCCCGAAGTTACAAGACCAAGTATCCTGCTTCTGTTACCGCAAAGAACTGTTTTATGGACTGTTTACACTCAGTTTGCATTTTTTGGAGTTTTACATTGTAATATCTGCACTTTATATTTTAATTCTTAATTTTTATTTTTTATTCTTGATATTTTGCACAATAATTGCACTGATTAGCACTTTATTGATGGTTTACATGAATGGTTTAATCACCATTTTCTAAAATTGTTTTATGAACACTTATTTATATATTTAAAATAGCAGCGCTGCAATCACTGACCTTCACTCAGTGTATATATTGCTACTAACATTTGTTGCGAAAGGTGAGGTTGGGTCAACCCTCATCACTGTGGGTGTCTTGGACACGCAGGAACGTGACCCCCAGTTGTGTTCTGGTAAAGCGGTCTCATTTCGGAGTGTCCATTTGAGACGTAGCAAGCATTGAATGTATATGACTGTTTTAGCCTGACATTTCATATACATGTAAAGGTTTCTATCTCTATGTTATAGTATATATGTAAACATATGCATATGGTAATAGGCTGTTTTTAAGTCCAGGTCACAGAGAACTTGGAAGTTAGAGGTAATTCCAAGTCACAGAGAACTCGGAAGTTAGAGGTAATTCCAAGTCACAGAGAACTCGGAAGTTAGAGGTAATTCCAAGTCACAGAGAACTCGGAAGTTAGAGGTAATTCCAAGTCACAGAGAACTCGGAAGTTAGAGGTAGTTATTCCATTTTTTTTGGATAACAGTGAAATGGGAAACTGGGTTTCCGTAGATACCGACCAGGGGTCGATGGGAAAGGTCATTAGGACCATGGCCTTAGAGTGTATGGGTAACAGGGTTACCAGATAAATGGGGCAGACCAGGGAGTTTGCATTCGAAGATTAAATGCTCTGGGAGCATAGTTTTTGGGCTACACAGCCAATTAAAGTGTTCTGTAGTTGGACAGCTTATAATCCTAGTTGTAGGATAAGATAAGATAGGATATGGCAGATTTTTGTAAAGTGTATGAAACAGATTTGGCAAGAACAAACTTAAAATCAGTTGCAGAAATATGGAAGCAGGAGAGTATGAAGTTGAATGAGTATTGATATTATGATAAATGAGTTGAAACAAGTATAAACAATAATGTGTTGAATTGTTTCATGAGAAAACACAGCAAATCTTGTATTCATAAGAAAAAAGTAAGGATGCTCATTGCCCTTTAATTCATAAGCCTGTCGTGGTTACTTTTAAGACAGAAAAAAAAAAACAGGCTCTGTGTCTTTGATATAAAAAGAGGAAGTAGTTTTATAAGCTGGGAGTTTGTAGCACGGAGAAAAGATTGTTTCTTTATATGATAAATGAACGGCATATGATATTTTTGGGGTTATTTTGTATTAAATTAAACTAAGATGAAAAATAATAGGTTGCCCTTTAAACCAGGAATCTTTGTTTAGACATTAAGGGTTACCGCAATTAACGTGACCATTGAACCCTATTGGCACTGAGCCAAAAGTTTTAAAATAGAATAACTTTTTATATAATTATGGTATATTAAGTGGTATTTCAGGGGCACCCTCCGTAACCAAAGAGGAACCTCTGATAAGATTTTTGAAATTCGGGACAAAGTTTTAGAGGATATTTGTTTGAAAGATAAAAGTACATTACTTCCTGTCATTATGGGTGTATAAAAAGTGACCTACTATAAATAGTGTAAAGACAGGACATTAGAGCAAAGAATTGCAGCCAGCCCCTCTCCCCCAGATAGACAGTAAATAAGGTATACAGCTAACCTGTGTCCGCATGTCCCATCAGAAGCAGCCGAAAGGTTTACAGTAGGAATAACAGTAACAGGGGTGAGAGTGGTTTCCTGCCTGGCTTCAAAGGAAAAGGGAAAGTCATTTAAAAAAAAAAGTAATGTTTGTGTTGAGTTAAAATTTCAGTGTTCAGTTTCAGATGAAGTGCCCATTAATCCAGTATGTAGCATATGTCTCTTGCCAGCTTGACCCAGTGATAAAAGGATCCTCAAGCTGTGTGCGGGCCACAGCCTGCAAAAGAGCTGCTGGATAAAACAGGTGCAATGTTTTTAAGCCAGTTTACTTCCAGTACAGGAGCAGGCATTAGAGGGGGAGGGGAAAAAATGTTTGTTAAATATCCCCCATGACTGTTTTTGAGCTGATGATGGCAGAATCTGAATTGTTGAGCCCTGCCAAAAAGGCTCCTCTCTGGAGCCCTGATGAGACCCTTTATGTAGATGGATCATGTTTGTAAACAGAGGAGGGTAAGCCTGTAACTGGGTATGCAGTAGTAACAGCAATAAATAAACAAAAAGAATGCAGAGGCATTAAATTTAAAGTTCTAAGCACAAGCAGCTGATGGTTTTGGCAAAGGCCTGTGAATTTTAAAGAGTTAACATTCACATTGACATGATTTTGGTCATATTTTTGAAAGCTTGTAACTTTTTGACCTCAGCTGGTAAGCCAAGAAAAAGCATGCAGATATAATAGAGACTGTTCTTAGTCTTCCAGTGTTTCACCAAGGTGGCCATTTATTAAAAAAACCAAGGCACATACAAGAGAGGACACAGAAGAAACTGCAGGAAACGCAAGGGCCGACAGAGCAGCGAAGAAGGCTGCACTGGAACAGGTCCCTATCCGGGTACTGACACTCGTAGGAAAGCAACCAACTCCTGTAAGTATGGCAATCTTGATATCATTGCAGAAAAAGCCCCCTCACAGGAGCGTGAGAAGTGGCGGAAGAACAGTGCAACACAGGATGTAACTGGTTGCTGGAGGAGCATTTCTGTCTGATCTCAGGCCCTATACCCGAGGGTGGCAGCCGCAGCTCACGGATCGTGTCATATCTCAAAGACTCTGATGACCACCTTGGTAATGCAACACTGGTTAGCACCAGGTTTTCCTGGAGTAGCTGCAAAATATACTGCTTCTTGTCTTACCTGTGCTAGGTACAAAGCTGGTAGAGCTGTAAGCACCCCATAAAAGCACCGCCTAAGTCAGACTGTCCTTTCCAAGGAGTTCAAATAGATTACATTGATTTCCCACAGTCTGGTCCCGATGCACATGTATTAGTTCGTATAGACATTTTTCAGGATGGCCTAAGGCCTGGCCAGTCTCTAGGGGTAAAGTAAAACCACAGGAAAAAGGCTTTTGCCCCAGGTAATGTGCAGGTATAGAATCCCAGAAAATATGGAAAGTGACAGGGGTACTCACTTTAAAGGAAAGGTTCTGCAAGAGATCCTATCCGCACTAAATATTGAGAAAGCCCTTTACACTCCATATCATTCACAGAGTAGCGGAAAGGTACAAAAGGTTGTATGGTAAAAAAAAAAAAAAAAACAAGTTGAGTAAAATAATAGCAGAAACAGGTATATTGTTTTACGTTTTTTTCCTTTGTCAATAACACTCCCAAGAGAAGTGTGGATACCTGAAGCAGGTCTCTATTTACCACAGCAATTGCAATCCACACACTCAGATCTCACTAGATGTGTTGCAGCGCTTCAAAAGCAATTGACAAAAATGCATAATAGTGTGTTTTCATTCCTACCAGATCCAAATGAGGATACTAAAAGTCATAAAGTAAGGCTACTAAGAGTGCAATTGGTTACACCAACATCCCTCAAGGTAGAAGGGATACATGGATTCACGCCAGTCATTGAGAAAAAGGTGGTACAATGATTTTCTTTTAATTTTTAATATGTATGGGAATGTTGGGTATAATGAAGGGGCAGGACAATAAAAAAAGACAGACAACATAAGGCCCAATGTACTGTTAAGTTTAAATACCAGGTAGCCAGGAAGTCAGGATACTCAGGGTTACAATTACACCCAGAGTCCCAGACTATACCTGTGCTAGTAAACCCACTTGCATTAGGGGATCTAAATCAGACAGAGTTTTCAAAATCCTATAGAAACATTACCAGTGCACAAAAGGACATGTTAATTCCCCCAAAAGTCGTAGGTTTCAAGAATCCTACAGTGTGTATAGAGTTCTATGGAAAAAAACTGATGTAGGAAGGGTGGACTGTTCACAAGCACTGATAAACATATCCTGCCCACAGCTGACTGTGAACAGCCCATGAAATGAAACTTGCATGCATTACAGAAATGAAACTGTTAACCATAAAATATGAGCCATATTAAATGACAATATGGACATTTCTTACCTAGGAGAAGCCCTCAGGTTTCTGTTGTTCAGACAGAAACTGGGGTATTATGCAGAAAAGTTATTAATACCCATTTTCACCCCAGGGTGGTCACATTCAGGGTTGGGAATCTATTGTGTCTGTGGCAATCAGTGTGTCACAGTAACAGGTACTACAACCTCTTTATTTCCAATGGTGTCCGCCCATCCTAATGAACACAGTCTTTTGGAGGTTTTGCCTTATCTCCTAAAATAATGAAAGTGGTGTATTTATATTGATGTTTATGATAATTATGATCTCTAGTTATCTGTTGAATGAAAATAATTATGTGTTTGGTTGATAAGGTTACCAAGGCCAAGGAGACAACCTATTTCAACTCTATACGGAAATGAGAAGTGATTGATGATGCTGAGTATGCTGTAATGAGAAATCTGTCACCTCAAACCCCCCATGTATGAAGTAATCTCCGCCTCAGAACCTTACCAAGACTCGGACACCCCCCACTGAGGTTTGCCCTCTGGGCCAGTGTTCCAAGCGTAAGGGGCTGCTCCCTTGGAGGAATCTGATAAGCGGAATAGGTAGTTAGTTAGCCTGATCAATAAATTCTCAAGAGGGGGGAGGAGTCGTGGCATACCTATCTCGCATTTTCTGGATACCTTATTGGCCTTTACAGGATGCCTCGACTGGCATTTAGAATGGTTATCTTAAACAAAATGTCTTTTGAGTTAATCTCATTTCACTTTGATTTCTTTACATGTGTCACTGAGCTTGCAAAGGCTAAGAATATATCAGATGACCGAAACAGTGGAAATTCCCTATCTCTCAGAATATCAACTCTGTCTGGACAGCTGACCACAAAGCCAATAATATCTTCTAAAAAGCCCCTTTGGAACTTTTATTGTGCGTCACCAAGAAATTTCCCCTGATGACAGAGATTTACGATCCAGATTGACATAATGCTTACTATAATTAGTTGTTAACTTTGATTGGACAAAAGATGTTAATAACAACCCATTTCTTGTACGTCAGATTGTAATGACAAACTAATTTCTGAATATATTTAAACTCCAGAAATGCTGTAATAAACCAGGTCACTATGATTCAGCCATCTTGAGTCTTGTCTGATCTCATTATATATATAGCTATATATTGTCTGATTTGGTATCACTGACTAACAGGTAACAGGTATTTTGTACCTGAGGAAAAATTCCACAACAGATGATATCGGCCAGGTGATGAGAAGTGCCTGGTTTCATCCAGACATGACGCTTGCCATTGAGGCCAAAGAGTTCAATCTTTGTTTCATCAGACCAGAGAATTTTGTTTCTCATGGTCTGAGAACCAAGAGATTGTTTGAATTCATCCGTCTGGCTCACTCTCTTGTTGACCAAGGCAGAGTTTCGTTCGGAGAGATTCAGCCACTCATTCAACTCTGTGCAGTGTTGGCTTTGTCTAGTATCCCTAAAAATTATTATTATTCTCCTCCTTTTTAGTGTGTCTCAGGTGGTATGTCTTGTGTGGCTATTGGAAGATGATAAACCCTATTTCCTTGAACATTATTCAGTATATTCACCAGAGGCTCTGCTGGATTGTATCAATGCTGTGCACTCTCCAATCAGACAATAGAATTGTAAATTGAGTTTTGTTCAGTCCTTAATCCAAACCAGGTCAGATCTTTCCTATTCAGCATCAGCTAACATGCACCAATCCACTTCTGTCTCTAGACATCAGTTTGCTCAAAGATCCCCCTCTTCGTTACTCGTAGCAACCACAGCTGCAGTCCAGTATGCTTTGCTTCCAACTTGTATGTCCGTATCCTGTCTCCACTAGCTGCACTTTTCCTGCATACAACCCAGTGAAAACCTCCTCTACTATTCTGTTGCCCCTAGAAACCCCTCAGAAACCCTCCTGTGTAACTGCCTCTCCTTTTTCCCTATCTCTCAGTCCTGCTATTATGCCTCCATCTGCTTTACAGTCTATTCATAGCCCTGCAGGCACTCGCAAGATTTCAGTGTCCAAACCTAAAAAGAAAAGGAGATTCTTCCCAACTCATACAATTATGCCTGTGTCCCCTCTGGCTTCCACACCAGATGATCTGCTCTAGTCATCTTCCACACAAGACGATCTGCTCCAGTCGGCCTCCATGCCAGTCGATCAGCTCCAGTCTGCCTCTATGCAAGACGATCAGCTCCAGTCGGCCTCCACGCCAGACAGTCTGCTCCAATCGGCCTCCCCACCAGACGATCTGCTCCAGTCGGCTTCCATGCCAGACGATCTGCTCCAGTCGGCCTCCACGCCAGACGATCTGCTCCAGTCGGCCTCCATGCTAGAAGATCTGCTCCAGTCGGCCTCCATGCCAGACAATCTGCTCCAGTCGGTTCCCACGTCAGACAATCTGCTCCAGTCGGCTTCCACGATACCAGTCGGTGTGATCCAGCCTGCCACTACCTTAACCATGGGCCAGCCCACTCCTGATGATTCCTTAGTCCTGCCTGCTGCCCAGCCTGATGTGCCTCTGCCCGCTGCCCAGCTTGATGTGCCTTTGCCCTCTGCCCAGCGTGATGTGCCTCTGCCTGCTGCCCAGCCTGAGGGTCCTCGGCTCTCTGCCCAGCCTAATGGTCCATGGCCCACTGCCCAGCCTGCTGGTCCTCTGCCCACTGCCCAGCCTGCTGGTCCTCTGCCTGCTGCCGAGCCTGATGTGCCACTGCCTGCTGCCCAGCCTCATGTGCCACTGCCTGCTGCCCAGCCTGTGGTGCTACTGCCTGCTGCCCAGCCTGTGGTGCCACAGCCTGCTGCCCAGCCTGTTGGTCCTCAGCCCGCTGCCCAGCCTGATGGTCCTCCACCTGATACCCAGCTTGCCACTGGCGCTTCCTTGCCTGATGCCCACCTTGCCACTGGTTCTTCCCTGCTTTCAGACCCTGGTGATGGGGCACATGACCAGTTACCTGGTGGCACACCTTCCAGCAAGTTAAAAGACCCTGGCCTGAAGAGTGCAAGAAAGTCCACAGACACGAAGGAGAGACCTTTTTGGACTTTCGGGGTAAAAGCAGAATGGAGCGTCTGGAGGCCTCTCCTCAAGGGGGGGGGGGACTGACAGGACTGTATATTTAATTAGGCTGCACCTGAGATGGACTGCTGAGGGAATTTTAAGTCCGCCCTTCACTGAGGTTCAGGGCTTCAGTATCCTACCGGTACCTGTAAGTTGTGTCCCTGTCTGAGCCTGAACCTGATTCTAAACCCTGCACCCTGATCCTGATTCTGATCCTGTTTCCTGTTCCCTGTTTCCTGTACCTGCCTTCCTGCTACCCTTGATTCCAGTCCCTGTCCTGTCTTTCTCCTGTTTGCTCCCTCAATTTGTATACAGTTAGCTTGGTTAGTGTTGGGTTTTTGTACTGTCATGTTATATTTCACTGTCTTGTTTATAATCTACTAGTGTTGGTATTGGAGTGTGCCTTTTTTAAACCTTATCCGTTTGGGTCCTGATTACTTAGTGCAGCCAAGTGATCTGATCACCCTTGCTGCATATGGTATCCCTGACAACCCTTCTCCCCCGATCTCTTAGTTTGGCCTGGTGGCTTGCTCTAAGAATAGTCTTGGTGGTTCCAAACTTTTTCCATTTACTGATAATGGAGGCCACTGTGCTCATTTGGACCTTTAATGCTGCAGAAATGTTTCTGTGATGTTCCCTAGGTCTGTACCTTGATAAAATCCTGTCTTGGGGGTCTACAGACAATTCCTTGGATTTTATGGCTTGGTTTGTGCTTTGACATCCACTGTTAACTGTTGGACCTTATATAGACAGATTTGTGCCTTTCCAAATCATGTAGAATCAACTGAATTTACCCCAGGTGAACTCCAATCACGTTGTACACACCTCATGGATGATCAGAGGAAACAGTATGCACCTGAGCTCAATTATTTGTGTCATGGCAAAGGCTGTAAATACAGTACTTATGTACACATGATTTTTTTTATTTTTAATACATTTGCAAAAAGTTCAAATACATTTCTTTTACGTTGTCATTATGGGGTATTGTTTGTAAAATTTTGAGGAAAATAATTAATTTAATCCATTTTGGAATAAGGCTATATACCATAACAAAATGTGGAAAAAGTGAAGCACTGTGAATACTTTCCGGATGCACTGTATAAAAAAAAGGTGTGCCAAATGCTGCCTTTGCAAAAAAAGGGATTCACCAGAGGAAAAAAAATATGTTTATTTAGATATATTTATAATGAGCCAGAAAGGTGTTTTATCTCCATTTATTTCAAGCTGCACAAATATTACAATAAGAGCGAGATGACTCGAATATGAGGGTAAATATCACTGCCATCAATGTGTCCTTGTTTTAATGAACTTAAATGATTTTTGTAGTTTAGATTACAAATTCATAAAGTGCTTTCTGAAAATATGAATTTTATTTTCAGATCTTTCAGAGAGATTTGGGCTATAAGAACAGGGCTTTTATTTCTCAAGAATAGGTGCCGGTACCCCACCCCCACCCCCCCCCCCCACCCCAGAGTCATTCCTTAAACCAGTGGTGTTAAGTCATTTATATGGAATTTGTTAATGATAATAAGAAAGGTAGTAAAATAGATCCCCTGCAGCCCAGGACAATAAGTAACATAAAATTCTCCCCCTCTCCCAGCAATTCTTCACCCTAGTGACAATAGATCCCCCAGTGGCCAGCATCAATGGACTCTCCATCACACCTCAGCACCCCTTGCCTATACATAAACGTAGTGCTGCATACCACTGTGTTCCTGCAGAAAAAATACCCATATAGGGTAGATATAAAGAAAGCAAGCATAATGGTTGATTATTTAAAAAAAAGAGGGGTTTCATTTGAAACTATTTCTTTTATTTTTCAGATTGCTAGACCAATTTCTAGGGACTAGGAATCCTTACCTATGCAGGATTCTGTGAACTTAAACTGCCCTTAAAGCTCCAAACTCTAATGCAATTACTTAAAATATTTCACCTGAAAATTATCAGGTGGATTCTCAACTGTTTGGAACTACAACACATTAAAAAAAAACTGTTAAAACTTTAACACGATACAGTTTTGAAATTTGTTTCATATTCCATCCATAGGCACATGTGCAAAAAAAAACGAAATCCTTTTTTGCTTTCGGTTGACCTGGTTACAGCTTCAGCCATACAGTCACCCAGTATATTTTCATTAAAAGAATTCTATTTATATTGGAGAAATGCTAAGCCTGCCATTTCTTAAATCCCTCTAAAAATGCTAGCTACTTGGTTGTCATGTTGGTTCTTTGGCTTCAGTATTTTTGGGATTGATTTACTAACAGTAAGTTAACTGTGCTCTTTCCAAGTGCAGTTACAGAGCTTAGTAAATAAGTGGAAGCTTTGCTAACTTCCATCATGTGCAAGCAAAAATTCAGTTGTTTTTTTTTTCCCTTGTATGTGATTCGGTATTGTTGCAGAGTGAAGCTTCCCCTCATTTACTAAGCTCTGGCACAAATTCCCTTGCAGATTGCAAATGCATTTGCAAAGTGCACAGTCTATTTGTCAAGTATGAAGACGTAAAGTCAAAAAAAGTCAGAACACCTGCACTGGTTAGTGAATAAAAGTGCTGAAGCCATTCCATAAACATGGCAGCTAGGCAACTGAAATTAAAGATAAATGCATTTTCTTTTCTTTTTAGATCATATTTTCCATCAGGATATTTCACTAAAATGTTCTATGCTGCCTCTG